>NC_140191.1:17015945-17634070 GCF_965226575.1 Pagrus pagrus
GAGAAAGCAAATTCGACAGATATTCAGTCCCAACTTCCACCTACTGCAGCAGCATTTCAGAGAAGAGCTGGAGAAATGTAAATGTCTGTTTAAAGCCCAGCTCAATCAGGTACTGTAGCAACATGGAATATTATCAAAATGCAGCCAAGGCAAAGTAGAATTTGTCCATGCAACAACTTTTTGTCCATTCTTTCTTTACAGATAGAGAGTGGGCTGAATAAGAACATGGCTCAAACTTCTGGAGCTTTGAAGTGTGCAAAAATGCTCAGAGAACGCATTCAAACACCATGGGAAAAAATCAGATTACTGGTTGACATGTCAGTAAAAACACTAGATGATTTCCAGTGAATACATGAACTACTTACAGACGGATTTAAAATGACAATAGTCTCACAGTTATTCTATATTTCCAGGCCTGCGGGAGGTGAAGAGATGGAGAAGGAGTCCTGCATGTACATGGAGATGATGTGTCTCCTGGACCAGTATGAGGAGGACATTTACTCTGACTGGCGTAATGGTTTGGAACAGGCCTGCCTGATCAACCTGAACCAGCCCCTACTCTCCAGAAATACCTCATCTGGCCTGATCTCAGTCAACTTCAACCCAAAGGTGATTGATGTATTCTTCCCGAAAAACTAGAAAGCACGCATTTTGCAAAGATCCTCCAATAAATATTAATCCAACTTACTGTGCTGTTAGACTGATGTAATAATGTATGACTCTTACTCATGATCTGGGTTTTATTTTCTTATGATAACAATATTTCCAATGGTGCATAACCCAGATGCAAGCCACCCCTTAAGTAGGGTAAATATTTCTTGGCTCATGCAGTGTCTCTCCTTTAAATTACAAGCAAATCTGTTCATATGTTTTTAACATACTGCTGACAGAGTTGGTAATATGTACAAAAACCTAATCATTCTGGCAGAGGGAAACACATTTAATTTGAGTTATTATATTCTCAAAGGATCTCTGTTAGTTGAGACAAAACATTTACCACCACCCCACTGTGAATATGTATATGAGTTAATCACCGTTTCCTTTCACTCCTCAGCTGACTGAAGTCTTGAAAGATGTGAAGTATATTCAGACTCTCAGTCAGATCGAGATCCCTGCAGCTGCAGTGACTGTTTTTGAGAAGCGTTTCATGTTCACAAAGGTAAGAAACAAGCATATTACACTTGAGTTAACCAATATGCAATATGTCTTTCTTATTATCCTTTACATAATGCGCTCTTAAAAATATTTATCCACACTTGTATTTTGTAGTATCTGAGCAGCCTGCAGCTGTTAGCACAATGGTACAACAGGCTAAAGCAGACAGTGCTAGAGGTCGAACTTCCTCTCACCAGAGCTGAGCTGGAGTCTATAGATGTGCAGTTGACAAGAGCAGAGTCTGACCTGACATGGCAGGATCAGGACTGCTGGAGCTTCATCAGCAACACCAAAGACCTGGTCCACGACCTTGTATGTCGAGTCAGCAGAGCGAAGGAAAACTGTGAAGCCATCCAATCAATGATGAAGGGATGGAGCAAACAGGCCATGTTTTGCAGAAAGGACAACAAGAAAGGCTCGCTCATACAGCTGGAAGACAGGGAGGACCGTGTCAACAAGAAGTACAGCTTGATGAAGAAGGATGGAGACTCTATCCACAAGTTGATACAGGTATGTATGGCTGGTTTTATAATACTGTTCCCTATTATTCATAATATATTTTCCATGAATACTGTGTTACTGTACTGTAAGTAAGTAAACACCCACAATTAAAACAAAAAATATTGGCATGGTTTGAAAACCTTTTATCTTATTGTAGAGATATTAATCTTCATAGCTTATAACAATCTTAAGGGACACTTTGATTGTTTAATTACATTTAAATTAATTTCATAATTTGCACTTGTGTTTAACTTTGGATTCAGTATCATAACAAGATAAACCTTTTGGATATAGTCAGTCCAGATTTTGTCTGGTTTCTAACCTACTTTTTTTCTGACATAAATATGATTTTACTTGATACACTGTGTATTGAAAAACGTGATATCTCGATATCTTCAAAACTCAGCAACTCACACCAAAACAATCTAGATGGATAAATAGCACTGCCGGAAAAATATGTATTTTGATCTTGGGGTTAAATGTCTCTTTATAATGTCCCAATACTTGGGGAACCATGTAAATATATATGCCCTAGTTATTCTGATATAGAAAAAACTCTTATCAATCAAACATCAGCATCATAGAAATCAAAAATGATACAAGTACAAGTAAAACATTGACAGTCTTCGTGCTTACCATCTCTCCAAAATCCTACCATTTTCTCAGGAGAATATTGTCCTTTTCCATGCTGACCCTGCCTCAGAAGCATGGCAGTCCTACTTGGAGTATGTGGATGAGATGGTTGTGGAGGGGCTCTTCAGTTACATCAGCCACTCTCTTCAGTTCTTTGTGGACAACATGGAATCATGGCCAAACCAGAAGCCTCTGTTTGAAGCTCAGTTGATGCTGAGTAGCTCCGGAATGGTCTTCCTCCCCTCGCTGGAGCAAGATGCAGGGGACGGCCTCTATGAGCTGATAGAGGGACTGGTCAGAGACGTATTCAAGACTACTGTGAATATCAACAGAGTGGCTGCTCATCTTGGCATGGATAGCTACCAGGTACTGCTGTAGATTTGTATGTTAAAACTGACTGTTGTTTCTCTGTAAATAGGGATGTTTTTCGAGCCTAAGACTTTACCCTACCACTGCAAAGACGTTGGCATCCTGGTGTAATAGATGCAAAATAGATGAATGTATATTGATGGAAGCCACGTGAAATGTTGTCTAAGAGGGGACAGATGAGATAAGAGTAGACTGGGTTGGGATGTTGTGGGGTGTTTTAACTAATTCATCTTATAAAATGCACAAGTATAATTACCTCCAACGAATAGTATTATGTACATTTTCTGTTCTCAGTTCTTAGGTTCAAAATAGCATATTTTTACGACAAAGTTTTGAAGTGTGCTCTCCTATGCTCATAATATCTCTAAAGTCACTACAGTACATTCCTCTACAAATCGTAGATCCTTCTCATGTTATATGTCATGTAATATAACTCTTACAGGATGTAATGGATGACATGCTAGATTTGTTGGACCTGAGACAGGAAATAATGGAGCGAGTGGAAAACGTCCTCAAGAAAGCAATAAATTACCAGAGAAAGTTTGACTGCTACACCCATCTCTGGCAAGATGACAGGGCAGAGTTTCTCAGCCAGTTTCTCCTTTATGGACGTGTACTCACAGCTGAAGAAATGGAGGCTTATGGAACAGACGTACTCCCTGAGAGCCCGCCTACAATCGATAACTTCAAAGAACAGGTAAAAGACTTTTTTAAAATAATGAGCCACATTTTCCCCCTTTATGGCAGGTGTCTCAATTGTGATGCCTGCTGTGGTCTTTATTTTACAGATAGATTATTATGAGGATCTGTATGCTGAAATATCCAAGGTTGAGGACTTCGGAGTCTTCAATGGATGGTTTCGGGTGGATATCAAGTTCTTTAAAGTGAGCCTCCTTAACACTTTAAAGAAGTGGAGCTGGCTTTTTAAAGAACACCTTTTGACACATGTCACTAACAGGTAAAGCTAATTTCTGCATGGCCGTTAGACTAAACTGTTACATCAGTTGTTCTCACTGCATTTTTTCCCTCCCAGTCTCGATGAGCTGCAGAGGTTTGTCCGAACAACAGTTGAAGGGCTTGGACAGCCTGTGTCGAAAGGAAACCACAGTGGCTTGGTGGAGGTGATGAGTCACCTGTTGGCTGTCAGAGACCGACAAGCAGCCACAGACAAGATGTTTGACCCACTTCGAGACACAGTAATCCTCCTGGAACAATATGGAGTGACCATACCCGACCAGGTCTTTTCTCAGCTGGTGGTAAGAAAACGAAAGGGTTAATTATTTTATTATTTTCCTTCCACTTTTAACTTCGAGCTAATAAATAATGTTAAAATGATAATTAATTCACATTCAACCTTTGAGAAGTCAAAATTCTCTCTGTATAGGAACTTCCTGAGAAATGGAGTGCAGCCAGAAAACTGGCCTTAAAAGTGAGACATGAGGTGGCACCCATGCAGAATGCAGAAGTGATGGTTTTACGAAGACGGTGCATGGCATTTGAGGTGACAAGTCACTTTCAGCTTTTATTTCCAGATAAATTATACACAGTGTTGACCAGCATTTAAGTGGTACTTTTAAATTTTCAGGTGAAACAAAGCCAATTCAGGGAGATGTTCAGGGCAACGGCACCCTTCAGTTACAATGCAGCGCATCCCTACATCAGTCTGGAGAAGGTAGGAGTCAAACCATTGCTTTATTATAGGATTAAAATAAAACTGTATCATATTGAACACTTTGGATAACACTTGCCATGCGTCGTTTTCTAGTCTGAAAAAGCAATCCGAGACATGGAGAAAGAGGTAGCGGAGCTGCAGGAGTCCACAAATCTGTTTGACGTTACTATTCCTGACTACAGAGACATCAAGCTCTGCAGACGAGAGATCATGGTCCTCAAAGAACTGTGGGACATTGTGGTATTTGTGCAGGTCAGTACCTTAAAGTATTTTGTATATTTGAATGTCACAATTCTTTAGGAAATAGAAATACAGCTGAAGGCCTCATCCTGCCAATACAATACCCCAATAACTCAATATCTTGACCAGCACTGTCCTCTTGGAGGCTGTCATTGATTCTTTGAATACCCTGTAGCCTCCAAATGTCCCCATTAAGCACCGTCAGCCCATTGACCCCTCTGCATTCGTCTTTATCTATACAGAGCAGTGTGGAAAACTGGACAATGACCAAATGGAGGCAGATAAACGTGGACCAGATGGATGCAGAATTGAGGAGGTTTGCCAAGGTGAGGTCACCAACAGTGCTACATCACACCAGCACATCTCTCCTGCTGTCTTGCTGTCATGCACCATTGCTGTTTGTAACAGATGCCCCTAATAACTAATTATGTTTACCTACCTTCTGTTTGTGTAGGACATACGGAAGCTTGACAAGGAGGCTCGCGTGTGGGATGTGTATTCTGGGTTAGACCTTTATGTAAAGAACCTGTTGACGTCACTGCGGGCCGTGAGTCAGCTACAGAACCTGGCAATACGAGAGCGCCACTGGGTGCAGCTAATTAGAACAACGCAGGTGCGTAAACGAACAAAGCAGGATCCTTCTTTAGAGCAAAGCCTTTTCTCTGGCATGATAGAAATCTTAGACTTTGTATCATGACAGTAATTCTTTTAAATTAAAATAGATGACCTTCACTGTGACTGACAACACCACCTTGGACGACCTCTTGGCTCTGCGGCTCCATTTGCTGGAGGATGAAGTTCGCAACATAGTGGATAAGGCGGTCAAGGAAATGGCCATAGAGAAGGTTCGTCTAAAGTTGTTAATAGATTATGTTCAAGCACATCGACATCAAGAGTATTTTGGTCATAATGACCAATAATATGATAAAATATGTTTTTAGCAAACTTATTATTAACATTCTTCTACCTATACTGTTGCATGTTTCGGCTAAAGATGAATAATGTGCACAATTAACAAACAGGACTACATCTAGAACATTTTACCTTAGGATGTATAGGGAAAAAGTAATGACCAGGAACCAGACAAATGTACATGGTCCATTATGTTGTTAAAACCATATATCTCCAAAGAATCAACTTTGCATGACTTGATTAAACACAGGTTTTATTTGCAAGTTTTTTAACCATGTATTTCTCAGATAATCCAATGGGTTTGAAATTGTTTATTCAGCCTAAGAGGAATGAGAATTGTCTCAGTCAATAATAAATAAAGCTAAAATCACCTCATTTGGTTTTCATTTGCCAGCTGCAGTTAATATATTTGGTTTAGGTGTTACTAAATACTGTTGGAAATACTGTTTGTAGAGACTGATTATCCAATATTATTTTTAATCTCAGGTTGTGACACAAATAAGTCAAACGTGGTCATCAATGGAGCTTTCATATGAAGATCATTACCAAACCTCTGTGCCACTGCTTAAGTGCGAAGAGGAACTTATTGAAACTCTTGAGGATCATCAGGTAAATATTTAAGCTGCTGTTATTGATGCTGGGACTTTATGTGTGACCCTATTGTGTTGAAAAATGCATAAAGGCCGTAAAGCACAAAAAAAAGTTCTCAAGATCAGTTGTCTGTGAGAAGCACTGATAGTAAAGTGCTGAATAGAGATGAGAGTGCAGAAAGGGGCCTCCCCGTCTGACTGTCTAACAGCACAACTGAGAGAAGAGAGGTCCCTATTGAGTCCTTAGATTTATAGCTACTCGAGGACATGGGGCATTGTTGCACTCTGGCGGTCTTTGTACATGTACACCAGATGCATTGGGGGGTTATAGCCAGCAATTAGAAGTCTTGCCACTTTAGTGCCCCCATCTTTGTGTAAACAGACCGTCTCTCTCCCCCACTTTTTTATGGCATGGCATGCTGATGAGGTTGAATATGCATTGAAATTAAACTGACATATGTTATGAAGATAAGGTCACGAAGATGTCTTTCTCTTGCCACAGATTGTGTGGTAGTTTGGTATGTTTAAGTTTTTCATTAGACCAAATCATTTAGGTAGGATGTACTCATGTCTCCTTGTCCTTATCCTCAAGGTTCAGCTCCAGGGCGTCTTTCAGAGCAAGCATGTAGATCACTTCCTGTTCCAGGTAGTGGAACTACAGAAACAGCTGACGGTGGCTGACTCTGTGCTGATGGTCTGGATGGAGGTCCAAAGGACATGGGCCTATCTGGAAAGCATCTTCAAAGGCTGTGATGATATCTGCCAGCAGCTGCCGGCAGATGCACACAGATTCCAAGCGATAGATGCAGAATTTCAGGTCTGCACTAATATGCCAGTCATGTAGTGAAGCAAATTCTGTTGCTGTCATCATTTTAAACATGGATATTTTGATCCTTTTAGGAGTTAATGTTGGACAGCGCCAAGACTAAAAATGTCATCGAGGCAACCAACAAACCTCTTCTGTTTGAGAAGTTAGAGGATCTACAAAAAAGGTTAATTTTTATCTCACTACATACTATTCATTATACTCTCCACAGTTTGATGTTTTGTACTCACTTTTCACATACTTTCTTTTAACAGGCTGGCATTGTGTGAAAAAGCTCTTGCTGAGTACCTGGAGACAAAGAGACTTGCCTTTCCGCGATTCTACTTTATTTCATCTGCAGACTTGTTGGACATTCTCTCTAAAGGGAGTCGTCCCAGAGAGGTACATACGTACAGTATATGTAGATTTTCCTTCATTTTTCTTTATGGTATTTATCCAGTGTCACTATTTCACGTGTCTGTCAAGACAAATTGAATGACTCAGTGTCTTTTGCAGGTAACTGTCCATCTCTCAAAACTATTTGCCAACATGTCAGACCTTGAGTTTACCAAAAGTGAACAGCTGGAAAATCCTAAACTTGCAGTGGGGATGTACAGTAAAGAGAGGGAATATGTCCCATTCCAGACTGAATGCCACTGTTATGGGCCGGTAAGATAAGATTCAGGATCAAAGAATCTGAATTTGCTGTCACATTTCATAAAATAACTGACCTAATAACAGCAATACTTGACAATAGGTGGAGGCGTGGCTTACCTGTCTGGAGGAGTCTATGAAGGAATGTGTCAGGGGTCACCTGTCTGAGGCTGTTTCTGTGTACGAGGACAGGCCCAGAGAACAGTGGATTCTTGACTTCCCCGCCCAAGTGGCTCTTACTGGATCTCAAATCTGGTGGAGTAATGATATGGAGCTTGTGTTTAAAAGACTGGAGGAAGGGTTTGAGTCTGCACTAAAGGACTACAACAAGAAACAGGTAGATTTTAGAGCAAGAGGTTTTTGTAAATATTTAACTAATGGAGACCTTTGTCAATGGACAGTATGTTTCTGAGATCTCTTCTAGTCCTAAATGTTGGGCCAAATATATTTTACAAATTTAGGTGATGAATAATTTGTACATATCTTGTTTATTGGAAGAGGTTTATTGATACAAGACTTATTTGTTGCTACCAAAATTTGTGGTGTGTTGAATTTGACTATTATTTTGCAAGGCATCTGCAATATTTTGAAATTAAAAATAGCCCCTTACGAAACTAGACTCCCATACAACACTACCACAAACTGTCACCACAACATCTCTCTGGATTACTATGAATTGTGTTACAACATCAAGTAAATTATGAATTGACAGATGTAAAGGTGCATTATTGGAATGAAATGTAATTTTAGGAAAAAGTTGCTGCCTTGATTTAATTTCATTTATACATGTATTATATGTACAGGTACACTGTATACATTTAAATGTAAAGATAGTATTACATTATACTGATTTGTGTATATTCTGTGACTGAAGTGGCAACTGATAAAGACGATGGACACGTTTTCCATAACGCCATCATAATGACATGAGAGTCATAACCTGAGCTGGATTTGTTGAGCCTTGTTGTGAGCTATGCTCACAGCTGTATTATCACTCTTGTCAGTTTCATCAGCACTATTTAAGGTTAGCATGTCCTTGGTTGCTGTTTGAATAATCTCTCACTCCCTTGACTGTGCTGCACTGATTGGATCTGCTGTCATACACGACCAGTGACAAATGCAAGACATTCAGTGATGTTTAGTCAAAACAAGACAAGACTTCTTTTGATTGTCTTTAAAGTCCAAGTCCTTGATTAGTGTTTGCTCAAATTCTCCACATTGTCCACATTCATACCGACTGTGTTGATCTGCATGGATTGAAGTTTTGACTTTGAATCATTAACAATACAACTGAGACAGGAAATTTGAACCAAACAATGTTAAATCAGATTGTGTAACCCCTCCTCCAGATTTCTCAACTCAACTTGTTGATTGCCATGCTACTGGGAGAGCTGAGCTCAGGCGACAGGCAGAAGATCATGACTATATGCACTATTGATGTCCATGCCAGAGACATTGTTGCCAGCCTCATCGCCCAAAAGGTAATGATAATTGAATCATCCCATAGTCAGCATTTCCTTTTTGTGCAGTTGAGCTAATTCATTATAACAGATTTTACTCAACATAAATGTATGTAAAGCACATGAAGAATTTATCAGCGTG
Organism: Pagrus pagrus; assembly: GCF_965226575.1. Lineage (NCBI taxonomy): Eukaryota > Metazoa > Chordata > Actinopteri > Spariformes > Sparidae > Pagrus > Pagrus pagrus. Next base: position 17,025,079 of record NC_140191.1, read on the forward strand.
ATTGTTGTGTTGCTTCTCTCAGGTTAAAATGTAATTTATTGAAAAATCACAGTTTCAGTTCAATTCTCAACTTGCAACACATGCAGCAAGTAAAACATTGAAAACATCTCCTTTAGCATAGTTTAAAAGCAGCCACCTTTGTTCACAGGTCACCACCTCACAGTCCTTCCAGTGGCTTTCCCAGCTCCGACATTGCTGGTATGAGAAGCAGCATCACTGCTTCGTTAACATCTGCGATGCTCAGTTCCTTTACTCGTATGAGTACCTTGGAAATATGCCACGTCTAGTCATCACTCCCCTCACAGACCGGTAATTTAGCTGCTTATCAGTTTTCAGTCTATGTGCATAAAGTTTTGCTATACTTGCTACATTCAGCATTGCTAAACAGCAAATTTGTGTTTCTCTGTGTGCTATTGCCATGAGCGTATATAGGTGCTACATCACCTTAACTCAGTCACTCCACCTGACCATGAGTGGGGCCCCAGCAGGCCCCGCTGGAACAGGGAAGACTGAGACCACTAAGGATCTTGGCAGAGCCATGGGCGTCATGGTATACATCTTCAACTGTTCTGAACAGATGGACTACAAGGTGTGAAATTAAGCAGAAAATTCATTGTTATTCGCTTTAGTCAGTCTTTGTCTTCATTAAATGTTTAAATGCTAAATTATTTTTTGATTATGTTTAGTCAATTGGAAATATCTACAAGGGTCTAGCCCAGACTGGAGCATGGGGCTGCTTTGATGAGTTCAATCGTATCGCTGTGGACGTTCTGTCCATTGTAGCAGTGCAGGTCAAAACTATACAGGACGCCCTTCGCGCTAAGAAGAAAAGGTAAGCAATTGAAGTCGTGTACATGAATCCTTGAGAGTGAGAAATTAGTTAACTCCCTATACATTCCCACAGGTTCCTGTTCTTGGATAAAGACATTGTCTTAAAGCCCTCTGTGGGGATTTTCATCACTATGAACCCTGGCTATGCAGGCAGGACAGAGCTACCTGAGAACCTCAAGGCTCTTTTCAGGTGGGATACAGATTTGGCTTATAGTGTGCTTTTGCTCAGCATGAAGTTCATTATGCACTGTTGTGTCTTGCTGCAGACCCTGTGCCATGGTGGTGCCTGACACTGAGCTTATTTGCGAGATAATGTTGGTTGCAGAGGGCTTCCGTGGTGCTAAGCTTTTAGCCAAGAAGTTTATCACTCTGTACACTCTCTGCAAAGAACTGCTCTCCCACCAGGTAGGAGAAAAGCACTTAAACGCACTATTCTTATTGTTGGATTATATCAGAGAGCATTAATATTAAATCAGGAGAGATGTAACCATTTAATAAATCTTAGCACTTTTGTATGATACGATTTGTCTCTCATTTGCCTATTAGGACCACTATGATTGGGGTTTACGTGCTGTCAAGTCTGTTCTGGTTGTAGCTGGGGCACTGAAAAGAAGAGACAAGAGTAGACCAGAGGATCAGGTGACTTACATGTGCATGTCATCCCACAGCCACAAGTGGAAGATGCACTTTCTTTTTTTAATACCTTATTTTTATTGATTTTCTATTACAGAGAAATCACACACTCACAAAAAAAGAAAAAAACATGCATGAAAAGATCTGGATTGCCCTTTTTCCATAAAACCACAGGCCACAAGATCTATTCCTGTGGCAAATTCTGCTGTTCATTCTCTTGTCTTGACTGTGATTTATTATCATTATTATCTATTTCTCCCATTTCTCTTGACATAGTTCCTCTTGAATATTTATCCAATGAGTTAACAGTAGCATATCATATATTTTGTTCACAATTTTCAGCCATTCATCTTTCGTTAGTGGTTCTGCTGTGTACCATTTATTGAGTATCATATTCTGAAATCTTCTATTCATTATTTGTTGATATAATATAGATAGTATTATAGAAGTATACTTTCTCTCCAGGTGCTGATGCGTGCACTGAGGGACTTCAACATGCCTAAAATTGTGACAGAGGACGTGACTATCTTCTTGGGACTGCTAGGAGATCTGTTCCCATGCCTGGAGGTGGAGAGAGAACGAGACTGTGAATTTGAAAAGGCCGTCCGAAAGACCACGGTGCAGCTCCGACTCCAGCCTGAGGAGACATTCATCCTTAAGGTTTGAGATGAAATGGTGTATACCTGCTTGAAATAAGAATGAAAGAATCTCTTTCTAAACATTTATTTTGTCAGGTGGTACAGTTGGAGGAACTCATGGCTGTGCGTCATTCTGTCTTTGTTCTTGGAAATGCAGGGACTGGGAAAAGCCAGGTTGGATTTTAAAGCCTTAAAAATTGTGAAAATGAAAGCAAATATTTTTTGTAAGATACACCAAATGTCAGATATTTATTTTTCAATAGATTTTGAGAGTTCTCCATAAAACATATGTAAACTTGAAGAGGAAGCCTGTGTGGAATGACCTCAATCCCAAAGCAGTGGACAGAGATGAATTGTTCGGCTTTATCCATCCCGTGACTCGAGAGTGGAAAGATGGTAAACAGAGCTGGTTTTGAATGACAATAACAAAATTAGAGCACATGTACAAGTGCTAACACATAACAAGTGCAAACAGTGGTTATATCTGGTAATCTCAGTTGTTTGTGTTCTTCAATCTCTGCGCAAGGTTTGTTTTCATCACTGATGCGGGAGCAAGCAAACATCTCCCACACAGGACCTAAGTGGATTGTGTTGGATGGAGACATTGATCCGATGTGGATTGAATCACTCAACACAGTGATGGATGACAACAAGGTACCTCCCTCCTGTTCACTCATACACTATTGTACAACACATAGCAACCAAGGTGGTATAGATAGAAAAAGATGTTCCTTTTCCCCTCCTTCAGCAATCACTTCCTGGAGTGTGTGTACTTGGAGGTCTTTTTCCAGAGTGATGAATCATGTCACAGTGATCTTGAGCCTTTGAAATATTCTAAAGCAACTCTGTCAAACCTGATGAGATATGAAGGTGTTTTCCTTATCGTTTGGGTAGAGTCTTGTCCATCATGTTGACCATTCAAATGTTGTGATATTTGGTACCTTTAATCCTTAATAACATCTCTCAGGTCCTGACTCTGGCCAGTAATGAACGTGTGCCGCTCACCTCCTCCATGAGACTGGTGTTTGAAATCAGTCACCTAAGGACGGCTACTCCTGCTACTGTGTCCAGAGCAGGAATTCTCTATGTGAACCACCAGGACTTGGGCTGGAACCCGTGAGTCACACAGTTGATATTAAAGCGTTTTTAGGTTTTCAATGCAATGGTGTTTTTGTATTATCTTCTGTGTCATGTGTTGTGCCTCAGAGCTGCAACAATTAACTGATTAATCTAGTGTTTATCAAAGTTTTTACACTGTGTACCACATTAGCAGGTGCTGTGGGTGCTTCAGCAGGTGGTTAAGTAGCACCTAGCGTACCCAGTTCACTGTTTGGTTCAACATCAGTTTCAAGAGGGCAGCTCAAAGTATTCTCCCCATACTTTGCACTTCTCTATTATTATTTTAGTTTTAAATTCTGCAGTATTTGCTAGTATTATTTGTTTTTAAATTTACTTATTTCATTTTCAAAAAAAAATTGTTGGATTCCTACACATACCACGGTTTGAGAAAAGTGGGATTTATTGATTAGTTAAGAACTATTAAATTAATTGCATTTGCCCGGTTAGAATAATCATAAAAAATTTAAATTCAAATGTGATTATTTTTACTTCCTCTGACAGAAGTATACAGAATTTATTTGGATGGTGTATAAAATAAGACCTTTGAGGACATCAGCGTGGGTGTTGGTGAACACTGATATTTTTCTCAATTTTCTGACAGTTTATAGACCAAACAACTGACTGACATCCCCGTAATCCAAAACAGATAAAAAATATTTTTGCAACAATTCTTTTTCTCTGAAACACTGGTTCAGATCCTGATCAGGTGAGCACAGATTTAAACGATTCCCTGTGTTGTTGCTCAGGTACGTTGCCAGCTGGATTGACCAACGCGAACGGCAGACAGAAAGGGCCCACCTCACCATACTGTTTGAAAAATATGTTCCACGTTGTCTAGAGCAGATGAGGAAAACCTTCAAGCCCATCACTTCTGTCCCAGAAAACTCTATGGTGCAGGTACTCAACACAGAAGCATGCACAGTGGATTAAGTTCTCCTTTGGTATGCATGTAAAGTCAGCAATTATTTTCTTATTGTTCAGACGCTCTGCACTTTGCTCGCCTGCCTTCTGACACCAGAAAATATCCCATCTGACTCTCCGCGGGAGCTCTATGAGACTTACTTCACCTTCGCCTGCATCTGGGCTTTTGGTGGGGCCCTGTATCAAGACCAGGTATTACTTTGATTACTTGATTTAATTCAAGCAGATGAAATTGAATTCATGGTTGTAAATGATGTAGTATTGTATGTATGAAATATAATGTAGCTACTATAAGGACAGTTTGAGGTTAGGGTTAGGGTTAGGGTTGTGTCCTAATTAGGCTCGTAAATTCAGGCCTTGTTCCTTGACATAACAACTGTCCCTTGACAGAAATTTAGAAAGTATTTTCTATAGAAAATTGTGTAACTGGGCATTAATGTTACAGGCAACGTCAAGGACTGTTGCACATTGTTATCAATACTCCTGGTGATAGTCCACTTAGTTATCACTCCACTCACTCCAGGCTTTGTCTTTGTTCTTCTGTCATAAAGATATAAATATAGGCTAAGGCATGACATGGGGCCTTTTGTTGAGATGACCTGTCAAGAGTGTCAAGTGACCAAGAATAAGATGAGCTCAACTGTCAATCATTAGAACTAATTGTGGAGTTGTCTATTGAAATGATGTGAATTAATATATGATATTATATCTTCTGTGATTTTCCCAGCTCTATGATTACCGGGAAGAGTTCAGCCAGTGGTGGACCAAAGAAATGAAGACAGTGAAGCTACCAGCACAGGGGACTGTGTTTGACTACTACCTTGACCCTCAAACCAGACGGTTCCTGCCCTGGGCTGATACTGTGCCTCCGTTTGAAATGGAAACTTGTACGCCATTACAGGCAAGAACATAGAAGCTACTATAAATACAGAAAAGTAGGACCCTTCATGTAACTCTAGAGACACAGACTTTTCAAAGCACTTTGACAAATAATCACATACAGATATAATCACAAGAAGCAACCTTCTTAAAGAAAAATAACCAAAAATGAACAATACAGTCATATGAAAAATATATATCAGCCTCAGTGAACATAATAAGAGAGGGTGAAGTCACATCATGAGGTTATGGCAGGGGTGCTAGAATGGATGATAGGCTTTCCACTGTGTCTGATTACCATCTACTACACCCCATACCAGACTGTGTGGGGGTGAAGGCATGAGCAACAAGGCTTGAGCTATCACCCACGCTCTATTGTCTTTCTTTATGCTACTGCGTACAGCTGTGAATGCTCCAAAGGCTCTTGCTGAGCCGTAATTAGTAGGGTTTTGTTCTGAGCAAATGATGCTATTATGACAGAATAGTTGTGGTGCACTGGGGAAATACAAGAAATTATAAATCACATACAATTCACTGAACACATGTCTGTCAATAAATCACACTCAAAGAAAGCCGTAATAACTATGTATGTTTCTGTTCTCTGTCTTCCTGCTGTTTCTATGATTGCAGGCTGTTGTGGTACACACAGCAGAGACTGTGCGTCTTCGGTACTTCATGGACTTGTTGCTGGAGAGGAGACAGCCAGTGATGCTTGTGGGGAATGCTGGAGTGGGAAAGACTGCACTTGTCAGGAACAAGTTAGAGTGTCTGCCAGAGAGTTACATGACTACAAAAGTACCCTTCAACTACTACACTACCTCCCTCATGCTGCAGGGTGAGTGGGGTTTTTGATTGTTTTGTAGTAGAGACTAGCACAACAAGTAAACTGTAGCACCATCTGCTGGTAATTTTCAGATTCAGAAGGGATGGAAGGGGAGAAAACTTCACCCTTAGGTGTCTTTTGCAGGCATTGCCTTGGCCATATGACATCCTCACATTTCCAAGGCTTCTTTGATGAGAGAAATATTATTCTAGCTCTTTAAAAGGCTGTTGTTTGTCTTTTACATGTTAGGTAACGGTAGTTTGGTTGATGTTTTTTTCTTTCTCTTGTAGTGATTCTGGAGCGACCATTAGAGAAAAGAGCAGGCAGGAGCTATGCCCCTGTAAGCAGCAGAAGGATGATCTACTTTATAGATGACATGAACATGCCTGCTGTTGACAGTTATGGAACAGTGCAACCTCACACACTTATTCGGCAACATCTGGATTATGGGCATTGGTGAGTCTTACATTACTCATAAACATTTGGCCAAACTATATTTCTCTTTATTAAACCAGGTCTTGTTTTCTCTTTGTGTAGGTATGACAGACAGAAAATGACCCTAAAAGAAATACACAATACCCAGTATGTTGCCTGTATGAATCCAACTTCTGGGAGCTTCAGTATCAACCCCAGACTACAGGTATGTTTTCCCAGTTAAATTGCACTTAATCTTATTTTCTGATGCGGGATTAGAAGAAGCATTTTGTAACAGCACAATTTATTTTTCAATGCAAATTGCATCGCCTGTCTTGAGTTTTATAAACCTCAGTCTAGTTTTAAGTATATAAAGGCACTTTTAATCCATCCAAATTTTCATCTGCAGTAACTTTTCAAACTGCAGAAAAAAACTTGTTTGTGAAGTTTGGCAGCATGGTGAGGATATGTTATCAATGATGTAGCAACTATTTTAGAAAAACTAGTGTGTAGCATTCAGTTTAAACACATATCTCCAGAATTAGTTTTCATTTAAATGCCTACCAGTGTTACCAAAGGTCTGGGGTTAGACTGAAGTAATTGCTAATCATACAATATTATCTATTTTCTGAAATTTTGTCATACCTTTGCTTTCTACAGAGACATTTCTCAGTGTTTGCAGTGAACTTTCCTTCATCTGAGGCTCAGACGTCCATCTATAGTCAGATCCTGTGTGACCACCTTAAGCAGCAGCTCTTCAGTCCGCTGGTTCAGAGGAGCGCTGCAGCTGTGGTCCAAGCTGCCATAACTCTTCATCACAAGATGATTCACAGCTTTCTGCCCACAGCCATCAAATTTCACTACACATTTAATCTACGAGACTTGTCTAACGTCTTCCAGGTAGTGCTGATAGCAAACAATTTGTGCAATTTGTCTTTTGAATGAAAAGTGCAATATTCATATGATTTTCGGTTTTATTCAGGGCATCCTGTTTGCCGGACCTGAGAGTGTGAAAGACAGCACTGACCTGGCACTGTTGTGGCTCCACGAGTCCTGCAGAGTGTACTCAGACAGACTGGTAGATGTCATGGACCTGCAGCTCTTCCGGAAGCTCCAGATGGAGACTGTGCATGAATGCTTCGAGGTGCATTACAGATTCTGATAAACAGTTTACATTTCTGCTCTTCACCTCCATTTAACAACAGTGAATGAAAGATTCAAATGATTTATTATGCTTGTCCTCTTCCAGGGACTGGAAGACAAAAAGGTGACAAAGCAGCCCCTCCTCTATTGCCATTTTGCCCAAATAGGCGATGAAGCCTCCTATAGTCCTGTTACAGACTGGTCTGTGCTCAGGTCCATCCTCACAGATGCCCTGGAGAGCTACAATGAGCTCAATGCAGCCATGAATCTGGTGCTGTTTGAAGATGCAATGCAACATGTGTAAGTATAGCTGGACATCATATTATTGTAATAATTAGAATGGTCATAGTAAACTTATAAAAAAATTTCCTTTTATAATGTTGATGAAGTGTTTTGCATCCATGACACTAAACAAAGCAATAAAGAAAGAGTTCATAAACATAACATAACGAAAATAAGCAAATGTATTAAATGTAAAGTGGCAGTTTGATGTAGAAATGATGCGATATTAAAATCCTAGTCTCTTGGGAGACTACTCACTAAGACCTTTAAAGCTAGTCTGTCTAGATTTATAACATTTGGTTAGACAGAGATGTTTTGTGGCATAACAAAGATTGTGTTGTTACCAGCTGTCGCATCAGTCGTATCCTGGAGTCTCCAAGGGGTCACGGCTTACTGGTTGGGGTCGGGGGCAGTGGGAAGCAGAGCCTGACTCGTCTGGCTGCCTACATATCCTCTGTGGAAGTCTTCCAAATCACTCTGAGTAAGGGTTATAGCATCCAGGACCTCAAGGTAATGTTGTTAATAGGTTACAGCCAAACAGAACATCAAGCAGAGTATAACCTCATAAAATATGCTCTCACGAAAATGTATAACCTTTAAGTGAGTTACAATCCTTCACACGTCACAATTAATTTAAATCAAGGTTTGTTTGCATGCAGGATATTTATGCTATTCGTTTTTGTACCCCACTGACGCAGGAAGTACTTGTCAGATACTATTTAAAGCCACTTGGAAATGTTTCAATATCTTATTGATGAAGCAAGTTTGTCAATTTAATCCTTTAATAGCCTCTTAAAAAATCAAAGTGTCATCATGGGACTTGTGCTGACCCATTGATTGTTGTTGGACAATTTAAAATTCTTTAATGGACTCCATATCAGTGTGACCGTTTTACTGTAGAGTCTGCTTCCATTCATGTCATGTGTGATTTTGTTCAGATGGATCTGGCAGGCTTGTTCCTCAAGACTGGAGTGAAGAACCAGCGTGTGGCTCTGCTCCTGACCGATGCACAGATACCCGATGAGCGTTTTCTGGTCATTATTAATGACTTACTGGCATCAGGTCAGTACAAAAGTCCATAATAACCATACTGTTTTTCAGAGAACATGCCTGTTGTAATGGTAGCTGTAGAATTGTTTTTATTAATGTACATTATCAGCTATCAAACTTTGTCTTTGAAATCATTCTGACTGTGATCGCTAGAGCCTGTCAGTCAGTGATTATGACTGTGCCTCTCCCTACAGGAGAAATTCCTGAGCTTTTCAGCGAGGAGGAGATCGAAGGTATCGTGTCGGGTGTGAGAGCTGAGGTCCGAGCTCTTGGACTGCTGGACAGCAGGGAGAACGGCTGGAGATTCTTTACCGACAGAGTTCGGCGACAGCTCACGGTCTAGTCTTCCAAAATTTCCTTCTAAAAACATCATTATTCACCAGCACTTCTATCCTTATCAGGCTGAAAATGAAAAATGAATAAATGACTGATATGTAATTGCACTTTCACCTAAGCTGATTTTGTCTGGGTAATGTGTTCAATTCAATTCTGTGATGATGTCTAGGTGAGCTGCTTTCCACCAACATCTTATTTATTTTTAAGATTTTCTCACTTTTAGGATATAACCTTGTAACTGCAAAATACCTGAGTTTAAGTGACTAAAAATAATAGTTCTACTCAGTTCGACCATTATAATAATGAGTCTGTGCGCTTTGAAGGGTTTCCAAGGGTGGTAGAATTTTTTAAATATGCTTAATTTTTGTTAATCGCATACTTTAGCCTGTAGAAACCCCATTTTTACTGTGAAAAAAATGATGGACATAACATAATTCAAGACTTGGATGTGAAGATTATATATGTATTTTTTTAGCAACATCTTGCTGTCATCTATATACTTATGATGTGTTGGCTATAGTCCCTCTATAATTCAGATTCTGTTCACTATTGAAGTGAAAGACACTTAACATTTCCGACAAACTGAAAGCCGGGATTAATGCGGTACTCCATGAGCTTTGATAACACTTGAATGTGACTTCACAGCCAACATTCAGAGCAATTAATTAATTAATTAGTTAAACAAGACATTTGTAGAAATTAAAATCTTACACATATTCTAGTGTGTTCAAAATTAAAAGCACAGCTGCTGTGTAATGTTAGTAAATATGTTTGACAAGCTGAGTTCACAGAGCCAGACGAACTGGGGGGTTAAAAGGAAGGAAATTCTTGTCTCAGTATACATGTATGCCATCCAGCTAGTGTTTGCGCCAGGGCCTCTGGTAGTGTCACCGTCTGCTCCAACCAACTGGGAATGTGGCTGTCTGACCACATGCCAAGTAGATGAAAGTGGGGGCTCAGATGGCTGCCAGTTCTGGTTTCCCTTTTGGATGCATCTGTGATATCTATGACCTGTGTTGATTTTCCTATGTGCACTTGGCTACATATCTTGTATGGGGATATTTTCCAGACTTGTTTGTGTACAATATGTGTGCCTTTGTGACACTCACTGTCTCCCTGCTTCCTTCTTTGTAGGTGGTACTGTGTTTGTCTCCCGTGGGCAGTGCCCTTCGTGTTAGGGCCCGTCGATTCCCTGCTCTCATCCAGTGCACCACCATTGACTGGTTCCATCCTTGGACCTCAGAGGCTCTGCAGTCGGTCAGCTACAGGTTCATCCAAGAGATTGAAGGCATTGAGGTCAGACCTTTGAAACCAAGTACTTTATCTCACCATCTCTCATTCTAATCAATTTCTCAATAAGTTTGTCTCCTTGCTTTCCACCACGTGTGAATTGTTTTATATAATTGCAAATAACAGTATTGTCTGTCAGAGAAGCATCTATGGGTGTGTCATACAGTACAGTATCTCCCCTAGGTTTGCCATGTACCCCCTTATTCCAGACTGAGTTAGACTTTAATGAACACCTTCTAATTACTACAGTGCAGCTGGATTAACGTCTCCATAGATCCCTCATCATTAGTTCTCTGCTGAGGTGCTGACAAATTGCTGAACACATGCCTGGAGACTCACAGTGAGTGCAGGCATATCATTGTTTTCCATCATAGCAGTGGAACGATCACAACCCAGAATCATTTATGTTAATGAGAGAAGAGTGATTAAGCACATAACGACCCTCTAAGGAGGCACAGCTGTCACAACCAGGAAGTGTCATCACATATGTGAACATGTGCCAGACTATTACTTTTCACTGTTTGTGTGTGTGTGTGTGTGTGTGTGTGTGTGTACACAGATTTGTCCATGTGTGGATGTTCATTTCCTGCAAAAAAATGTGTCCTGATTGTAGCCGTAGTACTGAAGAAGCTGTGGTATTATTAGAGCATTACTGCTTAAGAAAAAGTAGTAGTGGCAACTTTTACTAATATTAAAGGATGGAGGTAGGTATTGATTAAAAAACTATTTTGATAATTGAGACTTTTTTTAGTCAATTTTTTTGCCAAAACATGCCAAACAGGTTCCAGTGTCAGATGTGAGTATGCAACATTTTCACATTTACACATTTTAAAACAGGCATTATTCACAATTTGTTGACATTTATTGATAAATTGATTAAGTAGGAAAATAATTTGGCAGATTAATCAATAATGAAAATAATTGTTAGTTTCAGTCCTAGTAGCTGTAAAGTTATATTAATAGAAATACACTTAGGGGAGGGAGATCATGAGGGAGAACTCGTGGAATAAATGTTTGTGTGGATGCAGACAGGACTATGTTTGTTTAAGTTAATGTTCATTAATAACAAAATATTCTAAAAAGTTGGAAAAAAAAACTAAATATGAGCCATTACTGTATTTATAAAGTCATTAATGATTGTTTATCTTTTTAAAGAGGCTGGGAAACAAGAAATGAAATGATCATTTATTTAAAGTTAGAAATGCACAACCCACTAATAGTTGCTACACAGGGCCAATCAATGAGAACTTCTCTCGCATCTCAACTGAACATCGCATGCTTTGTCAAAAAGCATTATGTCAGATCTTAATTAATAATGATTTTTTTCCTACCAGCTCCGTGATCATTAACAATGGCTTTTTGTGAGTTATGGTTAGGTTTGATCCTTGTATTCTCTGCTCATTTGTTTTTGCTTTAATTGATTGCTAACTGTTTGATTAATAGAGGCCCTGTGTCATTGAGCTCCATATGATGAATACCTAGTTGGACTGTGGTACAACAGACGCTGTAGACGGTATTTAGAAAGTTGGAGGACATCAGAGATAATGTAAACAGTGTGCATGTTTTACAAGCTGCACGTCACTGGTCTAAACACATTATTTTCACAGAGGTTTCAAAGCCTAATCATTCCTGCTAGCTGCACCTAAATTTCAGATTGAGTAAGTCAGGGCCAGCCAAGTAAGATGGCAAAACTTGTAGATGAATTCAAAATTTATGAAGATAATATTTCAGTCCCCATCAGGTCGGCGATGTTAAACTCTACTCAATCCAGCTCGCCCTATTCGCCCCTCTCCCCCCTTGTCTGCTTATTTTTACAGCCTGCCGTCCAGGAATCCATCAGTCTTTTCATGGCCTACGTTCACACCAGTGTCAACCAGGCAAGTGAAAAATACCAGCGCAATGAGAAGAGGTACAATTACACCACCCCCAAGAGCTTTCTCCAGCAAATCACCCTGTACAGGAACCTTCTGGAGAAGAGCCGGGCTCAGCTCCAACACAAGATGAACAGGCTTGACAGCGGCCTTCAAAAGCTCCAAACCACTGCCTCTCAGGTGCACATCTTTATTATACACTGTAGGGGGCTAATATAAGGGTTTAAAGTGCAAGCTTGAGGTAGGAAAATTAGGAATAGTTAATAATGTGCGATTTAAACTATGGGTTTTTCCCTGGCATTAAGTATATTACAAATTGAAGTATGTGTAATAATTTTCTCTCTGTTTCAGGTTGAGGATCTTCAAGCTAAATTGGCATCCCAAGAAGCTGAACTGACCTTTAAAAAACAGAATATTGAGGCTCTAATTACAAAGATTGGACTGCAGACTGAGAGGGTGAGCAGCAAGAGAGAGGCTGCCGATGTTGAGGCACAAAAGGTGAGATATCCTATCATACCACATCATATCACACCATTCGCTCCATGCACTTTTTGTGATTTAGTCCATTGTGCTGGATTTTTGCAGGTTGCTGTTATCCAGGCAGAAGTCTCGGCCAAACAGAAAGACTGTGAAAATGACCTAGCCAAGGCAGAGCCGTCACTGACAGCTGCCACAGCAGCACTGCACACCCTCAACAAGGTGCTGCATTTTATCAGCGTGGATGTGATTCTACTGAATCTTAAGTCGTTCTTGAGATTTTATTAGATTTTTTGTGACCGTTTTTTAGGTGAATCTTACGGAGCTGAAGGCCTTTCCAAACCCTCCAAATGCAGTGATCAATGTAGCAGCAGCTGTGATGGTTCTGCTAGCTCCCCGCGGTCGAGTGCCTAAGGATCGGAGCTGGAAGGCGGCGCGGGCCTTCATGGGCAAGGTTAAGCTGTCATCATGTCAATCACATCTGCCTGATTAATGCCAATCTAATTTGTGTGTGGGCCTTGACCCTGGCCCTGCCCAGCATCTATCCAATGCTCACATTACAGCCGGATGTCTCTATGAATATGCTCAGTCAGTCAGCGAGCAAGTGTGTCAATCTGACTCTGTGTGGCCATAAAGGAATGTATTTGTTTTTTTAAAAGCAAGAGAATTTAGCATAAAACAGGGATCATTTCTTTCTGTCCCAAAAGCATATTTTTTAGCATTTTAAACATAGTGATTTTTTAAATATATTGATTGGTTTATCAGATTTTATTCTGATGCATGCTTCTTATATACATGATTTTAGGAAAAAAACATCAAATCTACAACATAAGGCTAAAAAGCTCATTTTCACTTAGGAGTGTGTGGCTGTAGGTGGGCAACAGGTGTAAAAAGGAAAGGTTTGTGGCATTCAATGGGGAAAATTGCAATTATTTTAAAGATGCATATCTAAGGGCACACAGGGGGTCAGTGTTAGATTTGTTTCAGTCTCACAGTAGAGTCTGTGAGAGATCTTTCAGTATCATTAAACTTTAATTATTTGTCCATACCAATTCTTTGCATAAATGTAACAGAACAACAGAGGTAATATCACTTGTGTGGAGTTTACAGGGTTTGCGTGGGTGCTGGAAATCCTTGAAAATATTTGAATTTTAATGTAATGTTTTGGATTTAGGATAGTACAGACACTCCTTGAAAATGCAACTGCATTACTTTCATAATGAATTGTTTTACAGTATATTAGCTCAGATAGGTTATGTAGTATGCAGGGTGGTGAGACTGGTGACATGTTTGGAAACATGAAACCTTATTGTGTTTTCCTTTAATTTGTCACTCTCATGTAGAATGCTCTCACAAAATGTGATGAAGTGAAATAATCATTTTGAGTATTTAATTGTATATAAACACATTCTAATTTATTACAAATATAAGTCGCTGTAGCTTGAAAATACACCTTGAAAACGCTTGAAAAAAGTGCTTAAATTAGCCCAAAGAAAAGGTGTAGTATTAGTAGTGCAGGTATTAATATCTCACTGTTTTTGTGCTTATGTCTCTCAGGTGGATGATTTCCTGCAGGCCTTGGTATCATATGACAAGGAGCACATCCCTGAGTCCTGTTTGACTGTGGTGAAACAAGATTATTTGAGAAACCAAGAGTTCCACCCTGATCTAGTCCGGACCAAATCTACCGCTGCAGCCGGTCTCTGTGCTTGGACTATTAACATTGTCAGATACTATGAGGTCAGGCAATGCTTTCAGAACGGTTGTAATTAATTACAATAATACGTTTTCTTTTACTCTGCAAGAATGTTGGTTCTTCAATGTGAGGCCTTTTTTCACAAAGTACACCCCCTTTTTGTCTGCAGATTTATTGTGAAGTGACTCCAAAGAGGCATGCATTATCACAAGCTAATGCAGAACTAGAAGCAGCAACAGCCAGACTGTTAGCAGTTCAAAAGAAATTGGCAGTGAGTGGAAAGTTATTATTATACTTACGACACTAGTCTAAAAGCTAGATTTTCTTGATTGTTTTCTAACATCCGTGGCTTTCTTTGGTTTGTTTCTTCAGGATCTCGATGCCAGCCTCCAGAGCCTAACAGCTCATTTTGAAAAGGCTATAGCTGAGAAAATCAGTTGTCAGGAGGAGGTGACGCATACCAACCAGACCATAGAGCTGGCCAACCGACTAGTAAAAGGCTTAGAGGTAAACAAGGGGAGATAGAGGAGTTTGGTGGTGTCATTGGGGCCGACCTGGCATAAAGTAAACTGTCAATTTGCCGGACGCATGCATGGAGAGGTGCTGGTGATCGAATTGCATCAGTAATCTGGACTAGAAGTTGTTATGTCCTGGCAGGATAGCCTGACAGTTGTGTGAGTGGATCAGGCAGAGGGAGATTTTACAGCCTGGCCCAGCAGCATACTGGGGACTTGTGAGACAGGTAGAGAGGGCTGGACCACAGAGAACGCATGGCTGAACCGGGCAACTGGCTGCCTGAACAGTTTCCAAATGGAGAAAGGAAGAGAGATGACAGGAACGCTACACTATCACTGCTCTCAGTCAGTGCAGGAGACAGGTTGTGTGCGTACAGAATGTATGTGTATTTACTATATATACTATAGACACAGCATGTGTGTGTGTGTGTGTGTGTGTGTGTGTGTTTGTGTGCACATTTCTGTGCTATAATAATGAAATAATTAATCACTCAGGATTTTTTCAACAAATTGGAAAAGTATCAAGGGGAAGTATTGAATATAAATGTATAGAATATATAATGTTGAATGCTGCATAATTAATATGTTGATATTATATTCAACTCTTTCTCCTTCCTGTGCATTCCCTTTTCAAGCTACAGTATCTATTATCTTTATGGATGCTAATATGAAATAAAAGATGGCCATTTCAGTGGCCAAGTTCGACTTTCTTCTTCCAGAAAATAAATGTGGTTTGCATGGAACAGCTTGGCTTTTAAGCATATCAAGATAAATGTTTTGTCTTTATGGCATTGACCTGGAAGCAATAGTGTTCAGACTAATAAATCAGGCCGTCTATATTTAATCATTAACTTACCTCAAAGCCTCAACAGCTGTTGGAAATTAACAATGTCTCACCCCAGACTGAGTGATATTACAGGCAATCCATAATACATTAGAGTAAAATTATAGTGATTTTTAACTGTCTGAGAATTTATTATGTGACATATTCTACATCCACAGCCCCTTGTAAGAAAATGCCACGCATGATTTATCGCTGTAGTGCTGTCACAGTCATAGTATTGAAGGTTTAAATTAATGCTGAATTGATGCTGAGTGAACCTACAGCCAAACTTCCAAAGCTGTTTTAAGGGAATTGCATTTGTATGCTTTATTGCTCACATCTTCTCTGCGTGTACATTAAATGGAGTGGGAAGTGTGTACATTTCCCTGCAGTGTGGAGCTGTTTTTGTATTACCTATTAATTTTTAAAAAAGTATATTGAACCCTGGTCTTTGTGTCTTTTAGTCAGAGAAGGAGCGCTGGAGCCAGGCAATTGTTCAGTATCAAAAGCAACAGAAAACTCTGTGTGGTGACATCCTCATCACTTCAGCATTCGTTTCCTACGTGGGTTACTTTACCAGGCAGTATCGTGTGGAGCTCCTTAACAACGCCTGGATCCCTTTCCTTAAGTCTCAGAAGGTAAGATCACAATCATTTGTGTTGTTTACACTGCAGACGTTTAGAGAGTAAACAGTTAAGTCTGTGGACTGGAGCTCACCGTGCCGCCAGAAACGCTCCAACTAGAGTGACATCATTCCTCTGTTTCTGTTCCAGGTCTCTGTACCCCTGACAGACGGCCTGGATCCAATCCTCATGCTTACAGATGATGCCACTGTGGCTGCCTGGCATAACCAGGGCCTGCCAAATGATAGGATGTCCACAGAGAACGCTGCCATCCTGACCACCAGTGAGCGTTGGCCACTCATCATTGACCCACAGCAGCAGGGCATCAAGTGGATCCGAAACCGGCTAGGTCCTGAGCTGAGGGTGGTGCAGCTGGGACAGAGAGGGTGAGAGGAGCTGTCCATCGTCTGTTGGCAATCACAGTGTACTGCTTTAATATGTCAGGGAGTGCTAATATACCATAAAAATGTGTTTTATTATTATTATTATTCTGCAGGTATCTAGATGTGATTGAACAAGCCCTTGCCTGTGGTGAAACTGTGCTGATAGAAAATCTGCCAGAAAAGGTTGACCCAGTCCTGGAGTATCTTCTGGGCAGAAACACAATCAAAAGAGGAAGGTCGGTACCGAAACTACAACATCACATTTACATAATGGCTGCACAATTAATCCAAATCGCAGAAGCTTCGATTTTTTTTTGATGAAGGTCAAATGTGACAAAACAGCATTATACTGAAGTTCTGTAGTGCTGCAGAGATGTCCTGGAGTACAAATCTTGTTCTCCAGATGTAAGAAAACATGTTTCTTTGGTTCAGACCCAACAAATGTCACACCATCATGATTTAAATAGTTGATGTGAAAATGCAAGAATAATCATTCCCACTAATCCTGAATCATATGCCCTAATGTACATTGCTGTATAAGAATTAATATATGAAGAATCAAACCAGCTCAGTAGTAGTTATTTTTTTGTTTTGTAGAAGCGATTTAGCATTGGGGCTGTTGGACACCAACAGACCAACACCAACATGTTAAATCAATGTATGGTTTTTGTATCCCTGTTGCTCCACAACTCAATATGCCCACAACTCGTCCCAGTGCATCTGTGGTGTTAGACAATAGCAGCAGATTTACCAGATGGTTGAATCTCACTGAGCATCGAAACACCGGTAAGACATGACTGAATGCATTATTATTGCCCACTCTTTAGATTATAAATGAATTTGCAGCGCGTGTTCCGAATCCCTGAGGCCAGCGTATTGATCGGCCTCTCAAGATGGGTGATAGATGTATATTTGTGTGTTCATATTCTTTAGATGTAATGAATATTGAACAGCTGAGCCTCAGTGTAAAAGCTGAATCGAGGCCAGTCATGGTTATGTATAAGGACTCCTGTCACGGACAAAAAGATGGCAAGTTACACACTAAATTCAGTGGTCGTCCATCATTCAATTCAACTTCACTCATTTCATAACGCTGATGGGTGATTTTCTGCAATTTACCTGCTTTCATTTTTTCGTAAATAACATGATAAATCAGCTTTACACTCAATACGATGACTCGCTGCATCTGGATTATCTTAAATCATAACGTGATGTTAATTGTCAAGAAATTAGTTCACATTGGGGTATTTGTGTTGTTTAAAGGCACAGTATGTCATTTCTGCCAGGAGGAGTCTCTGAACAATAACAGCAAAAGATGTAGCTAGATGATGCTGTGAAGTAGCCTTGGATTATAGTGTTAAGTGTTATGAGTTTTTGTTATCATTGTTAAACAACCACCAATGCCAACGAAAGTCTATCTGATGCGACTCAGACAGAAATGTTAACAGAAAATTTAATTTATTAAAGTTGTATTCACTACATTTAGTCACATGTGCAGACTACAGTACCTTTCTCACTCTTTGACGTATCATCTGCTGTTTCCCTGGAAGTTACAGCAACAGGCAGTCAAATGCAACGCACCGTTACATTAAATAAAAATGATTTCTTAAGGTTTGAACATTGTTAGAAACATTTGGTCTAGACATTTCTCCAAACTGGCACTTGTTTGGCACACCCTGCATTTGGTAAATCTGTCTGACTTTAAAACATGACTTCTGCTGCCCACTTCACTCCACTTCAGAAATATAACAGCGGCACCAAAATAGCTGCTCTGTAATTACCTTCGTTCACTTACCAATTACACTCAACAGGCAAATTCCAGCAAATTTCCTAAACAGGACAACCAACAGCAGAATAAATAGAAAATACCACATATTGACATTATGCTTTGACTTCCCTCCTCAAAAATGTTTACATCTTCCTCGCTCTGATCTATACATGGCCATGAATATTGAATATCTTGGCGCATGTTCATTGAACGTCTTCTGGAGTCCTGTCTGTCCAGACGTAACAATTCATCATAGTAAATCTGATTATAAGTTTATCCCTTGTAGATGACCCACACACTTGTTTCTGTCGATGATTAATACAACGTGCTGGGGGCAGCCATGATGGATCTGGTAGGGATCCACAGCTGAAGTTCATTAATAATTGGAATGTTGTAGAGTGTGAAGTAATGAATACTAATTATTCCTTTCATGGCTGACGGAAGACTACAAGCCAATCCATCAGCACGGACTTTAATTTGGTGGAGTAATGGTTCTATCAATAGTACATTAATTCTGGCTTGTGAAGATATAGAGTTGAACCAGACCCAGGCCATGAGGAACCTGTGCCGTAAAATTGGGGCCTTGCCTGACATCCAAGGGGTAATTAGAGAAAAATGAAAAGCCACCAGGTTCGTCAAGCCAGTGCTAATTTAATTGAAACGCAGGAACAGATAAATATTGGCTGCTGCGGTGATAATCTTTCATATTTTTTCAGGATTATTTGTCTGCAGAGTAAGTGACATTTGGAGCTGCAGTGAAGTTCTTTCCTCTGCTAAAGTTGCATTGTGTGAAAGTGAGAGGTTTGATAGGTCATAAAAGCTTTGAAGATGCAGAGGGTTTTACACTGCTACATCTTCATTATTGTTAGTCTTTTTCTTCTTTTTTTATTGTCTGAATAATTTTGACATCAGCTTGTGATGCTTTTATTAGTCGTCACCTAATAATCATTACTATTTCACTTTCTCACTTTCAAAGTTAATGTATATATTAATGTAACTTGACAGTAAGACAAAACCAACTACAGTGGGTTTAACTCGCCGCCATTTTTGCGATTATATTCTGTGTTCTTGCCAAGCAGATAAAAGATAATTACAGTTATGTTTTCAGCAAAGTGGTGATTTGTAAATAATAAATCTAAATTAAAAAGCTCACTCTTGACCTTGGAAAAACAATTAATTCCAGATTCACATTCCACCAACTTGATTTTTCTAACGCTTTCAACCAAGTAGTTTGCCCAGTTTTCATGAAGAGGGATCTGTAAACGTACAAGCTCAGTTACTGTTCAGCTTTCAACTGTGGTACTTTTAGGATTTTCTCAAGTCCATGCTTGCCTAACACTTATGCGTGAAGTTTCAAGCTTATTTTTTTATCAAGATTAAAGCCATGTGATATGGTTTAAAGCATAGAAAAAAGCTAGTAAGTGGACCTTCGCGTTGTAACTGATTTGTCATATAGATCTACAGTAAAGTTTGAGTCAAATACTGTCTACGGCAGCTGCAAAACTGAGTTTTTGAAATGTACATGAAGTTAAATTTTAATTTGTTAAAATGTAACTCTCCTGTTATCCAGGTACATTCAAATTGGGGGCAAGGAGTGTGAATACAACAGCGACTTTCAACTTATTTTGCACACCAAGTTGGCCAATCCCCATTTCCCTCCTGAGCTCCAGGCCCAGACCACCCTCATCAACTTCACTGTGACTCCTGTGGGCCTTGAGGAACAGCTGCTGGGACAGGTAGTGTCCCGTGAAAGGCCCGACCTGGAGACGCTAAAGGTGAATTCTTATGCTTTTATAAAAGATATAGACTTACACCTACAGTAAAGTGATTCTTTCACAATTTAACATGCAAGACATCAGTCCATAATGCCGTGTAGAAAAGCCTGAACTGTTGTGTGCATGTTTCTGAAGATGGAGCTGACCACGCAGCAGAACCACTTCAAGATTGAGCTCAAGAGGCTGGAGGATGACCTGTTGAATCGCCTCTCTGCAGCCCATGGTAATTTTCTGGGTGATATTTCTCTGGTGGAGCAACTCGAAAACACCAAGAACACAGCCGCTCACATTCATTGCAAGGTGAGGTTATTACACCAACAGGGTCCTCGCAGTTGTCCCACTGTACTCAAGTGCATGTGATTTTCAGTCACTCAAGTATTTTTGAATGTCACACTGGAAGCGCCTCATTTTATTGAATTAGCTGCAAATGATTTGTAGTTAGGAATATGTGTAATGAGAGGGTTTTGGAGCATGACTGAGAGCCTAATAGCTCATTTTTGTGCAATTGGAACACACAGGTGGTGGAGGCCAGAGAGAATGAGACAAAGATCAACGAGGCTCGAGAACTATACCGCCCAGCAGCTGAGAGAGCGTCACTCCTCTTCTTCATCATCAATGACCTCAGCAAGATTAACCTCATGTACCAGTTTTCTCTCAAGGTGAAACCTTTAGCCCTGTAGTACTCTCAGGGGACGCACATTGTTTTTTGTAGGATTTTAGCAAAGCTCAGAGTCCACTTTCAGAAGTATTCAGCTGGATTTTTTTGAGTTTGTAATTTTAGTTTGTCTTGGTGACTAAATTATTTAAGCAAAGCCCTGGCTGTACAAATCAGCTCAAAGGGATCGTTCACCTGAAAATCAACAACATATATTTTGTCCTCTTTTCCTGTAATGCTATTCATTCATGTAGATTGTTTTAATGTGAGTTACTGAGTTTTCAGCTGTAGAGATGTCTGCCTTCTCTCAAACATAATGGAATTAGATGGCACTCGGCTTGTTGCGCTCACAGCACTAGAAATATACAAGTTAGAACTCAACAGAAAAGTCTCTTTCTAGAAAGAAATCTTACTCAAGACAAGTTTCATGGTGGAACATGCATCCACTCATGGACGAGAGGCAAGCTAACCATAGATTTATGCACAGGAACTATACAGTGAATGCAAAGATGGGGTCTATTCAGTTCAATGTGAATTGCTCACCTGACGCATACAGCAAAAAAGCTTTAAATCTTTCCGTGCTTACTTCTTGGTTATGTGGCCTACTGAATAGATTTTCTGTGATGACATTACAGACTTTTCTCGCTAAAGGATAGTGAAAGTTTTACAAATATATAAAACCTCCATGGATCAACAATTGACCTTTGCTTCGAGGTTTCCTGTTAACTGTTTTACAAGCTTTTCTTTTAGATGGCAGTCTATGGGGAAAATGCTTTTTGGGTTGCTGGGGACTTTTTAGCTGCAATACCAAGATTGGCCACTGGGAAAAATTCAAGCTCATTGGAAAGAAAATACTCCCTACATGAAATTGATCACAACAGTTGTGGATTATCTTGCGTAACTGAATCACAATTTCTTTAAAAAAGGGACATTGTTGTTGAGGTTTTTTTTTTAAATGTGTGTTTTTGGGAGCACCACAAGCCGAATGAATCTAATACCATTAAATTCAAGAGTAGCCAGACATCTCTCTTGCTGATATCACCCAAACTGGCCAACTCAAACCAAAACAATCTTGATCAATAAATAGCAGTACATTTAAGAAGAAAAATATGTATTTTAAATTTTGGAGTGAACTAGCCCTTTAAAAATGTGCTTCCATACCGAAACAAATGGTTGCTGTGTTCCTGGCTGCATGTATGTATTCTTTATCAAGAGCACTGTCCTCCTTTTGGTTGTCTTCCAGACCTTTAACTCAGTGTTTAACAAAGCAATGGAGCGTGCAGAATGGGACGAGGACGTGAAGACCCGAGTGCTCACCCTCACTGAGGCCATCACCTATTCTGTATTCCTGTACACCAGCCAGGGCCTGTTTGAGAGAGACAAGTTAACCTTCTTGTCACACACTGCCTTCCAGGTGAGGGACTCAGGGCCGCCTCAAAGGTGGGGCCTCCTGTCATCCTCATCAATCAAAGTACTTTTCTGCCCCCACATTAACTTCAATTAAAAGCAGTCAGCAGGACCATACGCTGCTATTGATTACCTCTCACACCTTCCCCCGTGGCTGCTGTTCAGACAGTTGGTTCTGACAAGGGGGTTGGTTCTGATGGCATAATGCAATTATCTGTCATTGCGCCAACTGTTTTCATCTTAGAAATTGTGCTGCTCTGAAGGCTGTCCTTCATGTGGCAGTTTCACATTCAGGGGCACTGATTCGGCCTTTGTGAGTTTGTGAGGTTTCTTGCAGTTTTCAGTTATTGTGGAAATGACTGGAAAGAGATCAATACGGCATAGATCATTACAAACTGCTCTTGGTTCTTCCCCTCAGATTTTGCTCAAGCAGGGCCTGATTGATGCTCAGGAGTTTGACTTCCTGCTGCGTTTCCCTGTGGAAGCTAGCAGAGTTAGTCCTGTGTCCTTCCTCTCTCCACATGCCTGGGGAGCCATCAAGGTACAGTCTAACATGTGTGAGGGTCACATTTTCATTCTTGTTAGCCCACAGGTTGTCACTACATGCCATTTTCCACTGCATAGAAAGGTCTAAAAATATCTGTTATTCGGATATAGACAATTTCTACAATGGAGGACTTCAGTGGACTCGACAGAGACGTGGAGAGCTCACCAAAGCGTTGGAGGAAGATCATAGAGTCCAGGTGTCCGGAAAAGGAGAGACTCCCCCAGGACTGGAAGAATAAAAGTTCCCTCCAGAAACTCATCATCCTTCGAGCACTTCGCCCTGACAGGATGACCTATACACTAAGGTGTGTAAAAAGGCCGATGCACATTCATATCTGTAAGTGCTGTAAATCACTAAGCTTCTCAACAATGTTTCCTGGCAGGAACTTTGTGGAGGAAAGCATGGGGGCAAAATATGTGGAGGCTGCCAGGCTGGAATTTGACAAGCTGTATGAGGATAGTGGCTCATCAACCCCTGTGTTCTTCATCCTGTCACCTGGAGTGGATCCACTTAAAGATGTAGAGAAACTAGGTATTTTGCCTATTGTTTGTTAATTGCACAGCCTGTATCACTTGGTCGGGATAAAAATTCTAAATGTCCCCTCTTTGCAGGACTGAAGCTTGGATTTTCCATAGAGCAGGGCACTTTGCACAATGTATCCCTGGGACAGGGGCAGGAGAAAGTTGCTGAGAGGGTTCTGAAGAATGCATCTAAACTGGGACACTGGGTCATTCTGCAGGTAGGAAGCATTTCTATTCAGTGACTAGGCTACTGTAGTGGCTTCAAGCTGCTCTTCCAGCCAGCCTGTAATGCACCTAATGATATCATCTCACCCCACGCGCAAGAGAAATAAACTCAATTTGGTTCAATAAAAACCATAATTGGCTAGATAAGCTCCATAAATGCCTCCTTTAAAGAGGAGAAGCCTGCAGGGAAGTGAGCCGCTCAAGGTTCTCTTACTAATTCAGAGCATAGAAAGACATTTGAATCTTTCACAAATGAACACAAATATACAACACATAAAAAACAAATTTATTTCATCAAGCATTAATATAATCTGCCTGTATTTGTTCAGAATGTACACCTGGTGGCTCGCTGGTTGCCTTCTCTGGACGCTCTTCTGGAGACGGCAGTGGTGGACAGTCACCCAGACTACAGGGTGTTCATCACCGGAGAACCAGCACCAACCCCAGAGCAGCACGTCATCCCCAGAGGCATACTGGAGAATGCCATCAAAATCACCAATGAACCCCCAACTGGCATGAGCGCGAGCCTGCATGCAGCCCTCAACAACTTCAGTCAAGTGTGTTGAAAACTTAAAATTATTTATTAAACTGCATTCATCTGCATTTACTTTCAAGTAATCACTCTCTCTCTCTCTTTTCCTTTTCAGGACACTCTGGATATGTGTTCCAGAGAGCAGGAGTTCAACTCCATGTTCTTCTCCCTCTGCTTCTTTCACGCCTGTGTCACGGAGCGCCGTAAATTTGGTCCCCAGGGGTGGAACCATAAGTACCCCTTCAGCACTGGAGACCTCACCATCTCAGCCAGCGTCTTGTACAACTACTTGGAGGCCAACACCAAAGTATTTTTTTTGCCACTTACAACATTTCTTTCTTTATATTTTATTAATATTCTTGTTGATATTCATAAAACTTTTAATTTGTTTTTTTACCACTACCCTCTTAAGCTTTGTAGATTTATAATGATAATGGTGTTTGCAGTGAAATTATTGTCAGACAGGGATGTTGAATTACAGTAGTGTATCCAATTACTTATTGAAATCTTTTGTTCCACTGTTATTTGTGAAAAATGCTCATTCTCGTCTCTTTTTTCCTCCACATTTCTTCTCTTATAACTATGAACACGCAACCTATAATTTAGCTTTATTTCATGAAGACAAAAAATCCATTCTTGGGGTGCTGCACCCCTCACAACTCCTAATGCATTTCTCTTAGAACTCCTATTACTCTGGTCACAACCAATTATGTCTCCTAGGTATTCTGCCCTCCAAAAACGAATGTCCTTCATTATGTTAACCAAACAGTAACCTGTATGTGCGTATACAGAGAATTCATTAGGAGGGCAATGAAGCGTAATCCTAAATGTAATTACATGCAGCCAATGTGACAGTTCACAACGCTACATAAGTGATCACTGCAATTAGAGCTGATGAAGGAAGCAATTTGCAAAACAATACAGGTACAAATGATTGTGAACCTCCAGCTTTTGTAATTTGTTATGAATCACAGGTTCTTTTCTTCCTCCTTCACCCTCACGGATCATAATCTCCCGCTGAGGAAAAGACTCTTCTGTCATACATTAGATCAGTGTGTGTAAAGAAACATAATTCTGTTACATTTCCCTACCTTTATCATTATTACGGAGCTCATTTGGAAAGAGATCATGCAGTTACTGCTTGAAGTTCCAAAGGGGGGTTTTAATAATGTAAAGCTGAAAACTATCTGTGAGCTGATCCTGAAGTACTTTTGATATCCTCAAAATTATTTTAACAAACTTTATCTTTAGTCTTTGCAGCTTAAGATACTCCTATTATTGAAATACAAATTGTTTTCTTATGTTTTAAATATCAGCCCACAGACTAAGTGTACTTATAATAGTCCATGCAGGTGCCCTGGGAGGACTTGTGTTATCTTTTCGGAGAGATCATGTATGGAGGACACATCACCGATGACTGGGACAGAAGACTGTGTAAGACCTATCTGCAAGAGTTCATGCACCCAAAAATGGTAAGTCAGTGTTGATGTTGCCATGTAAGGAGAATCTGTTCATCCTTTTTTGTTTTTTGTTTCAACAAAACAGTCACACCAAAAGTTAATTTAATTGCATGATCTTTTTTATTTAAAAAGTCACTATTTGTTAAGTTGGATACATTCAATCTGAATGTGCCAAACAGTCAAAGCTGTTTTTGAATTTCTTTGTGTTATTGTTAAGGTAAAGGGTGCCCTCTTGGGATGTAAACCTAAACTGCACTATTGCACTTTTTCCACCCTCACTTTGGTCGTGTTACCTCTCTGTATGTTGCCCAAAATGTGTCTGCCAGCTCCACTGCAAGCATTACTAGGTGATTATTTGGTAATTTACTCTTTAGCGTTGGTTTAGTTGCTTCAACTGGAATCCATCTGTTTCATCTCTGCCAGTTCACCTTCACCACCAAGCTAACAGCCACTGATTTGCAAGGGTAGTTTAAAGGTTGAATGCTCTTCAGCATCTTGCTGTATGTTAAATAGTGACCTGAACTAGATGTTTTCCTCTTTTCAAATTTCCAATCTATAGTTTGAAGGCGAGCTCTTTCTGTGCCCTGGATTTCTGGCCCCTCCATTCATGGATTACAGTGGTTACCACAGTTATATCGACGAACACCTCCCATCCGAGAACCCCACTCTGTATGGTCTACATCCAAATGCTGAGCTGGAGTGCCTCACCGTCACCTCAGACAACCTCTTAAGGACTCTGCTGGAACTGCAGCCCCAGGAGTCCTCCAGAGGAGAGGGTGCAGCTCAGAGCTCAGAGGAGAAGGTGTGGAGACAGAAGAGCCATTATTGAGAAAAAGCAGCAGATAATACAATAATCTAACCATGTATATATGTATTTGTCAGGTCAAGTCCGTCATTGAAGATATCCTTGAGAAGCTCCCTGAGGAGTATAACATGGCAGAGATAATCTCAAAAACAACAAAGCGAAGCCCCTACATTTTAGTCTGTTTCCAGGAGTGTGAGCGCATGAATCTTCTGCTTGCAGAAATAAGGAGGTCCCTTAATGAGCTGGATCTTGGCCTGAAGGTAGTCTACTGTGACATACATTATATAATAAGAAACACTGTTATCAGCAGTAAGATCCTGTAGTATTAATGAGGATTTCTATGTCCACAGGGAGAACTCACTATGTCCTACAATATGGAGACTCTGCAGTCAGCTCTGTTCATTGACTCTGTCCCAGATTCCTGGGCCAGACTGGCTTATCCCTCCACTAAATCACTGGCACAGTGGTAACCACTCCTTCCAAATAATACTTAATTTTTTACTAAAAATGCAATATCCTTGATTATTTGCTTTTTATTGTGCCCTTGACAGTATTGTGTTTCCTAGAGATGCACTGAATTGTTAATTGTAGTCAAAAATTCTGTCCATAAACGTGGAAGAAATGTCTTTAAACATGAAGGCAGTATCAGTTGCACATTGTGAAGGCTTCAAGCAACAATATGTCTTGTTAATTAATAGATTTTCTTTTATAGGTTTAGTGATCTAATGAGTAGCTGTCGAGAGCTGGACAGCTGGACTCAGGACTTGGTTCTTCCTGCAGTTGTTTGGCTCTCAGGACTCTTCAACCCACAGTCTTTCCTCACGGGTGAGATCACAATCTCAAAACCAACAAGTCACATGATTAAGATGACGCGCACCAGAAATATTAACATGCAGTGTGTTTTTTCTTTGGTCCAGCTGTGCTGCAGAGCATTGCTCGCAAGAATCAGTGGCCCCTGGACAAGATGACTCTGACTGTGGACATAACAAAGAAGACGAAAGACGACTTTGGGCATCCGCCTAGGGAGGGGGCCTACATCCATGGACTCTTCATGGAAGGTCAGAATTAATCTAACATTTATCCAAAGCACCATCTTGTACCTAATTAAATTACAGATTTGTTTATAATTCATGTTTTTTTGTTTGTTTGTTTTCCAATTTATGAACAGCATAATGCAATGTAAGCCAATCGCAATAAATAATTGAAGAACAATGGACAAAGAGAAAAAAAAAGACTGGGGCCTGTTCAGTCTAAAGAAATGGATAAAAAGGGTTACAGTCTAAACACAGTCTACAGTCTACAAGTCTAAATAAGCTAAAATACCAGTGTAACATATTAAGTAGCACATTTTCCCCAAAACATGAACAATATTTTCATTTATTTATGTTTCCTTTCTTAATGTACATTAAAAAAGTTAGACCAAACTTCAAAAAACTTTCCTTGGTAATTATTGGTCTTTGCAATTAACAGTTCAAAAGCAGCAATGTCTGTCA
Source organism: Pagrus pagrus (assembly GCF_965226575.1). NCBI lineage: Eukaryota > Metazoa > Chordata > Actinopteri > Spariformes > Sparidae > Pagrus > Pagrus pagrus. The sequence goes on from NC_140191.1 coordinate 17,053,014, forward strand.
TCAACTTTAACCCCTCACAAAAACAGGCTTTGTTGGACTCCTTTAATGGCAGAGAACAATCATTGAAGCACCAATAAAGCCTGCTAGTGCAAATATAAACTGTTGTTAAGATAAACCAGGTGGAAGAAGAGCCCAGTCTCCCGATAGTATAGACAGTATATGTCTCTGTGAGTATGACCAGTCAAACCTAGATTTCTGCATGACTTGTGTCCTCTCAGGAGCGCGCTGGGACACTCAGTCTGGACTCATCTCCGAGGCGGTTCTGAGGGATCTGACCCCCGCCATGCCGGTGCTGTACGTTAGAGCCGTTCCTGCAGAGGAGCAGGAGCTCAAGAGCACCTACGAGTGTCCGGTATACCGCACGAAGCAGCGCGGGCCCACGTATGTGTGGACCCTCCACCTCCGGACCAAACAGCCTCCTGCCAAGTGGATTGTAGCTGGAGTGGTGCTGCTGCTGTCTGTGTGAGACACATTTTATAGTGTCCACTGTTAGTATTATGCAATCAGTCTTAAAAATATATATTTTTAGAGCGGTATACTTCCTTTGAGACAGTATTGAATCATTAATTGCGATAATTTTGCTTTTTTTTTATCATGTTTACTTACTTTTAATCTTGCTGTCATTGTATCCGTTTTTGTTAATACGTGACAATGCTGACATTGTAGTGTATGAGCGTTTGTGTGTAGATTTAAAGATAATGGAAATAAAGAGGTGGAGAAACATGTTTAGCTTGAACCTGTTGTGTCTGTGTCCGACCCTGTTGAACACTGTCTCCCTTGAGATGGCTCAGTCTGGCCATGATTTGTTGGGAGCTTATGTCTCCATTTTAGACCATGTAATTCTGGATAGGGAGCATATTTTATTGGAAGGTCAAGATTAAAAAAGCTCTCCGGCTGCCCTCTACTAACTGAATGATACACAATGCCGTCTGGAGGGTTCCCGGACAGAATTCCCAGGAGATGATGTGCACGGTCGCTATTGACTTTTAAATGAGGTGCGTTTGACATTGACCTTTTGTATGGCGGCGGCAGAATACTAACAGACTAGTGTAATTCATTCACCCGGGGCCTGTTGGAGAAACCTATTCAAAGACGCTGATAGCTTTCTATGAGAAAGCAACACATTAGATTACCCATCCTTTATCTGTCTGCACTCTCTGTTAGCATCTGATTAACTTGATACCAACCAAATAAAACCTCTGAAGGAGTCTAAAGGAACACAGTCATCTTATCTAAAATGTTATCTTTTCAAAATGATTTAATTGAGGTTAATTGAAAACTGAGAAGATGCTCAGATTAAAGTGTGATTATGCTCCAAGAAAAGCGCGGTTTGAAGTCTCCTGTGTGTCAGAGATGCATTGAAATATTGGAGGAGCTCCAGAGTCAAGGTTGAGATCATACAGCACAGTGATATAGCGAGAAAAAATATTTTACACAAATTAAAGAGGGAAGTTTGTGCAGCCATGACAAGCGGTAGCTTCCAAACGAATAACAGGCTGCATTTATTATTCAAAACAAGCTCATTTGTCCGTCAGAGTAGGAGCCTTATGATATTAATATGTTCAGGAAGGAACATGACAGGTGCAATATTATCTGCTTAGATAAACAAGTGACATTAAGATGTACAAATTACAGCCACTGATTTTTTTCTTTTGGTTAGAAATCAGCACTCTTATCTTCTCAAATGAGATTTTCCCCATCTCTAATAACTGCTGTGCTGCTCTTAATTTCTCCCTGCAGCCACAGACAAGTGGAGGACGGAGGATTGATTCTGTGTATTGTATTGCGAGGGGGGGAAATGAAGAACCAGTCTTCCTGTACTTTCTCTTCATCTGCCCTCTCTTCCTCTCATTAGCACGCCACAGCAGCTAGCCAGTCATTTGGTGACAGGGAAATGATACAGTGCCTGGCAGTGTTTGGGAGGAAATGGCAGGGTACGGGGCCCCGGCGCAGCAGGGGTCGTGCCACAGATAGTCATGTTAAAAGGCCAAGCAGGACACCTGGTTAAAGTCAGCAAGGGCATCTGGGTCACACCTCCGCCTCATTAGAGAAACGCAATGTGTTCTCATGGTTTTGATGTGCAAAAATTTAACAAGGATCCCACATTTTTTATATTTTTAAATCATGTGAAGAAGCTGGTTGTCATCAAGTGAAATGTAAGACCTAGCCTAGTTCTTCTTAAAATGTGGTAGAAATTGATCAAACTACTGTATGACTTAAATCAGTGTTTTTAATTTAAATTCAATTTAAAAGAAACTGTTTTTACTTAATAACAATTTGAAATTGTTAGGACCTGATTAACCCACTAGAGGGCCCTATAGCATAAAAGAGGTATAGGCCTGTGATGACCATGCATCCCATCTCTATTCACTGTATATGTATCAGTAATTTGTTTATGGTAGCTTGAATAAGCACAACATTATTTAATATACCAAAAAAAATAAAGGCACGAAAACGACATTGCAGTGGTGCAAAGTATTAACAAATACACCTACAGCTAACTCAAGAACCACAAACTAATTGCCCTGCAGTGACCTGGAGCATTTGGGCCCCTCAAAGGTCTCAGCCGTGGGACAACTGTACAGTATATTCCTGCAGCCACACAGATATATAGATACATATATATCTTTTAAAATAATGAGTCATGATGATCAAAAATATTTTATTGCATGCACAGTTGCCAGAGGTGGTCAATCCATGGTTTGCCATATCATGCAGACCTACCAAAAACGGTGCGTACAAAAAAAAATCCAAACGTGAGCTCAAACTGGATATCTATTGATCAAATAAATAATTCTGAAATAAATAAATATCCTCATCCAGAATCTCAACACGTATATACAGTATAAACAAAGTCAACTGTACATTGTTGATGATACAAATGAAATTCAAAATAAGATATACTGCTGAAGCGTGTTCTCTCCGCGCTCACTGCGGTCTTTAAAATCTAAAATATACAAAAAAAATTCTCAAGAATAGAATGCAAACGTCCATCTACAACAGATCACGCCTACTTAAAGTAGCCTAACGTCAGGACAGAAGTTTTCAGTCGACCAGTTTAGAGAATAAATACTTCTATGACTACAGACTATACAGCTGTATACAGTAGTGTTACTACACACTGTACATAAGCAAATGGCTTCTATTTTTCTTCCTCTTTCTCAATTTGTTTTTGTCCAGAAGGTTCTGTGGTACTTGGTTTTGCTATTGCTCTTAACTTCCAGGGACCGTCATTGTTCTACATTATGTATTCATACATTAACTGTGGATCAAAGAGCTCAGCTGAGGCTCGGTATTGGAGCCGAGTAGCATTTGATTTAAAAATAAAGCAGTCCTCAGTGAAACGGTTCAGAAGAAAGGTTATTATTAGTCTTCATGTAGCTGTTTTATGTAATCACGTGTTTCTTAAATCCTTATTTCTGATACTCTGAGTACCATGAAGCTAATGGCAAAATCTCCAAGCCTCAACAAATCAAACTGAAACAATGGATGGCTGATCCTCTCACTAACACAGATGTATCAGTATGGGTCTGCTGCTGCTCCATTTTACTGATTGTCCACAGCTCAGCTGGATGGAGATCCTCACAGCAATGCGTTTTTAAAAAAAATTAGCAATTAGCATTCCTTTAAATGGGACATACAACATACATCATTATAGTTCATACACGTCAAAAAATACTGCGTATTCTTTTATTTCCTGCTCTCGTGCCATCTGAATTGTTTAAAGCCTCATCTTAATGGTTAAATAACAGAAAACTGAATTTTGTAAAAAAATAGATAATGAAAATAATATATGAAAATGTCGAAAACTTAATAATCATCTTCTCTATTTCAGTCATCTTGATTCAGCTTGTTGTGCATACACTGTACTGATCTTTCAGCGACTGCATGTCCCACATCTGACAAAGAAAACATCTGTATCATGGCGAGAAAACTGCAGTGTGTGTGCAGTTTGGGACTGAAATAGTCTTTGGTTAAATCTGATGAAAGAACCCTCTGCTGCCAGATCTATAAACACTGTCTGTAAAACACAAAAACATGTCTATCATGAGTTAATCTGCATCTTATAATCTCAATCACTTTATGTGATTCAAGGTCGAGAATGAACAACATATTCTAAACTTTTTTGTTCCCAATTTTGTTTTTCCTGTAGCTTTTTGTTAAGATGGGAAGCAATTCATCTGCAACACTCTTGTTCTCCACTGAGGGGGGCTGTTGGGTCATTTTCAGAACAGCTCTACACCCTTCAACATCTGCCATCTGTTGGGAAGTAATGTAATAGCAGCAGCAGCAGCAGCAGCAGGTTTAGACCTGCAGATCTACTCATACTGATGGATGTCTTCAGTTCGAACCTGCTGCTGGTTTTGATATCTCTTGCCAGCAGCCAGCCTAAGTTGAAGCGAATCTGTTGGCACTCAAGCTCAGATGTTGAATGATGTTGTTCTGCTTTCAGGTGTCGTGGATCTCTACATATATTTATGCATTTACCTAAATGTTTCTTTTGCTGCTTATTCCTGTCTCTTGTGAGAGTTTTCCTGATTGAACTGCTCCCTCCTGTGGTCGGCCAGGATCACGCAGCGTCCTCTGATTGCCGACCGAGTCCTGAGAGATAGATTGTTTCTTGGCAATCCGACTGTTTGGCTGACACGGTGGGGATCGTGCGGTACGAGCCGTCCTCTAAGCACGAGGCTCCAGTCTGTGTGACAGTTCAAACAGAGTCTGCTGATTGTCGATGATATGAAGGTAATCAATGTAGGCTCGTACTTCTGAGCTGCTCTTCTGGGCGATGCCATTTCCTGGAGGAAAAGAAAATGTTTTTACTTCCAAGGACAACGTCTCCGTCTGTACTAGGGTTGCAACGTAATGAGATTTTAATGGTATGATAACTGTCTCAGAAAATATCATGGCTATTATTCTTACTATAACCAGGTCCCCTTGAAACTGTTTGGATATTCTGCTATATAGAGTTTTTGTATTTCAAAGTCAACTGATTTAGTCCACAGATTAGGTTAAAGCTTTTAAAATGCCATTTCATCACTGATTTGATGAAATGTATAAAACTCTGCGCCATAAAATCTAATTCTCAATCAAATCTCAATACTGACCCATGTGATCTTTCTGACACTGCCGGATGAGCCGCACTGCGTCTGCTATCATTTGCTGTGAATAAAAATGGAAAGAGGCTCCATTGAACACGACATTTTTAAACTCATCACTGCTGTATGTTTTTACGGAAAAGGCTCATAAACTCACCAGCTTTTCAAAATTGACCAGGTTGTCATGAAACGTCTTGTTTCCTTCGTGAATGAACGTAACATCTAGAACAGATAGAGACTTTGTTAGCATTCACCAACAGGTATCTGACATCTGCTTGTTTCTACAGCTCAAAGCTGCCTGACAGAATATTTCACAGCGCTCTCCTCTTAGACTGTTCGTGGGGTACTGTAGTGACAGAATAATGAGCGTACCTTTCAGTAGCAGAGGAAGAAAGGGGATCTTTGGCGCCTTCATCTTCTTGAAGGAGTCCCTGTAGGCCTTATGGTTCAGCGACGGATCCTGTGAAGACGTTTTCAAAACGAATGAGTCTAATCCTCTTGGGGGTGACTGTGTGTGCCTGTGCATGCATTCTTTGTTAGAGCTGAGTTGTGGCGACATTAGGGACTGATGATAATCTAACACCTGATGTTCACCTGGTGTTTGGAAATTAAAAACATCTGTTTGCTTCACTTCAAGCACACAGAAGTACAGGTTTGTGTTGCCTGTTAGAGGTTATTAAATGCATTGTTTTCATTTCAAAACACACACACACACACACACACACACACACACACACACATATATATTTATACAGTGTTTTATGTACACTGAGCACCATTAACTATACTTACTGTAACTGTCTCCAGCTCCGAAAACAGCTTTTTGAATTTCCCAGGAATTTTCTGCAGGGATAATAACTGAGTTTATTTTTTTCAGACACCACGTACTTCAGCTATAACGGTAAGAAAAATAGGACATCCTTACCTCCCATGTCTGACTGAGGCGGCTAACAGCTGCAGTGTTCAGGCCCATGATAATGGCAAAGAAACAGTTGAGGTTCCTCTGAGCTTTACAGCTATAAAAGATCAATGGAGCACACACAGTTACTTCCAGGGGCACAGCTTGACGGTACAAAAGCAGACGCAGTTTATCAATGTGCCACTGGAGGGGGCAGCTCCCCATGCAAATCTAAACACTTCCACCCTAAACATCCAGAGCTGAGATGATGTAGTGTTGGCCAACAGTGTGTATATCTTTACAATCAATACATCTCTTATGTGGAGCTACTAACTGGGCAGCGATCTTGATGAACTTCTTGATTAGCTGGACCCTTTTGCAGAGCGTCGGGCACAGCAGCACCTCAGTCATCACCCACAGCTGGACTTCATTGCAGCGCTGCAGCAGCAGCTCCAACGCCACGGTGTGGCCGGCGCTACTGTGGCGGCTGAAGGTGAAATAGACGAGTTCTTGCTGTAAAAAGAACAACATGTACTCATGAGTTCAGACGAGCACGTTGGGGTGCATTGATGATAAGTGTAACATTTAAATATGAAATATTGATATTGTGTTAAGACTATACATATGATAATATTGTGTATATAATCACCTCTGGAATCATTTCCATTTCTTTCCGTTCTCGCTTTTTGTAAGTGTAACTGTTGCTTTTTATATGCTTTTGTATAGTTATGGTTACATAGACTCTTACTCCAACTCCCTACACTTGTTTTTGAGTGTAACTTAGCTTTTTTTTTTTAAGATTTCTGTAGAAATTTGTGATAGTATTGTTATCATCGGTTCTTTAGGCCATGATACCGTAACAGCCCTAGTCTGATGTCTTTTAAAGCTGTTAATACTTCAGGCTTTCATTTTTGAGGCAACAATTATGCACAAGCATCCAAGTTGTGGGACAAACCTCATGTATTGAGTCAAAGATGTTCCAGTCGAAGTTGGTGAGAGCCACAGCCACATCCCATGTGTTTAAACTGAGCATGCGAGCCGTCCTCTGTTGCAGCTCAGAATTGTCTGTGAACGGGTTCTGAAGAGGAGAAATAAACATAAAACATAGACTAGATCAGGGCTGATTGTTTTTCCAGTTTTTCTCTAGACATCCTACCACATGAAGATTGATACAAACACAACACAAAGATATTTCTTGCTAGCTAGTTTGGATAAATCTTACTGACAGAGCTTTGAAGCGTCTAACACAACCTCAAACATGCTGCATACTGTATGCATACTGAATTATAATTTAATTTCTCTCGAGCTGATGTGTGAATATACACTATTTTGACACTGCAGTATATGTCAAGGTTATTTAGGCTACAGTGACATTCTTACCAGGACTTCTCCCAGGTCCTTCCTGCAGACGTGCAGCCTCCCCACCGGCCGTAAGGAATCTGAGAAGACTCTGTCCTGAGGCTGCAGGAGAAGCCGACCTGCAGGGGGGAGAAAACATATGACAAACAGCAGAATACCATTAAAAATCTGTCACCTGTCAGCAGCGAGAGATAAGACTCGCTGTGTGAGGTTGCAAGTCACTTCAGATAACAGATACTGACTTTATATTACTGGACGAAAATGCTTCTCCCTTTTATCTGCTGGAACTGGGGAGATTTTTAGGTCAGTGCTGTTGGTTGAAATCTTACACATTCACATCTGGTATTAATATAAGAAGAAAACTTCAAAAAGGCAATATTGTGACAAATTTAAATGCTGTGTGACAAGTTTTCATGGTAAATATTTACTTTCAGTAGTTAACCCCAATGGGATAGCACTTCAGAATTCCCCCTTCTGATCTGTTATGTACTGAATCCCACACTGATGTTTAATTATAGTGCTGAACAATTATTTGTTTTTTGTTCATAATCTCTAAACGCCAGGAAATACACACTTTTACATCGTCAAAAGTGCATTAGACTTTGTTTTTATCATATAGAGCTTTAATGGCTGTAGCGGGGATGATATGCTCTGTATGACATGGTTTTGTTTTTTTGGCCTTTTTTGATTGCCCTATTAGTTTCAGCTGTCCCTTATTAGCATTCTGTCCTTTGTGTATTTTACTGTCTTTTTCCCCTCTCTCTCTTTGTCCGTTTTTCTGTCCTCGTGTTTTTTGCAATCCTGCTTGTGTTCCCAGAGCCTGGTCAATCCTGGTCTGTGCTTCATTTAGTTTTGTACTTCTCTTTAGTTTTTTGGATTTGCCCCTGCCTGCTTTTGCTGGTTTTGTTGCCTGCCTTGAATTTTTTTGGACTGTGGCTTACATTATTAAAGCTCGCTTTTGTTTTTTCAACCATCTGTCTTGGTATCTTGCATTTAGGTCCTTTTTGTAAAAAACCAACAATATGAACTGACGAAGAGAGAGGGAAAAAAGACAGACTTATATACACAAGGGAGGAAAGACCATTAAGGGACAGGTGAAATTGACAGGGCGATCAAAAAGATTGAGCAAAAAAAAAAAATTTGATTATGTAAATATTCTGTTTATATGTGCTGTGTATAATAGATTATCAGCTGATTTATAGGCAACTGAATTATTTACTCCCTAATATCGGTATTGGCATCCACCCCAAAAATTCATCATGGGTTGGGCTCAAGTTAAAAATAGTATTTACCTCCAGGGTATGTGACAGCCACGAGCACCAGTTCCCCCTGAGGAACGTCCATCCTGTCTGCCACTGCCTGCAGCAGCTCCTGGGCTACTATCCCAGCATGTGCCCTCATGCTCAGGTACGAGTCCATGGTTATATACATGTGACACAACACTGTAACAGAGACAATATTGTTTCAGTGAGAGCACACAGCGGACTACACATAGCTTTGTTGTATAACCAGAGACAAACCAGAAGTCAGGTGCTGGAGGGATACTGAATGGAATCAAGTTTTCTAAATGATAAAGCTTTTTCAAAAGGCCACAAGACTAGATAATAATGCAAGAATCATTAACATATGAAATTTTCAATAATCAAATTACTAAAAATTCCCTGGGGCTTTTAGGGCTTTTGGGTAGTTGCCTGCTTTCCTGTGAGAGCTGATTTAAATTGTTCTGGGTGTGTTTTAGAGGAGGGATAATCAACCGCTGTGTGCACTGGAGGGCAGAGATTAAGCAGGTTTTCTTTCCAGGTGCAGACAACGGCAGGTTAACCATCTATCTAACACACATTCAAACAGAAAGAAACCAATTAATTGAGTCGCCTGCTGCTGTCTGTGAAACAGCTGAAAGTAAAGGATATAACAGGGCTGCCCCATTATTGATAAGTGACCTTGAGCAAAGCAACTGACCCTAAACTGCTCCAGTGTAACCACTCAGTGATCCACTGCAGAGGACCAAGTAGTGTGGCATTACTGGGATAGACCAAGCATACTCAATAGATTTCTCCTGATGGAGGAAAAGGGTCAGTCGGGACAACTTCTTTGAAAGTAGTTCAAACGAAAGCTATTTAAAGTGACTGACTGACTGGATTATGCAGAAGCAGAAATCTCAAAACCTCTGCAGATAAAATCAAGACTATGTCAGCCGAATCCGGCCGGTCACCTCATCATGTTTAAAAGTCTAGCTGATAGATTTCAGTATATGCTAGATAGTGTCTCAATGTCATATAGCTGTTTCAAGCAGAGGCCCTCTAGCCAAGTTAATCCCAGCAGCCTGGCAAAATGTCTAAGAAATGAAAAGTTGACTAAATGACAGATGGGAACACAAATACATATATGTGCTTAACAGAGACAAGCCAGTATGTCTGTCAAAGGGAAATAATTTATAGTGATACTTTGACACCTAACACAGAGCCAAGTATGCTAACTTTGGTCATCAGCCTGTTTTCTCAACAGAATAAGTTCCCAAAAGTAACTGCAAAAAATTCCGCAGTAGTGAAAAAGTAGTGTGTGTGCCCTGGTCAGAAACAGGCTTTCAACAATGTCAGCCTGCCAAGAAACACTGTCGCAGAGCTTATTAATTATGTATTATGATAACAACTAGATAGATTTTTATAGTCTTACATTACAACTGGCCCTTTGAGGGCAAACATACTGCTGAAGTGGCCCTGGATGAAATCACACCCCTGATCTAGACTATCAAGAGACCTAGATGGAGCTGAAGGTAATCATGAACCTGCTGTTTAAAAGAAGCAGAAACTGATCCTCATAAGACAAAAGGAATTCTTAAGTCATAACTCAGGAATGTGCATTCCCAAACATTCTCAATCATTCCCTGGAAAGATTCCCATTGTTCTATTCTTCAGACTAAAGGTCTCCTTTCGACTGCTTTGGGAAGAACGTATGATGGGAGGAATGTGTGAAGAACGTCATGTTTTACGACTTACCTTCCTTGGTCTCCCTCTGTGTGCCTCTGGATTGGAGCCCGTTCTCTTTCAGGCTCAATTGGTGGAAAAGTGCTTTGCTCTAAAAGAAGGGAAACGCGTGGAGTTTGACACATTCATAATGCCTGAGAACAGCGGGCATTTTGGTAGAAATACAGAACAATGTCTTCAGCAGGAAATGTGCGGACAATAGCTCAAAAGTAGTACGTCGAAATGGGCAGCAAGCTCTGTATTACAAAATTCTTCCTCTCTTATGTGTCGTAAAGATCTTTTCACTCACCTTTCTTTGAGGGGAATATTCATCAGTCGTACTGGAAAAAGAAGAAGTAAATCAGTGTGTGTACCACCATGTGTACCATCATGTGCCTTCACATGCAAAAATCTAAAAAAGACCTGATCTGGTGATTTTCCCGAGGCTGCAACTAGGTCAAGTAGAGAAACAACTTCACAGTATCAACACAGTCTATAATCAAGGTAAAGTGAATGTACATATATACTCCTGTGCTGCATCCAGTCCATTATTTAAGATCAGTGTCAAGCTGAGATTGGAGTGCTTTGTAGATTTTTAGACCTTCCAATGTGATCCCTTCGTTTAATCACCCAATTCTCATCAGTTAGGCCCGGATAGCATGATGGATAGCCCAGTGTCCATTATCATCCCTCAGCTTTTACTGGGCTCTGCATCACAATAGGCATGTTGGCACAAAGCCTGCCCATAGGGATCTCCTCTCGCCGGCCAGCAGCAGTCCCTGTGCTAATGAAAAACCTGATTCCTGCTGTCACGTCAAAGCAGGGCCTGTGATCTAATTTACTCTCTTCCTCCTCAAAAAACACAGAGTCACCGTGGATGTCAACGAGATTGGTGAATTGTAATGACGAAAGAGTGCAAGAGAAAAAGTGGTGTTCACTTCCTGAGCTTTCTTTTCTACAAAAAGCCAGATGGAAGTTGATGGGAGCAAAGGACAAAATGAGTCTTCTTTCTCCAAAAAATGACACCTTTCAGCTTTTCACTCGGTAGTAGATTGCCACAAAGCAGTCAACCTTGTCCTCCCCCGGGGTGAGCCTGATTGTCAAACGCTCATAAATAGTAGAGCATGTCAGTTAGTTACACCCACGCAAAGTCCGCTGCTATAAAGGAGTGGGTGTTGTGGATATAAACAAGAATAAAGCAGGCCCAGACAGTGGCAGCAGATCAGGTTGAATTATCTGCAGTGGTTGCTAATGGGCGGCAGGTTGGGGCGTCCCCAGGGAGGGGATCTGATTGGAGGCTGTGGTTGAGGGAGGGGAAGGGGGACACGGGTGTGGCAACGTGTCTGACTGGGGGGTTGTTTACACTGTAATGTCATAGAGCAATGCAATGCTTATTTTTATTAAACCAGGAAATTGTAACCAAGCAACAGACCAATATACAAGTTTGATGGAACGTTTAATGTATATTAATTATGGACACATACAGGAATAAATGTAATGGAATCACTTGTCTATGAGATCAGGTAATTCCTTTCCTCTGTAGACTTAGAAAAGGTCATCCGTGCTTTTATCTCTACCAGACTCCAGACTCGACTATGACTACTAATGCACTTCATTCTGGAATTAGCAGGCGTAACATACATACAAAGTGTAGTGTAGTGTAAGAGAAATGACCACATTACACCGATCCTTGCTGCCCTTCACTGGTTACCTGTGAGTTTGAGAAGTGATTTTAAGATTTTACTGCTTGTTGTTAAAGCCTTGAATGGTCTGGCTTCTGCCTATGTCTGTGTTTTGCTAACTCCTCATTAGCTCGATCGATGCTTGAGATCCTCTGGCAGGGCCCTACTAATGGTTCCAAAATCTCAACTTGTGACCGGAGGGCTTTCACTGTCCAGGTGTCTGAGTTTTATTGCATTTACTATATGTTAAAGCAATTTGTAGCTTTGTATTAAAATAGTATTATGTCTGGATATACTGTATATATTCATGCTGTTCATATGTTGGGGTCGCATCAATCCAATTTTTTCTTCCCCTGATACAATTCCGCAACTCAGTATATCTTCTGATGCAGAACACCAATCACATGCAGATGGTTTCTTTTTCCCACTGGGGCCAGAGACTGAGACATCGTGACAGAACACATGTAACTGATGACGTTAATGTGGATGTCACATTATGGCTGATACACATTCTGTAGATCAATCTCAAGAGCAATCCTACTGTGTTTCTTTTCTATTTCCATATATAGTATGGTCTTACTTACATAACAACTTTATTTCTCAACAAGTCAGATGATTCGTTATCACCATTTTATTTAAATGAATGTGAAATTGTGAGTTTGACACTATTAATAGCCAGCAGGCTTGAAACTGTGCCCAGTAAACAAGTGCTGGAGCATTCCTTTCTCTCTAATGGCAAGTGACAAAAATTTCTGACAGCTTGTCATTAATTCTCAAAATTCCTGTATTTCCTCAATTTCGGTTCAAGATTAGAGCTCTGTGACCTTCAACTTTCATTGCATAACACCCCAAAACACTGCAATTACTTTTTAATCTCTGAATGGATTCATTGAGGAGAAGCAAGCACAGAAGAAGCTCTTTCTTTGTACAGAGAAACCAGCCTGTGTCTCTGCTTCTTTTCAGACCTCCAAAGGTCACAGTCATACTTGCTGCTATAAAGACCCAGGCTTGATATTAATAAATGCATACATTTTCCCATTTCATCGATCGATTTTGTATGTATGTACTGAATTAAGCTGTGTCTAATAAGTTATCATATGGTCACTCACTGTCTGCGATGCAGCTGGTACAGTCTCTGCAGCTCCCTCACATCCTTCTCCAGGGCGGGGTGCTCATAAAGATCATCCAACACGTAACGACACAAAGTCTGAAAGGAAAGGTCAATGTTCATATCTCCCATATTAAGTTCAGCTCATTTTCATTTTTCACAGAACATTACATTTCCTACCTTCATGAACAGTTTGACATGCTCGTCTTCCCTCAGGAACTCTCTGCAGAGAGCCACCCACTGTGACACTAGGTGCAGGACTTTTCGTTTCCTCTCCAGCGCCTCCTTCCTGTCCTCTTTGCCTCGGTATCGCTTGGTGCAATAGGTGGGACTCGGTTAAGGCTTCAGCACAGATGAAGAGGGAGATCTATTTGCTGTTATCAAATGCAGTATGAAATGAAACACAAATACAGCAAGTGTGTGTGTGATGTTGATTCAAGCATTGGCGGCAAGAGGAAGTGGAGCAGCTTTGAGTCAACAATGCAGTCGTGTTTTTGTATAAAACAGCTATGTCTGTCCTCCAAAAACATTGGGACTAATGCCAATCCTTTTTTGACAATTGAAAAGAGTACAAAGACAAAATATTGAATGTTTTACTTCATCAACTTCAAAGATTTTTGCACATACATGCTTATTCAGAACTTGATTTTTATTTATGCTTTACATAGCTTCCCAACCTTTTGGGAAGTGGGGTTGCACATGTGAAATAATGCTCATGTGTTCAAGGATATTGTCCCAACAGAGCCTGGCATAGATCACTGGTGGACATGAACACTGGGTAGGTCAACAGAAAGTCGTCCAGAAGTGTGTCTGCAAAGAAAAACACAGTATTGACAATGGAGAAAAGTTGACATTCTAGTATTCAATCTTTTGAACTTCTCCCACTAGCATGGATTTATAAAATATTCAAGATATCTGACTGACAGAGAGAAACAAGTTTAAATTCTGTGCAGGCCAACATATAAATCCTCATTAGGTTTACAGGATGCTGTAGAGCAGTAATGTTGACAACTGTGTGATTAATGTTTGCTGAGCTGCACATATAGTGGCAGTACTTGTATAACAGCTCGGAGGCTTGGCTTCCTCTTCCATCTTAATAATACCAGAAGGAGAGCTCATTCTTTGCTGTCATATATTGGTTAACAAGCACTAAGCGGAGACATTTCAAAAGCGAGCATAATGTGAGAGGCCTTCCAGTGGCACCTTATCCCTCATGGTCAGTCTCAGATAATCACTCCTGAGGATTCTCCAGTTGCATTTTGCTCCCACAAGTTCAAACAAGCCTTTACTGGCGTTATCTTCAATCTCACACATTGGCCACTGCAGGCTGTATCAGTAAAGATAAGCCAATAATGTGTCAGTTGACTCTCTCTGACCTCTGATGAAGTCTATGTTTTCACTGTGACTGTCCTGCAAACAGAAAAGCAATCTGATATTGCTTCGCTATCATCCTAATGTGTTTACAAGCAGCATTTTGTGCCACTGTACACTCTTATGATTTCTTCCCAAGGTTACACATGGGTAAATGGATTCAATCAAAGCTGATCAAATAATTCTCGTAACATGAAATGGTCTTACAGTCCACATCATCACAACACTTATTTTCTTATCTTGATAAACAAAGACAAACATTTGCTGGTTCCAGCTTCCAAAATGTGATTATTTTCTGTCTTTCTTTGTGAGTTATGATTGTAAAGAAGAGTCTTTGGATTTTAGACTGCTGGTCGGACCAAAGAAGCAATCTGAAAACATCCCTTCGCATGATTTATTGATTAATGGTGAAAACGAATAATTGATAATGAAACTAATTATTTTTATCTCTACTACAAAGTATAATTATCCCAGAATCTTTAATTAACTGTAAGATATTATTTGTGGGACACCATCTCAAGCTGTACAGTAAAAGTGCACTTCAGAAATTGACATTAAAACCATTCAAAATACTATTCGAAGGCATAAAAAGGAAGAGAAGGACAGTATCTCCCTGACATGATGCCCGGCCACAGGCGAAAAGCTTTACAAATCCTATTAGGGCCAACCTCGACTCAACCCCTCTGTAAGTGTGCCTCACACCCAGAATTGTAAATTCTCCCTTTTAATTTCACACTGGCTTCCCTGGGCCTTTGTGTGCGTTCTGGTCCACGGGACTCCCTGACATCATTATGTTAATCCGTGCAGAGCAGCTGTGGATGCATCGCCGCTGCTTATGAGAGGTTACACACTCGTACACATGTAGCTCCCATAAAAAAAATACAGCAGCACAAAGCCAAAAAACAACACACAGAATCTCAGCCACCCTCCCACATACTGTACCATACCTCCTCTCCTCCACACGCACACACAGTCACCCTGCATTGCTCACTCATACTGCTGCTGTGTGTTTTCTCCAAGCTATCTTAACTGAAACACTTTCTCATGAGTAACAGCTAACATACTACTCCCCAGGCTGTACACTGAAAGTTTTCTGAAGTTGGAAAACAGGATAAATATTTAATCTTACAACCTGAAGCCATATTCCCAAGTTTTTCTTGGTAACGCAGCAGAAAAAGCAGGGAATATCCTGCAGAGTTGATTTAATCCAAACAGTTTAGCTGGAGATATGTTGGTTTCACTGACCCAGAGACATTAATGCAGGGTTTGTGCTGTATAGACAAAGTTTACAGTCTTTTGGGCCGATTTACAACTCATTGACATCACACCAGTTTCATTTAAACGTCCAGTGTGTCGGATTTAGCGGCATCTTGCAGTGTTGTTTGGAGATTCTAACAACCCTCATCATACCCTCCCCCACAATAGCCCCAAGAAAAACATGAAAAACACAAAAGCCCAGTGTCTGGTTTGGTCATTCTGGGCTACTGTAGAAACATGGCAGATGCCATGGAAGAGGACCGGCTCCCTCTCTAGATATTAAAGGCTGATTCTAAAGTGACGAAACAGGATTCTTAGTTTCAGGTGAATTTACCCCTATGGATAACTTCTGTGTTCAACTTCTGCCCATAAATCCCATACACTGGACCTTTGAGTTTCAGCTTTCATCAGTCGTTGGCCTGGATCACAGACATGAATGTAGGACAGGGGTGTCTAAACTCTCTCTCTTTGAGGACTTGAAGGGAAACTGAAACTCAATGGTGGGTCACAGGCCAAAATCTAACACCCATTGTATTGTATTGTATTTTTATGATGCAAAATGGTAGGATCCCCGATTCCCAGGTCATTCTGCCTGCTGTGCTCAGATCTTGACAAAAATGTTAATAATCAGGGATCCTACATATTTTAAAAATGGAGTCATTTTACCTCATAACAATAAAACTGCATAAACAACAAATATATGATCATTTCATTTCCACTAAAAACATCTGGTCGGCCAAATCAAACCTTTTTCGACTCTGGGCTTTGGGAATCCCTGATGTAGGATGTAAAAACATTTTATGCAACACTCCTGCTTAGTACTCAAACCAAAACAAATTTAGGAGGACAGGCAGAATGGATACATTGATTGAGCTTGTCAGTTCTCTGGGAAATCAATCACCCTGTCAATTAACCTGCCAATCCCGTTTGCATTTCCATAAGTACTCGTAAAAAATAATCAATGCAGCCTTTGAAATAAAGATGTTAATGTGTCACTTATTGGCTCAGTAACCACCACAAGATGTCATTCTTGGTGTAAAGCCTTAAATTATCATGATAGTCTGCACTGAGAAATTTAAAATTCAGTATCCGCTCTCTTAATGTGATGTTTTTTTCATTATAAATAAGCATCCACATCTCCCCACATGGTGCGTCAGTTAAAGAGCTGGAACATCCTCTCAGCAAGAGAACACAAAATGTTCCATTACATGTTTTTCAGAGCTGGCAGTGTGTGTTGTGAATCTGTGCAGAGCTGGAATCAATAGCTGCACTCAGAGATTGGGCACAGGAAAGGAGGCAAAACTGAACACTTGTGAATGCTACCCACAATGCAAGCCCGCAGAAGGAAACACTAGCACATCACAGATCTCCACAGCACCGCCTGCTGCAGTGGTTCACGTTTGCTCCTCCTCAAACATGCCTGTGGTGCTTTCAGAAAAGTGCCATCTCTTGCAGAAAGCTCCTCTGAATTCTTTATGGTGGAGACTGGATGGAGGCAAGTGCAACCATGATGAGATAAAATTGGCTTTTCTAATGTGCTGTACTGCATCTAAGTCATAAACACAACATCAATAACCTGCTGCAGTCATCAGTCATGTTGCTGCAGAAGCTCTCCGAGACATGCTTGAGAGACAGACTGAACACGGCAGCTTGGTGGATGTTCAAATAAATCTCTTTTTGATGAAATCAAGAAGCTCACGCTGCCATGCTTCTGGGGAGCTCAGCTTCCAGAGGCACACTTAAACTGTAGCACTAGAGCATATAGAGCCTCAGTATTCACACAGAGAGAACCAAGGCCAACAGGAGACACACTATGAAACATGACTGAGTGCAGATCAATTGCTGTTCAGGACTCAGTTTATTCCTTCTCCTCTGCAGGTCTCTGGCTCTATGACCCTGAGATATCACTCAGCAGCTTCATGCTCTGGTCAACAGCTCCCTATGGAGGCTTCACCTCAATACACTTATTCTAAGGTGAGCTAGACTATATTCTTGTGCTTAAAATGCTCTGTTTTAAACATGTACATATCATCATACACTGTTACTGTCATTATAATTCATGCACGCTGCACACAATGCATATGTATAAAGTTTACATGAATGTAATGTACATAATCAATTTAAACATCCAGTATGTTTTTCTTTGCACTACTGCACTAGGACAGTTTACAACATATAGAACAGTAGACTTGTATAGACTTTTATCCGTTTTTGTTGTCTTTGTTCCTATCTGTATGAGCAATGTAAAACTGGTTTCAAATCCATTGTACAGCTTATTCTGATTCATCAACAACACAGCACACTGCATATTATCTAAAGGTAAAGAACAGATGGGTTTATTGTGAATACACAAAACTGATGGATTGGAGGGATGTCTTACCTGCCTGTCTGTCTTACCTTCAGGTTTAACTTTACTTATCAAGCAATAAAATATGCGATTCAACATGAATCATCTCTCTGCATGTAAAATGTACCATCCAGCAACTACAAGCAGGTCTCCTGAGAGGACATTTAGATCAATTGCCTTCACTTCCTCATCAGAATGAGTAATGATCTGGTAAGGGGTTAGCCTGCTTCTATTCTGATGAGAGATCATCTGTGATCACCCCCATCTCCAAGGACATAATCTGCATCTCCTTTTCTTCCCGTTTTCTCCCCATATAAAATGTTTCTCCTTTCTCTCTGGTATTCTTCTGGTATTGCGTGACTGTGCCACTGCTCTCAACTATCATCTCCTATCGAACCGTCTTTCCAGCGCAATCAACAGCGTCTCCTCTGCCTTGGCAACAGTGTCACATTATCATGTACCTGCTGGGATGAGAGGAAATGTGTTGATTTGTCGTCACTGTGATGCCGGACTGCATGTCACACAGCGTGTTACAGCATCGCTCAGAAGATATGAGCAACGTTTATCGCTTTCAGAGGCTTTTAAATGAACAGCCTCAAACTCTGTGCCATTCTGAGAATGATAGCACATGATTAGTGCAGTAATAATGCCCAGAGGGGGCTTCTGTCCCAGCTCCTCTGCGAGAGAGAGAGTGAGGGTGGGGAGGGAGTAAAATGGAAAGTAAAGGCAATTATTTCTCCCTTCTTTCTTCCCAAACATACAAATATCAGTGGACCTACAGTAGGTCATCACAATACTTTAACAAAGCTACAGTCATAAAGTTGTCTAGTTGTCCACCCACCAACTAACTAGTCTCCTATTTTTTTTTATTTTGCTATCTAAAATACAAAAAAATGCCTATTCTCACACTGACAAAACACAGTAAGGTCAAATGGGATGAGAAAGGAGTTTCAGGACATTAAAGTGTGAATGCTAACCTGAGTCCTTGCCCTGTGTTGTCCCCTGCTCATCTTCCAGCGTCAGGTCATTCAGCAAGTGCTCCAGGATTTTCTCCGGGGTCCCCGATACCACCACGTACCTGTCAGACACAACAGAGTCAGTGGACGAGTCCTCGTCTATAGAGGACAGAGAGCGGCTGCTGCTCCATTCCTCCTCTCCCTCCGTCCCCTCCTCGTCTATGTAGCGAAAGTAGGGGACGTCAAAGGTGGGCATTGTCACAGGCTCTGCCCGGCTGGTGCTGTCGCTGCTACTCTCCTCAGAGCCCTCCTCGTCATCCTCGTCCTCCTCCTGCTCCACCAGGGCAGCGTGCAGCAGCCTGCCCTCCTCCTGCCGCAGGTTCGGGGGCTGTGGCCGAGATCCCATCCTTGCAGAGTCCCTGTGCCCTCACACCGGCAATGTTGCCGTGGTTACTGCTGCATGCCCCCTTTACCCATCCATCCATCCATCCACCTGCAGCTGCTACAGCCCGGAGTCCACTGCTGTCTATCCCTCAAGCAAACTGAGGTATCCTGATATGTCACGGCTGAGAAAGCTCTTGAATGACTTGAATGGGAAGCCTGCCAGCTGCAGAGCTCTGCCTCACAGTCCCATGCTGCTCACTTCTATGTATTTAATGTAGTCATTTATGTGTAGGGAGTTGTGATGTAAGCATGCCTGAGTGAGAGTGTTATCCAGAGAGACAGAGAAGGGAGAATGATGAGAGGGAGAGTGTTGAGAGAAAGAAACAGATAGTGAGAGAGGGAGGGAGGGAGGGGAATCTAGGATGGAGGGGAGGGCAGAGGCTTACCTCCTGTTCCTCGCCTCCTCTCTCCCCCCTCCCCTCGCCGATGCAGAGGGGGCCGGCTGCTCTGACGACATTCTCTGGAGGACCAGCACATCGTGGCCCCTCTCCCTCAGGCACACGCGGACTGCCTCGTCACTCTGGGGCGGGAGAGAGAAAGCGAGAAGGAGGGAGGGAGGTATGTTATCACCAAGGAGATTCCCCTGAATTTTCTCCCACTCACACAAATCACTGCTGATTTCCATCATAATACTCTGTCAAAGCCTGCACTGTAAATGAAAAAGAATTTCCATATATCATTATTCAGTCCTTATCGGTGGAGCCCATTCAGGGATTAACATAAAAGACTTGCACAAATTTTAATTACCGATTCGTACTGAGAGCCTATTAAATTATGGGCAGTGTGTGTTCAAGCTGGCGTATGGTTAAACTCTGCACAGCAACAATGGTTCAATGGTTCGGAGTTAAGCTTAAACTCACATGGAAGGTTCTAGTCTTGTGACTACCATGAGGTTTATGAATGATAAATTCATCCTTGTGTTGCGTATTTTCTCCCAGTCTCTGTTTCACTCAGTCACTCTCTTAGTCAGGCAGTCACACAATGTTACTAGAGCTGCAATATGATTAGTTGAATAATCCATTAGTAAATAAAAAAAAGTGATAATTGACAACATTATTACAACATTATTAAGTGCCCCAGAGCGCAAGCTGACATCTTCTAATTGCTCGTTTTGTCCGACCAGCATTCAAAAAAGTTGGAAAAATGGAAAGAAGCCATAAAAGGCAAATGTTTGGCATTTTTACTTGATTAAAAAGTCAGTCGTTAATTGTGTCATTACTTACAGACCAACATGCATTCCAGTCTTAATGATTGATTATCAAAATTGTTGTCAAATCACTTTTCAACTAATTGGTTTATTGACTGGTTTTCTTGTCAGATATTAAAAAAACAAAAAGAGCAACTCAGCAAAGAGATAGCCTATGTAGATATGATTGGTGATGTTTGTTCCAGCATTGTAAAAAGACAATGTCAAGCAAATAAAATCAGGAATGAGAAGCTTGTACATTTGCTTTAAATGCCACAGGCAGCTGAAATCTAAAGTACCTTCATTCAGTTTTCAATCTTAATGCATACAATAGTTTGATGGATATGATGCTGTGCATCACTGCTCTGCCTGGAAATTCAATGATATTTTCAATAAAAATGATCTAAATTGAACTCTTTTAACGCTACATTTCAAAGAAAAATGGCTTGTTGCAGCATCTCTGAAGTATAAAGATGGCTGGTAGCCGCTTGACAATGGAGGGTCTGGATCAGAGATATTGGTCTTAATGAGGTATCCACTGTATAGTGCACGCATCCTGCATCAGTTAACCCCCCCTTCACCACCACCCCTTCTCCTCAGCCATCAGTCAATGCAACACAAGCCTCTGTGCATGCAATTAGCCGGGCAGACAGGCTGGAAGTGGTTGCAGTTTTCTGCCCTAATTGCCTTTTTACCGAGAAGCATCCAGAGCCCTTCAGTTAAGCATGACTTCCTGGCACATTAACACTCATGTGAGATCTGTGGCCATACATACATAAACAAACATTCTGTAAATATACAGTACAGCACATGAATGCATTAACACAACATGCAAACACAAACACATGAGCTACCTAATACAAAGACGCACAACTGTGTTCATCACTGGGTGGACCAGTCACATCTATAAACAGCAGAGATGTTTTCAAATCCTCAGAAAGGACCATTAATGGCAATCTAAGCTGGAAGTTCCTTCAGTGCTGTGATTCATGACTCAAAGTGTAGTTTAGACGTCTGTTAACTTGTGAATTTATTCCTTCTTTATCTTATACAAACACATACACACACATAAAGTACATGTATAAAAAATGGTTTAATGTATTTCAGGGTGAGTCCTGTTCAATAGCATTTTTTTATCCTGTCATGGGACCCGCAGTTTGACGGGGGTGTGACGAAAAGCATAGAAAATTTCCAGATAAGTAAGGCTGCGCTGATTAGCTTCCTGTTTCTTGTGAAAAAGACATTTATGGTTCAAACTTTATGTGACGTACACTGTGTTCTCTTAGCTTTGTCAAAGTATGCTGTTTTTTTGTCCCACTAAGCGTGACAGCAAAGCAGGTTGAATCCTTGACTATAATTAACAGAGTGTCTCAGTGTACTGCGAACAGGTCAAACAGCAAAACAAACCTTTCCTCACAATGAATTATTGATCCTGCTTTTGCCGCTTCAGGCAAGCAACTGGGCTTTGTGGTTACCAGTGTCCCAGTACAAAAACACAATCATCCCTCTAAGAGTGGATGCTTGTAATGAGACTGCACAGTTTCTACCCTTGCCTGGAGGTGACCTCAACTCACAGCAAGCCCTGAAGTCCTCCCAACATGGACACTGTCAGCAGAAGAGTAAACACTACTTATCAGGCCTCTGCACAAAGTCATGTCCCGCCAAATGGTTTACTGTGTCTTCAGGGTTACAGAAGCACTCCGCTGGCTGGAGGGACACTTTCTGTCCGCATGTCTTTGGACTGCTGCGGCAGGTCTGGCATGCACGGTATGGAACACTTAAAGGGAGCTGGAAGGTGTCAAGTCCTGACAAGAGCGCAGGTTTGGACTATATTGCTCTCAGAGAATAGTGTGGATATAAGAATAAGACCAAAGATTCATACATCAGTGTTGCTTTCAAATAACCCTTTGATGCAGATGCACTTCATTATCTCCAGCAGTAATTACCTCAAATTCCTGCTCTGATAAAAATATACCGTAAACAACAGTATGTGCATATGTTATGTAAAATATTTGTATATACAGTAAGCTTTCTTATGCTTGATGTCTGGCAGAGAACGGCAGCTCTATGTTCTGATCAGATGCCCAGACGATCATGCACAATTCTCTTGTACCCTCTGAATAACTGAAAACAGCGGTGAAGTAAAAAGACGAAAGAACAAGTGACTTTCAAAGTCAAAACTGAAAACTACAACATTTCAATCTGACTGTTTTTTACAGCTTAATTAATTATGAATGAACTAAACTACCAAAGGAAAAGACCTAGAAACATGCTTGGCTTCGTATATAAGGAGATTGCATAACATTCATGATCTTCCTGCGCCAGAATCTCAAAACACATTTTCACAGACATGAAACTACTGTATATTAAGCATCCCTGTTTCCACCAGATGGGATTTCTAAGCTCTTTGATGTCTAGGCTTAGACATTTATATGAGTCACATGTAATACAGTATGTGCATTGTAGCATCATTGGATTACTTTAAACCATCCTATAATCTAGAAACACTGCTAGGTAATCTCACATAATCTTAATATTTCTAGATAATGTCAAGTATTAAAGGTCAGCATATCCGCCCATTACTGTTGGGATTACATAACTGTCAGATATACAAACACGTGCCATTGGTATCCTCACATTATTTTAAATTCACAGTATGAGATATTTGGCACACTGCATGTTACTAAAACGACAAAGGTAAATCAGATTGCTGTACTGTGCGGTGCTAACATATGATCGTACATGGCCTACTGCAGTCGAAAAGGTCATTTTATTGAATAACACTGATAAGGAGATCTAGCCTTGTGTTCCAGAAAAGGTCAGAGACCTGACGCACTGGAATCCACCCGAAACCCATACAATGTCTTGGCATGGTGGTCCGGCCACTTGCGTCAACTTTTCCTGCCATTGTTCTTCAGTTCGGCGCACAGATACAGCTGGCAGGAAGCGAGACGCTGAGCCCACCACGAGGTCAGCCAATCAGGCGTCTCCCATGCAGCCAACTGGCAGGTGATGTAATGTTTTTTAAAAAAGTGTGCTGGTTGAGCTGAACATACAGTACGTGCAGTTAAGTTTTTAATAATGACAGATGGCAGTGCCTGAGGATGCTGCAATACTGACAAAGACCAATTATATTATTTAACTATAATACATGTATGTTTAGGTTCTGTAATGAACATTCATAAGAACAAAATGCAGTCTACACTATACTGTTGCAAAATCATCTAAACATTGATCTACACATATTCTAAAGAATGCTAGAGACTCTTTTGGCACATTTGACTAAAGAAAGCTTTCTGTTGTCTCAACAAAATCTAAATGACAACATCCATCTTCAGAGAAAGCCAACACGTTATCAAATGTATGGAGGCCAATAAAAACAGACAGCAAATTAACATCAGTTTGATGGATGAAACACCACAGGGAGTGTGAGAAATGATGCTTTGGTACAATGCTTGAAAAACAGCAGCATAAAACAGCACATTATAGCCCAGGGTAAAATGGACCATCTAACATTACTCTGTTCTATAATTGCATATAAAATATTGTGTTATAAAAATGCAGTAGTGACTGCAGCAGTGTTGTAGCTCACCTCGCTCGTCCTCTCCGGGCCCTTGCTGTGGTTCTGCAGGAAGCGGCAGCCATCCTTGGCCAGTTTCTGGACCATCTCCAGTCGGGACAGGTCCTCCTTGTCATGCAGGATGCACATGCTCCCCTGCTGCAGCGCAGGGGACACAGAGAACATGTACTTCAGGCCACAGTCCCACGACATCGCCGGCTCACAAACTACTGGCTGCAGCAGGAACAAAACAGCAGGATGCCTGCCTGTGAGCTCACACTACTCTCGATAAAAGTATAAGAGGAGGTGGGGAGCTCAAAAATGAGAGTTTGTAAAGTGTGTTTCTGTGCTGATCAGATGAGTTATAGAGTCTTCTGTCACTGCAGCAGAAGTAAATCCCAGATGCTGAAGCCTTGATCAGCTCTGTAGCAGAGAGGCACACGCAGACTAGATTTCATCAGTTGGACTCCAGGTATCTCTCTATGCTTGGCTTCACTGAGACTGAACGACAGATTCCCCCTCTCCGTCCTTCCCTTCGCCTTTCACCACTGGGGAGGGGAGTGAGTTAGGAACATGGTGGGTTCAGGAAACATCTGGTGAGCCAGACAGACCCAAAAAGGAAGTTTCAAAATCTCCCGAAAGCAGGAGCACATCTAGATTTAGGAGTGGGCAGGGAACCTAACACTGGAAGGTCAAACACTTGTTAGGGTGGAGACGTATTACGTATGCGTGTGTGAGAGAAGGTTTAAGGTCATTCAGGCACAAGCACTAAAATGAAACTTAACTGTTTTGTTTTCAGCCTAAATGAATGCAGTACAGTAAATGAATGTCACCTACATGTAAAAGCAGATCCTAGAAAGAAAGGATAGAAATGTCACAGAACAGTTACAAGTTAATTAACCACAAATTCATCACACAATGACCAGATGAACCAGTAAATGCGGATACATGTGCAAAAGTGCTACAGTATGTGGATCATTATGTGAAAGTCAATCTACAACCATTTTGGTAACCAACTACTGATGTAAATTGAATATCTATGACTTTTGGACTGTTGGTCGAAGATAAGATAATAAATCTGAAGACATCAGCTTATGGTGGGAAATTATGATGGGCATTTTAATTTTTTTCTTCTGACATTTTATAAACAATTTGAAGAATCAGGTCTATTAATTATTTTGTTATAAAAATTGAGGCAATGTCCATTCGATGTCCAAGGAAGTGACATCACACTGCTGTTTTTCCCACGACCAACTCTACAAAATGACTATCTCACACAAGATACAGAAAAGGAGTAAAATGTCACATTGGAAAAGCTGGGACAAAAGAGTTTCCGTTTTTATGTTTTAGCTTGAAACATGATTAATCAGTTGCTGATTTCTTTTTAGCCGACCAACTGTCTGATTAATGGACAAGTTGTATTGGGTCTGCATGAATTAATTGTAAAATTAATTGAATGAAAAATAACTGTAGGGCAATGGTTCTCAAAACGTTCAAGTACCCTCTACCCCATATTTTTTTAATCAATCATTAACAAGGACGGTGGTTGAATGGTGGTTGCATGATAGAATCAGCAAACTCTTGTTTATTTTCCCTTTGTAAATCATATTTATTTCACATATTTATTTGTTTCACTTCATATTTTTCCCATGGCCATCCGCACCACGCTGGAGTGGCTTTATGCCTCCCCCAAGTTTGAAAACCATTGCTGTAGTGGTCACATACTGTTGTATCTAAGTGTCTGTTTTTATTGAAGATCACCGACTTGTCAGACACTTTTTGATTAAATGGGACTTCTTGTCAGTTGCTTAGCACATTTACAGAGGGACCAGCGTGATCCTGGATGTATTGACCAAGGTAAAGCAAGGACATTAATTCTTCCTATGAACACTTAATCTATTAACGTTATATCTTTTTCCCTTCTGTCAGCAGTGTGATGCTTGACTGGGTCCTTGCATAGCCATTCAATTGCGCTGCTGTTGAAAACTGCTGATACAGCAAACTGCACAATAAGAAGAGGTTCCCATCTCTTGGTGTTTTATGTTTCATATGAGGTTGAGACTCGTCATTCCATAATCCTCTTTTGTTCTCTTGAAGTAACTCATTGGGAAGATGCCCACTGCCCCATATACATATCTTTAAAAGTGGTAATCAGCTCGTTTCAGCATAAGCTCAGTTAAATAATTTTATCCCTATCTAATTATTGGCACTTGTTTATTATAGCTGTGGTCTCAGAATGCACTGATAAAGCATTCCTCATTTACAACTTCAAGGACTTGTATAAGCAATTACTCAATTGACCACCTCCTTGATGTTTACATTTTTAGATAGTAAACCTAGCCACTGTGCTATATGTTATCGTCTTTTAGCTGTATGTTATTCTATCCCATTTCACTACAGGAAGGAAACTAAGGACATTATGGTTGAACTATCTAAAAACAGCCCTGTCTTCCTTCCTGCTCCTTCAGTGAACATTCCTGTGCGACAAAGCCAGGAGGACAACTCAAGCTTTAATGTGCCACTGACCTAGTTTCTCAAGTAAATGAGTTGCAAAGTGAGAATGCCTAAAGTCAGACTTGTTAGCGAGCTTGCTCCAACACTTCTGTCTTTAACCAGGGACTACCATGACAACCATGGGATGTACACTGTTACCAGAGGCCTGCGGCGCGGCAAAGGACTGAAGAAGTGATGAAACTCTACTGAGCTTGTTACAGTGCCCCCTTTACAAAACAACATCCAGTCAAGTACATAAATCCCAACAGCTGCACAACCTCATAAAAATTAGAGAAGCTACTGAGCAACAGAATCAATGACATCACCACATAGTGTATGAACAAAGGATGAATGTAGGCCTAACCTATATTTCCATTAATACCTTTCTTTAATTTTCAAGTACAAATGTACAGAAGCCCTAAAGGGTCATGCACTCATACATTTTATTTCCTCCGTTTTCCTGTGATAACGAGTTAATTTCATTTGTTTTTTCGAGATTTCGAGTTATTATCTTGAAATAACAACTGCCGTTTTCCCGAGATAACAAGATCATTTTCTCGAAATCTCGAGATAACGAAACTTTGTTTTCCCGAGATAACAATATAATTAATTTGAGATATTGAGAAAACAAAACGATAGTGTAGTATATTAAATCATTGCAGGAAACATCATTCAGTTTAGCAATGTCAGAGGAGCAGGAGCATATCGATCACTGCGTCACATATCTTTTCAATCAAGGCCTGACACAAGCTGAAATAGCATTATGCCTTGCTGTTACAGATAATATACACATTAGTGTGCGTAATCTAAAAAGGCTTCAGCTATATTGGCAGTGCAATCTAAGTGGGCCAATCCATGTCGTCGTTAACTACATAGCTGACCAGCTACGAGGTCCCGGGCATCTCCATAATCTCAGGCCTATCATATCACAGTCATTATACCGAGATCTCGAATTAATGATATTGTTATCTCGGGAAAACAAAGTTTCGTTATCTCGAGAAAATTATCCCATTATCTCGGGAAAATGGCAGTTGTTATTTCGAGATAATAACTTGAGATCTCAAGAAAACAAATGAAATTAACTCGTTATCACGGGAAAACGGAGGAAATAAAATGTATGAATGCATGGCCCTTTAGGGCTTCCGTACAAATGCATACAAGGGAATGAGTAGGAACCACACATCATTTCAAAGGAGCATTTAAGGACCACAGTCCTGAACCTCTGTGTAATAGAAAGATATGTTTTTCAGAGTAATGACTTTTCTCATACCACATACCTGTGCTTATGACAATTAGTGTGCTAACATGTTTACCTAACAACTTACTGGAGCTGTTAAAATGTGTGGTGCTTCTAATTTTGTCCTCTCCATTACAATGCTAGAAAAACATGAAACATAATTGAATGATATGGCAGGTTGTAGTAGAGAATAAATTAAAGATAAGAGTGTGTGTTCATATTAATGTAAAAGTTAAGTTAATGCACCTACATGTAAGTTTAGTTAACCACCATTAAAACACAAAGAACAGCTGTCACTTCCGGCTACCATCTTTGTCTCACTGAACGAGAGGATTGCGTTTTTGTTTTTTTAATACGTTAAATATCTTCTGTTCAAGTCACACACGGATAATATTTGAGAAACCGGCAAATGTATTCAAAAGATTGGTAAGTCATGTCAGACAACTTTTTTTTCAAAGTTTGGCTCTTGAGGACATTACTAGCTAGGTGACCTGAATGTATTTAGCTAGCTAGTTAGCTGTCAACGTTTATCAACGTTCGTGTCTCATAACGATGTTTAGCTAGCGTTACGTGAGAAGCTACTGTTAGCTGGATAACTACGCAGCAAAAAAACAACAATGATAAATGTCGCAGGTACACCACAGCTACAAACAGAAAACATGTCCAATTAATGTGAAGAAGCTGACTTACTTTTTGCTCGCTTTCAGTCCTTGAACTTGGATTTGTATTTATGTCGTGTTTTCCTGCTTCTACCATTGTCGCTTTTGGGTTGTTGTCTGACATGTGAGGCATTATGCTTTGCTGTGCAGAAGCATTGGGTTTTTGGCTGCCTCCTCACCACAGCTTGTCACCTGAGCTTCACACTGTTGGCACATTGCCTCATTAATTTCACGCTTAATATAATGTGTGAACTTTATTCATTAAAATGCTGTAGAGCTTCAACAGGTTAGGTTTATTTTCTGATGTATTCTGACGCCAGAGATAGCTTTTCAATACATTTTTTTATTCCTGCAATGCCAGGTACATTATTCAGTGGAATTTTCTTTCATTTTCACTGTGGCTTTGCACAAATTTCCTTTCTGTGACCTCCATAATTCATTAAAAAGGCAGACAAAGTCGCCACCAGCAGTACTTAATGTAACGTTCTGCAAGCTTTATATTCATTTTCAGCTCAATGTGGTTCTTAAGGGCTGTACGACACAAAACTTGCACTCATTTTAAGTGGCCCAGGGCAAAAAAAAGAGTTGACAGTTAGCCTGCAAATTCATTCATTTTCGAGCTCGATTTTTATCAGGTCCACAGCGTTGCTGTAAGTACAGCTTCCAGTAAAACAACCTCCCACTCCAACAACAGCTCTTCCTGGCTGGTTGCCTTTACCAGCCTGCTCAAGGCATTACCAAGGTAACTACACACCCTCTGCCCGTGATTGTGATGGAAACATTACAACCTTAATTTAGTTTATCGAGTTAGGGCTGCCTGCGTTGGGAAAAGGATTTCTATTGGTGGCAGACACTGATGGTCAGAATCATCATTGAATAGAAGCAACGTATACAAATCTGAGAGGCTTCCAATAGCTATTCACCCCATAGTGCAGTGTGGCTGCCACTGGTTTGTACTGGTGGCCCAAAGCAGTATATAAGAACTCCTTTTTGACTTTCAAAGTGGCCGCATTGCAGGCACCAGTCATTTATTGGCTTCCTGTACATGCTTGTGTTGTGTTACTACTGGTGTGTCTGGATACTGATAATATGATTTAAAATGAGCTTATATACCATGGTGATATCAGACGTCGCAGATGAGAATATCAGACTGGATTTCCACGTCCTTCATTTCTGAATGCTTTTTCCATTATTCTGTCACCCTCATATGTCCTCATATGTCTTCCTCTGGATGATAGTAGAGTATCATAATCACTCTTGGATGGTTCTGACAATTTATAGAAAGAGGATTAGGATGCAGTGTAAGGATGCTGTGTGTGTATTGCGTCTCATTTCTATGGTAATAATTCACAAAGGCCTGAAGCTTCTCTATACTGGCTTTGGTATGGCCATTTAGTATGACATTGACCTCTGCTGGCCACAGAAAGCTATTACATTTGCATGTGGCGACTGTATGTTCCCTGCCTTTGACATGTTTATGTCCTCAACACTGACAAAATGTGTAAATGTTTTATATCCTCTCCTGGCAGTTTTCCTCTTCTTGCAGGCGCCCCTTTACACTATGCGTATTTCTGCTTACAGCTTGATTCTGATGGCTAATGAATTAACGCCATCTCTGGTACAGTATCTCAGGTTGTACACACAATCTGGTAGCTAGACTGCACATTCAGGGGTTATTAAAGGAAGTTGTCAGCAAAATTTCTAATGGCACCTTGGGAGGTGAGCTTTCTGTAAATGTATAAACAGACTCTACAAGGGACAGACAGTATCAAACCACATGGCTGAACATTTTATTGGAATGATTCCAGTACTAACATTAAATTGTGAAGGTTGAATTGGTGACTTTATTTTGGTATCAGCCTTTTGGATGAGGCTAAAGGATTTACAATGTCATGACTGGTATTTCACAATGTACTTAGATGACATAGCCTAGCAGAAATTAATCTTGTTTGACATGTGTAGCACTTTATTTTACATTATTTATTTATTTATTATTCTGCTCAGAACACTTGAGGCCAGAGATCATCTTCAGTCATCTTTATTATCATAATTATCAGTCTGAAAAATAAGGACAACATGCAATACGGAAATTTCACAGGAAAATTATACAAATATATTGAGTGTTGCTGGTTGTATGACAGAAGGTTAAACTTTGATGTTTTTTCAACTGTACATGAAAGGAGATATGAAAACATACAGTAGCTGAGAGTAATTCCCAAGTCATATTCCCAACAGTGTTCATGTTCTTAGCTGAGGTAAGGTAATGTTTAGTTCATCAGAACCACAAGAGAATGAAGCAAAGTGTAATACAACACTGCCAATGGCAGTGATCGACATTTGCTATCAACATATAGCTATCACTGATTTCAAACATGTCACAAAATGAAGATTGCTTTCCTTTTGGATTTCTATAAAACTATTAATATCACTCTTTATATTGGAAGGAAAGAAAGTTTGGAAACTATTTTAATTTATCTAAGTACACAAGCAGTTAGAATAAAATAGTTTGTATAAAGTTTGACTAAAGTACATGGCGTGATGTGATAACGTTTTTGTTGTAATCCATAACCCAGTTTTACATGCATAAAAGAAAGGCAAATGTTTGCTTGATTCATCCACAGAGAAACAAACCAGGGGAAGGAAATACTTTCACTTCTGTCCATTAAAAGGGGGGCTGCCTTTCTGATTTTTTTTACTCAAACAATCTCACATCAAGTTCCCTTTATGTTCCTTTTTGGACATCCTGGAGTATTTCCAAGTGGACGGATCAGTAACATCGATGCCACTTGTAGAAGTACTGTCACGTCTTGTTTGTGTTTTCGTGTATCACTGTTAAGTTTTTCTCTCAACACCAGTTCTTTACTGAGTGAAGGTTAGAAAAATCTCCTCATCCATCCACCCTCCCATCCAAAAAAGCTATGTAAGTTAACAGGCTTGTTTGATGAAAGTCTTGCAGTAATCCTACAGGGTTTGCAAAGGCATGTGCTGGTGCCTTGTGTCCTGTTGTATGGTAGATTAGGACAATCCCCCTGGAGGTGCCATTGCTGCATTTATTGTAGCCACCTCAACTTATGTACACGACGGGAGAGCGTGTCTCCCACTCTATTTCACCTGAGTTCTTGTTTGCTGCTATGGCACATGGCCCTGCAGGAAGAAAGCAACCTAGGTGGGACAGGCACTCGCTGTGTTGTGCTGAAATGAATGGCTAAGTAGGGAGTGGAGTGTTGCAATACGATTGCTGGAGGAACAGGAGGGAGACATTCATTTCACAGGTGCAGAGTGGAATCAGTGCTGGTTAGCATCTCATGCCTGGATATGTGGGCAATGTCTGCTCCTTATGTGTCGAGGCTGCGTTTTCTCTTGGCTTTGTGTGCATACAGGAAGTACATGGTGTGCCCAGTGGTGATGAATAATACAGAAATGATAACTAGGATGCCAAAGTGCTGTGGCTGTGGAGCGGAGATCACCATGATGAAGTGAAGCAGATCCATCAGGTAATTCATAGAGCTCTGCACCCCGTTCACCACGCCCCGCTCTGACTCGCAGATGTTCTCCTGCAGGAGTTGGGTCACTGTCAGGTCGAAGGACCACAGACCTAAAACACAGATGTTACTGGGGTTTAAAAGTTGACCTGGCAATTAAATTAGCTTTTTTTCACAACAGCTTGATATTTATTGAGCTCTTCTCACAATAATTGTTTTAAAAGGATACTTAACTAGAGACTACCCTATACTTTTTAGGCTGATACTGACATCGACATTTTTCTAAGGACCGCCGATGTATAACTATTAAATACAGGCAATGTGTGGGGAAATTGTGGCTGATTGGTTATGCTGCATACTATAAATGCACATTGCAATTCTACTGTCGACTATCAAAAGGTAACAGTGCAAAAGTTAAAATAGTAATACTGCAGTGGTCAGCAATATATGCACTGAGTGAGACATTTGACTGTTTTTTGTGTACAGTGCTCTCTGTGCAATGGTGACATTTTCTTAATTACATTACATTTTTGTACTGCTATTTCCTATGACTCATTGCCCAACATAGGTAGCAATAAATTAATGATTATCTAATATTGGCTGATATATGTGCCATGACAATGTATAGGTCAGGCTCTACAGTTGACAATACTGTCACACATTGTATATGATTATAGTTTTTATCATTTAAGTTTTGGTGTCTTTTGAAACAAGTCCGCTTTGGATGTCCTTCTACTCACCAATACGTGCTGTGATAACACCCAAGAACAGCAGGATAATGGAGATGTAAGATTCTGGTGCTGTACCAGAGGGCACATTCTCAAAAAGCACAGTATTGTTGGTCCAGTGGATGGAGGAGCGATCGGGTAGCAGTGGCTGATTG
The DNA here is from genome assembly GCF_965226575.1 of Pagrus pagrus. Lineage (NCBI taxonomy): Eukaryota > Metazoa > Chordata > Actinopteri > Spariformes > Sparidae > Pagrus > Pagrus pagrus. The sequence continues at coordinate 17,085,994 of NC_140191.1, forward strand.
CTGCCTCCCCTCAGAGGATAAGTGTGTTTTTGCCTTTGGCTTGCCATCCCTCCAAGCTCAGTGGAGGAGTTGGAGGTAACGTCAGGCATCAGCAAGCTAAGATCCATGGGGCTGCCAGGAGCGAAGACAGAACACACACACAGCAGCAAGCAGCCCAGGTGGAGGCAGCTTGAGATAATGCCTGTGTTAACCAGGCCATAGGTCTTCCTGAGTCTGGTGAACATCACAGTTCCCATCAGCCCTGTGATAGCTGATACACCCATCAGTAGACTAAGGAGAGATCCGCTTATGCCCTGAGTATAGGCATAGCCTGTTGTGATGCAGTCGAAGCCCAGGACTGTGGTATAGAGGAAAGCCAGACCCATTCCTGCCAGGAAGACAGGCTGGCGATAGTAGGCTCTCCAGCCATCCTTACAGGTGCTCACCAGCCAGCGAAACCTCCGGAAACACAGCGGCAGGTTGGTGATTTCTTTGAGGTTCAGGCTTGTGTTGCAGTTGCCTTCTGTCAGAGGCAGAGGCTGTGCAACGATACCTTCAGCTGATGAGAAAGAGGAATGTCATCCATCAATTTTTTACATCAGTTTTAAAGGCCCAGTCCTCACTTAGTGTTCTGCACCCTTTCTGCTCCATGTTTTTTTAAAATCTGTCAAATACAGACCCTCTACACTAATCTACATGGGCTGCATGTGGAATGCAGGCTGTTGCAGTTGGCTGCTCTGCACAAAGTGAGGATTGCGTCTTCAAGTAATGTACGCTTCAATTAATTTTTGTGCCCCATTGTATAATATAGAATTAAAGAACTCACAGCACTCATGAAGCCCACCTTAGAAGAACGCACAACGCTTATTTTCAACCAATCCAGTAAACATATGTACTATATAACCATTAGTAAAAAGGTAATGAGACCATTACTCGAATCGAGGGTCGAAGGACAGAGGGTGTCGTCTCTGTACAGATTGTAAAGCCCTCTGAGGCAAACTGTGATTTGTGAATTTGGGCTATACAAATAACATTTTTATTTGATTTGATTTGATTACTGTATAAGTCCTTATAAGATGAATATAAGCATTAATAAGACTACATAATGGTTAATACTAGCGTATAAACATGTTTATTGTTAGATTATAAACCAGTTATAAGCACTTATAAGAAACTTGTTAACAGTTTATATATTGCTTAAGACTGTTTATAAAAGCCATGTTCTCACTTTAAATCGGGTAGCTGCTGAAAGCATAGTTTACTGTTAAGAAATGCAAAGTTAACTGCTAATAATTCATAAAAAAAACTATGTGATATATGAGTTAGTTAAACCCAATAAATGATTGTAATGCCATTATAAACAGTTATAAGAAACTTATAAGAAAGGTTTTTATTAATGTTATTAAGCAGTCTGTTAACACATTTCTGCTTGTAAATGTCTTATAATCTAACATTAAACATGTTATTTAGTCTTAATTATATTGATAAGCATCGTATAAGGAATTAGGGCCTTACTACCTATTTACCAACATTTATTACAAATACCTTGATATAAAGTGTTACTGTCTCTACATTGTGAACTAAATGCTTAATGTACTAGAACTTATTGTAGAGCGTCCTTTTCATTTTTATATCTACATGTTCACTTGGTATGTGTAGAACTGCTGACCAGCTTTTATGCACATTTTTAGTAATTCTCAAAGCCTATGAATGTTAAAATCTAGGAATACAGCAGAGCTCAGAAATCTTTAAAACACTAATCAGTCCTTACCTTGTAACCTTCTCATCTCCAGATACTCTTCATCCTCTTCCTCCACTGGTGGTTTAATTGAAAGAGCAGGGACGATGCGATACACCCGTGACAGGAAGAAGAACTCCACAATGAGAGAGACAAGGTTCCAGCCCAGGATGAAGCCACAGCCAACTACATTGGAGGCCAGGGTCATGACCTGTCCCACTGCTAGTGGGGCCAGGATGTTAGTCACCTGATCTATCCGCCTCATGGTCGCATTCATTCCTTTTGTTAGGATCAAAGACACGGAGGTTAATGCGCTTCCACTAGAGGACTTTCAGCAAGAGCAGAAACGGCCAATACCTGATAGTGCCTGTAATTCAAATATCTATCATGCACACCCACATATACAATCCCATGATAGACATGTAATACCATCCAATTTGTGCATTAACAAAGAATGAATCCCCTCACCAGCTAGGTGACCTCGGTTGTAGCCTGTGATAACCACAATCCAGTCCCTCTGAATGGCAATGGTCAGTGCGGTGCTTGCAAGGTTTGCCACATCTGCCAGGATGATCACCACCGTATAACAAACCACCTTGTGTAAGTTTTGCGATGCAACATGTTACTATGACAGCACAGAGTAGCCACAAACTCAGAAGCAGAGACAACAGGGACACAAGACAGAGGGAACAACAGCAGCAATAACTCCTCTATGCAATAACAATGGTGAGTAATATCTTTGTATATCAACATCATAGCAAGTTATGAAATGTAATTATTAGTCAAATATGTAGTGTTTACTCACAGTAAGCCATCCATCCCAGATCTGTTCAATCCTTTGCTTATATAAGAACACCAACATGAGCACAATGCTACATACTGTCACTGAGATGTTCTGAATGAAAAGAGATGCATGTGCAACTAAAAACAGAGGGACAAAAAACAGTTTTAGACTCTCAGAACATAGATGATATATTCTGAAAAAAAAAAAAACATAAAAAACATAATGCTAGCCTTTACAGATATGAGTCAGTGGCTGCCAACCTTGTGCCTTGAGTCCTGCTGGCCCTGCTAGCTATCAAGTCAGTGAATGATTTGCAGTTTAGACACGAGGGAAATGCAATTTACCATCTGGTGGCACAGGAAACCAGCTGACGTCTGGGCCCAAGATTGAGATCCACTGATCTATATCACTGTTCTGTGGCATACTGCAGGCTAAAATTTTCAAATGGTTTTGAAATTGTTCTGCATACCTTTATTCCTGGGATTGCGATCTACCCAATCTCCAATCAAAGCCCCAAGTAGGAGCACTGACCCAGCCACTACCAATCCAAACACCGCAGTCAACAGCAGGTTACGGCCGTACAGCTCAATCAGGAACACAGAGATTGCAAAGTGCCACATGCGGTCACCCTGTTTAACACAACATAAGAGGACATCGTTATGTGTTGTTTTGCATGGTGCTGTCTGTATACTGTCACACAGTTTACAGTAAGTAGACTACCTTGCAGTTATTTAAGTTTCGATGTCTTATATATTTCTCCAGGAATCTGTTTCTTCAGGAAATGATTCTTACCCACATTGACAATGCTCCACTGACATAGATGAGAAACTTGGGACCCTTGAGGTAGATAAGAGCTGAACCTTACGAGGAAATGCATAAAAATAGGATAAGCTTACATTATATATGCTACAAACATATTCCACAAATTGTAGTTGGATTTAAAGTTGAGTTCACCTGGTATACTCCTAGCTTTTTTAGCTCTCGCATCCCTGACATCGTCAGACTCAAACTCGACCACAACCCCGCCACACTGGGAGGCATCTGCTCGCTGGGACATTGCCTAGAGTAGGACCACATAGGTCAAAAAACTGTTGAACTTGTCGCACCCTTGTCCCATTGTTTATAGTACAGTGTTTTATTACTGTAGGTCACAGCATCACTTAGACGTTTGGAAAGAAACTAAGGTTACTTTCTTGTTGATGATTACAAGAATGTTTAGACCACTTAGGCCTATAAGATTATTGGTTATTTACTTACTAATATAGAAGGAAGCAATTCTATATACAGTACCAATAATCAACATGTGGCAATATTGTAGTGATTAATTAAAAACACAAATTATTTTTCCGAGCCAGCCTCTTTATGCAACAAAACTTGGCCATGTCCTTTTGAACTCAGCAAACTGCCATACCTGCTTGTGCATGCAACACTGTATTATTATAAGTAGCCAACTTCACATCTAAGTAACAAAGTTTCAGTCAAAATCAATTTTGTGTTTTTCAAAGATACAAGAGGCTCAAACAATGACTATCTGATTGTGAAGCAGAAAAAAATGTCAAACAATAAGATTTCATAAATTATTCAGACACTGCGATACTGAAAATAGCATTAGCTTGACAGCTAGCATAGCTCTATAAATGCAGTCTTAAACTGACGATAATTAAAACACTCTTATTAAAGTCAATGTAAGGTCAATCACCTTTGTTCTGATGTTACACTCAATCCTCTCTGTTGTTCCTCGATGATGTATCTTGTGCCATGTATCCTACATTGGGATGCTAGTCTTTCCTAAGAGCTGGAATTCAAGCTGTAGTAGTTTGAAAGGCTTAATAACATCACAGTGTTCAAGTGCACCATTGTATGAAAGTGCCAGAAAAGCAGAACAGGCAGAGAGGCAACAAAGGCAGCCAGCATATTCCAAAGCACGTGACTCTGGGGGGACAATATCACTGTCCACCCACACCACAAAAAGGACAACCGTGTAACTCGTATGACTCAAAATACACACACATGCACACACGCATATGCGCATGGTCAGTGAGCACATGCATGCACCACCGAGTCCTGCTACTCGCATACACCCACATGCACTGTTGACATGCAAAAAAAGTTACATAAAGGGCTCATCATGCAACACTACATCACTCCTCACACTTGCAGGTAAAAGAGGGTAGCAATAATAATAATAATAATAATAATAATAATAATGATAATAGCTTGGATTAATAAAGCGTCTTTCACAAGACCCAGGGTAGAGAGCAGATCGTTTTATCACAGAAATGTGATTTTCAAGAAGATGCATTATTTTAACAAGTGATGGCAACAATAATGAGGCAACATATAAACATTGCTACAAATATCATTGTGTCATTGGCATTGCTTGTACACGGTTGTATTGTAAACCACTGTATTTTTTTTTAGAGTTAATAATGTGCTTATCACAAACCATTCAGAAAAGTTATTCATCATTCTGTTTGTCCCCATTCAAAACACCAACACAGGAAATTAACAGTTGTCTTCCTTTAATCAAATATTAACACAAAACTGATATTCAATTCTAGCCTCTAGGATTCTCCTGTTAATGTTCATCTCAGGGATATTGTCCTGAATTTATTTGATCTGGCTGATAGTTGAATTTCCTTAAACAACATGAATACATTAGTGTAAATTAGGACGAAATTAATGTGTTTTAATTTTAGCGAATATACAGAAATTACAGCTGCTACTGCCAATATGCTAAACAAGTGATAATGTCATTGGAGCTTTAGCGTAGCATACAGTACAAAAGATAGAAAACAAAATGACAATAATAATCAGTAAAAAAATTGGTTTGCCTTTTTTGTTAACACTGGTAGTCCTGACCACCAAGCAGATAAGATGTTGAAAGATTTCCATTTACAGGTCATCTGCATATGGGTTTTGGTTGTGCCTGTTCATGATGTACTTCTTCAGGAAGCCCGTGAATTTGTAGAGAGCCACAAGAGGAATGGAGACAACAGGAAGGACAGATAAAAGCACACATATGGCAAAAACCCAACCAGGATAGTTTTGAACATCAGCAAGGGGGAAATTCACCTGTAGGGGTAATGGAGTGGAAAGTCAGTGTTTTTTTTTAAATTTTGTGCCACATTTAACAGATACAACACTGTAATGTTGTAGAGCAACTGTAAAAAGTTTCTTACGTAATCTGGGTTCCAAGCGTTATATGTTGGTTGTGTTTCGGCCTCAACTATGACATATGCCACAAAAACCACCAGAAGCATTAAAGGACTGATGAAGCGCCATGTGACCTGCCAGTAGATGTTTGGGCGCCGACCTGTCATCCATTCAATGTCATCATTAAACCTGCGGGCAAATGGAAACACTTAAGATATGTTGTAATATTACAAGAATAATAATGACATGAATTACAGTGTTACCTGTTTATTCCATAGATGTATACCACACTGATGATCTCAAAGAATGCTATGATGAGCAGAGGCATGGATCCCACATAGCTGTTGAAAATCTCCAGCCAGTAGTTTCCAGAACCCAAAGTAAAGATGAGGGCAACACTGAAGGAGGTGAGGCAAATTAAACCTATGAGCAAAAAAGGAAAATGTAGGAAATAGAACATTTTTGATTGTTTGCACATGACTTTAGTGTAAGAGTTTCATAATAACTGCCAAGTACATAAAGTATTTTGCACTATATGTTGTCAGTTTTATAGTAATATTAAAATAGAAACTTGGTTTACCTGTGAAAATTTCTTTAGGCATCCAGGATGGAACCATGTGCAGGTCCAGCAGTGGAGTTAAGACCCCCTCTAGATTTCCAAACATGGACGACAGGCCCAGGCTGAAGAGCATGACAAAGAAGAGCACCGCCCACACCTGAGAGCCTGGCATGTTTATCACCGCCTCAGTAAACAAAATGAAGGCCAGTCCGGTTCCAGTGGCACTCTACGGGTAGAATGTAATGATTGAGGTCACACACAACCTCCTCACAAAACTTTGATAACCACTACTTTCAATAGTAACAGATGATACTACCTGGTCCAGGAAGGTCTGTAGATCACAGGTCTTAAGATCGAGGCTTTGGACCTCCGAGGGATCAGTTGTGTTGAGATAGTTTAGCCAGTCATTGTAGTTTTCAAGAGTTATGTTTTCATCCCCAATGTTAAATGCATTGGTCAATCTTAGTATATTCCTAAAATCAACAAGAAATCAAGCAGTTAACACTACTACTACAAGCTTTACTGATTATAATGATAACCATGGCTAAAATCTATTCAGTAATTGGGCTATAGAAAAGAATGTTCTGGCTTATGAATAAATCATGAATCTATTCAGGTAAAAACATGTGGTTTAAAATGTTTTTGCCTAATACTGAAGTGGCATATACAGTATAGTCACAGCAGTCGCATTGCTCAGAGGTCTGACAACTTGTAATTACATAATTGTTAGTTACACATCTAATAATAATACTGTATAATTATCAAACTGGATATACTGTAATATGGCACACCGTAATTACCTCAATGGTACATACCAATTTCTGCAGGCATCATAGTTTTCATTTGCTTTAAATCCAAGAATGGCAAAAATAGGAATCGATGCATATATTGACGTGAAACTGTTCACACATCCAACAATTAGGGCATCTCTCTCACAATTATTCCTGCAAAGATAAGGTACTGTCTCAGTTTTATTTTATTTTTTTTATACTTTCATACAAATGTGCACTCTTTCATTAATAGAAATAAGTTCAATAAGTTCTTACTTCTGAGCATTATAACTGGAAAAAGCGATGAGTCCCCCAAAGGCCAAAGACAAAGAGAAAAAAATCTGAGTAGCAGCATCCAACCAGACTGTAGGATTTTTGAGGGTTTCCCACTGTGAGGTGAACACATTAATTGTTGTTTTGAGATATCAGATTTCAGACAGAAGTAAATCTTGTCTTGAAATTATTTTGATAAGAAACAGATGACAAACTCACATTTGGCGTGAAGAGATATATTAAGCCATCAGTAGCCCCAGACAGAGTCAAGGATCTGACCAAGAAGATGGTCAGAACAAGATACGGAAAGGTGACTGTCACATAAATGGCCTGTTGAAAAAGTTTGGATGTTGATAAAATACTGCCTATTGACATCAAACATTTTAGAAATTTCTTTCTAATCTTTTGCATGCACTCCCATTTAATTTCATAACACCCAATATCTGAACTCATCAGCTATCATCTTACAATGGTTTAGCCTCTTGGGGCAATGGCCAATGTTTTCGGGCTTCCACTGTAACCAGTAAGAGACAATGGATAAATGAGCCAAGACTTCCTCTCCCATGCTCTGGTCATTGATAACAGTTGAATGAGCAACTTGAGACGTGAGAACAGAGTTGGAGGAAATATTTCAGTTAATCTGTATAAACAGATGTCTCCATGTGAATACAAATAAATTGGAAAAACAAAGCACATAAAAAGTTAAATTGTTATTTAATGATAACTAATGGGTACCAGTATTGCACGCCACTTTTGCTGACCACACAGACTATTTAGCTGCAGGCATCCAAAGCCCATGTGAATAAGATTGGTCAATACTGCACTGACTTTAAACTGAAACCAGAAAGTTTCCGACACCAAAATTTTGTCCCTTGCCTACAGATTCTGCATTTATTTGCAGATCTGTTTGTACAGTAGAAATTACATAACATCAATGAGATTGCCTTATCAATGTGCAGGTCATTTTGAGTGTGTGTTCAAGCCTCAAGGGTAGAGAGCCTTTTTACAACTCTACTAACTCTACAACTCTTGAATTACTTTCAGTTGTTTGGATAATAAACAACAATCTTCCATCCATCAACTTTATTATCTCTATTCAGCCTCTAACGGGGATGTGAAAAAACATGTCTCAAAACATTATAGACTAGTTGTGATTTTGCTGAACGTCAGTTTTACTAGCTGTTAAAGTTAGCTTTACAACATGTGCATGGTGAATTTCATATTCATGTGTCTTTTAGCTCATGTGAATCTGATAGGAAAGCAAGTGTCTCTCACACAGTTACTCTCATGGCACCAACATTTTACCATTAATTTCTGGTATCTGGGCTGTAAAATATAAGAGATAGATATACCAATAAAAAATATTTGTTGAATTACATCAAAAAGGTGATAAATTACCTTTCCAATAGTCTCAATTCCACGTATGAAGCAAATGTACACGATGCACCAAGCGGATGCAAGACACAGCACGAGCCACCACTGCAAGGATCCACTGGTCTCGATGTTCGGTGTTATGTTCAGTGTGTCGCGATACCAAAAATAGTTCACCGGTGTGCCTTTTTCACATTCACTTACATAGCCTGTATCAAAGACATTATTTATATCATGATTAATTAATGGGACTTTCTGTCTTTTACTATTCTAATTATTATTTAGCATGTATTGCTGATGTACAATTTTATGATGTAACAATTACCAGTATGATTCAAGTTCAGTGGGCAGTCACTCCAGGGAAGCGGACTTTGAAAGGAGTGGAAGAAGTACCAGAGGATCCAGGCCAAGATCATGTTGTAGAACAGACTAACTAGGAAGGACACGGCCATGGAAGCCACACCTGTGTATACACATTTTCATTAATTCACCAAGAAATGTATGTATGTTATGGATGGCAGTGACCTCAAGGTAATCATACAGAAGTTTTACACAGCTTTGTGTTGTACAGCACATTTCTTTTTTTTGGCATCTTGCTTTCTTGAGTGATATCCAAAATTGGTTCACTAGTGCCAAACATTCTCACCTAAACCTCCCATATATGGGGAGATCGAAATCCACACGCCAACACTTCCCATGCGGAGCCGTTGTCCGATGGCCAGTTCCATGTGCAGCAGAGGAAGTCCCTCAAACACCAAGGCAATGACATAAGGAATCAGGAACGCCCCTTGAAATAAAGCAAATTTATAAGTGACAATATTGACCAATTTTAATGGTAGAACAAAAAAATATGACTTCATGATTTCCTGTAAGAAACTGACTTCATCTTAGAAAAAATAAAGTAGCACTGCCTTAATGGTTGAAGGTCATTCAGTTTCCGTTTACTGGACACTTTATTATCAACAATCAGAGCTTTATCGCACTGACTCATACCGAGCAGTAGATCTGAACACCTGACATAGTGTACTTTGTCTAATCTACTGTATGTTTTGCACACCGCTGTATTGAGTAAATTCATTTTGTCCTATTTTTTTAATTAATAAAGTATCCATTGTGTAACAGTTAACTAACCAATCAGTCACAGCTATGAAGGAAATGTAAGGAATGACATTTTACAAAAAACATGCTTCAGATGCATTATTACTGCAGTATTATATGCCCCTGAATCATTGGTGAAATCCAAGTAACATATTAAAATCCCTCTGGTCAGACATGTGTCTAGATTGACCCTCACTGGAAACACACAGACTTAAATTATTCAAGTTGTTCTTTATTTTTGTTTTTGTTTTTTAAGATCAAAAAGCAAATATAGTTTGAGAGTCAATTTTATATTAAATTTTTAGTCAATTTTTTATTTTTCCAATTTCAAACTCTTTAAGTATTAATCAAGAAAATTGGCATGTTTATCTTGAATAGTTGTTGAATCAAAGTTGGAATTGTCAATTGTGTATATTTGAAAAATAAGATAATTATAGCATGAAACATCAAGTAATATTTGGATCTATGTCTCAGCCATAACACACGTGGTAAGATATACATAGTAAGAATAAAGGCTTAAGAGAAAAGAACTGGAAAACAAACAACACGGTATGACTATTGTTACGTTGAAGTAGAACTGTTGCCTGGGTGTGTGCATGTTGATGTGAGCATCTGTTTGTTGGCGTAGTACGAACATATTAGTAGTTAATAATGCAAATTATCTTTGAAATATGTATCTTGGTATTTTCATACCTTAAGGCAATATAAATAATTAAAAGAATCAATTATACATTTTTGAATAACAGCCACTAAGTGCAAGTTTATAGCCTTTTAGAGGGAGACTTTTGATAATTTATTGTAAAAACTTTTTTGTCAGGGAAAACAAAATGAAAATCCAGATTCTTGCTGGACTGTCCAACTTAACTTTTTGTATTAATAGTACACAGCACAATGTCAATGAACGGCTCTTACCTCCACCATAGACTTGACACAAATATGGAAATCTCCACACATTACCAAGTCCCACAGCAAAACCGATGCAGGTTAGCAAATATTGCACTTTATTGTCCCATTCTGGTCTTTCAGTGATCTCTTTAAGTCCATTATCCTGAGTATGCTCAGCACTTTCAGTTTCTCTATCCATCACTTTGTTTCTGTATATTTTATGAGGCCAGCACAAGTCTTGTTTTGTCCTACTTCTCTTTTACTTTGTCTGAAAAGAAGGGTCAGCCCTGGTGACTTTTACCTGTTTGTATCAGAGAACAAAGGGGGCGACATCAGTCACTTTATCAGCCATGATTTTCTTGTTAGCTCTTGAGGCTGTGGGAACACTGGTGTTTGTTTAATAAAAGCCCTTTTGTATAAAGCAGCATGATATGATGTTGAAAACAGAGGTGATAACAGTTGATTGTAATGCAACGCAATATAAATAAGAAACCTAAGAAGTAAAACTGTGATAGTACACACATGCCTTTTTATTTTGTCACATGAAACCGTTTACATTACTGTTATTTGCCCACAGTCTGAGATAGCAGTAATTACCAAACAGCACTTACACTGGAAAAAGCATGTACTTTTAATAGAATACCTAATCAGATTTAGTCACTGAAACATTATTTAAAATTCCTTCCTACCATTGAATGTGTACAGAATAATATAATTTCTTCTTAACTGGAAATCCGATAAAACAGAATGGAGTTGTGAAACACACATAGTTAATTTTACAAATTACAGACTAATGTAGAAATTTAGGAATTAAACATAACGATATGCAGCTGATTTAATTTATATTCAATTCACCTTTCATACACTCCAAGCTGTTAACACGTCACAATAGTGACCCCAGCTGGACAGATAGGTGTACCTTCATTACATGGCCCAAGTCAGCTTCCTTCTGGAGCAGCAACTCCTCCAAGTCTCAAAACATTAATTGTTTAATCAAATGTAAACTACATAGCAGTGCACAACAGGGCAATGGGACAGAAATCTACTATGGGCTTACACTAACATCATATGTTCGCTAGATTTCAACTTGTCGATTTATTTTTAGTAATTGGACACCAAATGCAAATTTGTTTGAAAATATACACTGCTGGCAAAGTCCCACCCAAAAGTGTGCCTCAGATTTAAGACCAGATACAGAACCATTAGAGCTTCAGGAATAATGCAGAGGACACTGCAAGGGCTTCACCCTCCATGATATTGTTTGATGCCATGGTAAATTATGTTTTTAGCCATACTAGCAGCAATCCCCCAAGCTCTTTTTATGACAGGTGTTGTTAAAGTGATCCCTTGCATTGTTATGCAACTGTTTTGCTGCTTTTCATATTGTCACAGTCTAATTTATCATCAATTCATTTGAATGTTTTGAAAACTGAAAAGAGAAAATTGGGAATTTCAGTAGAATACTAAGCTGAGGATTTTACGGTCTCAATGTTCATTTGAATTTCATCAGACTTAATATGAATGTCTGCCTTATTCTTCTTTGCCTTTAAACATTTCCAGACAGCAGCAAAAGGTACAGCAATACAGGGTATCCCTGCCAATACAAAAATGACCGCATAGATCCAGACTGGATATGTCTTCTCCACCAGTGTAGGGAATTTCTCCTGAAAGTACAAGAAAATAAATGCTATAGTTTGAATTTTGACGGTTATCCATCTAAAAATTCTAGTCTCAAAATATATTCATAGTTACCGATTCAGGATCCCAGGCTTTGTAAAGGAGCTTTTCAGAAACTTTAGTAATGAAGTAAAAGACCAAGATGAAAAGCATAATGAGTGGGCTGATGACTCTCCATGCTGCCTGCCAGAAGAAGTTCGGTTTGTGTCCAATCATGAACTTTATATCATCATTGAACCTAGGAGTGACACATACTGCAATGTCAAGAGTGTGTAGACAAAAAAAACTAAAAACTAAAAAACAACAGAAAAGCATACAAGCTCCACTAATTATTTGTTATTATTTTGATAGCATCAACAGACAAATTATTTTAAAAGACATTAACATAGTGATATTTAAATGATTTGTATTTTGATATCACCTGTCTATCCCATATATGTACACCACTGATACCATCTCACAGAATGCAACAACGAGCAGAGGGATGGATCCTCCATAGGTGTCAAAGAGTGAAAGCCAATAATTCCCAGAGCCTTGGAGAAATATCAGACCCACTATACAGCAGATCAAGCACGTTACACCTGAAAGAGAGTCAAGAATTGATTGAAATATTCTAGAGATCCTTAGACATGTAAAATGAGAGAATAGATGTGGAAATTACCAGTGGTCGCCTCCTTTGGCCATGTTTTTGGGAAAACTTTGAGGTCTTGCAGTGGCACTATAACTCCCTCAATGTTACCAAACATAGAAGACAGGCCGAGACAGAAGAGCATTATGAAGAAAAGGACGGACCACAACGGTGAGATGGGCATCTTGGTGATCGCCTCAGTGAACACAATGAAGGCTAAACCAGTCCCTTCAACTCCCTAGGCCCAAACACAACACAGTGTTATAACAAAGCACAGTAAGAATGGTTATATAATAAACATTTCTCATCAGGCACAAACTTGCTGAAATCTTACCTCACTGAGAAATGTATCTAAGTTACAAGTCTTTAGATCCAACCCTTGAATAACGTCAGGGTATGTTTGGTTAAGATGTTGAACAACGTGATCGTAGTTGCTGTCAGTGATGTCGCTCTCAGCAAGCTCAAATGCATTTAGTAACGCTACGATGTTTCTAAAACACAAGATTTGTTATGATAAAAATACTTTCACAATTGATGTTTTGCTGAATAAGAAAAATAATTTGACAAAAAAAGACACAATGTACCCAGAAAGACAGTTGTCAAATCTCTGTGTTGCTCTGAAGCCAATAATGGTGTAAATGACAGTTGCAGCATAGACAGAGGTGAAGCCATTGATGATTGAGATGATCACTGCATCTTGTTCACAGTTGTTACTAAAGGAAAAAGGCAATATTATGTCATTAAGTGCAATTGCCTGTAACATTAAATGACTTAGGTAAAACAAAAATAACCAAACTTACTGTACTGAGTTGTAGCTGGAGAATGAAATAAGACCACCAAAAGCCAGAGAAAAGGAATAGAAAACTTGAGCACCCGCATCGAGCCATGTTGTTGGCTTTGCCAGCTCTGATAACTGGAAGAATTAGTAGAAATGTATTGATCAGGTGATTATTAGTGAGCTCTGCACTGGCTATATAGTACCTCCAATGTTGTAAAAAATAAATATTTAATCCTCTGTAAAACAATAATTGTTTTCTCATGTGAAAATTCTGATCCTCATGTAAAACTAATTGTGCATGAACATGTGCAATTCACTGCGACATTTTCGTGAGGGTCAGTATAAAACGTTATCCCTACACTTGCCAGTTCACATTGAAACATATTTTAATAACTGGGTGTTCCCTACATTCAGATTTGTCGATAAGACAAGTGTGATTCGTGAAAGGAATTTAAAAAGTGCAACTTACATCTGGTGTGAAGAGAAACTTTACTCCATTAAAAGAGCCCTTTAGGGTCAGTCCTCTGATCAGAAATATTGTCAGCACCACGTAGGGAAGGGTTGAAGTCACATACACAGCCTCAGGAAAAAAAACAAAAAAAGTATTCACATATGTTTAGCAGAATTTAAAAATCCTTGTAATACGCAATGTGCTCTACCTTTCCAGTGGTCTCAATGCCGCGGATGATGCAGATATAGACCACAGACCACGCACAAACATGGCATAATAAAATCCACCACTGCAGACCACCATCCTCTTCAATTGTTGGAGTTGTGTTCAGGGTCTCCCTATACCAGAAATAATCCACAGGGGAGCTCCTCTCACACTCTGAGTTGATGCCTGACAAAATTTAACAACAGCATCTGTCACTGAATATAAATCAAGAGTTTATAACATTCCCACTCTGTAGAACTACAGCACCAGTAGAGCACTACCTGTTAAATTGGCGTTCATGGGACACTGACTCCAAGGCAGAGGCTCTTGAAAGGAGTTGAAGAAGTACCACATAATCCAGGCAATGATGGTGTTGTAGTAGAGACTGATTGTCAGCGATACACACATGGATGCAATACCTGCCAATGAATGTTTAAAAGGCTTTTTTAAAGGCACATTTCCTCTAGTTTTGGCAAACATCATGCAAAACGTTTCTTACCAATGCCTGTCAAATAAGGATGGATTGTAGCCCACGCTCCCAAACCGCCTCTTCTTAAACGCTGACCAATGGCAAACTCAAGATGCAGAAGTGGGATTCCTTCAAGAACCAGCAGGATCAGAAATGGTATCATAAATGCACCTGGAAGAAAACAAAGGAACTGTTAATGGTGACAATAAATCTGCCAATTTATTATATCATCGAATACGTCTGTTCTCGAAATCAAAGAAAAATCCAGGAGCGTTGCACAATTTTTTTTGAGGATGAGACAAAAATATATTCTATAGGAAGTATAAAAAAATTCCAACATCCTGAGGTTAATCATTCAGGATACATGTGAGCACATGTAGAGATAAAGTCAGTTAGGTTTATAATGCAACGTGCAATCCGTTCAAGCCTTTGCAGTTAGCATTTTACAAGGGTTTTCCATTGGAACATATAAAATTTCTTATCTCAACAGGTCAGTTACAGGCCATGTTTTTGAGTACACACTGCTGAAGTACACGCTGCTTCCTGTATAATGAATCACTTTAAAGGATATAGGCATTACTAGATCAGCAGTCTTGTGATTTTGGTCGCTAACTCATCGTCATACCCAGCGATCCAGAACTGCAATGCAATTCAATTGAGTTCAATTCAGAAAATCGAGGCAAGGAAACATAAAATCAAAGCAAACAGTTCATTCACACATATGCAGACAATGTAAAAATACAAAATATGGTTTAAAAAAACAAAACGAAATGGAAGCACAGAAAAAAAATATCATGCCTGACCAACAGTAAAATGGCTATCACTTTAACATTGGCACGTCTTCAGTGTCGTCACAACACTGTAATTTCTAACTTTAATACAATACCTTGAAAAATATTGATTTTCAGTACCATATTCGATACCATAGGGAAAAATTGGCACAACAATTGGCACAACAATTTCAGATTTCTATGAAAAGATAAATATAACAAGGCTTGTGCACTGTGTGTTAAGCACAACAGCATCTAAGTTAATGTACTTCTGGAAGAGGTACAACTAAGCAGGCACTGCAGCGGTGCATGTGTCAATTTACTGTCCGAGAGGAGAGCAAAAAAACACAGGTAGTACTGGAGCATCGACACTGCAGAGTACTTAAACCATTTCAAATACCCAGTATGGATATACTTCGATGTATTGATACTTTTGACAACACTACACGTCCTGTATTTGTTTTAACAAACATTCGGTATAAAATGCATCTCTGATGGTAGTGACAGGCGGACAAATGCTTTAAAGGGCTTATACATTTTTGATCCCTGTAAATGAAGACGTATGGGAGTATACCCAATACCCCTGTTCTCTTCCACTATCACTGATTAGGGTATAATAAAATCTGAATTATTTTTCTTTTGCTCAAAAAATACTTTTAAATAGTTAAATAGAAAATTAGGTTAGTAAACCAAGAAAGCATCACTTGCCTCCTCCGTGACTCTGACACAGATAGGGGAACCTCCAGACATTTCCAAGTCCCACACAGAATCCCACACAAGTCAGCATGTACTGGGCCTTGTTGTCCCATTTTGGTCTGTCTGCAGCCTCTTCTTCTTCCAGCTTGTCCAGCTGCTGATGGGACAATATCCTGTCCTCCAGGCCTGGATTGGGGAGTTTTAACTTCATTATCTGTCAAACACTATAGTACTGCAGTGATACAGTAATGCACTGTACAGTGTTGGAATCTATATTGTGGCTCACACCGTTGGTTCCTAGATTATGTAATGGCCCTCTGTAATAGATTGACTAGGTTGGGGCTGAGGTGTGCAGTGTTTGAAGCCCAAGCTTACCCTGAATACCCATGATGGTTAACTAGTGTCTTATCTGATGGGGAAGGGTCAATGCATTAGTTTTTCTGAGGTTTATTGGAGAAAAAGAACCGTTTTTATAGGATTTATTGAAGGATAACAACTTAACGAGCCTATGTGTCACTTAAGGGGAAGTGTTACAGTGTGTAGGTTAGGGCTGGGTGTCAAGTATAATTTTGGTATAATAGCTTTGAAGAGTGTGCAGCAATACTAGCCTTTATCTAGTCATGCAGATAGTTTGGTAATTGTTATTTGGGGATTCATTTGACTCAATAAATGATTGACATCAGTTTTTCCCTTCATGTGTAATAACTTATGTAATAACATATGCTTTCAATGTACACATTTTTTATGCATCAGTGTTTATGGGCTCAGTTTGAGCCGAGGCTGTTTTAGAAATATGGACTTTTAAGACTGTTGTTATGTTATGGCTGATATTGTGGTCACTATTATATATTATGTTTTATGTAAAGGGCTATCTAGGGAGTCAATAAAGAGACATGAAGCACCTGACACATACATTTGGTTTACAATCTTAATTACAATCATTTATATCAGTCATCAATCATTTTTCAGACAAAAGATGTTGAAAGAAATTGAAGTTAACAAGAGAGTTAGCAAACACATCAACAAATCCTTACAGTGGTTTACATAATAATTTTCAACTGTTCATTCACAGGTAGATTTACAAGAATAAATATAATGAAGACCTGCTTAAGGCTGACCTTAGAAATAGTCGTTTGACAAGAACATTTCTTAACTCACTGGGCTCATCTCATGGCCTTCATCAGCAGTGCGTATTTGTCATGCATCAGAAATACTTCACATTTCGGACTGTGTTTTATTGTTAATCATTCATTAGCTGGTTTATGCTGCTAAAAGGGGGTGCTATGCTTGAGTTTTAAACAACACTGACTGGTATTGCGCATTGAATGGCTGAGTCACTGCCGGCCTCGGTGCAGAGCTTTTTTGCGCACTTCTCATGTTCGCCACTGGAGGCCGCCATTGCGCCTGTAATATGAGCTGTGTCGGCCGGCTGAGGTCTGGCTGCTGCGTCCCCCTGGCAGAGTTTGCGCTTGAGGAGGGAGCCGCTTCCCATCGCTCACACAGACCAGGCGCCAAGTGTAGCAGTCCCGTCCGCAGTCTGCCTCAGCACCTCAAACGCCCGCGATGCCCTTGGATACCGCCGCCCCGCTCTGACGAACCCCATCTCTCAGCGAGGCACCCTGGATCTTTACTTCTGGACTGTTGTGCGCACTGTCCCGAGTCCTCTGCGCTGCGTGAAGCGAATGGAGAAGGTCCAAGGATAACAGAGGGTGCAGGATTGTGCTACTGCAGGAGACCTGCCGGTAGTTCGCTGCCCGGGGGGCTGCCTGTCTGTCAGAGGCTGTGCTGTCGCATCCACTATTTCCATTCTCTAAAATCGCCTTGCATGGATACATCATGGCTACGTTTGTATGCAGGGTACAGTTCTTAGATGATACTGATCCATTTAACAGCACCAATTTCCCCGAGCCCACCAGACCACCTCTGTACACTTTCAGGGAAGATATTCCTCTCATCAATCAGATTGCTGGAGTCCACAGGCTGCTGAAAGCCCCACAGAAGGTATGCAGTGGATTTTTTTTAATCTGGTGATTAGCTTTTTGTTTATTTATTTATTTATTTATTTATTTTACCACCAAACAAACCTAATGGTTCGTTGATTGTGCCAGTGACCTGAAGCAGTTTGCTGATCTGTGATGCTGATGAGGCATCAACATGCATCCAAGCAGTTGTAGCATGCACACTGTGTCAGTAAGATAGGCTTATAACATGACTTTATGGAGTTTTTGGTGGCTCTAGGTGATATTGGAGTGGATTAGACAACCATTATTTGGGTGAGGGGAGGCGGGCATCTGTTAATGTTTACCCCACAACAGTAATCCCCTTCAGTTTAACCTGCTTTTCTTACTAGTCATTATCTGGACTGGGGGGGATATTTCAGTTTTGGCCCAGTTATTTTGTGTGACAGAGAAAAGACACAAAGGTCAATGCAATGGTGGTCTACTCAAGATATTAATAATGATTGTTTGTCTGTGTTGAGCAATTTAATCTTCTCTCAACCTTCAGTGAGGGCTTGACTGTGAAGTAGCTGATGAAAATGTAAGGCTTTCATGGAAAAGGAGTCTACTTTGCATTTGTGGTATCATCCATTGGCAGGCTTGAAGTCCATGTAGGAAACCACTTTTGCTATTATCACTCCAAACCCTCAATTAGATTAGGTGGGGTCAAATGGCCAGTTGGTCAGTTGTTGAGGGATGGGAGAGGGTAATTCCCCACCCGGATTGTCCTAGATCTGGGGATTTGAATTTGCAACCATCTGATCTCAGCCCAACTTCTGGAGCCATTTGTATCTAGACATAACATATTTTTTCATCGTTTTGTAAATTGACATTTTACTCTTTTTTTTTTTTTCCCCTCTCTGCATATTCTGCATTTTATTGTACCTCTACATTGCTGTGTTTGGTCAGCTGCATCATGTTGGTTTTCATGTATTCCTAACTGTTTGAGGAGGTGAAACAGTACTCATTGTTTTGGTTGCCAAAGTTTGCCTTCCCAAAATCAACAACTTCACAGCTAGTTTTAAGCAGCACAAATCACTGAATGTTCAACTCTGGTATGGTGTAATTATCGCGTTTAAGTTTCCTTAAGAATTAAAGTGACAAGTAATGTAAACCTGAAGGCCATTTTTTTTCTTTTAGAGGGCTCTGAGAGCTACATCTCTTGATAAACGCCTGTTTTCTGCCTTCTGATTAGATTATGGCATCAAAACACATTTTCAAAAAGCCTCATCTACTGACCTTTAAATTTAAAGAATAGCATCTGAGGTTGAGTCTTTTATTGAGCGTTCATCTCAGTATGGTTGGGAAGCCGTGTAAATAGAAAGTTAATTAGGGTCTTTTTTCATTCTGTCAGATCAGTGGTGCTCCATCTTGTTTGCGTAGAGCTGGTAAGATAAGTCACGGAAGCCTCAGGATGCTGTGGATCACCACAAGCCTGGCTCTCATTTGGCAGCCCACTCAGTCTGACCAGCAGGATGGGATGGGAACGCTTTCCATCGTTTGAGAGTGGAGAGGGAAGCGGGCGGAATTAAAAACACAAACAAAGAGCTGATGTACTTTGCACAGTCGACTGGTCTCAGTTTAGCAGCAGGCCGGCTGGACCGCAAACTAGACAGAGAAGGGAGTACCAGCGGTAGGCTCTGCAGCGCCTGGTTTGTGAGATTTGGTCACATTGGCGGTTAGCAGTAACTTGTAGGAGTAGCCCTTGTGCTTTTCATAAAAAAAGAATAACAATCAGGTGGATGCCACCACATTTGAGCAGTGAGTTCTCAGATTCACACACTCAAATGTGAAGATGCGACTTTGGTGTGACCCTGTAAGTACCTTTGACAACAAACCTGTTGTCTTTGAGCTGTCCCTACGGTACATTGCAATCTGGTATAAATAGAACGCTGCTAACACATGGTGCCGAGGGAGTCAAAACAGCTTGCATATGCTGTCTCTGGGCTGTTCCTGTCAGTTTCAGTCCACAGTCTCAAGTGGGGAGATCTGTACATGTGTTTGTGTGGTTGTTGTTTGTTGGACTGGGTTGCACATGGGATGGCACCTTGGGCACGCTGCTGTACAGAGTCAAACCTCAATTAGGAGTAACTGTTTAGTGAGGTTCAAACATCAAAAGCCAATATGACCAGGATTTATGTCTTATAGCAACGAGGATTCAAACCACAAGTGCTTGTGTGGCAACAACAGCTTCATCAGGACAGCAGACACACTTAGAAGCTGGAAGCACTGAATATTCTGAAGGCTGAACTCTTATGTTTAAGACACCAATATTCATCCATACCATGTGTATAGCTGTAGCATCTCATCTGTAAACAAGCTTTTTTATGGATGTTAAAGCAACATTATGTAGAAATTGGTATTTTATGCGATTTGGCTCCCCTAACAGTGCAACACCACTGTCGTGAATGCCATTCCCAGGTCTGTAACAATTTGTCAGATGTAATGTAGGTGCTAACTACAAACAGAACTCATTACGTCATAACAATGTTATGTGTTGAAAACTTGTATCTTGCAGTAAACACGTACTGTAAGTAACGCTGTGATCCTACCCTCTCACTGAAGTTGAGAAACAAGTGATCAAGACAGACACACCATTCACCTGATTACAAGACACTGTACCATCAAAATGATTTTGAAGCTGTTATTTTAAGGGAAAAAAGTTACATTATGTTGCTTTTAGTACGACTGGTACATAGCCTGACTCAAGCTTTTGATTTTCATGAATAATAAATTGTCCTTGTCAGATGACAAAGCAAAACCTACTGGTAACGCAAATCAATAGATCAGTAGTCCTTCACATGCCTTCTTCTCTGTCAGTGTTTTGTAGTTTGTGGCCTGGTGGCCTCGAGGCCTGGCATCTGATTGCAAAGCAGAATTCAAGGGAGGGAAAATGTGGCTGAGTCTTGGAGAATGGACTCTCACTTTACCAAATTCATTTTTTGGGCCGGTTGTTTTCCTGCATTTTATTCCCCCAAAGAAATTACAGAGTCCCATAATGAGAAGTTATGTTAAATGCTGTAAAATACAGGTTCCTCCTCCATGCCTGTCAAAGCTCCTTTGAATTCTTTTACACATTGTTATGCAGAGTTGAGGTTTTGCCGCTCTCCGCATTTTGAAAAGTTGTCTTAGCTCCTTTCAGAAGAATGCAGCATCCGTGGACAGACTCATCCCCTGAATGTTTGACAGAAACTTGAGATTACTATTGTGGTTTCTCCTTCATCCATCAAGTGTGTTCTAATGCGTTTTAAATCACTTGCCTTTGGAGAGAGACCACAAATACCATCCTCACCTTTATCAAACAAACCTTAATTCTTTAAAGTGGCTTACTGTAAGTCCTCTTGTTTGATTTAGAGTACATGGAGTTTACAGACAGAAATGTGTCAGACATGCTAACACAAGGTTAGCCTTTGCACAAAACTATGTAAAAGACAACATTGTTTTTGTTAAGCTGTTGATTTTCAAATGTGCCCAGTATATGCTGTCTCATTCCAGATGTCTTTCCCCTGTGGAATACAAAGACATTTGGAGTGAGATAGCAGTTTTTAATTGGAAATTGCATGGTGTTTATTTTTAGTCCTTTCTGCCTGCCTTAACTGCCTGCCTGGTCAGTGGACCACAGAATGGTGGTTGAAGGGAGAGGCCAGACCTCAGTGTGTGAGCAGAGCACTTGTGGTTGCTTCTCTGGACTTGGCCATCGCAGGGCCACCGTGGGTTCAAGTCCTGGGCGGGGGACGGCTAAGGAAGCCTCTGCTGCTGATAATCTGAGAGCACTGTTCCTGGATTAAGGGCCATTTAAAGTGCATCAACCTAGCATGGTTATACACGGCAAGGCCTCTAAACAGTAATCCGGGTTGATTATATAATGAGAACCTAAAGTGACACTGGTTATGTGTGAACATATGGGTGAAGAGATGGATACAAATGAGGACTGATTAATAGGACTGCAGACTTGAGCAGTTCACTTTGACTTTTCTGCTTTTTCGCTTTTGGTCTGCGAGTCAAAACCTTGTGTGGGGAAATGCATTTCTCAGTCCCACAGTTGGCTAATTACTGGTTTCTGCTGCAAATTCAGCCCAATGTTTTGTCTATTTCAGGTTGTGATACAGAGCGTAAAGCTGAAAGAGAACAAACAGTTTTTCTTCTCTTTTATCCCATCCACAAACTTCAACAAGACTTAAAGTATAATTTAGGAACTGCAAAATCTAAAAAGAGCAAAACATACCAAAATAACACACTGACCTGTAAAAATAAATCTGATTTTCATTCATAAATTGACAGCATTTTCACCCAGTTCATGATGGGCTTTTACGTTTGCAAAATATCTTGAGGTATATTTACATTTTCTGCTCGTAGAAGCAGCAACAGTATTCAGAAAATTCAACAGTTCTTTGAATGAAGATGCTTCTAGATTATTTAATTGACAATTATCATTGGCAGGTGCAGTACATTACCACTATTACCGATGAACACCAAAGATACATGTATGAGCACATGAAAACAGATCAAAATCCATTATTTAGGATAACCACAAGTGCCACAGTGAATATTTTGTTGATTTTTGATTATGAAGGGCCCAGCCACTGGTCATCTTATATGATTTAGTGTCTTCTTCTTCATGCTGCGTTTCATATTATTGTCACACCCATTATTTTTAAAGGCACGTCAGTCCATAGGCATAAAAATAGCGGGCCTAACTTTGGCCCTTATTCCTGGATTTCCTGTCGGTCCAGAATCTGTCCTGTAATCTAGGGAAGCGCTTTCTTCCCTCCTCTGCATGTGTACAGTAACGCTTTGTTTGTCTTATCTTCTCTGTCTACCTGGCTCCCCCTCTCTCTATCTTTTTCTACCTCTCAGTCTACCTCCCTGTACATCAACAGCAAGCTCACCAAGACTTGTCACTGTCTCAAAACAATAGGATATTCTGATCGACTAAAGCCCTCGTTGTATGTTTTCGTCCTTGCGCTTTGCCTCATTTCTTTTGTCAAAGTGAAGATGTGCAGCCCTGTAATTTTTTACAACTATTATATTACCAATAATCTTTTGGTTTACCATGCATGGAAAGCAAACAAGGCAGCTCAGAGTCACAGAGAGAGAGCGAGAGAGATGGAGAAAGAGTGCCAGCTCCCCTAACCAACCACATTTTTTGTTTCAGTTCTCAAATATGACACAGTCCTTGAGTGCTGTAGTGCAGTAATACAAACAGAGTGGCCTGACAGATCAAAGCCATCAGACCCGTAATGTCTTTCCCAGCCTTTTTCCTTCACGTTCAATTAAGTTACTGTCATATGTCAGAGGAAATTGAACTGCATCGGACCTGGCAATAACCGGTCTTATATAAAAAACACATGGTTTTACATGTTATATACATGTTTACATGTGTTTCTCTTCTTTTAAGAGAAAAAAGTCTTGCTGGCTGCTTGCTTAGGATGTGTCAATAGTAAGGTATGCAAGTGTATCATAGCATTTTGTACTTTACAAAGTCCTCAATGTAGGCAAACAAGAGAAGAGAAATGTACTGAGCCCACTATATTTGTGGAGTGTGCAGTATGTTGTTGTTTTAGACACCCTGACTGTTGATGGAGCAGAGCAGTACCACTCTCTCCACTTAAGTCACATGTTTGCCCTCCTGTAATGGTATTTGTTTTCCTGTTGTCTTCTTCACTGTCGGAGCTGCTGCCCTGGGGAGCTGACAGGCTCTCAATATAAATAGGTTAATATCTCCAATTTGGAGGTCAACCAGCCAAGAGAACAGACACTCTCATTCTTCATCTCCGCGACCGCAGTCATCTGATGACAGCCATTCAAGACCAGACAAATCATACCTCCCCTGCAAAATTATCTTGAGATGATGATAGTTTATCAGACAGGGGCCTGCAGAGAGATAAGAGGCACCAGACTGCCAAACTGCTCCAAATCTGCAAAACTTCTCTCCAACCTTGCCATGTTTGTCATTGTAGAGCGCTGACAAAAGCTGATAAAATAACTTTCTGAGGTCCACTGTATAGGACCATAACTGATTTTTTTTCTCACACAGCAAACGTGAGCAATATTGTTGTTGCAAGTTGTAATTTAAATAATAAAAGTCATAGTAAATAATACACAGTCATACTTCTTTTTCACAGATGCAGCAAACCAACCTCTCAGGAACATTAAACTACCAGATGGTTTTCCCTGTTTGCGAAGGTTGACTTTGCTTAAATTTTATGTCATGCTTGCTGATACAGTAACTCTTCACAACACAACATAAAAGACAGCCCGAAACTTGATGAATAAGAAAAATAATTACATTTGCATGGGCCATGCATAACCACTTTGCATTACCAAACATATGACCTATCAGATGGAGCCATGGATCCATGTGCTATGCATTTACAGATGAAGCCCCAGCTAGCTGTCAGCTAGCCTCAGATTAATTGGTGTCAATTTGGTGGCGATTATGAGGTTAGCTAGCTAGGATTCATTTTTTTATTCAATGGGCATAGGCTGTTCAATATTTGGCGTCTATGTTAGCAGTGTATCTAAGACACACAAACTGTATATACACACTTCCATATTTGTTTATTTATTGCAAGTCATATTGTCATCACAATATTTCCCTCATATCCTGCAGATCTGTGTCGAAATCTCCAAATCAACCTGGTCTATACCTTTTTCAGACGATTTGTGTGTTCTGATCAGATCAGATTGGAGCCATATTTGGTACAGAAGGCCTTTGGTTCCCAGTCTCATTCTTTACACATGTAAAGTGTTAATGGCATGACCTTGAAATGATTGATGACGAATCAGTGCTTTACTGTGTCTTCTTCCTGTCTAGCCTGATGACTGTGCCCTTCAGCTGTCCCACAATGGAAGCTACCTGGACCTGGAGTCAACCCTGGCAGAACAGAAAGATGAACTGGAGGGATTTCAGGAGGAAGGAGGGTGAGATAACAAACACCTTTGTGCCCATCTTTTCTCTTAGCTTTTCCTTCACTATCACCAGACTTCAAAAGCAAACACTGGCACACACAGAACATGCTGAAATGAAAAACACTCTGTGTTACTGCACTTAAAAATGGAAATACATTTAGGTACCTCCATAAAACATTGGTCATATATTCTTTGCACTTCAAAAGGTGCAGCTGGGATTTGTGCCAGAGCAGATTGAAAACACAAGAGTGACTGGCACTGCCTAGCAGGTTGATAATGTATGTTACTTGCCAGGCTTTGATTGTCCAGGAATAGATTGTTGTGGTCAAATTAGCTGTTACGAACCAGAAATAAAAATGTCTCATTCAAGAGTAACTGACATTTTGATTACAACAATCTGTCTTTTAAAAGCCCTCAACATATTTCAGTCGGACATAATCAGTACAATGTGATTAGTGTGTTTCGAGAGAGAGACACATAAAAATTCAGCCAAGATAAGAGGGAAAAGATGCAGTTTTTAAATCCTTGGTCATGGTGAAACTTATTAATATCCTGCTTGCCTAATTTGATTCTATTATAGTGATTTGAATCATAATGATACCCATTTCGTTCCAGGATGAATTAGGGAAATAATCCCTTTTCCGGACCTCAGCTGATGGAGCTCTCCTGCTCAAAAGCTGCAGGAGGGGGTTGGGTCTGTCGAAGAGCTGAGGGGACGGGGCTTTACCCCACCGGAGGGACTCTCAGTTTCAGATGTCTTTAAGCACTTTGGGATTCTAGAGGAAAAATAAGTTTAAATTGAATATCAGCACTAATTCCTCCGTGAATAAGTTGCTAAATATCTCAACAATCTCATTGGTTCAGGATATGTAATTTTGTTCGCAGATAATTTTTGGTATAGTATGAAAGTTATATGTTTTATCAGTTCTGTGGTGGTATTACTGCCCTTCTGGGTGACAGACTAAATGCCTCAGAGTTTCCATGGCATACATCCATTCATGTCCCTTAAAATACCTGGCCTCCCTGGCCGAGTGGCGGCAGTGATGTCATCTAAACCACTTATGAGGTGTAGTAATGTGTAATCACCCTCATCTCTATTGAATGTTACCTCAGTGCTCTCATTAGAGGTGGCAAAACTACAATTGTACACCCACCATCGTACAACCCTCAGCTTCTAATTTAGTAGCTGAACTGTTAGTGAGGTTTGGTCTTGACACAACTCTGAGACCTGGATGAAGAAGGGGTTTAAAATTGTGTTAGTTTCATTTCTGTTTCAAACAAGTTCTTTGGCCAGTTACTTTATTGACTCCATATGGTTTTTCATGTACTGTGGAGTATGTTGATATACCATCAAATGCCGCCCACTTTAGATGATCACAAACCAAAGGTTGGCATGAGAGTTCCTGGTCGGCTGGACCACAAACATGTATGGATTTATTTGTCTAACTTGGAATTCATAAGCTGCTCTCTAGCTCTGTGTTTCTATTGGACGTCGAGCGGGCTGTCCTTTCCCAGTTTCATCTGAAATCGTTAGGAGCTTATGGGAGGCTATTGAGAGCTGTGAGGTTAAAGTGGTCCACTTCTTCTCTCGTCGAAGGCCGAGTCTGCCAGGGCCCGCGTAATGCCAGCTGGCAGGGGCTGGTATGGATGTGTGTCATTAAACCCACACAGTGTTGTCTGAGGAGGCTGGGGGTTGAAGGTGGTTAGCCAATTATTTCGTAAAAATAGGGCAGTTCTGCTTGCTGGCTCTTTATGGTGCTGATGTGCCCATGATTGCACCCCCCACTGCTCAGTGTTGTTGATTTGATGATTATTGAGCTTATAAAAGGTCTGATGAGGCATTTCACCTTTACCTGTTCCATTTTATTTTTGTTCACCCTTCTTTTTAATGCATAAGATCTGTTGACAGCAATCTCCAACTCAAAGAATCTGGGTATTTCCCAGGTTTTTTTTTTACTTTTACAAGTCGATGTCAAAGTAACACCACTAACTCCAGCTAACAAGCAAAATTGTGCTTTCATTATTTTTGCTTGAAGCCCAGCCACCTATCTTTGGAATGAGAAACTATATTCATACACTGCCTGAGTTCCTGAACTCCCCTGATCATCGGCCATTGGATCCATCTGTAATTGATATTAATGACAGGTTACATTCCTGAGGCGCCTGTGTCATACCTAGTGTCTTTACAAACAGATTAAAGTATGATCCTCTGACAGAGCGCTCCAGAGCCAGGAGATATCCATGTCATGGGAGCTTAAGGGCCATAATCACTTCCACACCGTGTTTGAAGCTCAGCTATAGGAGATTGTGACTCATAAATCCCCTGTCCCATCTCTAATACAGTCTCACTTCAAGTTATAAAGTGACCATATAGCCCAGACATGTGCTGAGACATATCTGCACAGTTTTAGGTAGTCATTTAGGTTTGTAGCTGTGATAGATTGATTGACCCCATACACACAATTTCCTGCATTTGTAGCTCCTGAGCTGAGGTGAGGATGGGGGACATAGTTCAGATCAGATGGCCTGACATGTGCTTACAGGCATTTATAGCCTTTGGATATTTTTGTGGATTACGTGGATTGAAGAGAGTGGGCTTGCTGTAGCATTTTAGTAGAAAACAATGTTTTGAATTCATGTGTGGACTTATGTATGGGGCTTGAATTTCTTTTTTTGCACAAATATTTAGGGTTGCTCCCGACTAAAGATTTTCCTGGTCGACTAGTAGTAGTTAGGTCAAGTTATTAGTTGACTAGTTGTCGTACTTTTTGATTCTGAATGTGTTGGCAACAGCCAGCAAAGGAGACTGGAGATTTTTCTTATGTATTTCAACACAGTATTGCATCATACAAGTCTAGTGTTCAAAATACGGGAATAACAACTTCCATCTTCACAAAAGCAAATACTCGCAGACTTTTGGAATTTGTATACTGCAAATTAACTTGCTACTAACTCGCTCCTCTGCCACTTCAGGCCTTTCCGCCTTAACCTGTCTCCTTCGTCCCCATTGTCAAAGTCCTTGTTGGAGCTGCTGCTACATTAAATCACCTTGGTAACAATTAATACTATATTCCCTGTCATAAAACTTCTGTTGAGCCCATTTCCGTTGGCTGCTTGCCTGGCTACGGTTCTAGAGCTCATTCCTCAAAACATCCTCTTCCTGGCTGTGCAAAGTGTAAACACCAAAACTCCCTCCAGTTAGCTGCACGGCAACCTGAGCTGACTAGCAGCTAAAGCTAGCAGTAGTTTGCGAAGTCCATGTTATAAGAGGTCCCCTTGATACTTTCGTCCAGGCCCTAACGACAAGGTGCAGCACCCTAATAGACTCTCAGGGTTTTTTTTTCTGGGACTAATGAAAACTTGGTCAAAGGTTTAGTCGACTTAGCGAGCAGTCCTACAAATATGTGACATTGATTGGCAGATGATGAGTTAAATTGAAGGTCTTCAAGGACATGTTCCCTGGCTTGTCTTTAGAAGATAACACGAAGTGCTGTTATTGACTGCATAACTGATTCAGCATGTGAACTGTGTAGCTGAGATACAGCACAGAAACTTCTTAGCATTTTACCGCCCTGTTGCATATAAAGCACATCTGAAAGCCAACAAGTTTGTGCTGAATGTGCCTTTCTTGGCTTTATTGAGTGATCTTGATGTGTTGGACATCCAGTTAGAAATCAGGCAACAAAATCCAACTGTTCTTGTTCTCCAGGCCTCAGCTTTTCAGAGTTTCTCATCATATCCTTTCATCTCTCTTAGGACAGCTCTGCTTTCATTATTTTCATTTTTTTCTCACCCACTTGGACATTGTTTCGCAGACGCTCACAAGCACACAGAAGATTTTCATTTGAGGAGAAAAAGCATATTTGAGAAGAACCAGAGGAATTGTCAAACACAGTGCGGCTTAAACTTCAAGGGGGGAAATAGAACACCGGTTGTCCCTTCTGTGTTTGCAGAGAAGTTTATTGGTATTATTAACAGAATAGAACAGCTTGGTGATTGTTCAGTGTGTGCATGTGGTTATGTGTGTGTATGAGACCTGGTCGATGCTCAGTGAAGCAGCCCCTCCGACAGAAATGAGCCTTGTAGATGGTCTCTTAGCTCGTTTCTTCAGCCTCCTCACCCCCCCGGTTCACTCAGGCACTGCGAGTCCCTCAGGAAATGCAGGGGGTGTTCACCAAGAAGTGCTGAGTCAGTAGAGCTCTGTGGGGCCTTCTTGTCTGGTATTAATTGGTCTTCGAGGAGAAGCGCTGGCTTTACTGTATCCCAAGTATGTGTGTTCACTTTCTGCGGGTACACATTTTGTGCTGTTTCATAAACAGTGCCAGTAATGCTCCCCTAGATAAAGCCAGAGAGCGTGGAGCTGGCAGGCATCCACTGGTCCAGTTGCTGCTGCTCTGGGTATTAGGATTAAGACCGCGCTTTATGAGGGTGCTCTACAACAGAGCGGTGATGAGAGAATGGGGCTGCAACTAAAGATTAATCTGCCTATTATTTTCATGATTAATCATTTAGTCTATAAAATGTCAAAAAGTTGTGAAAAATGCTTATCCCAATTTCCCAGAGCCCAAATTGACGTCTTTAAATTACATCTCTTGTCCAACCAACAGTCCAAAACCCCAAAGCTCCTCCTGTACTGCCAAAAATGACAAAGAAAAGCAGAAAATCCTACATTTGAGGAGCTGGAACCAGCAAATGTTGTCATTTTTGCTTAAAAATTGATCAATGGACTAATTGTAGCCGCTTTATAGGAGAATGAAGGAAAAGTGAGAAGAAAATAGTGTGGGGTATCAACTTGGAAGATTAAGTTGTCACGTTTCCGCAGCTGCATTCTGTTTTATAACATTTGATATTCAAAGTGATGATGATGAATATCAGATTTGTGCTATTAAGTGAAAGATTTACCGCGCGCTGCTTCTTTTCTTGTACAAAAAGAATGAAATAGACATATGTTTCCAGTTAATCTTTTTTAAAGTCATCTTGTTTTGACCAATGCCTTGGGTAATGGTCAGGAAGTAAAATGTTAGTAAAAATTTGTTTTGGGTAGTGGTCAAGTTTTTTCATTTCATGAGATTATTAGAAATAGTCATGGTTATTCAAATGGAAGCAACAAAGGTTTTTCGGAAGCATGATGTTGCACATGATGAATCAGATTTAATAGGAGCTTGGCTTCAGTTGATTATACAGTACCACCACTGGAAGAAACCAGAACATCCTGGCACAGTAAAACATTTGACCAAAGAGGACCAGGGAATTCAGAAGGTATTATATCCCAACTTGTAGCCAATTTGTTTTTTGGCTCACTGTCTTTATAGTTATGATTATTTCTGTAACTTTGGGCTCCACCCTTTACAGGCCTGCAGCACTGTCTGTGGGAGTGTCCACAATTTCCATGTTTAATTGGTGAGGGGGGGGGTCTGAAAACCTCACTTATATTCCATGCACGTTTGTTTAATTTGATAATGAGCACGTTGGCCTGTGTAGCCTCAGGTCTTGGTTAAGCACAGGGATACTGTTGCAGCCAGGCAGAGAGAAAGCAGACGTTCGTGACAAAACGGCTCTGGTTACCCGTTTTCCTCAACAGCATCGCAGAAGATTAAGTTCCTGTTTGCCGTCTCATCTCACCAGTTAAGGTCCATGTTGACAGATGTTGCTCCTGTGTCGCCTCTGCTTGTTGCTGGATATTATATTTGATAACAGTGAGCATATGTAGACGTCTGTTGCCATGTAATCTGGCTGTGTGCATGTCAGTGTCTGTCTGGATGTGTGGAACAGTATGATCTGTGTTGATGGACTTTTTCTCTCTCTGTCAGACCCACTGCTGCCTGATCGTCACAAACAGCAACAGTCTGCTGTTGGCGCTGCGCCAGTCCGAACAATCACACAGCCTTTGTGCAGGCGGCATAAAAGCCCATTTGTCAGAGAGCCGACTGAGGAGGGGGGGTTGTTGAGCAACTCTACCTGCTGTGCTCTTGTCTACAGTTGTGTCTAATGGGTTTGTTTGTATGCTTCTTCAGCCAGTCGGGAGGTTATCTGTGATCCAAAAAGGGTGGCCCCCACCACCACCAAAATTCAACACAGGAGATGTGCTGTCTCTGTCAACTACATCTGAGGCATTTTTTTTCTAATGTCGTTATAGGAAGATGTCTCCTACTTCACTGTAAAGTCCATTCTAAATATATGTGCACTGGAGCCTCACGTTTCCACATCCTACCTGTGCATGTTAAGTATTGGACAAGGATTGGCTTTCAGACTATTTATGATGTCATAAATCATGCCCGTAGGCCCGCCTCTAAAAATCAGATTTTTAATGAGCACAGAGATTTTTTTTTTTGTTTTTACACTTTTAGCAATTAATGTGAAAACAGCCTTCTAATGTCAAACTCTGTGCATAATGTACATCATTTCACACAGTGAACCTCAAACATTCAACTGTAGGAACACAAAGAAAAACATATTTTTGACTGGAGGGGGACTTGATGAAAAATTCTGTTGATAATATATTTTAAAAACACATCAAGTAGCCGCGAGTTGTTTCTTTATTGGCATGAACAAGAGAAATCAATCAATCAATAAATCAATCAATCTTTATTTGTATAGCGCCAACAAAAGTCAGCACGTGACACTTTCCAATTTGAGCAGGTCAAGACCATACCCTTTAATTAAATGAAAGGTAATTTACTTTGAGTCAATCCTGCATACCGGCATAAATACCCACTTATGAAGCAAGTTTGTATTATAATCCACAGCTGAAGTTCAGTGTCGGAGTAACATCGGTTAACCTACAGTCGACCGTTTACAGTTTGCAGGAAATTAGTTGATCCTTTAAGGGTTTAAAGTTGGGCAATACTGAATAGATAGATAGACTAACACTTTGTTAGTTTGGGTCTTTTCATGGGATGTGTTGAAGGAAGAAGGAAAACAGTGAATAACGCCAGCCTTATAGCTTTAAAAGGCACATTTTTGATCAAACTCTGTACAGAAGTTAGAGAGTGGGCCTCTAAGTAGTTAAATCATCCTTTGTGTGACAACAAACTACACCGCTCTCACATTCACTTTCACCATTGAATAGAAATGGGCGGCATTGTTGTCGCCTTTGTTTTGGATTGTCATTCAGACATTGTAATCAGTTGACAGGATAGTGATAGGGTCTTGGCATATCTCCATTAACACAGGGGGCGGAGTTGACCTCTGAGCTACTCCTATCCTTCATTTTTACCTTTGGAGACCATTCCCCTCTCCTGTTCTGCGACCTGTTCCCTGTTGTGTTCACACTGTAAATAATGAAAGATTTGGATAAGTCTGAACAGTATCATTTGTTGAGAAAGTATTTAGCTTGAAGATTTTGCACAGTGGCGCTTCAGCTATATTTTCTTGTCAGCACTTGCCTGCCCCTGGCATATTGATGGCTGCCGTAGATTCAGACAGACGTTCTGTTTCTTTATCTTGATACAGTTGTGTGTGTACTACCCCATATACACACACAGACAAAAGCACACACACACACACACACAGACACACATAATCATGCACGGCTTACTGTCCTACTAACATTTCTTTTTCTCTCTATTTGTCTTTTCGATTCACAGGAGAGGCAAGAAACACAGCATCATTCTTCGGACGCAGCTGTCCGTCAGAGTCCATGCCTGCATCGGTGAGTAATAAACAGTGCTGTAATCTAAATATCTACATTTGTCACCTCTCACTTTGTGTTGGTCAGTTTGTCTTCCTCGGTCTATATCACCAGTGAGGTATGAACTTTAATTACCTCCATTAGCGGTGGATTATTTTACCGAGGTCCTTGTTGAACTTGCACAGTGGCAGTTTTGGGAAACAGCCTAGAATCTTAATTTGTGCGAGAACTAATAGCATTTCAACGACACTGTGAAAAACAGAACACTGGCACGGAGCGAAGACTGAGAACATTTTATGTTTCTGGAGTTACTGTGTTCTGTCACTTTGTTTTATTGGGCCTCCTGGTGTCTTTGAGTAATGTGAGGGAAACTAGCACAAAGAGCTGAGTGAAAACATATGCAAACATGCATGCACGTGGCACGCGTGCAAACACACACTCGTACAGTGTGCTTATCAGAGGTTGGCTTTTGATTAAACTGAGGATGCTAACTACAATGTAGAGTTTGGCTGAAATTCCCATTTGAGGCTTACTTTTCCTGCATCTCTCTGACTGTTTTAATAGGTGTTAATTGTTTTGCTACCTCGTTTAATTCATGTATAATGCAAGAAATGAATACAAGAGCCAGCAGTTAAGTAATTTGCCAGTGACTTTGTGAGCAAAGATCACTGCGGTTGTCAGTAGCAGAATGTGGAGGAGCACACACACTCACAAAAAGACACACGGTGCCTCTTCTACAGGCTTCAAGTGTAAAAATAACCCAATGCCTGGAAAAGCTATTAGGCTGTAAATTGTCAGAATTTGGTCGTTCTGTTCTCTAATGCAGTAGAAGTAAACCACAGACCCAAAAATCTTTCATTTTAGTGAAGTCACTATGCTCTGAGAACTATCTCTGATAGTTGTTTCTGGTTATTTATTCTACCTGCTGATGCATGATGTGTTATGCTAAGGTAAGCTGTCATGACAGCTCACTAAACCATTGGGCGAAGACAGCATTTGCTTGTTACTAATGAGGTCTAGTTCGCACATGTTGATTACAAAGAGGATTTCTCTGTGATGCACTTGACTGTAACTCTACAGTAATCCTATTGTATCTTATATAAACTGGCTTTTCAAACACTGCTAAATTATTATCGTTGATAATATTATTAGGAGATGCTGCCAGACATCCTCCATCTTTCAGCCTGATGTCAGAGGTCACATGCTGAACATGGCTTTAGCTGTGAACATTTGGCCGAACCATGTCCACACACTACGCTGAACTGGCTTTACCTTATTCTCTCCTCCTCCTGCTGGTGCTTGGCTTAGCTTAGTGGAGCCTGGGGAGTGGCAGACAGACTTGCCGCTCCTCTCTAAGTGGATGATGACCCTCTTTCTCTCTAAGTTGACAGCCACCTGTTGCCCTTCTCTGGTCTCCCTTAGTGGCTGCCCGTGTGGCGAGCTGATTTATTTCCTCCAGGCGAGGTGGTCACTGTTACTGTAACTTGTCCAGACATTTGAGCCTAATTTTATCTGACTAGAGGGCTTACCTCGTAGCCCCACAAGTGCCGAATTACTGGGTGATTTTCCTGCTCCACACAGGAGATAATTCTTTAGTCTTCCAGAGACAAATGGCATGGTATTCTTTAGACTGTGCACTTGCTCTGTATTAAGGGATTGAGCATTTCCCTGCTGTCATTTCATAGAATGTCCCCAAAGAGGAGCCCCCTTATTGTATTGTCTTTCTGTAAAGAGGGATGTTATGCGATGAAAATAGAAAAGCTGCACTCCGTTACAATAAATTACCTTTGGAGAATAGCCAGCACAAAATGTACAGAGGCATCAGAGTGGCTTTAACACGGTGATTTTCTGAATCTCTGGAAATCCTTTAGAAATGCTCCTTTTGTGCAAGCCTGAACTAATGTCACCACTCTTGTGTTGGCTTTATATCAAAGGATACTGTACTTGCATCAAACGTTACCATTGCTGTTTAGATATGTGTAGTGTTAAATCAATTATTTTGAACGTATCCTCACTTAAGATTGGGTGCTAAATTAGCCCACATAGTTGAGACATTTTGTTTATCCCAGAGGCCCCCTCCATCAGCATGAGTGATGAGCTGGTTACAGTCACGTATGTACTCTGTGCCGTTAAGCACTATTTAGTGGAAAACCCATTGCATGTATTTTAAGTAAGTAGTAAATAACTGTCTTTATGTTTTCTGTTTTCTTGGTTTCTCCAAACTTACACATCACAGGGCTAGCTTTCAGTTTGTGTGTATGTGTGTTTATGTGTCATGAACCACAGCGAGACTTAATCCAGGCTTCTCTAATCACAGTCATTAGCTCACACATACACATATGGTTCTGCATGGACCAGGCGGAAATCCATGCATCCAAGTTAGTGCTCACCCCAAGAGGTAATGGTTTATTAAACAGCTTCTTACCGCTCCAACTCTGGCACAATGATTTGTTGTAGTCATGCAGTGAGGCGGTCCAGGCTCTTTGTTTACTAAAAGTGCCTATCAGGCAACACACAAAGTTTTATCTCTGGGAGTTTTGGGTGTAGCCTCTTTAGCTTGACCTGTTTTTTAACCACTTACCTTTATTTCAAATGAATGAAGCCCTAGCCACTCAGATTAGCATATAAAGTATTCAGGTGACACTTTTGTCAACAGTGGTTTCTATTGTAAGCCCTCCTGGAGCTTAAAGGCCAAATACATGCTGTTAGATGATAAATAGGATTGATAGCGATGTAATAGGTATTGCACTGTAATAGCCAATATAAGCTTGTTGGATATTTGTCTGTATGGTTGGTATACAGTAAGGGCCTGCAACTATCTATTATTTTCATTATCAATTAATTGGCCAATTATTTTCACAATTAATCGATTAATTGCTTAGTCTATTACAGCTTTTGCAATCCTGGTCCTGGTGGCCCCCTGCCCAGCATGGCTCAGACGCTTCCCTGCTCCAGCACACCTGATTCGAACGATGAGCTCAGACAACGACCCATTCCTTTGAATCAGGTGTGTCCCACAGGACAAAAAAAGAAAAATGCTCATCATAATCTCACCAAAGCCCAAAGTGACATCTTCAAATTGCTCCCTTTGTCCAACCAACAGTCTAAAACCCAAAATTCTTCATTGACTATAATTGATTACAAAGAATTGACTTAAACAATTAATCGATTATCCAAAGAGTTGGCAACTAATTTTCTTTTATCCAACTAATCATTGCAGCTGTGATACAGTATTACCCCTAATTCTGTCTTTGACAGAAAAGAAAAGGAGTTTTTGTCATTAGATAACCAGTAGTGGCGATGGTTTGATCTTTGTCCGTATTTGTTTGACCAGCACAGCAGCCTGGGATTTAGAAAATAAACTCAGCTTGTCCCTCTCTGCGTGTTAGCATTTGGCCACAAACTGTTTGAATTGTTGAGCTGTTATTGTTGTCGGTGGACTAGATGTGGTGGTGAGGGCCTGATTAAAGTAGTTGTGTGCTTATTTTAGTGTTGTCTACAAAGGCCTCTTCTTATGTGTCATTTAGTTTCTGAAACTCGTTGTCATGATGTGATGGTATGGAGAATTTGAAGACAGGGATAGAGACAGAGAGAGACTTGAGTGTGGGCAGCAGAATTTTTAAATGGGGATACAAAGTTAATAATTAACAAATGTCACATGTGTTTTGTGATCATCAGCAGCTCTTGCAAAGTAAAGGCCTCAAACAAGCTTTTCTTGAGTTCATACAGATGTAGAGTCAGAAGCTGCTCCTCTGGCAATTAATTACATTTATGCGATGCTGGGCTAAGATTTGATGTGGTAAATCTATCCAACTGCAATCCAGAAAATTCTCCTTGATCCCCAGAAAATCATCTTGAACTCCGTCACAGTCATGCTCTTGCAAATGATTTTATATGGAGCCAGCTGTACATCAATCATACTGTACACCACAGATGTGTGGGTGGTACAAACATTTTGTTTATAGCAACTAGTTATTATTCTCAAATGTAAAAATCATACATTTGAAGGCTGCAGTGTGTTGGTATTCCCCTTTAAGAGCAGGTTCATCTGTCAACACATTGATCTCAGCTGAGGAGTGACAGCTGTAATCAGAGGTGACACATTCTTAGTGGATTATCTGCCTTGTGTTTTACAACCTCTTATAATCCAGGCTCAGTGCATGATTCATCGTGACCGCTGTTGACTTGCGTTTCTTTTTTCACGCTGTAATTTTGTCAAATTGGTAGTTTTGATCATCAGGTTGACAACTGGAAACTCTGTGGTTTTTGAGATGGAAGATGAGCAGTAAATTCACTACGATTATGCCTCTGCGAACCATGTTGGAAGATGAGTTCCTGGCAGCTGACAATACAGTTGCATGGAAAATATACACTGTTATGTGTGGGCCTCTCTGTGTTTGTTTTTCTAATTAATGTATTGTCATGTGTGGATGTGTGTGTGTGTCAACTCCATGTGTGTGTGGGATGTCAACACATTGACTTAAGACGATAAGATCACCTGCGGGTTATGGAGGTGCTCCCAACCACAGTGCCTGTCTTTTCCACACGCTCTGCCAAATCTGCACTAAGCCATCTGCAGTTTTGTGAACACACATAAAAAACAATTCCAGTAGTTAACCTGCCAATTCAAAAGAAGAGCAACTACAAATGTCTGTTATCATTCTTGACAGAGCCAAGAGTTAATTATAACCAATGTTATGTCTTATATCCAGTTCTCTGCATCAGGTCAAATTCATTCTGGGAAAATCTGAACATCTCTTAATACATTTATCTGACATCTTATCTAGTTGCTCTGTCAAGATGATCCTTTTGAATGGGATTGCATGTAGTAATTTCTCACTGGATAAAAAATCCACTCACACCCACTAACATCTGGCTTTTGTCTTGGGAAAAGGGTACAATCAGTATTCAATCACAGCTCAAAGGACTCAACAGTAGTCACAGGTATTTATCGACTCCAGCTCCGATCGGCAGTGATGGAAACACGACACTCAGATGGACATGCTAATGTTCACACCTTTTCCAGAGCAAAGTTCCAGGTTGGCGCATAAATACTTTTAATAAAAATTATTGTAACACATCGGACTTATATAGTGCTTTTCTGAATACTCAAAGATGCTTAACAAAGAAAAACAACAACAAAAACAACAACAACAAAACAAAGAAAACAATCGTGTTTTCCATTCTCTACATTCAAGCAGTGCTTGAGCATCGTTCAGTCAGTGTTGAGTTTGAAAGAAAGACTGAAGTAAAAGATATAAAAACTAACCACCGTAACTTTGTCACAAGCCTCCATGCTGCTTTCCACTCGTCTCTGCTTTCCTGACAGCGTGCGTGACATCGAACGTGACACACCAGAAAATCTTGTGATGGGATCACACCAGCCTCGACACCCCTCGACATGTTCACGCTCTGACCCATAATACGTCAGTTGTCATCACTATATTATTACATGAGTACTCAGTGCTCATGGGTAGAACCACCCCTCCTCAAACTCTGCCCTCATTTTGACCACTACAGTCCTGTAAAGCTTCGTGACTGCATCTTGCACAATTGTGACGGCATCATGCTGATAAAATCTGTCCATAGACAGACAGACATATAAACACCTGGAAAAGTACTCAAAACTGCTTCTACGGTAGTTCCTTGCTACAATAGGTGTCTCCAGGACCACATTTTACCTTGATAACACACACACACACACACACACACACACACACACACACACACAGACTGGCTGTCACGGCTAATAAAAACCAAAAACAGCAAACTCTTCTACTGGCAATGGGAGAGGAGTTAGTTGCCAATTTTTTTGCGGGTTTACAGCCTCTTAAAAAACCTGTATGTACACACTAATTTGATGTAAAATGGTAATATTAAGGATCCTCAGTACAGCACAGCACTTCAGAGTCACTTTAAGCAATCAAGCCAATGTGACCGACTAGTGCCAAGCGAGCGAGGAATAATTAAAAACGTGCGTATCACGTGGCACCCATGAGAGACAGAGGAGGATCAAATGGCTTGGTCTCTCATCCCTTTGACTTCCTGCAAACAGACCCCAAAATGGGATCACGGACTTAAAGTCACCCCAGGAGGCCAACCAAAACAACACTATGCCAAAAGGAGAAATCTGAGGCTGCAAACATCTCAGGAAGAGAGGCGAGTGGAGTGGGTCTTTCTTTTCAAATCGCAGCTGATAACAAAACTCGATTGATGGAAGGTTTGATGGTATCACTCACCTCACGCTTTCTCTCACTCGGTTTTTATGTACTCTCTGTTTGGCCATGATCCCAAAAGCCCCAAACAGAGAGATAACAACATAGCTTAGGTTAATGCTTCATTTATGGCCAACTGTGCAGGACAATGTTTCCTCTCATTTTGTCCCGCACAACTAAAATACAACATTTTCCATTTTTTGGGAGGATTAGGGCTAATTGTTGGCTCTTTGGTAGATTCACTTTAAATACTGCACAAGGTTATAGACCACTATAAGCACACTCATATGCTCACGTTCACATGCACGCACTTAGCAAAGGCATGCACACATTGAGAAGCCATCTGGTTCCAGTTGTAAGGCCCCTCAGCGCTGCTTCTCACCCATCCAAAAAATAGGAGAGCTGTCTACGTTTTCATCCAAGAGGGGAGTATTTTTTTCCTCACTGTGTTTACAGGACGGTGGGAGAAGGGTGAGCGTGCAGCCTGACCAGGGGACAAAACTGTAGTCGTAAGGATAGCTACAGTCTTATTATTGACTTTCAATGTAGGACATGATGATATTCTCTCCCTTTTATTCTCCAACCCTCACTTCTGACAACCAGCCAAACTCCTGTCAGAAAATCAGATGTTTGCCTAAAAATTGTTATAACTTACATTTTAAAATTTTTCAAAGTGGCACATCACAACATATGAGTCGGACCACTAAGAATGAGTGCCATGTGAACCCGACCACTCTGGGGTTTACCACCGCTGTGAGACTGGAGCTGTCCTTGTTGAAGTGGACAGGTGTCTAACCTCAGTGGCCACAGACTTTAAACAGCTCACTGCTCGCAGGAAGGAGAATTTGGAAGGAATCTGAGTTTGTTTTTGCTCAAACCAACAGTTATTTGATGTCTGCAGAGAATTGTTTATTGTATATTTACACAAGGGTCTATGATGGTTTAGAACTGAGGTTTGAGGTGCCTCGGCACAGCCAGTGTTTGCCCTCTCTCTTTATCCAGAACAGAGAGAGGATGCGCAGACTGAGTAAACGCATACTTGACATTGTTTAAATGCCATCGTATTTAATTGAATCAGTTCAGGGCTGCAATGAACAAGTATTGTCATTTTTAATTCATCTGATAATTGTTTTGTTTATTAACCAATAAATTGTTTGCGCTTTAAAATGTCAGTAGATGGTGAAAAATTAGGGTTGGACTGGGGTCAGTGGTCGGCCCCAACAAGGATATCATCGTACATCACAATGTTTTACCATCTTATGTGCTGTATGCCAGTTCAGTAGACATCCTAACCCTAATACCATCACAGTTTCCAGAGCCCATGTCCATGTCTTCAAAAGCGTGTTTAATCTTCGGTTAGTATCACATAAAACAAAGAAGAGGAGCAAATTCTTATATTTTAGAAATAACTTAGAAATGACGTTAATGGTTGATGATTTCAAAATTGAATTTTGAGCAAACATTGTTTTCCTCTTGTTTTTACCCTAATTATGTTTAGGTTGGCAGACAATCACTCAAACAGTTCAACTGCTACTCTAGTAATTGTTTTCTTTTTTTTTTTTTTTTTTTGCCATGTTACTCTACTAAACGTCCCTGTGTACAATATGTCTAAATGTGCCACCTCCTCGGCTATCTCTAAACTTTTAGCAGAGTTTCAGACGTTGCTAAATTTATAATCTTTGTCATATTTGAGATTTGAGTTTGTAGTTGTGGTTATAGTATATGGGCAGAAAGAGTTTGAGTGCCAGCATTGACTATAAAAAACCTGACCTATAACTCAGTATCCCTCTGGCCTTCAGCCAAATCCCAGTGTGCCATGGAATTGATCTCACATCCTCCCTCACATGTCATGCTGGCTCCTTTTCTCTCCCTCAGCTTTGATGTCAATGTCTTTGTAAGGAAACGTCTCTTTCCCTCTCTGCATCTATCAGGAGAATATGAGAAATGCTTCAGAGAACCAAAACACTTCATATTTTCTCTGTTTGTCGTTACAGTAACTGTCACTCACCCAGCGTTCTGTGGAACAGCGATGTTATTTCTTCTCTCACCTTGGATCAAGTAGTGTTGCCACAGCTGGATAGCCTTGAATCATTTACCATTGCTGTTTTACTTTGAAGGAGGATTTATTGGATTTTTGTCACATTCATGTGCAGAGATTGATTTAGTCTTTAAGCTGACATCAGCTGGAAAAATAAAGATTGACATGACCTGTTTAGGCCTGATTTTAGAGGGACGTGACAGTCATTTTTGTTCCATTTTTGCACACTGTCCAAATTGGACACTGGACTCACGTACTCAAAAATGTCATGAAAGAAAAGACCTGTGTGGAAAGACTGGCACAATTGTGTTAACGTATCTAAAACCTGTTAAAATCTGAAATGTTCAAGTCTCGATGGCATTTTGTGTCTGTGATTGTGGATCATGATTGCCATTAAATAGATTTTGATATTATATTTTGGCCCCTTAATGAAAGACAGTAGTCTTCCAC
Source organism: Pagrus pagrus (assembly GCF_965226575.1). Lineage (NCBI taxonomy): Eukaryota > Metazoa > Chordata > Actinopteri > Spariformes > Sparidae > Pagrus > Pagrus pagrus. The sequence goes on from NC_140191.1 coordinate 17,127,522, forward strand.
CTCATTCTGCCTTTGTCTCTTCCTCCTTCTGATTTTCCATCCTCTCAAGCCCTTTGCACATACAATGAGGAACCTTGCAGATTTAATTTCTATTTTATCTGGTAGACAGTAGCTGATTCTATTTATGGAGTTCGACATATTAACAATGTCCTCTTTTTATCTCTCTGTGACTCCACTCTGTGCTGTAGCACTGGAACACCTGTGGCTTCCCATGTTTCACATTGTGTTGTGGTTACTGGCTGGAGGCCAACAGACACGTCAGGCATGTTCATCGTGAGCCATTTGGCAAAGGTAGAAAGTATGTGGCGTTTTGTGGTGATGTGTTAATGATTTCAGAGCTGTCCACTCGTATTCAGGTTCACAAGAGTGTAACCTTTTAGAGTGGGAGGCATGATACACAGCTGTGGGATCATAATGGATATTGTGATCCACTGTAAATATTAGCCAGGCCATCTAGGGTATCTGTTTGTCTTTATCAGCTTCAAGTATGTCCAAGGCCAAGAAACAACACTACATTTGTTATTTTTAGAGCTGATGTAAGCTGAAGTCCACGGCAGAAGTGGGATAAGTAATATTTATATTGCAGGGCCGTTAATGAAACATAATATCCTTTTCACTGTTAACCTCACAAGTCATTTTCTAGTCGCTTTATCCTGAATATTGAGGCGAGGGAGGGATTCAGAAATAACAAGAGCATGTGATGATATTCACAACACAACTTGATACTGTTTAAACCGGAACAAGAAGTTAAGAAATACATATTTTACACATTATTATCTGTTATTTCTTCTTCTTATCATTATTATTATTATTATTATTATTATCTAAAGAGTCATAAATGAGCATGCTGTCTATAGTGTGGCAGTTAAATCACGTTCATCAAACTTAAAGTAACTTCAAGCAATCAGAATGACCAAAGTACCCATATTGTTCTCAATTGCCTTTTGATTGAGGCCCCAACTGAAGCTGAAATTACTCAATCCTCTCACCTCCATTCCAGACACTGTCGGGCGATTGTAGAGCCCAGTTGACATAAAAAGCTCAAGCACTAGGAGAATCTCCTCTTGCAGCCCACCCATGGCTTTGAAGGGGACCACTCAGAGTGGCCTTAGCAGGAGAAGATTGGGCAACCTTTGTTGCTTTCTTCAAAGCAGAGGAAAAGAGCCATACAGTAGATGGAGAAAAAAACAAAACAGAAGAGGCCCCTATGCCTTGTGTGAATGTCGGCCAAGAGCCTACTTAATCGGTTGAGGCATGTTGGGCAGTTTGGATGGCTCTATCTGGTTACAAGAGGATTCACTGTGTCCGCACAGTATGTCGCACATGGTACTGAAATGTCTTACAACTGCAGAACACACATGCAAATCATATGAGCTTGTGAATCAAAGGATCTTTCATCACTTATAGCACTGATGCAGCTGAGGAAGTGGGAATGTTCTTAAATTCAACAATAAATTGTCAGATACTGTGGGAAAAAATAATAAATTCAGCACTAATTACATTTGAGCAAACAGCTTACCCAATCTTATTCCCTGGTGAGAGTAAAAGAAACATTGTCTGTTTTTGCTTAGTCTGAGTTGTAAAGAGGAGTGAAAATCTCTATTGGTATAAACCATAAGTGATGTTTCCCAAAGTTGAGAGAAAAGCGAGCCATGTTTGCATCATTGTTGTGGTTAAAGCTGTGTAAAGTTAAGTCTCATCTTTCAGTGAATATGTCAGACTCTGTTGTGATCCATTCTGATCTATTCATATGTGTTGCATGGTGGTTTTCTCAGTGGTCACTTAAGGATCATTGAGCACACAAAGCGCTAAAATGTTTTGCTAAGGCCTCTTGTTTATAAGATAAAAGCCTGAATATAAAGCCTTTAATCTCTGTGTTTAGAAATGTGAAAAATGTTTGAATCTCTCCCAGTGTCTGTCTGGACCTCAAAATTCAATGACATCAGTGGCTGTTCTCTCTGCTTGTTCTCTGATGAATGCCTTTTGTATTAGTGAGGTTCAACACAAAGCTAAGAGAGGCTGTATAGGGTTTCATTCAGAATTTTTCTGTTCACACACACACACACACACACACACACACACACACACACACAGATACTAAATGCAGGGGGTGGACACAATATCCAAACATCTGTTCAATCAGATGGATTGCATTATCCTCTTTTGCATTATGTTAGCTCACTTTTTTGTTTTTATTTTCAGTGGTGGGTGTTGGGGTGTGAACGGGACTACCTTAAAATCTAATGCAATCCAATGCACCACCACAACACACTAAAGCCTCAATCAACAACTTCCTGATACTGTCAACAAAAAATACACCAAGGCTTTACAAAAGTAGCATCATATTGCACCAGTGAAATTTCTGTCATTCCCTGTACTTTTATGAAAACATGAACAGGACATTGCACATGAAAAATATATTTAACTTCAAAGTAAGTAACTGTCAATTAGCAGTTGGTAAACTTTTTTGTTCAACATACAGTATTTATTGCTTTGTTTATGTAATTAAACAGCTTGGACAGGACAGGACAAAATGAGAAGGTAAGAATAAGAAAATAATAGACTTTCAAAACATAAGAAGAATGGGCATTATATGCAACAATAAATACATACTTAACCAATTAGCAAGGTTACAGGAAAATTTGTTTTGTAGTAGAAAAAGTACAAAGACAGGCTAGGCCAGTGTAGGAAACTCATGTAGAATGGAAAAAGACATCATAGGTCCGATAATTTCTATGTAAGGGTCCAAAACTTGATATAGGGTGTCCACTGAGAAGTAAAAAATGTGCCACAAGTTGTTATTTGGAATAATGTCCTTCATCCAAAAGAGCAAAATATTCTTCCTTGCGGCAAATGTCAATAGGGTCTGCAATCTTTAAAAGATACTCTGATACAGATACTGTGCCTCTGACTCAATGCCAGGTTGCAAAAAAAAAATACTGCAAAATAATTGAAAAAGACACATTTTAGTTCCTGGTCTCAATGTTTACCCAACTGCATGAGTAAAGAGGAACAGTGGTCACAAGCTCAGTGATGATGATAGATGGGCAAGTAACAAGATTTAATGCCAATTCACAAAGTCAAACAAGCTAATCTAAAACATAAAAACTGGACCAGTGAAATAAAAGGAACGTAGGTATTCCAAGTATGGAGTTGGACAAAATACAGAGGACATTATAAAATCCAGAGTGTCTGCTGGCAACAATCAATCTTGATACTGGATCCATAATGATAAAGGCATCCGAGAAGAGTAATCACTTTTTTATTGATTTGAGGGCATACTAGCAGGCCCTGGCAGAGGTTTAACCACTGCACTACAGATCTTTTCCAATAAATTGAAACACAATCAATACTTACCAAAAAAAAATAATTAAAAAAGCAATACACCCTCTCATACTTAGAGGGTTTATAATATAGGCTGTAAGTCAGTTTTATCTGGAGAGGCAGGAAGTGCAGAATCCATTAATCGACTCACTCCAGTAGACTACTGATGGCCTTATGTGGCGCAATCATTTTTAGTACACTTCACGAACACAATCATTATAATTTAGTTTGGCTACTTCTTGCAAAGAATGCAATCTTATGTGTCATCATGAACCACATATTAGCCCCAGACGCCCTCCTAACTTTCCGCTCCTGCAGCTGAGCACAGCTTATTGTGGCAGGCAAGAGGAGCAGCTGTGTTGGAAGTGACTCATGGAGGAAGAAGAGTATGGTTTCTTCTGTTCGTCTGTGATTTCTGCTCTAGAAACATCGGACTGCTAGGTTCAGAGTTTACTCAAGAACTGAATTTGGGATCACGTCAGAGTGGATGATCAGAGTGAGGCGCTTATCTGTTGCAAGACATTGTTAGACAGCTAAACAGCTTTGGATTTACACATTTATGGCTCTTGTTACCATGGTCCCACACAGAAGGTTAACCTAAGTTATTCATCTTTACTGTCAATTATTATTTAGTCACAACACATTAAAACTGATTGATCATTAAAACATCATTATCACTTTTAGCTAGCTTACAGTGGATGATGTCCTGTCTCTAGCGGATAATTTGTTAAAACAATTTTTCAGCATTGCCAAAAGTCTACACATGCAAGTCTGTGCACACACCTGCTTCCTGACAACTGCTGTCTGCAACACTTTGTCCCTGTGAGACCAGGTCACAGGAGGGAGGTCAGACTGCTCTCACAAACACATTCATCAAATTTTGATCTGCTCGATTCCAGCCATATGAGTGATTAATGAAAATACTGATGATGCTGGGCAGATTTTAACTCCCAATCCCACAGTTTCTCCCAGTGGCCGAAATCCTGAGCGCTGACATTAAGTAAAGAAGACAAACTCTCATACAGCACTGACTATATGTGAACTATATATGCACTAAACCTTGTGCCACAAGTGATACTGCAGGATTGTAAACACTTACAGTACATCCATGTATCCGTTATAGTAATTGTTTTGTCAGGACAAGACTTCATGCTTCATGAGGTTGTATTTGTTGAGCTAATGTTATAGCTCAGGGCCCATTGAGGGAGAATATACAATATACTACAGGGGAGAAAAAAAGCTACAAGACAGTAACCGTGTTTTGGCCACAGTTGCACGATACCTGGTCCTCCCCGGAACAAATGTAACCTTGCAGCATCTTCGGACAACATCCACACTCCTCATTGTCAGAGACGTCTTTAGTCCTCACCTGTATGTCTGAGCACAACATAGTTTCAAGAAGTAAAATTAGCCTGTGACCCCACAGTCAGCTGTTGCAGGCTGCAGGAACTTCTAGACTACCTAATATGTTAATATGAGACCCCCATCCTGCCATGTGTGCTGCCATCCGAGACCTTTGTGTCTCAGCAGTTAGAGGAAGCGTTCAAGCTTAACCTGCCAGCCAGACATGTGATTCTGTCGTGGCTTGCCTCGAGACAGACGCTCACATTTCACTTTATTGGAACAAATGCAACTGGTATCTTCTTCAAACTTGACTGGAAAAAAATGGTTATGACATTAAATACTTGGAGAGTATGAACAAAAGGCTGTTGTTTAAACACGGTTTTGATCAAACAGTTCTTGATGCGTGGCCATTAGTTTTCATCAAAAGGAGTCCATGATTTTATGTTTTCCTGATGCTCGTTTGCAAAAGGATAAAACACATAAAAGGGACTTATCCCATTTCAGCTCTTTGGACTGTCTACATGAGGGACATGCCACATTGTTCTTGTTTCCTTGAGAAGCTAAGGGTAGATCTCCTACTCCTGACAGCAGAGAGCCAGGGTCAACTGGGGTTAACCCTGTCTAACCCTCTGGGCCACCTGGAGACCCCCACTGCACAGCTCACCAGGATTATCCCACACCCTCCTGTAGATGATGCACACATATTGAGGGCCGTAGAGGTCATTTCTGTTTCTCTCACACACATCCAGACTCTCTCACCCCGTCTCTCTGTCTTTGATGCCTGTGTTCAAGATGCTGATCCTGTAAATGCTATAGGATGAAAGAGCTGCCTTGGCACAGGCCTGTGTGACCTCTATAGCTGCGGCTGTGGGAGCTGGCTGCACCCCTTTTTGTTTGGGTTGACGCTCGAGGGAAGCTGTCACCCCTGAGGTCAGCCGGCGGGGGCGGGCTGAGTGACTAGAGGACCACCTCCTGTCACCATTAAATGATTTATGGAGAAGAGACACAATCCGAGCTCCTGTAAGCTGCATTGAATGCTGAAGCCATAACATCATTTCATCATTTCCTATGCGGCCTTTAAGAGGGTATAGTTGGAAATAAAATATTTTAAAGGGCCCGTTTGGCACGAGTTGTATGGACATTACCTTTCAGACATACTGTAGATACCTGCTCCCCTCAGAGAGATTCTGTTAGGTAATGGTAATGTTTGGCAACGGTGAAACTTTCAACCATTTTTTCTCTTTTTTTTTTTTTTTCATTGGCACACAGAAGAAAGAGGTTAAGTGGAATCCAGTCTCATGTATTTCTTCCTGTGGAAAGTTCCTGAATAGGGAGAAATGATATTTCATTCCCAGTCTGGGACATTTCACATATGTCAGGTTTTTTATGGCTTAATTTTGCATTAATCTGCTGCCCCATATTTTTTGCGCTAAACCGCTTTCTGTGCCCCCCGTTTCTAAATGGAGAAAGATGGTTTTAGAGGGAGAGAAAAAGACACGCAGGAATGTTCCCCTGCTAAGACGTCATGTGGTGTATGACTGTGCGCACCGCCAGGCCGGGCTTTCCAGGCCCTCTCAGAGGGACAAGCCTTTTCCTGGAAATCTCAATTTACCTCTGAATAATAGAAAAGGGACAATATATCACAGACATGTACGTCTACATGAAACGGGGAGCTCTTGGGGCAACAGGAGCTATTAGTGAAAAGTTATAGCAGGACGAGGAAATGACTTGATTTGTTTGCCTTGTTTGTATTTGATGACATCCTTATTATTTCTCACCTTTGTTATCATGTTATCAAGCTGGCTGAGCATCCCGTGTCTGCTTCTTTATCTTCTTCTCACATGGTTGGTCCCTGTTTCTCTCATCTATAGTAACTCACTATAGACCCTGAAGGCATATCACACAGCACAGTGCTATGGATCTCAGTAGATGTCTTGAGCCAGCTCTTTTTCGTCTGTTCCCCATCAGGCAGGCTGCCTCAGCAGGGCCTCAGCCTGCCCGTGAGTGGAAATCTTTGGCCCGTGTTATCTTTGGAAAGTGTCGAGTCCACAGAAACCCAGCAGCATGGAGTCCAGTGTCAGCTAGACATCCCAGGCTCACTATTACTAAGGAAAGATGCAGACATTGTGCTGCACCCGCATGCAGATGAGTTGTAGAAAGCAGTAGCAAATAGCACAACAGTAGTTGGTAAGTATCAAAGGACTATCTATGCTGTTGTAGCAGAGAGGAAACGTTTCCGGCCTTCCTGGTTATTTAACTGAGCCTGAAGAAAACTGATCAGCACTGCAGTTTATTGAACATTTTGTGGAACAACAAAGACCACAGAAGGGAAATGACCAGCACTCTTGACACTGAGAGCTCCACATGAGATGATCCAAGATTGGACATTTTAGCCAACACAGATCAGGCTTTTTTGTCATGAAAAAAATCGAGGGAATGTGGGACAGAGAGCTCCATATGTGTAGTAGGCTGTAATGTAACCCAAGTCCTGTAGTGAGCAGGGCCTCATCCACTTAATGCAGGAATCCATCTCATTCTGCCTGTCTATATTGCTGTGATTTTTCCCTTCATAATGACCCCCAAAAGGCAGCAGGAGATTGGATGGCCTCCTATACATTGTGCATGTTGTGGCCGGGCATGACAAATTAGCACCCTGCAGAAATGCTGAATTTCTATGGATGTTTGTCTCATCAAAACAGCATGGCCATTTCCTGAGTTGGCAAGCAGAAGGCTCTGGAATAATGGAACATTCACAAGGCTTTCAGGCAGGGACAGTTTCTCATCAGATCTACTGTTTTGTTTTACGATGCAAGAGTTTATTTGATTATTATTATACAATTTCATACTTTTTGAATATAGCTGGCATCCCATTTGGAACCACATGAAGGTCAACTGTAATCACATAAACCCAAGTACACTGTGTAATATGCTGTTTTCTATGTTTAACTCTCAAGTGTCTGGTATCAGTTTCAACCCCAGGCACTACATACCCGAATATTTTAATGTGGTCTTAACTTAATCTTATTATTTAACAGTACTATTATATATTGCCTTACGGTAAATTTAGGATGTTGCATAACTTCTCATGTGATAGGCACAGATCTGTATAGAAATCCATCTTTTACTGGCAACAAGATGTCAAAGAAGACATATTTGGCCACCAAGTATATCCCTTTGGCTCTCTGTTAACAAACGGCGAATAGATACGAATGTTTTTAAACTGATTTTGAAGAGTTTACAATTTTTCACATAGTCAATAAAAAATTAGGACAAATGCCAATTACAAATTAGCTGAGCCAAAATAGTGGGAAGAAAAAAAAGTCCTAGGCACACAAAATAGGATGTTATTTTTAAATAAACAACCTGCACATGGTGGTGGTTGTTCATATGAATGCTAGACGTAAGCAATTAAATGTGACTGTTTTTCTTGCCATCACCAGACCAAGCACTCTCTGTCACTTGATCCACTTGCGTGACTAAAATATCACATCAGCAGTGCTCATGATACACTAGATATTCTCTTTAAGATAAAGAGTGGTAATGAAAGAGTGACCTGAATATCAACAGAGGGGCTTTGTCACTTGTTTTTGCCTTTTTAGAGAAGCATCAGCAGGGGAGATTGTTGTTAAGAGACTTCACCACATGCCATGTGCCTCATATGTCTAATGAAATATTTTTATCTTGGGTTTTACATGTGCCTGTGTGTATATTTAAAATGACCCACCCTCTGTTTTCACTTCTCAGCTGGTGACTCATCAAGAGTGTTTGCAACGGTGCTAATTTATTTTTTGATCTAACCCACATATGTTATGGGTGTAGACAGGTCTCACTTTCCTCTCACATACATACAGCATACCCCAGCTGTATCAGCTACTCTCCAGCTGATTAATTTAGTAGCATGCTCTATGTTTAGTGAGTAATTCAACCAATAATAGTCTGGAGAGGTAAGCATCCCAATGTATTTAGGTAACACTTTATACTAAAGCTCTTGTAATATGCCTAGTGAATAGGTAATAAAGCCATTACTAGTCCTTTTAAATTACTTGTAAACATTAATAATATCAATATCATATTAGTGTTAATAATAGCAAAATAAACATGTTTATTGCCAGGTTGTAAGCTATTTATAAATACTTACAATCTTATAAAGGGCTTAAGAACGTAAATAAAACCCTAAAGTTTCGTATGATTGTTTATAATAACATTACAAGGTACAAGGTAATTTAATACTCATGATACGCAGGATTGCATAACAAAATGGAAGCTCATAAACTCCTTCATGCTACATAAATTACTGAACATATATACAGCTATTCATATACATAAATATATAGTGCATCTTTTTAAATTTTGTTGGGGTATTTGTAAACAGCAGCAAAATGATGACAATGATTATATGGTCGGCATCTTCACATAAAAAATTCAACATCAGGGAAACATTGTCAGTGAAACAAAATCCCACTTCTCTGTCATTTTCAGTATTATATAACATAGCATCTGCCCTCCACTGTCACAGTTGCCAAGGTGTACCAAAATGTTTGGTTACACTGCTGTTCATGGCTTGAGTGAGGTAGAGTTTTTTCAGTGCCTCGGTGTGCTAAGGTATTCCACCACTCATTAAATTGTGACATGAGGGGAAATCAGGTTGATGTCTTTACAGGATGTCCAAGGAATTTTGATAATTCTCAGTAAAGCTCAGCGAAAGATGAGAGCGGAGAAAAGCTGTTGAGACCTGTCTTTAATTTTGCATAATGTCTACACATGGCAGCTGTGTGCAAGTAATGTGTACATCTTTGATTGCTTGTCTTCCCAAAGAGTCTGTCCAGATGGCATTTGTGTGCTATACAATAAGACAGTGGAGGCAAACATGTTTCTTTCAACACTGGAATGTTTTAATTGTTCTCTACATTGGTACTATAGAGAGAGAACAAAAAACCCTGTACTGATATTGATTACCCACATGTGGGGCCATTTTCAGCCTTTCTCACATCTTCAATTCCCAAAGGAATGCTGTAATACAAGTACTGAGCCATGTGTTTGAGCAGATTTGACCGTAAAGGTGTTGGAACTCAACCTGGTGTTGGTAAAACCACTCTTGAATTTGTTTGGATGCGTGTATGGGGGCTTTGCCATCTCTTAGCATACTGAGGGAACAATGCATCAAAAGGTGCACCTGGTCCTGTAAAAATCGCTTCATATTTCTTGGCAGTTACACTACTAACTTAAGACCTAATGCCTGGCATGTGATGGCTACAGATCTACTACATGTAGGAAAAGGGTGAAAACGACTTATCACACCATATTACTTTTTCCAGTTGTGTGGGGTGCCAGAGTATATGTCATTGCATGTTAACCTTGGACTTTGGCCTATAGTGAGTGATTTCCAAATGGCAGAGCAGCTGTAAATGTCATCTTTGCAAAGTTTTTTGTTTGGAAACGCCAAATGTTAGACCATAGTTTGAGCAATTATCCTGTTAAATTTTCATCTATACTTCTCAGACTAAGGCTTAACATGTGCTTGTGAAAACTCGCGTTAAAGAGGAGATTGTCTCTTTGCTAACACACACCTGTAATTGCCATTCAACATGTGAATACCCTGTAGCTCCTTTTATAACTGTAATGTTGTTACTTCAAAGGTAACATCCTTTCTATGTCGTGATTTCATTCTTGTAAACCCCCATTATCAGTTTGTTACCTTGACTATGACAAAAACACAAAAGGTGAAAGTGAACATGTTGTCACCTAGGGCTGAGTTTGGCCACCTCCATTTGACCTTAATTCACCTTGTATTGTAGCAATACAGTGATGAGAAATCCACCCTTCAGAATGCAGTCTGTGGTGGAGGTTTTGCTTTTGATGGACAGATGTGGATGTGAACAAATGAACAGGCAGAGGGTAATTCCCCCACCCCTGCATTTCACTTTGGGGACAAAACAATGCAACAACACAAAAATATGGGTCAGCAGGATCAGATGATAATGTCCCATGGTTCACAGTATTATAAGAGACCTTTATCTTGCTTTAGTCATATGAACTTGAACAGCTGTTTGGAAAAGTAAATGGTGTCCAGGAGGGAGAACGATGGGAGACAAAGTCGGGCTCCACGCCCAGTGTTGCAGATTTCAAAAATATCTAACCCCTTAAATGCTAAAAATGTCTTGAATTGGAACAAAACAAGTGAATGATTATCTCCTCTCAGGAAATAGAAATCTGAAAAGCAAGCGAATAACTGCAAGCAAGTAAATGAGAGTGACAACTCCGCAGCTCTGCAGCAAAGCATTGTTTGGTACAAAGGCCGGTTTTGGCAACCAGCACCACTTTAACAATTGTATTCACACAAAGTGAATTCACATGTCTGTTTGCTCAGCTCCCTGGGACTTTATTGCTGTTGTTTGAGGTTTCGAGCATGTCAGTAAGATGTAATGAATATGATGTTAGTGTTTTTTTTAACCCATTTTAATGTTTGTTTGTTATTCTGTTGTGGTTATAAATTGCTGGGGTGGACATATTTGGTATTTTGCCATGCACTGAAGACTACAAGAGGCTGTCATCTTCTCTTGATCTTGGTTGGATATTCTTGTAAACTGTATAATCTTGTCAAACAAATATATATATTTGCCCTTTAATGATTATATTCATATTTTGCCTGTCATACCGTAATTTTCTGGTGTTTTGCCGTACTGGGCATTCACATCAATGTGACAGGACGGACAAATTGACTGGACTCTTCATATCCCTCCCATTTTAGTTTGTGTAATGGTGGCAGGATGTCTATTTGTTATTTTTGACTTTTTGGTGGGGCTGGCGCAGTGGACCAGTAGTTTAGCCACATTCAATGCATGTCACATGGATTTGTATGGTTGAAAAGATTCAAGTGGTTATGATATAAAAGTGTTCAAACAACCCAAGATGGTGACTTCCATCTGTATTATGTACAGCCAGACTGTTAAAGTTTGCAGTACTTAGCTTGTATATATAAGGAGAGGGGGTCATGTGAGGTTGGCAAAAAAAAATTGCAAAACAGGATTTGAGGTTTAGATCCATTAACAATGGTCTTTGACTGATGTTAGGTATTAATGTTCATGTTTGTCAGACCTGCCTTCCTTTGTTCCAATCCCATATACAGTATCAGAGCTTTCAAGATAACACAAAATTCCCAGGAGTTATCAACACTTGGATGTTGACATCGATAGTATTTATCAAATGTTGTTCTCCCTGCATTAGTGTGGGCTTCAGATGAATGGGAAGCTCAAACTACTCAGTGTAAATGTGGATCAAACTGTGTCTGTCACTGTATTGTTGTTTGTCATCATTAGTGATGGACTTCACTACCTGTCCAGTAGAAATGGGTATCCCAAAGTTACGATACCAGCAATAATCCCAGTACCCTCAAAGTGATCCCAGTACCAGTAGAGTGCTTCATTAGTTACCTTTTTTTCCCTACTTGAAGAGGTAGAACTACAGTAACGCTGATAAAGTTAGCTGGGAATCCATTATAGATTGTGAAACCTAGCATGCAAAACCTGCCTGCTATAACCTGCAACCTGCAATAAGTAACCACTTATCTTACCTGAGGTAATCAATAGTTTCTGCGTGTCCTCTTGATAAGAAGATGACACTGGTGTTGAAGAAGCCACTAACCTTGTGAATATGGTGTAGCTGTCCACCCTGAAGTTTTCTCCATGCTTGATGTGGTGCTTTTTCATTTTAATCACATTTCCTGAAATAATCCATTTATTTTTATCCATACAGCCATATTTGAACATATTTGGTGGCATCTCGGCATGCTGAACTGCCAAAATTGTTAAATATGCTCTCTGGGACATCACCACACCACAGACTATGGGTTGTAGCTGCTGCGCTCATGGGCCAATCACATGTCATATTAAATTGATGAATGTTTGTGGGGATAAATGCAAGCACAACAGTACAAATAGTCACATTTCTAGATCAGGGTATGGAAAGGATCAAAAGCAGATATCTTTTGACTTGGGAAGTTTCCATACTACTCCGTTCTGACTAGGTTACTTTGGTCAATATCTTAAAGGTATCTCGTGCCAATAGCCAGCCCAACTGTCCTGGGTATTTCACTGCTTCTCACCTAGTGCATTCTGGGATAGGCTTCAGCCCAATTCAACCCTGAACAAGATGAGGAGGTATAAAAAGAACTGGATGGATGACTTTAAAAACACATAACACACATAGAGAGTCAGTTATACATTGAATTGAAAGGCTTGCGGATTTACCCCCTAGTTTCAGTAAACAGAGCAGAAGGAAGCAGGCAGATGAAGAGTTAAGGGTCTGGAGATCAGACATCCACCTGTACCAGCTCTCTGCTCAGTAGTTAGGAAAACCAATGGAGAACTCAGTCTGAGCTCTCTGTCAAACACACCGACATGGATCACATCAAACTCCAGTGAGCATTTACAGTCTATTCTGTCACCACTAGACCAACTATACCTCATGTCCAATTCTCTCATTTTCTTCAGATTTTATAATTCAACAGTACCATACGTTTGCGTTTGTCCATATTTATGTTAGCTGAAAACATAGACAAGTCTAAGGAGCAAACACAGACCAGTTAAAGCAAAAATCTCACCATGGATCTACTAATTACAGTTGAGGGTTTGTTGGCTGGTGTGACGGAGCGGGCCGCAGCGGCCCTGTGAACCAGGCCTGCAGCTGTCACACACATCACACACATGCAGACTTCACTTTTCTCCTCCTCGCTCCCCACTGATGTGGCCCAGTCAGCCCAGAGACAAATGGCCCCAGACATGGAAGACATTAAGACTAGCTAAAAACAACATGCTAAGTACAGACTTGCTCTCCCGCAATGCAAACACAAAGTGTTCACTCTGCTGCAATTATACACGTTTTGACATGGACAGCAGGGGAGACAGTTTTCTTTATATTTATGTAAAAGCTTGTTTCAGGGAAAGTCTAAGAAGTAGAGACATTTTGTGGCTTCAAGTAACTGTGTTAACATCGGGATGAAAGGGTAAAATAACTAATTATCCAGGTCAAGGGTTAACCATGGCGATATGGTCGGGTTTTTAATGCACGATATGTTGGAAGTAAAGTTTTAATACAGTGCACGGTCTACAATCTTCTTGTTGGTTGCATTCGAACTAAGAGGGGACACATACGAGCAAGCCATCCAGAACGAGTCTCTCAGATTCAAACCCAGCAGTGTGAGGTATGCTCCAGACCCCTCTTCAGTTTCAGATCCGATTTTAAGTCTGTGACCTTTGTAAATACAGCTATTCTTAACACGTGAATTGTTTCTAAATCAGAGGTTGAAATGATCTTGCACTTTAGGCGGAAGCAGAACAGTTTGTGCCAGTATGAGATTAGATCATCTCACTAAAAGTAAAACTACAGAACTGCAATTCTGACAGACTCTGGATTAAACATTCGGTGAGATTTCTCCTGGGGAATTGCCTTGGCTCTCTCAATCAAAGCTATTTCAATCAATCCTTTAAAGTGTTGAGGATAAGATGTGGGGGGCCTAGAGCTCGCTGACATGATTGGTAACAAATGACTTACTGCTGCGGTGGGTTGGGGGTGAGGGGGGGGTTCCCCCTGTGGATCCTCAAACATAGTGTATTTTCTTAAAGGAGACAGTTAGCGCTTGATGAGGCAGCCTGGCTGTAGGAGCTGTTGATACGAGGCAGTCAAAGGTCACTTTTTGAAGCGGAAAAGCCAGTGGCATGGACCTGCTGCTCCAGTGGGAAAACATTACCAGCTCTTATCTATGTGCTGAGCTTATTTGAATCACTACCAGATGCCTATTATAATTACTCATGTTAATTGTTAATATATTGGTGTCACATTCAGTTCACAGTTAAAAGCGAGTAGATAATTCTGACTTGTTCATTCATAAATCATATTTTTTGAAATTGACAATGTTCGACACAGTATGTGTAAAACAGTAATGCAGTAAATGGTACTTAGCAGTTAAGTATATTGACTTTTGATGATGAAGATTTGACGATAATAAGTTGTTAATCAGTGGATGTTATTTATTCATAGTTTATTTTACCCTTCATCTCTTAAAAGTAAGTCCATAAGATTTTCAAAGTGTTCTTCTTTAGCCATGCTAGCAATGTGGCTGTAGGCATGGCAATGGATGACTTTGGCCGAGATCAAAATATCTGAACAGCTATTAACTAGATTCCCATGACATTTGGCACATCCCCATCAGGATGAATATACTCAGGTGATCTCGTAACCTTTCATCTAGCGTCTAATCTGATAGGTCGGATGGTTTGTCACACAGAACTATCCAGAAAGTCTCAATTAGAAACTATTTGGAAAAGGGCAGGCGCTTCAAAAGTACTTGGCCATCTGTCTATTACCGTCTATCACAGGCTTACTTCAACCAATCAGATCATGAACCATATGACTTAGCAGGAAAGTGCTACCAGCAGAGCCAGTTGGTAAATCAAATTCCTACAGGAGAAGAGTAAAAACACCTTTTCCATTGTGAAAAGCCTTCAGTGCCATTCTTTGCTCTTGATTCAACGAATCACAACATCTATGCACACCTCTTTAGGAGCCACCAGTCTCTCGCAGGGCATGAATGCATAGCTGGAAGTCTGGAATGATTAATTTGCAAAATCACATGATCAAGTTATATCGGAAGGTAATCTAGCGTCATCACCAGGCTAAGTTTTCATAAAGCTATTTGACCATCGGACAAGCACTTCTAATTGGGTATACTGATTCCTTTTGTCGTGACCAATTTCTTTAATATTCTCTATTTTTCAGTTGCATGTTTTACTGCAGCAGTCATTCCAGCATGAAACCTCACTCTGCGCTAAATTCTGTGCCCTACTCATGTTATATGACTGGTTTCAACCATTGTCTGATGAAGTTTACTAGTCGAAGCCAAAACACTTTGTGTTAGATAAAATGAAGAAAACACTGAGTAGATAACATGACCAACGAAGGACCAGGACCTTGCTGCAGAAATCACAACTGAGATGCTGCAACCCTGCATGGTTACACTGCATGATTACAAAATGATTTCTGGGAGGTGCAGCACAAGAAGTTTGTAAAATATTTGATGCTTTAATTTTTAAAATCAGCTTGTTTCCAACTTGTGTAAGCTGGTAGTAATGTGGTGTATTATAGTACAGTCATCAGACCGTCTTTCCATCCAATCACGGAAAATGTAGAAAATCTCTCCACCCCATGATCAAACATATCAACAACAAGTCCACTTGAAGGAGACCAAATGAAATAGCACAGCCATTACCCTGACTTCATAAACAAACACGTCTGTTTCCCCCTCTGGATGCCATTAGGAACATTTCAATATTTGTTTTTGTCATTGAGCAAAATGTGTTCTTTCTTCCTCTTCATACTTGAGTAGTATGCAAATCATAGCATTCATTTACAAGCCGCCATTGTTCTCAGTCCAAACACAGCTTGTGTTTGTAAGTCTGTAATTGTGTGGTATATTCTGCTCTGCTTATCTAACCTCCCCTCTTTCTAATCATGTAATATTTAGAATATATAGAGGTTACGGTTACGTTGTCCGCTGGTTAAATCCGATGGCTTTTACAGAGAGTGCAAAGGCCGCTTTGAAGCCTTTATGGAATCCAGCTGGCTTGGTCCCGCATTTCCAAAGTTCCACATTTATCTGAACCAGATCAGAGCCAAGCGCAGTCCATTCACACAGCCTTTAGAGCAGCAAGGAGTTTTAGAGAACATGAACACATTTGTACAGATTAAACACTGGGATCATAAAGTTGTTTTCATTCCAGTATCTATTGTACTGTACCTCCCGATACTAGTCTTACATGGTGAGGGAGGTTCCTGGATTTTGCAATGAAACTCTTTTTAAATCTCCTCAATGGTGAAATTTGATCAATATCTGTGAAATTACACCATCCATTAGGCCTTTGATGCAACAGCTGGTAAATGTGAAACTGCATCCCCAATGCTGCACACACACATACACACAATCCCATTTTGACTCCACCTAAAGTATTTAAGCCCTCAGCAGGTGTGGCAAAATTTCCCTTTCTCTATAATGACCCACTCCTGTTCATCGTTGGCACAAAATACTACCATCTGAATGTGGGTCAAACCTATTTTCAGGACTATTATTTCTAACAGACGTCCTGTGAAATAAAAAAGAATAGATCTGCATTCCTGCAGTACATGACACTCTCAGGCTTGGACACATCCAGGCTTATTAAACTTTACTGCAGTTTTTTTTTTGTTTTTTTCTGAACTGCACATGAACACACAAAGTAACCTCATAAAAAGAAAGCATATAATGTCTAGTGCATTCACTTCCACACATCTAGCTCCAGAATGAAATGCAATGAAATGCGTAGATGTGTCAATGAGAGCACCTTTGTTGTCAAGTTCTTCCCGTCTTCTGCGGCAGCGCTCAGGAGCTTTGTGCTGTGATTGAGCCTAACCACAACCAGGTGCACTTGAAAAGGTTTTGGTGAGACTGGCACAGGGTCAAGACAGGGTGGAAGTAGGAGGGGTGTGAAGAGGGGTGAAAACATCAAACGACATGAACCTGGTACCAGAGTGTTAGGCTAAGGTGTCTGAACTTGTTACAGTGTGATCATGCAGGGCTGTTGCCTGTTGAAATCTTGTCTCACGCAGACTCAGAAACCCCAAAACTCAGCATTATTGCCTTTTTGTTCTTTGCCTTTCAGGAGGGTGGAGGAACAGGCGTATATGTGGGTTGTGTGAAGTCATAAATATTATTTTCAAGATTTTGCTCTTAAAATCTGGCTGATTTTACGGGTAGGCCATGGTCAATCAAGATGAAAGACAAATGAGGTGAGATGTAAGATTTACAATCCATCATGGTTTCTGTACAACAAGCCCAGTGGGGCGAAGGAAAAAAAAGTCCTTTTTCGCAACTATGAAATCGTCTGTTTTGAAAGGCATCAGGGCTACACCCTGCAGTACACCCACAGCCTCATGCAAACCATACTGCAAAGTTATGTGTGGCCAGGTGGCTTTTGTTGGTTGTCTGAGCCAAGTTATTCTTTATTCAACAACCATTGCTCAGTGAATTTGTTTTGGGAATAATTGTCATTATAGTTACAACAGCACAACACAGCCAGTTTGGGAAAATTGGAGGTTATTACAATATCTCAAACAATGTCAAAATCCATCTCTTGCTGTTGGTTGTCCATGAGTTGTGACAATAAACTTTATTGTCAAATTAAACTTAACAGTAAGTTTCCAAAAAGTAAACATTACTGGAAATTATCATAATTTAAAGCTGTAAGATTCTGTATTAGGAAAAATAAGGCTCTATAAAACATTCATCATTTTTTATTTGCATACCTGCCAACATATTTGTGCAGATACTGATATGCTGCATCTTATTAGCCAATATAAGCCACTTAATAATTTGGGCTCTACGTTTTTTGGGGGGAAGGGGGTGAAATACCAACACCACAATGTCACCACTTTGACCAAAGTTATGCAAGTGCTTTTTTTCACATTTGTGTCTCCATTGATGTAGATGCAGTCATGCGTAAATCTCACCCCCTGCTGCGCACAGAGCAAGGACCCTTTCTCTTCTTTTTTTTTCTGCAGCTTTATTACACCGGCCTCCCGTCTTGTTGGGATAGTTAAACCTGTTAACTCTACTTCTCATGCAAACACAGCAAAGCATGGAATAGAATACCAGACAGAGACCTCTAGGGGTTAGGATGGTAAAGACATCCACTTAGCAAAGATCAGCCATGAACTATAACCAAGGTATAACAAAGTTGCTGATATTTTTAAAGATGGATTTAATTTACATTTCTGTTGAGGTTTTAATGAATATTTATCCTTGTGAAGACAGTCAGGAAGTTCTTACCTCTATCATCCCGGGAGACACATAAACTCCCAGCCCTTACATGAAAAGTACTCTCTCAGACATACACACACATTGAAATCCTGCAGAGAGACAAAAACACAGTAATACGATAATAAATAGTGTATATAGTGTGAATAGTGTATCAGAGCATGTCAGTAGTGTGAGCAAAGCTTTTTTTAGCCATTACTGTTGGAATCTAATCTAATGTACCATTAGTTGCCAAGCAAAACCACTCATCCTGTGTCTTGTCATGTTTGACAATGTCAGATTCATGCACTTAGTAGCAGATTACATTAATCTGGAATTAGTCTTTGAATAACTCTCCCACTCATTGGAATAACAAGAGGTGCCATATATCCACCCCAATCTCTCCCCTACAAAAAAATGTTGTTGTGGTTCCTCCCTAACTAATGTGAGTGTTGTGCTGGGCAAACCTCTTGTCATTCTCATACCACAAATATCTTCTCATTACTTTAAGGTATGTATTATTGACGTGGTTTTATATAGCTTTGGATCATAATCTTGGCTCTATCTCTTCCTTTTTTCCATTGCACACTCTGTGATATGACGGCTGGCTTTGGCTAAATAAGGTAAGAGAACACTTAACATTCTTTCTTGCCAAAAGACAGCTGATCCTCTGTAGTGCTAGAGCCAAAACGCCCTTTTATCCTATCAGAAATTGAGGGTGCCTTAGGTGTGCCAGCCAATCCCTCTCCACCTCGACACTGTCATGCTAAAGGGATGCATGACTGGCTCCTAATGGTGGTTTTCAAAAATCTCTTCGTTTGATTTATATTGCTAGGGCATGTTTGCTGAAAGTCAGGTATGTCTCTTCAAAGTGGGCAGCAGTTTCTGGTAAAGCAGACCGTCTCCCATCTCACTTTTCATTGAGGCAGTAATTTTCTCTGTTGTTTTGTATTGAAGATATGGGGCTTGTTTAATTTTCCAAGCATGCGTATTTTTGAAAATAGTCATTCCTGGAAGACATTAGTTAGGTTGTCAAAATAAGAAACTAATAAAGCACCATTACCCTGTCTCTTGTTTCAAATTGAAGCTGTCATCCGCAATAACAGATGGTTTTGCTGTTGTTTTTCAGTTCAGGTTTTCCTTTTATGACCAAAAGAAAGAGATTTGCTAGTTGTAGAAAATATGTCCAAATATAATATGACTCAAACATAAGTTAATTGAAGAAACTAGACATTTGCTCTAAACAGTTTTTATCAAAATAAGCCAAAAATGCAGGCAATGGTTAAATTTAGGGCTGCCACAAACAATTATTTTTACCACTGATTAGTATGGTGATTATTTTCTTGATTAATAGATTAGTTGTTTGGTCTATAAAATGTCAGAAAATGGCGGAAAATGTTGATAATTGTTTCAAAGCTTAAGCTGACGTCAGATGTCTTGTTTTGTTCACAACCTTCATATATTCAGTGTACTGTTATAGAGGGATAGGGTTACCTGACAATATTCACATTTACGAAACTGGAATCAGAGAAATGTGACTGAATCTGAAAATCTGACTTTTTAAAAAAGTTCATAAAACTATCCATCCATAATTGTTGAAAAATTAATCGATTAATTGTTGTAACTCAAGTTAAATTGGCCCATTTAGGAATATGCATGGAAGAAAGGCCTTGATTTCCTTCACTCACTAGGACAGCACTTTTTGGATTATGCAGTAGAATCATGTGACAGATGAATGATGAGGAAGAGGCCAAGCTTATTGCTGATAAATGTAGACAAGGAGCCAAGTTTAATATACTGGCCCATCTCTTGTTGATTTTTCCTGGTAACATAAGAACGCCTAGGGCACTCATATCTATCAAAGGGGCATTATGGCATTCTATCTCCAATTTGTGGGGTCGCACTGTATCTCCTTACCTCATGATATGGATTAATGTCTGCTGTGTGAGAGTGTGTTAGAGTTTGATGGATTTGAGCTGCAGTTGCCTTTCCTCTCCGAGACAGGCCCAGTGTGGTACAGTGATCCCGGGGTAATGTTTTACCGTATTTATTCAGACCTGTCCAAATATGTCAGGAGTGCTATGAGGTTACATGCCTCTGGAGAAAAATGGCAGTTCACCCTCCCCAACAAGGTTACAGGGAGAATGACATCCTTCATTGGCACCAACTTGGGTTAATCATTAGGGGGCACAAAACATTAGTAATGTTAGATGACGTCATGTCAGAGGAGAGTTTCTGCATGGCATGCTTCAACTAAGTTTGGGCACAGCAAAACAAAATCCGCAAAGAAAACAAAGCATTCCACGGTCAATCATCTGATCCACTTTGTGAATACATAAAAGTTGTTGCTGTTGCACAATGTGTTTATTACTTTAGCCACAGTGCCTGATTCTGTGTCTGCATGTTACCTTTCTAGCTCCACGGCTCTGAACCACAATCTCTGGTTTTAGGCTATTTTAATGTAGGCCTACTTTTGCCTCACTTGTAGCTGGTAACTAGCTTTTCACAGTCTGGACCAACTTTTTTGGGTGGCTGTGGCTCAGTAGGTTGGGCAGTCATCCCACAATCTGAAGGTTGGTGGTTTGATTCCCTGGCCTCTACAGTCTACGTGTCCCTGGGCAAGATACTAAATCCCAAATTGTTCCTGGTGGCTCTTCCATTGACGTATGAATATTTATTGATGAGCAGATGGTACCTTGCATGGTAGCTTCTGCCATCAGTGTATGAATGTGTGTGAATGGGTGAATGCTAACGTTTCAGGAACACACAGACTTTTTATTTCTCTTCCGTGGCAGTGAACACAATACACTACCTTTCAGTAACTATTATGCTGCATCCTTCGTTTATTCACACACTTTATGGCTGACTAAAGTAATTTAATTGCCTGTAACAGCACTTTTCTATGGCTGCGACAAAGTGCTGGTACCTTTCTCACACACTCAGTCTCTCACTTCCCACAACAAAGACACTAGACATCACCACACAGGTGACCCCAGCGGGAAGTTCAGCCAGTAACAGATAGGATCAGAGCAACAAAATCACTCAACATGCTTCATCATGTAATTCAAATCTAACTTTAAGAATAACATAGGCCATAGTAAGCCAAGTTTAGCCCTGGCCACTGCAGAAAAGCCATTTTTAACTTTGGGGGGGCATAAAACCCTGTGCCACCCCCATAGATGGTGCCTATGCATGCTTGAATATTTGAGATATTGCTAGATTCTTCCAAGCACTGTAAAATAAATAGAAACCAGCCTTGTGTTCTCTTTGATTTGGCAGCCTTTAGGTGCCTCCGATGGCATTAGTGCTTTGTATTAAGGTGTCAAAATGTAGCTATAAACTTCTGTATAAATCACTTCTTAATCCCAGGATTTGAATTGTATGTTGAGCAACAGTTCTCATCTAATATGCACCATAAGTCTGTACAAGGGTTCAGTTGAGGCCCACAAGAAAAAAAATGGAAAAAACATTTCATTATGCCAAAAGGCGGTCGTTGACTTTACTCAATTGACTTGCCAAGCAAATATTAAATCCTTATCAGCTAGCGCTAACATGAGTGAGAAACTTCTGTTACGATCCATCAGGAATAAAACAGCAAACACATCAGTCATTTGGCATTGTTGAGTAGGATTTTGAAGAGAAAAGCAGTCAGTCATGTTGATTGTGAATTTGTTCCAGTTGGGCAAATAGGTCGGCCCCAGAGGACAAAACAGGTCTTTCAGTCCTGTGCCAAGCATGGATTATATTCATTTCAATGACACCTCAGAATAAAGCAGTGTCTGTCCAAACAAAACACCTCCTCAACAACAGAGTTAATTAACAATTCAGGACGAAACTTTCTCCTCTGATCCATGAGAAATATTCTGTTGTTTATATTCTTGGATTAGATTGTAATTACATGATTAACTATAAGCACAAATATCATGAATCTCTTATCACAGCATGCTTTTCATATAAGTATTTTATCTTGCCTCTTTGGATGTCAATAATAGTGCTGACTTGACCCTTTCCCAGGCTCTGCCACCTGTCAACAGTCAGTTCAAACTTCACACCCAGCTTGGCATAACAAAGCCAGTGCCAAGGTGCAACAATTTCACATGACAGGGCAATCATGCAAGAGCAGGCAAGTCATGGTAACTGATGTTTATCTTCACATATCACTACAGAGAAAAATCATAGTCATAAAACTGGACAGCCTTTCGATAAGGTTTATTCCTCCTTGGTCATCCTCTGTCGATTCGTTAGCAATAATTTCACTACGGAGACTTTGAAGATTACACGTACTATAAACACAAAGTCATGCGCCTGCTTGTTTGGCAAATATGTTACCTACAGTACAATCTTCAGTCTGATTGTGGATCTGGCTCAAAGATAATGTCATAAACTTCCCATAGCCTTGTTGTTTTTCTATGTCCACACTTGTATGGGTTTTCTTCATACAAACTCAGAGCCTTGTTCTTACAGATTTTCAGTCCAGGCTTCAATTTGTCCAGAGACCAGTTAAGTATGCTTTCATGTGCTTTCAAATATAGCAAACACTGCACGTTCCCTTTGTAAGATTTTGGCTAAATGACTAGTGCAGCACATTTTATCTCCTGTCAGGCATTAACACATTGTACTGTAGGGTTGGGACCAATCCAATCCAATATCAGCTTGTCAGATACTGACTATACTCATCGGATATTGACATTTTGTACATCAATGTGGTAATAATAATGGTCAAAAGTTATTTAAGATAGAAAACAAATATTGAAAAACATTTTTTTTATTTTGGGTGGAAGGACCCCCAAAACCCGCTGCCAATAACTTCTACCTAAGTTTTCCAGAAACCTAGGGATAAACACTAATCTCTACTTTGTTTTTTGTCGCTGCTCTGTTGAAACCATGTGTCTCCAAAAGGTCAAATTTTCATGGGCTCTGAAAATCAGCCCTGCTTTTAGCTTTGTGGCAAAGTCCAATGGCTTTTTAGATGGTGAATTTAACTCATAAGAGGTAGAAGATGTTTATCAAATGGTAAAGGAACACATCAAATCTCCAAATTTAGATATAAATGGTTTTCATTGGACAGTGACCTATTGTTAATCCTAAAGATCGGATTTTTTACTCTTCCCTCTCAAATGTGTTTTTGAGTATCCATCTGTCTGTGACTGGTGGAAGTAATTACCTAGGGTCATTATGGGTTGTGAGCAACACTGATGACAGGGAGCTGCTCCTATTAGATGGGATGTCAGGTTAACTAGATTGTGTCCTTACCTAAGCCACTGACAGACAGGTGTCAAAGGTCTTCATCTTCCCCACTGCGAAGACAGGAGGAAACACATTTTCCCCTGGCAGAAATAGGAAGAAATTGGAGGGAGACCGCAATGGGTCCCACTTATGCACAAACCAGGTGTTTTGACAGAAAGACTGTGTGAGATGGGAGAATATTTTTCCATTTTGTTTCCATTAAGAGCACAGTCTCAGTGTGGCCAGTATGGAAATGAGACGGTGTGCTCGCTGTCACAGATGTGTGTGCTTCCACATCGGTCAGCTTCCTATTCCTAGAGCAGAGTCTGAAATAGATGTGGTCTCAGCACAACTGTGTTTATTGGACAGAGTTTGCACTGGTGCACTTCCCCACGTGTCAGGTTGTCAAAAGTAAGAGCAAGAGTAAGGAGAGTAATGCAGAGGCAGCGAGACAGCCAAGAGAAGTGAGAGAGGACGAGGGGAATGAAGTGGGTTAGGGGAGAGAGTCACTGAGGTCATTGTTGAGAATATTTTCCATCCCTACTTTCGGAAGAAAAAGAACACTTTTTAACATTCTCATTTAATTGCAAGTACATGAAATGAAACGTTTTTGATTTTAAGGATCATAAAGTCTAAATTGAGAAAAGCACTTGGCTCTGTGAACTGGTCTTTTATGGGGAAAAAGATAAAAATCCTAAAATATGAAAAAAGTACTACCCATATGTGGGCACATGATGTGATAGTAGGGGAATATACTGTATGAACTGAGATTTTAGATTCTACCCTTTAAGCATCTGGTCCGGCATCTTTATGCACATGGCTGGTTTTTACTGCAGTAAGAAAAGCTGCTTGGCCGAAGCAGCTGCCAAGCAACACATGGGGAAAAAGGCCTTGACCCAACCTCTTTCCAACTTTATATACAGAGATTATTAGAGGAGCATTCACCAACAGAGTCACAGAAATACTTCTAATGACCAGCTTCACCCCTGTCAACAGTCCCCATAACTTCATGGTGACTTGCTTTAACTGTGTTACAGCACGAACCCCCAAGCAGACCCACTTCAATTGTTGATCCCCCAGTTTATATCTGTGTCAGGCTTTTGTCTGGGCTGCTGAATGAGTTACATGCCTTTACTCTGCGCTCCGCTCCACTACCTATCTGTGTCAGTGGTGGCGAGTATAGGGAAACCCCGCGGAGGAGGTGAAAGGGGGCAGTGGGCTACAAGAAAGCAGAGAGAGAAGAAAAGGGGGGTATTAACTGGGAGGGGGGTGGTGTGTAGCGAGGGTCACCCCACCTGGTAGCTAAGGAATGACTCATTAGACAGACGGGCTCTAATGAAAGATTTGTCTGTCCTCACATTGGCCTTGCTGTCATGTCTGTCTCCTCGTCTGGAATTCTGCAGATTCCACCCTCGCTTTCCTCGACTGTTTCTCTTTGACAGTGTCAGATAGCATCTTGACGGCTGGTTAACGTACAGTTTATTGAAGGGACCAGAATATAATTAGCCTGCGATGCCCTTTAAGTGCTCTGCAGAACATGTTCGACCTCTCAAGAATAATGAAAAGATGTACAAGTCGACACAGTAGGATTTACTTGAAGCAACATTATGCAACGATATTACCTTAAAATAACTTAGAGCACCAAAATGGTTTGATGGTACACTGACTTATAATAGGGAGAATGGTGCCTCTTTCATTCCCACTCGGTGCCCTGAACAGCTGTTCTTGCACTGTATAACTTTGGTTCAGAGGGGCAGGATCTTCTGCGAGGAAGTGCATAACGCTTTTAGGGTCTTCAGCTTGCTATAGGAAGAAGCTAGCTGTGTGTACCCCATACACCATTTGCAAAACATGAATTATACTTTCTTTTTATACATAGGCTAAGAACATTAGCAGCATTTCATCAAAAACGTTCATTCTTTTCTTATTCTTTTTGAAATGTTAGTGTCCATCTCCGATGTCATAATATATAAAACTATGCATAGTATGTTAGCATTACACTACCCTGTCAGTTAAAATGGTTCTTTGGCTTCTGATGTCATCTTTGCCAGAACCAAAATGAACTTGTCAACAGATGGACGTGTACAGCTGTCCATGAGGGTTGGGTCAAGGTGCGAGTTGTATTTATTTATGATGTTGCTTTAACTGCTCCAGCCTACAAGACAAATGCCACTGCTGCCTTCCAGAAGAATTATTGCGACTGATGAAAGCATAAACTTTTACTGAAAGTCTATTGTAAACACATCAATAAATACAAAAATCCAATTTCCCCATCTCCATCCAGGGACAATGAGTGCCGTTGAGCTCTGTGGGCCGGGTTTTGTGTTTATTGGAACTAATCTGTGGTATGCCTTGGTATCAAATGTCTCTGCCAGGATAGAGTGTCACAGCCCAGAAACCTGATCTCCTCTCTGCTCCCGTGAGATTTTAGACACCGTGCTTTCCCGTACGATGTGAGGAGGAAGTCCAGGTACAACATCCGTGAAGGAAATCAAATCAAAATGAATTAGTGTGGTTTATTTGCATACTCCTAACACTGAAGGAACATGTGTCCAGACATATTTATTGTGAATCTTGCAAGATCTTTCTGTGGAAGCTCCTCATATAGGAACTTTTATATGAATGACAGAAAAAAACAGACAAAGGCAGCACACATTTGACTTATTACAGTCTTGCACTGTATGTTAACTCTTTTCCCATCACTAGATTAAGCCCAGATTTATTAGTTATTTGGTGATTTTGATCTCCCATGCCTCAGTTGTGTGTCTGGCCAGAGACTTTGTCGCCCCGTGGGTCCATCCAGGCCTCCCTGTGAGGCCCACTCCCAATGACAGAGGCTTCTTTAGTCTGTGTGGCCCGACTCAGTTTTCCCTAATCTAAACCATCATCTCCATATGTCTTCCATCACAACTTCCAAAGCATTTGAATAAACTCCAGGCAACAGGAACAAATTAATTAATATCATTATTCCTCTGTGCACTTTGTAAACCGCCTGTGTGAGTGTGTACATATTCTTGCATGTGTGCAGTGCATGTTCATGTTCATGTGCACTCGCACACACATACACTCACAGATTGCCCATATAATTGTCTTGATCCACTCTTCGGTTGCTCTCCAAACCCAAACACGGTGAAAGTGATCTCATTCTTACCTGCATTCCCGCTTAATGTTTTCCACCTGAGTGCTATAATCTTCTTTTATCGACCCATTATTCACCTTGTGTTTTTGTTCAGAGAAAAGGGGATAAAAAGAGCAGAAGAAACCCCAGTCCACAAAGTAGCATGTTACAAGCCCATGCACATGTTGGGAGGTCCTCTACCTTAATTACTTGTGTTTTCTCTTCATAAATGTTGGACCAGGAGGTTTCCCTCACAGAGTGGGAAGGAAGAAAAGGAAAAAATGAGAAGGAAGTAATGTTGATGTTGTTGTGCTGCTGTGTTTCGTGACTGCAGAGGGCCATTACACATACTGTAAACTCAAGGGTTTCTCATGAAAATACCAGGGGACAAAAATGAAAGATGGGTCGCTTTATCCTTACACATGGCAGGCAGTGATGTGGCGATGCTGGCTCATACAAGACTGTGGTCTCCCAGATGGCTACAGTTTTCCTGAGCACAGTCTGACCGCCGTCACCTCTCACAGAGTCTGTGGCCTTTACTGACCAGTGGAGACTGACTCCGGACCCTGTGAGACAGGGCTAAATGCAGACATGGGCAGGGCACTGGCTTGAGACTGAAGTCCACTCTGATGGTCCAGCTTTGACCAGCAAAAACTGACTGTTATTCCTGCAAGGCTGCACATAAATACAGAACGTTTCCTGGCGTTAGCTTAATGTAAAGGCGAACAACTAATAAGTTACAATCTACTAGAATTCACCCATGAGAACTGATTCTTTTCAGTTTTATCCAAATAAAATAAGTGATCTGCTTGACCGCTAATCACTAATCAAAGCAGTATGGAGCAATGCCTGCAAGGCAGTTCAGGCAACAACTTGAGCAGCCTGGTCTCAGCAAATGGCTTATGAACAACACACCAAATGTCTTTAGACATCTCAATTTTTGTTTTTTCACATGTCATATAGCACCTTCCCCCTTAAAGCATTTCGCTTGTCATTTTAGGCACAAATGTCGGGGGAAAATGTCAGGTGACATTGTACAAAGCAAGAAAGTCTGCATATGGAGGAGGCCAGTGTGGATGGATACATCAAACAA
The DNA here is from genome assembly GCF_965226575.1 of Pagrus pagrus. Classification (NCBI taxonomy): domain Eukaryota; kingdom Metazoa; phylum Chordata; class Actinopteri; order Spariformes; family Sparidae; genus Pagrus; species Pagrus pagrus. The sequence goes on from NC_140191.1 coordinate 17,155,449, forward strand.
ACACAGGACTTTCACCGAGGAGACTGGTGTTTGTGTACTGTTTGAAACCAAAAGTCAACGTGAACTTATTTTAACTCACGTCCATAAGTTAGCCTATGAAACATATTTAACATACGTAAGTTATTTTAATTCAAACTATGATTGTTTCCTGAACCTAAGTAGTTTTGTTATCTAAACCTAAACAAACAGCGACTGTCACAACATTAACCACATTAATTATTGTTACCATGATAACCGAAGGTCACCTGACTATTACGAATAAAGTAACCTGACTCTGAAAGTGGTGTGCTATTTATACGCCATCCAATGAGATAATGTCGACTTGAGTTGCACTGCTACACCGACACACGGCCGAGTACCCTTGGCCATAGGGCAGTCGATTTAAGCTGACAATGCTCACCCCACTAGTCCAATCCTTCTTTCTCCGTCACTCCCCATTCTACTCTGAGCTGTGCCTTCTCCTACTTGGGGTGTGACAAGGTGAGAGAAAAGGATGTTGGGATATTATACCAAAGGTTAGCTTTTCTCACCCTTACCTCAACCAAAAATACCTCTCAAATCTCTGTTTTCTTTTGTTTTTTTTACTCATGTTAGGGTGCTAGTTGTAACTATAATAGCAACACAGCACATACAGGGTTGGCTAAATGGGTGATGATAGACTTAATACAGTTGAAGACGCAACAATGAGTCAACTTTTCTTTTTTTTGTTGAATTCATTTCCTCTCAGCCAAGTAGCACATGTTCAGTGGTCTTACATGGTAATGTATTCTTTCTCCACATGCCACATGAAAGCTGTTGATTTGATTGCTAAGACATTTTTATATACAATCATGGATACAATGCTAAGGATCCCCTCCTAGGCTTCTTGTCTGACAGCTCAACTCCTGAAAGTGAGCACAGTTTAGTTTATGCAGGGTTGTCCTGCCCGGTGGGGTCCTTGTGGCTTTCCTGGCTGTGCTTTGGATGTGGTTTATGTGTTCCGCCTGTTTGGAAAAGCATGAGCAGTGGTGGTCACCCTGTTCATTTTATGTCAGTTTTTCTGGAAATAAAGGTGTGTTTATGTTTGCAGGTGGAAAATGAGCAAGGTTAATGGCTTTATTGGCAAACAAATTTTGATCATTTGTGAGCTGTCCAGTAGGGAGGAGGTGGGGACTGATCTTGGGTTGACATTGGCACGCGGAGATAAATAAAAAGTGACCCATGACTCACACATAATAGCATCGCTGGAATGTGCTGGCACTGACACAGAGAATCAGAAGGTGTCAAGAGCCGCACAAGACAGATTTGCTTCTGAAAGCTGCCCCCTCAGCAGTAGCACAACCATCCATGCAGTCCTGGCCTGTCTGAAGGTATCAGGCCCCACAGTTGGGCACATTCCTGATGATTATAGAAATTCCGCTACTACTTTTATGATTGTTATAATTACCAGACCATTACATCCCTGTAGCCATTCCAGCTGAGAAAACGGGACTGCGGATTGCATTTAAGAGGAGAAAACAGCTGCTTCCTTTGGTGCATCAATATGAGGCATCAAAAAACCCACTTTCACTCTGTTGAGTCATTCCATTGTCAGGTTTTGTCAGTAAAAGCCTGAGGGGAATGTAAAGATGACAGGAAAAAAGATGGGCTGCTTGTCCTCAGTTGCACTCCTGCATTGTTTTAATTTTAAGGGTTTCTTGTTTTGTGGTATGAAGAGTAATTGGCAACATGGTTAGATGGTTCTTTAACCATGGAAGTATATTATATCAGACTTGAGGATGTGGAGAAGTACTTGGCTGCTGCAATTTGTTTGTTCTTATTGTAGCTGTATTTTGGCTGAGCTTTAGTCAGAACTCAAAGATGCATCTGTCTTGAGGTGCCCAAACAGTGTGTTATTACCAATCATATCTTCCTTTGTTCTTGTAGCCCTAGGCACGCCTTAGCCCAATAACAAATCTGTGAAAAATGTAGAGAGCTATTGAGATAGAATTTTCAGGGTTTCAGGTGAGTGAGACTGTGAGAGTTGGGGTTCAAAAGCATTTCCTCTGAATACATGAGTGCCTGGGTTCTTTTCTAAATACGGGCATGCTGAAGGCCCAAACTTTTGGGTGCATATCTGTGCCAAATGGTATGGAACTAATCTCCACTGAGCTATTTCTCATTAGAGATGGGCCTCTTGAGGTGCATCGGTGTATGTGGACTGCAGACAGGGACAGGGAAGGAACTGTCTGCTTCTGCAGATGGGCTTCATTAGTGTCAGACTGGAGTAACTGGTCCAAACTTCAGGAGGTTAAGTAGAGTAGGGCTGCAACTAGCTATTATTTTCATTGTCAGTTAATCTGTCAACTAGTTTCTCAATTAATAGATTAGTTGTTTACTCTATGAAACATCAGAAATGGTGAAGTTGACAGCAGATTGATTAATCATTGCAGCTCCACAGTAAAGGAGCACAAACATTTGTGTGAATGGCAGTGACACTCTTCATATACAGCTCCGTCATTTTATATTTTATTGTCAGTTTCTCGGTTTTGTACTCTTGACTTGCAGGGCATGCTTTTCATTTTTCTTCAGATTTTCTTATACTTGTTTATTGTTCTGCACCAAAACACCAAGACAAATGCCCCATATGGGAACACACACACAAACACACACACACACACACACAAACATGCTCCTGGGATTTATTCTAACCCAGTGACGGCCCAGGTGCTGATGCATCACAGTCGTTGTGCTGTGCTGTGATCCGGGCAGAATCATCATCGGTTGCTCAGCAGCACTGGTGTAATTTATCTGTCGACTGATTAACACACAATCTGTGTGGCGGTGCAGTTAAGGCTTTGAGAAGAAAAAGAGCACGCCGGTTCAAGACTCGGGTTTAAGTAGGGCCACAAATCACGTTTGCTTTGTATGGTGAAGGTGTGATGAGTAACCCAGAGCATCTCCCTCTGTGTTTCCGCTCCAGTGATCAGAGAGCTTCTCTGTTTAGAGATCGCTAATCTTAACTCTGAGTCATCTTCCTGAGGTACAGGGCAATGGATGTGGCCCTACCTTGACCTGCAGTGGAGGGGGGTGCAGATGATAAAAAGCCTTAACCACAGACCTGAAACCTTAGGCTTCAGTTCATACCATCTAAAAAAAATTTATTTTAGATACATTGAAAATGATAGAACAGAGCAATCCCACTTGTGCATAAAAGCACCAGAAGCTTAGAATTATATAGTGTTGTTTAAGTAATATATACAATAAAAATACCAATAATTAATTATTATTATTCATGTATGTATCACTTTCGTCATTAGAGTTACAAATTACTTTACCACAATGGTAACGATGATGAAAATAGAACCAGAGGTTTATAAAAGTAATAAATAAAAGAAAAGAAGGCTTAAAGTACACAAAAACAGTGTCAGTTTTGAGAGGAGATTTAAAAGATGATGCCGACTTGGCAACCCTGATACGCTCTGGCTGGGAGTTCCACAGCTCGGGGGGCCTAAACCTAAAATGCCTTGTCACAACTCCTTCCTGTTGTTTATAAAGACACAAATCACCAACATCGCACAGCTTCCCGTCTTAATACCTCTGGACCAGCAGAGATTTATTCTTTGTGGATGTTGTTGCCAGTGTCTCTACCGTAAAAGACCAACACTCATCTGCTCATCATGCATCTGAGCCATGTACGGCACTGAATGTGCAAAACATCTAAAACACTGCTCCACTCATACCAAATACCACTGGAGTCATAAATTAGAAACAAGGCATCTTCTTAAGATAAGGAGCTCTGCTGGAACTGGATTGTGAGGTGTTTGATTTCAGCGTGCAGCCTCATCAAATGGGAGTATTTTAACCACATATGGCCCAATCCCAGGCTGTCTGCATTACACATGCATCTCCAGTGTCATGTCTGTCTGAACTAGCGTGGATTACACAAATAATATGAAGTGTGTGGTCAACCTTACCTTGCAATGGCATGCCCTGGAACAGAATGTTTTACAGGAATCCAAACCAAAGTTTGACTCATATATATAGACTGAAGGTAATTGTTATTTATTAAGGTTTAAATTAACTTGCTTGTTGACATGTTCTCCCTGAAATTGTTTTGTGCTTTTCGCAGATGTGTTGGATTTTCTGATGTTGCATGATAGCTGTCTCTGTAGGCCTCTGTATACTAGCTGTCACAGTGTGTGCGTGAAGTTTTTGAGGCACATGTACTTGAGTATATTGAATTTGTGCAACTTTATACTTCCCCGCTACTACATCTCAAATGTAAGTGTTGTACTTTGTAGTCCAGTACGTTAGTCTGGGTGTCGTAACTAGTTAACATAAACATCAATGCACCAGTAATGTAAATTCATAAACACCATATAAAACAGCTAGACATGTACTCGTAGTGGAGTATTCTCACAGTGTGGTTTTAGTACTTCTACTTAAGTAAACAATCTGAATACTTCTTCCACCACTGGGCAACACACACCCTTTCTCTCTCTCTGTCTCAATCCATCTGCTGAAGAGACAACAATGAACAGAGGCCTGTCACTCTGAAGCCTAAGCGTATGCACTCATCAGTGTGTGTTTCTCACACTTTTGAATAGGATTAGTGGCGATTGTTTGCAAAGATGAGGAGCTCATGGGCACAACTCATTTTTGTGTCTGTGTGTCCGTGTGTGTGTATGAGAAGGCTACACATGTTGTGCCTGCTTATTTGCTTCTCTCAATTGCATGTTTGGGTACTCAGGTTTTAACTAAAACACACTGGTGCACCAGCAGTGATAAATCATCCTCCTGCAACTGCACCAGCTGCAGTGGTGCAACAAACAGACAAGAGGCACAGTGCAAGTTGCTTTTTGTAGGGTGTGGATGTGTGTGTGTGTGTGGGTGTGTGTGAGAGAGAGAGTGAAACAACCTGCCTCACTGTGTTCATGCTTGTTTGTGTACATGCCAGTCTCTTGTCAGATCTTGCCGACTAAGACACATCATCAAGATTTAAAAGAAGAAAGTATCTTTCAAAGGCAGACAAAGGAGCTGTTTTTGTAAAACAATAAAGCAGCAAGGGGTGAACAGAAAAGAAAATGGTGGGAGAGAATCAGAACCAGTACTTGACTGTACTGCACCACACTGGACGGTGCTGTATATCTGCAGCAGTAAGAGGCAGGTTTTGCTGAGTCAGAGAGAGTTCACTCAGCACTGATGAGTGAGCTACAGGGACTGTGCTCAGTGCTGCCACTCCCTGGCAGACTTCATGCAGGATGAAGGATTGTCAGAGTAGTTGCAGGATATGTTCGCCTCCATCACAAGCATCTGTCATCCGTCATATCTCTCTTTTGGTACTGTGGTGTTCCCATAACTCATTAATGGCTGTATTGTTTCCTAGCTATTGTGGTGGCTATTGGCTCAAGTTTCTGCCTTGACTTTGTATTATGGTGAGCTACAGATATGGCTTTGTCAGCAGGAAACATCCACTGTTCACTAACTCTCCACAGATGTGCTCTGAGTTGCTCCTACTGTTCTTTTTCTCTCACTGTTCCTCTTGCAGGATATTTTTCACATTTTGCTGCTTGAGCTAATGGCTGCCAATGACATAGACACAAGGAAGTGATTTTGAATGTGTGCATTTCATCGTGGAGATGATAATGTGACGCCCAAAAAGCTTGTTGAAAGGCACTTTAGTTTTAAAGAGACGTCACAACGACTCTGACCCTCTCGTCTGTTTGTTTTATTAACTTTTTGTATGACAACATCATAGAAAGATGCCACATGTGTGAGTGTCAGCTGATGTTTTTCCATTCTCTCCTTTTCTCTCTCCACACAGAAAAACTCTACAACTCAACTGGACGGGAGCTACGGAGAGCCCTCTTTTCCCTCAAGCAGATTTTTCAGGTATTTATTTATCTTTTTTTTTACTTTTGCCGAGCAGAAACTCCAGCTCAAATGATATCAGGCATCTTCCAGAAATACAGCATTCTGTCAGCATGTGAAGTACCTTCTGTCCGTCTTTAAATGTTCCCGTGCATGTCCACACATTAACATGCAAGAACTGTATGCAGTGTGCACACATGCATCGGTGCCCACATGCACACTCTGACTCACTTGGACACAGCATTGTTTTGTTGAGGCAGAGTTGTGCTGCTAAGAGTCTGCCTTCGTGGCAGCTGTGTAGTGTTCAGGTCTGGTCATACTTCACACACTGGGGCTGGGCTGGGCTGGCCTGGTGGGCAGTCGGCCATAGAGGGGGAGGGTTAACCCAGAGTTAGACGGAAAAGAGAGCAACAGACGTTGATGCAGTCCCAGAATAGATCAGAATAGCTCACTTTTAACACTATGAGTGGCTTTGTGGGGTTTCAGTTGTATTGTTGTTATATTTTTGATTCTTGTTGTGTAATAAAATGCCCACTACAATGTGGAGTACAATGTACTACCGTTCTACACTGGATGAGTGTAGAGTGCATCTATGAGTCTTGAATTACAGAGTTATCGACAGGTGTGAGAGATGCAGGTGGTTTTGTCACCGAGGACAAAATGTGGAAAGTGTGGAGGCCAAAGCAACAAGAATCCATTTGAACAAGCTGCAAGCAGATTGTATTGCTTATTGCACTCACAGTAGCTATAAGTGAATGTAAAACAATAGATAATAGATACATTTATACAGATGAGGAGGCTAAATTCAGAGATGTGCTCATGCTTTCTGGCAAATGCATCACATAAATACTGTAGTACTGTCTGAGTACTGGTTTCTCCACGGCTAATTGTTGTTTTTGACTCCTTAAGAATACACTGAAAGGTGTTGTTTAGCAGTGTTTGTTAAAGCAATAGGAAGGTTTGTTGTGTTGCATCAAATTTGATTCATTAAGCATTACTAAGTCATTACTAAGTTCAAATTGTGAAGTCATTTGTCCACTCTGTGCATAAGATTCAAGTATAATTTGTGAACATTAAAGGTCTGAATAATTCATCCCAACAGTTCCTGCCAGATGTTTGTGGTTGACTTATTTCTATGTTACATTAAAACACTTTAAAGTGATTGGAAAGAGTCGTGTGAGCTATTAAACAACAGGTTCCAGATCATTATTTGTCTGCATGCTCTGTCATTCTTAGTTTACGATTGTTGATTAATGTTTGCTGTTAATGCAGTTGACTATATAAAATATGGACGGTGCTTCCGGGTCTGAAAAGAGAAGCAAATGCCGAAGTGCTTTCAACCTATATTCTTTCTAATGGCCACCAGGGGATGACTCCACATCCTCCAAGTCCTATTGTATGTAAGCCTATGAGAAAATGACCCTACTTCTTCCTTAATTTACCACCTCAGTAAACAGTTTCCTACTGAGTTTATGGTCTCAATCGCAGGTTTCAGGTCTTCTTCAGTACAGCATGATGTTCAGTTAGTAAATTATGGTCCACATTAAGAGTAAAATAGACCATAAAGATCTCAGTAAGATCCAATTAGGTTATCGTCCCCAGCTTTTTTTTTTAAATAACTTATTATAAATCAAATAGTCTATGATGACTCTTTCCCCTTGACCTCTTTCCAGGATGACAAGGACCTAGTGCACGAGTTTGTGGTGGAAGAAGGACTCACCTGTTTGATAAAAGTTGGAGCTGAAGCCGACCAGAACTACCAGAATTACATCCTCAGGGGTACGTCTACTCCAGAACTTTTCACCTCTAAGCTCACAGCATACTTTTCCTCTTCTCTGCTTTCTCACACCTCAATTTACAACATGGGCTAATCGAGGATGTTATTCATCAATCCTGTCACACTTTTTCTTTCCATAAACCTATCCAGGACCACATGTGTTTACATACGGCATGTAAATTAATGATTCTGCCTGCTGACCTTCTCACACTCACACACTTACGGCTTATAAACAAAGTCCAATGTGTGCCACAGATAATGTGGAAATCAGGCCAAGTTGAGCAGCTGGTTAATTTATCTGCCCCATGATGGTGAGGTGAAAGATCATCTGCGTTCAGGTCGGGGAGGGGCAGGGGGCAGCATGTTGGGGGATACTAGAAGGACCAAGGGGTTCATAACGTTCGCTACAAGGTCACTACCATTTAACAGCCTGCTGTGAGGGGGCAGGTCACACATGCTTAAGTGGCCAATAAAAGTCCTGGCAGGATATTGCAGATCATAAAACTAATTTCCCCTCCTCCTTTTTTTCTTTCTCTCATTTTTCTTTTTCCTCGTGTGTTTGCGAAAATGTGTTGCACTTGTGTTAATTATCCCGAGACAGTACGTCAGGGCTTTATTAGTTAGTTGTTTTATATGTACAGAACAAAAAGACGCATCAGCTTTTCCAACTTTTGTTGTAAAAAGTTTCACGTAAGACTGCAGTTGCATAGTCCAGACACCCCTTTTGTTATTTCTTCATTATCCTTGCTAAAAGGAGTCACAGTGTACTTGACCCTCTTAATTTGTCTGCACATTTCAATCAGATGTTCACCCCCTCATGTTTATTCAATTAGAGGTTGCGTGTTCCTAAAGGCTTGCTAGCTAATTTCCCAGCCTACTCATTGTTGACCTTTTCTGTTATTGAAAAAAATCAAAGAGCAAAGGGGCGGATGTCTGTGACAAAGTATTGATGTTAGCCCCCCTGGGTATGTTATAAACATGAACACGACCCCTGCCTGGACTAACTCTGTAGGCTCTGATCTTTAACGTTTAATTCTTCATGTGAACTTGGCCTGGTCTCTGACTCAGATGGATAAATCACAAGGCCAAAACAAGGCAGAGGATGAGAAGGACAGGCTTTTGGAAACTTCAGAGTTGACCACATGTAAGAGTTGTTAGTGTCATTGTGCTGTGAATGATGAGACCACTTCTCATATCTTTTCACTCCTACTTATTGTGCTGTCTGTATTTTTTTCCTTTCACCTCCCAGCGAATTCTGATAAAACATCTGTGTCAGTGCCTTTCTGCGGCACTATTTATTCTTTCATGTGCTAATTTATTGCTTCATCTCTGCGGACCCAGACCACTTTCCCCTCATGTATCCTGACATCACCAAACTAAACTACCACTCTCCCAAAAGCCCCTTTAACCTGTTTCAACTCCTGACCTAATTTCTCCTGACCAGCTGAGGAAATGTGGGTTGTAGCGGGATCGCCCTCCCTCGTGAGCCATGTGTTGGGGAACACAAGTTGAGCATGTGCTGGAGCGCAGATGCACAGGTCAGAAATGTATACATATCTGGCTGCTTTACTGTTGATCACTTCCAAGAGGAGCGATGTCATAAGGTTTCCCAGGAGAGGAGTAAATTAGCTGCTTGAAATTTTCACACATGCACAGAGGGAGAGAGGGAGAAAGAAAGAGAGAGAGAACCAGCAACAGTAATAGCTTTGGTATCAAACACTGATCACGTCTAATGTGGGTGTTTTTTTGCTGTAATGTCTTTAAAGTTGAGGCCAGTAAAAGAAAAAAAAAAGAAGAAGTAGGAATGCAGCCTTGAACCCATCTGTCTGGTGTGCATTAAAAACCTCCCTACAAAACAATCTTGCTCTCTTTCATGAATAAAAATCAATCTTATGGGTCTTTTGGAGATGAAAACGGCACACGTGCACACCAGTCTGCGTGCAGTTTACAAGAACAGGTTCCCAGCCTCAGCTATCTGGAACATTGCCGTCATTGTAAATGGTAGTTCCTGCAGCTCTCTCAGCAGTCTACACCATCTCACTTTTTTCCTTTTTCCTCACTTTTTCATTCCTTCTTCCCAAAGCCCTGGAGGTGTCTGTGGCCAGTTAGTGCTCCCTCAGTGATGTGGGGATTTTCTTGGTCTGCCTGGCTGGGGTCAGGCCCCACTCTGGGCCCCTCACACCTGGCTCAGAGGGCTTCCAGACCTGGACTTTGCTCCTTGGAGGCTTGCGTTTTTTGGCCCAGGGGAAAGCTTGTATGCCTTTATCAATCCATCAATGGGAAAGGGTGTGAGGTCATTTTTTTCAGAGGTGCTTATGCCATCTGGTACTCTTGTAAGCCTTACAGTCTGCCCTGGTGAAGGGCTGCAAACACACGGGAGCCAAAAAGTTCATGAAGGCCTCTTTAGGGATATTCATTCTTCACTGTTTGCTTCAGAAATTGGATGAAAACAGTTTATGATTCAGTCAACGCACAACATGATGCTCATATATTATCTTTCTAAAATAGTTCTTGGAAGCATAAGTCTTTGGTTGATGACGTGAAAAGCTGAGTAAAGGTTTCTTACTGTATGTTTTTGTAGTTAAGAATGTTGTTTGTCAAACTGCAGGGGTCCCCTGGGGTTGTGAAATGTTATTTCTCTGTCATCATCTATTTATTGCTATTTATTTCTACATTTTAATCTTCTCTCAGTCTTTCACCCTCAGTGTACAGCTCAGGTGTGGAAAACAGATGTAACCTTTTCTTTGAGTCAAAATATTTAATCAAAAATAAGGGAAAAATTGTCTTTGTAGCTTTGCTAGCAGCTTTAGAGATTAATCCCCCGGTAGGTCATTAACTTCTGCTATTCTTGGATGATATATCTCAACAACTATTACATGAATCGCCATGCAATTCTGCACCGACATTTATGGTCCCAAGAGGATTATTCCTACTGACTTAAACGATCCCCTGACTTTCCCTCTAGCACCTGCAGCAGGTTCACATTTGTGGTTCAGAGTTAAAAATCTCATCAACCATTGGATGGGTTTCCATGGAATTTGTTACTGATATTCAGAGTCCCTTGAGATCAAATTATAATGCCTTTAGTGATCCACTGAGATTTCCTCTTGTGCTACCAGCAGTCAAAGATTTCACTTATTCAGTGAAATATCTTAACATCTGCTTGATGAAGAGGCAAATTTTCTCCAGACATTCATGTTTCCCAGATGATGTTTTCTAATAACTTTTTTGTTCCACTGGCTTTTCCTCGAGTGCCACCTTGAGGTTCACATTTTTATTGAACTATCTCAATTGTATGGTTTGCCATGATATTGGCAAAGACATTCATGGCTCCCAAATTATGATTTTATGAAAACTTTGATCTTATGATCTTTTTATCTTAAACCGTCATCAGATCTGATTTCTTTATATCCAATACTTTTGTGTATGACCTCTATAAAGTAGGGACATTCCCATCATCCTCAGGTGTAATTTGTGTTTAGTGCTAGTAAGCAAATGTCAGCATGGTAACATGCTAAAATACTGAAGATTTGTAACATGTCAATATACCTGCTAAATATTGTCAATCTAGCATTTCAGTTTTGAGAATTTTGGCATGCTGATATTAGCATTTAGTTCAAAGCACTGCTGCTGCAACCTCACAGAGCTGCTAGCATGGCTGCAAACTCACAGACAGGTAATAGACAAAATGATGTAACTTGAGAACTATCTAGTTAATAAATCTGTAATAAACACCACATTCAATGTTTTGAGACCATGTCAGAAGGGTTTTCTGATGATATTGTTCATCACCATCGCTAATGCAGATTCACTGTGTTTAGAGCTATATCATCCTGGTTTTGAAGACTATTTACTAACACATCCCTGTTGACAGCACCGCCAGTTGGTCCAGCTTCCCCAAAATGAGAGCAGCTCGTGCAAAAGGTCAAAAAAGTTTCTGTACTAAGCTCAAACTTTCTCACTGTGGTAAGAAAAAGATCCCTACGGTACTTATTATCGTGAGCAAGAAAGGAGGTGGAGGAACAAATAACAAGGTTTTTCCAGGATCATCGTTCCACTTGTGGTATTTACAGAAAGAGCGCTAACAAAAGTAACAACTGTGTTTAATTGGTAACTGTGAACTGGGAGCGGCAGATTGAGGGCAGATTAAAGACGAACCAATTACTGCCAACTTGAAGCAATTATTCCCTGCTTTGAAATGTTCACTGTTGACATTCCTCACCATAAGCTATGTTTTTAGCAACACTTTCTCTGTTTGCACTTCTTAGAGGTCTGTGCCATTTCTGTCTGCACACTGTTGTTTACCAAACACTTGGAATCAAATTGGAAGTGAGGCTTACGTTTTTGATCTATAGGAATTTAAAGAAACACCTTTCAAAGCAGTCTTGGGTACATTTTTGGAAAACACATTCCTAAAACATTACATAAATTACCTTAATACCTGGAAAGTCATGTATCACTTCATGCTGTATTATATTGTATATACAGGGTAACACGCTATAACTTATATTTGTGAATTTGTAGCTACCACAGAAATGGGAGTGGTGCTGTGAATGATCTAAAAGTGTTACTGTCTCAAATAAATCATGGCCATATTTCATTTTGTGCTTTTATCTCATCCTGTCTTCCTCTCCCCTGCTATCAGAGAGATAGCAAGAGAGATCTGCTACCTTTTTCAAATCTTCTGTTTTTAATGACACGGCAGTTATGATGCCATAAGTTAAAGCACCTTGACTTCCTGGTTTCCAGAGGGAGCTGCGCAGAGGGCCTCGGTGGGAAAGGGAGATGTGCTCTAGTCAAGTGTTTCATTGCCTCTTAAACTGTCTGGGACCTGGAACACTGCTCCCAATACAGCGCTCAGTGCAGCCTTTAGTGTCACACACAGCAGTAACTTTAGTGGGCAGCAGTCTTTTTCACAAGGCTACAAGTGCACCTGAAACACAAGACCCTTTTGTTGAAGTTGTTGCTGGTCTCTATAGTGTTTCTGAGTGTGGTGGCATTACATGTTATATGCGGCAGGTCAGCAGGGCAGAACATACAGTGACACATCTGTGCCAGGAGTCTTTTCATTGTCAACAAACAACAGCTGCTAATTTAACTTATTCACTCTTCCTTTGTAGCACAAGGAGTTCAATCAGTGGTTGGATGGTAAACCTGCAAACCTTTAGACCTTCATTGCACACGGCAACACTATAGGGATAATTAAAGGGACGATTCATTCCAAAAACAAAAATATGTATTTTAGCCGACTGCCATCTAGTTCCATTATAGTCTGACTTATCGGACGTAGACTTTTGGTTAAGATTATGTCCTTTGGCGCGTGTTCACCGATTCCTTCTGCTATCTGCATGTACTGTTTTCAAAACCCTGCATGAAACAACAACGACAGCCTCAAAGCTGGCAACCTACACCCCGAAACTGGCAAGTTACTCTAACGCTACCCTGTTCGCTAACGGCACAAACATAAACAAGCCTTTTTTACCTTTTTTGTGGGGATTTAGCCATTTTAAAGCCAAGGCTCACCTCCCCACGTGCAAACCAAGTTTTCCGACACTATAAGATGATTGTGATTGGTCAAAGACATGCAAACAAGCCAGAGTGTTTTCTTCTCCCCGATACCAGAAGGATAATTGGTGCAGCCAGACCTTTCTCTGGTGCTGACACAGTGCTGTGGAGATAGGTCTGGCTATTCAAAAAACAAGAGAGAAGGCAGACATCTATAATGCCTATATCTCCGGCACTCAGCAACTCACACAAAAAACAATCTAAAATGGATAAACAGCACTAGGGGTAAGAGGAAAAATATGTATTCTTGATTCTTTAGAACCAGCGTTTATGTGAAAAAAATCGACAGATAATTTGTTAAATCAAAAACGTTTTTTCAGTACATCGCTATGTACTAGAGTGACATTTTATTTATCTGAATTTGGAATTGGTATTATTGTTTTTGTGTAATACTCCGACCTAAGCCCTTTAAATATTTAACAGAGCGTAACTGAATTCTCCCTTTGCTGGCTGGACCACTGTGCTGAGCACTAAGTGAAAACCCAGGCACAGTTGGGTTAACAGTGATGTTGGAAGCTCTCGTTGGAAACAGTGTGTATTGTGTTGTCTGGCTGTGTTATAGGTCGTCTGTTCTAGAGGGGGGAGACCTTTACTATAGCCCATCGTCTGGATAAACACTTCCATTCTGTCTGGTCTCAGTTGAGATGCTTTGTGTGAATGTATCGATGCAGGTCGGTACCATCACGTCCTTGTTGGTGTGATCAGGCAAGAATGATGCACAGGAGAGGCTGGGCAACTGCCCTGTTAAATCCTCCAGGATCAAGGAAATTTGAGAGGGAAAACACAGGAACCGCTGACACACATTGGTGGACAAGCGTTGTGTTTGGAGCGAGAAGGAGATCTCCAGGAATGCCCTTGTCGTACCAACAGAAACTTGAACTCCTGGTTTGTAATGAGATCTCATGGGAACGAAACGTGCATGTTTTCCACACAATCTCCCGCAGCTTTCAGAGCCAGCTACTGCTCGTGCTGCCCCATCGTGCAAACCTTTTCAATCTAAAATAACACTCACTAATTGTGCTTTAAAGGTTTATTCACCACACCTCTGTTTTAGTGAGCAGGTTATGACAAAAAGTCACTGGACGATAATTAATTGTAAAGGTACTAGTTAACCCCCGTACAAAACACCAACATCCCACCAAAATATCCCCCAAATTTATTTTTCATTGCTAATGTTTTCATACATAATTTAGTGTCTTTGCTTGTCTGAGAAGAAGGAAGTCAAAGTAGATTTAGGAAATGAGCATTACACATGGTTACAGCCTACAACCTCTCAACTCTCTGTGCTCCACTGGCAACATTTTCTTCTTTGCCTCCAGCGTGGCCTCTCGCTATTAAATTAAATCACCAGCTTTCAGTTTTGCCCGAAAACATACTGTACTGTAAACTCTAAAAAAAATAATAAAGGCACCTGTCATGTTAACACTGTTTACCTACAGGTTAACAATTAAAAGTTTAAAGCAAAAAAAATGACCAGAAAAACCTTAAACTTAATAGAAAAACATCACCCGTTGTCATGTTTTTGGTTAAACTTGCTCCTACCGGATACGTCCCACCCTGTCCTCCCCCTGTGTCAGACCCAGCAGACCCCCACAGACCCCTTCAGATCCCCCTCACATGAGCAGACCGCTTACATCTGAACCCAATTCAACCCCACCTGCCTGACCTATATTCTGCCTCCCCTTTTTTTTCTCCCCTCATCTGTAGAAGTTTTCAGCCTTAGCGAACCCGCTGGCAGTGGGATTACAACCCGGCACTGCAGCCTGTTTTACTGTAACAGAATTCAGTACACAAGCCAATTATATTATCCGAATGTTTGATTTGGTTCATTTCTCCAGCTCTTATTTTATCATCTCTGACCTTGCTGTCTAAGATACATAAACTATAATTTGGAAAATAAAATAAATCATTTGCAGTAATGTAGCACTCAGGCAGATAGACTGAAATCCTCGGCATTCGAGTTGGGTTTTACGGCTGATTCCTGCGAGCTGACTGTTTTTTGGGACTGAATTCAGCATATGGCTGGCCAGGACCAGAGCGAATCACACTACTACTCTCTCAAGAGCAGTAAGAATTTACCGCAGCTCATCTTTCAGTTCGCTTTACAAGTGTGTGGATGTCATGCAGTAGCTTTTCTCCCAAAGTCTTCCCCACTTGAATGGAGTGGGAAAAGCTCATCTGCTGGGCTTTCCCCAGTCGTTCATTGTCCTAAAATGATTTTCAAATTTTTTTTTAGCCTTTTTATGTTCTTTACAGTATTGTAGTCACTGTGCCCTGCTGCTCAGCACTGCAGCAGTTCATCAGGTCCGCAGTGCCTGTAGAGCTTGCTCAGCCAAATGCTGGAGAGGCTCCCCTGCCTTACTTCATGTTATTGTTCCATTAGGTTTGTTTGTTTGTCCTTTGGGAATTTGTTTTGGCTTAGGCTGAAGGTAAATTGTGTCAGATACTGGCAGACGTGTATTCACGACTGAAAATGGAAGCACCCCCCTGTTGTTTTACTGTATGGGGCTCAATGTACGTTTGGCAGTCAGTGCAGGGACTGAAATTGGTCTGGCAAAGGCACTTTGTCTGGCTCTAATGGTCTGGGTGATTAGCTGAATAACAAATAGAATGTAACCCGTGAACATGTCTCATCCAGTTCATATACAGTAAGAGCTGTATTACGGGCCTGTGTAATACACTTGAGATTTTATACTAGACTGCTAAATGTCAGTACCAAAGGGAAATCTTTCCACTTTTTATGGTTTCTCAATTCTGCAGAAAATGATCAGAACAGATAGAATCTTATGAAGCTGTGCTAATTAATATTTTGCTATTAGAAATGAATTACTTGAGTTATGTTGAAGCATTCCCCCTCATCTCTGCAGAGCTTTAAAGAGTCTTTTAGCTCTTTGTTTTGGTTGTATGCTCTGGTTTGGTTCAGTCTCATAGCTCTCAACAACCTTGTTTAAGTTCAGACAAATGCACTGTACACTAACTGCCCAGCACTAAACAGGGACATGCCTGATATTCACTCAGAAGTTGGTGGAGACTCAGAGCTACAAAGGACATTAAGTATTAATATTCATTTAGGTCAATCAGATGGTTGGAAACAACTCAGAGTGAATGCTAATGTTGCTCTGTGTCTGTCGGATGCATAAGTAGGCACTTGTTTGCTAACACGTCATCCTTAACATCTTGCACCAATTCTGTCTTTACGGCTTGTTCAGCTGCCCCCATGTGGCCAAAAAAGCTATTTATACTTAAAAGTCAGATAAGTGAGATTGACATGTCTTTTCTGATTATGAAGCAGGTCTTTGTGCTATGTAAATACTGAGAAGGTATCAAAATGCTCTAAACAGCCTTTATGCACAAACTGTGACTTTAAACACCATCAATAACACCAGCAGAACTGATGCGGATGCACTGTGGTTGGTGCCTGCTCAGGCCTGTGAGAGCTGACCAATCAAAAGAAATTTTGATTTTCGGTTTGCTGTCTGTGTCTCTGCTCATACGATCCCAGTATCCAGTTTGGACACTCCACTCCTAAAGTTCAAGTAATTTACGATAATTATTGTGACCTACTAGAACAAGAATCTACATAAAAAATACATTTCCGGGCATTGCAGTAAAGCACGTCCTGCTTATGTGGGTACAGGGAGGCACACTTCAGACCTGAGTGCAGCTCCCAGCTAATGCAGAGCATAACAAGATAAGAGGCTCTAAGTTGCTCGGTACGGGATGGAGATTTGGCCCCTCTCCCAAAGTCCTGGTAAAATAAATGCTGCACACTGACAGACAGTTTGGCTGACCCAGTTTTGATAAATTCCAAATTGTAAATGAAACCGAAGGGGGCAGAGTGGTGAGGAGAAGGGGAGTGAAATGTTTTGTTGAGGGGAAGCTATTGAGATGAGTTCTTGCATCTTCATAGATATGTTTTTTTTTTTTGTTTTACCTCTACTTATAAATCAGCTGGCTCGTGTTGGTGCTGCCACCCGGACCTCAGCGTGCTTCTCACCTCGGCAGTGGTCAGGGAGCAGCCCTTCCTGCACATTCCTGGGGCTGTGGAAGATAATTGCTGTGGTTTATGAGAGGGAGAGGCCCAGAAGAAACACTTCCAGCAAACCTCAGATGCTGAAGTTTTCTCTTCTCTCAGAGTTCTCTGTTCAGACACAGGAATAGGGCCCGTATCATCCGCATGGTGGGTCTGTGGTTCCCCTCTGCCGCTCAATACTATTCAAATGTTCTCTTTACTCTGAAGGCAAACGTATGTTAAGTATTGAAAGAAATGGAGTGTGAGAGTGCTGCACAGACGCCAGACTGCTCATTGAACACTTCCAAGTTTCTAAATCTTTCCTCCATGGCTATCCTCTACCATAATGGCTTACATTTATATTCTAATCACTGTGTTTTGGAGGAAGCTCATTGTCCGCCAGCATCTCATTACGTGACATACATGCAAAGAGACTTTGCAGTGTTATTGTTGTACTTTGTGTGAGGTACTGGAGAGCTGCTCATGATTACTCAAATAGAGGCCCACATTTTTGGCCCTGGATCAGTGCTTGAAGTGGAGGGTGTCTCGTACAGACTCAGCACTCACATGCTCTTTTTATTAACCCACTTCCAAAGTTATCGATGACTGCCTGTTGTGGAGTTTAAAAGCAAATCCCAGGTTGTGGACCCACAGTCTCAGCTACCCACAAAGGTGCAAGACTGGGAAAGGCCGCCGCAGTATAATGATTTGATCACACTTTTAAAGCCTGAACTGTAACTGCACAGGTTACTTTTCATTTTCCGGAGCAGTTTCATGACTAGTTTAATCAGAAGTGTGTGGAAATCAGTTCCATTTAAAGTTCACAAAGGTGATTGCTCTGAGAATAATTAGATGTTTCCTCTAAACAGTTTCTGACCAGACTCTGAAGGTTGCAGTTTACCATAATGAAAGGTAATTTTTTTTTTTTTTTTTTTGAAAAACAGTTACAGTATCGTTTTACCTAACTGCTCACAGGGTAACTGCAGTCCATGTGGTTTCTGGTACTCAAAGTTGAATTGTGCAAAAATGGCAGTTGGCATTGAATAATTCCATGAAGCAGCAGTTTTAATGAATGTGAGAGAAAAGGTAATGACTGTGTGGTTTCTGCTGTGTTTGAGTATTATATCATTTCTGTGTCTTAACTGCTCGCTGAATTAAATTCACATACGATATAGACATTCATTCTGATTTTATTTTAGTTGGCTACACGCTCAAATATAAAAAAAAAAAACAGATTTCCTCTGTGAATAATGATTATGATAACATGCCAAATTGATCTAAAAGTCATTCGTTTTCTCAGTTGACTTTTGGGAACAATCAGTAACATCTCATCTGTCAGCAGCTGGACCTTCACGTTGTGTAATGACACTTTTAAAAGCCTCATTAAGGCCACTTATCTTTTCTCACCCCCTGCTTTCAATGGACATTCCTTAAAGCCTTAACAGATACTTTGCACAGGTGCACGCAAGAGATAAAAGTCTGTGCAGTGATGATACTGCAGCTCAGACATTGGCTTCCAATTTGTGTATGCAGCCCAAACGTGTGCAGTCCATTACTTATCTCGCAAAAGTTATAGCTGTTTGTGTCTGTGTATAAAACAACATTCTGTAACTTTTTAACCTTAAAATAACAGCCTCAAACTCATTTTGATGGTACAGTGTCTTGTAATAGGGTGAATGGTGTCTCTGTCTCAGCCACTTCGCCCCCCCATCGCTTGTAACTTCAGTGAGAGGGTAGGATCACAGCGTTACATACATGTTTACATCAAGATTTTTCAACACATAACATTGTTATGACGTAATGAGTTTTGTTTGGAGTTAGCAGCTACATTACATCTGACAAATTGTTATAGACCTGGGACTTGTATTTACCACAGTGGTGAAATAGAATAATTGTATTTATTTTATGAACAAACTGCAGACAGTGCTGCTACAGTCTTTGGTTGAAAATGTGATGAAGCTTCAGTACTTTCAATGACAAATGACTAATTAATAGAGATTATATCAAAAAAGTAAAGTATTAATACTTTTGAGGACCTTGCCGCGTACGCAGAACTGCTGTGAAAACTAATTACAGCCACTTTTTACATGCTAGTGAGATATTTTTTTTTAAATGGTGTAGGAATCCATGCTGGACTCAGTCGACCAGCTGTACGTCATGTCATTACTGCTGTCACTCATCTGTCAGCAGTGATCTCCCATACAAAGTGGGGAGGGGGCTACAGGAGAGGGTGACACTCTGGCCTGCGCTGACTGAGAGGGTTAATCATGTTTTCATAAACACACTCTGATGTGGTCTGCTTTGATTCGCCATATTGTCCGCACCGCCGCCGACTGCTGTGACACGCTGCTCTGAGCTCGCAGCGGGAGAGGACTGTCAGGAATTCTCTGGCCTGACATGTTGTGAGTAATTAACCCTCATTGATAAAAGATGAACTGCCGCTGCTGCTGCTCCTGCAGACACACACACACACACGTGCACTCATGCACTCATGCGTCCGCCCACACACTCTCACGCACCATGCACACACAGCAGCTGCACCTGGGAATTTTGGCTTATCTACAGCGTATTCACAATTTTCATGCCCCTCTAGAGAAGAGGGGCGGAAAATATATGACAGAAGCTGCAGCCTCTCATCAAAACATGTTAGAGGAAGATGTTTTATGGAGCCCTCAATAAGTCTGTTTAAGGATTGTATCTAGTTGTTGGTCAGAGATTGAACTCTTGCCTCTTTTTATGTTATTTCTTACTAGATTTTTAACAGTTTAAACCAGCTGGTATATCAACTTTTGCAGCCCATGAAGGTTTCTCCAGCTGGTCATTCATCTCTGAACTCGATCAGTACAAGTGCACCTTTTGTCATGTTTAAAAAAAAGACAGGAATTTCATGACTTTTTCCCAAAAGTCTTGCAAGGTATTAACCCCCCCCCCCAACAACCGCAGCCTCTGCCAAGAAAAAGTCAAACAAGCCTTCCAAAAATGTTCCACTTTCGATGTGTTCACATGTTTATGCTTCATCTTTTTTTTCCTGTGTCAGCTAATGTATCACCTAAAGTTGCTGTGGGTTCAAGCTGAGCTCATCCTGTTGCTGCGGTCTTCTGTGTGAATGCATTGGATGATCACTGAGAAGTACATATTTAAAGGGTGCTTTTGTCTGTTCCACTGCTGTCCAGCGGCATTTGTCTCCCTCCCCCGTCTCCTTCTTTAACAGAAGCCCTACACTTTTACTGCCCCCCCCCCATTGAGATCCCTTGGCTCTTATTATGCTCTTATTTATGTATCCTGTTACAGATGGAAGTCATGTCAGCATCCACTGAGACACTCTGCTCAAGTATTTTCCCTCCAGTTGCGTCCACTGACTCGAGGAATGAGTGGACGAGTGCTGTTTTTCTTTTAAGGTCTTCACTTAATTGCTGTAATGTTTGAAACAGTTATCTCCACAGCAGCCCCAGTTTCTGTGTAGATTTAATCATGATGGGCGGCAGAATGTCATTAACACTGTTCACTAACAATAGAAATGATTCTGTGTGAATCTTTTTACACGCGTATGTAATTACCACAGGAGAAATTCTTTGAAAAATCTTGTAGATAAAGGGGCATTTTTAGGCCTTCAAAAGACAACTAGGTAAGACATTGTAAGTTTCACCTGCTTTGCAAAGAGGGTTTCAATGAGATTCATGATCAGTGTTCAAAACAGACATTTAGAGCCAAGACAAGGAGACGAAAACACAACTGAAATGGCCGATGATTAATCAAACCACATCTCTTCCTTTGTCTCTTTCTCTCTCTCTGTCTCTCCAGCCCTCGGTCAGATAATGCTGTATGTGGACGGGATGAACGGCCTCATATCTCACAATGAAACAGTCCAGTGGCTTTACACCCTGGTCGGATCCAAGGTAAAGATTATGGACGTTAATTTTCACCACAGCCTGCACTGTAGATGTACTGTAAAATCAACTCAGTAACCCCATCTGTGCTCTGTCAGAGGTGAAATAATCAGATGCTTGAAAACACCCCGTCACTGTGGTCACCTCGGCCCTCTAGTGGCCAGATTGTGTCATGTAAAAAAAATGATGCGGCAGATGGGGGAACTTTATTAAGATTAAGATTGTCTTAATTTATCCCACAACGGGGAAATTCACATGTTACAACAGCTCGAGGTGCAACAGTACAAGTAGAATAGAAAATGAATAGAAAAACACAAGATATTTACAAAATACAATAAGATATTTGCAAAAGCAAACAAGTGGGTGGAAAGTGACTGTTCATGTAGTGCTTGAGTTAAACAGTCTGATGGCTGTGGGGATAAATGATCTGCGGTAGCGCTCCTTCTTACACAGTGGGTGTAAGAGTCTGCTGCTGAAAGAGCTGCTCAAGGCTTCCACTGTCCGGTGCAGGGGTGAGAGGTGTTGTCATGATTGACGCCAGCGTTGCTAACATCCTCCTCTCACCCACCACCTCTATAGAGTCCAGTGGACAGTCCAGGACAGAGCTGGCCCTCCTGACCTTTGTTCAGCCTCTTTCTGTCCCTGCCCATGCTGCTACCTCCCCAGCAGACCACTGCATATATCATATATACATACACTCTCCTTTCTCTCCCCACTGTTTTCTCTTTTCACTAAATACTTGTCTGCCTTTGTGTGTAAATACTGAAATAACATTTGGCATTCATCTCATTTCTCTCACATTTTCATATTTTTGTGGGGTATAAATATGGACTCTTAGTCAGCTGCTTCAGTAGTTTAAGTCTCTGTTCACTGTTTGTTATAACCTAGTTTTATTTTATTCTGATTGTTGTCACACTGTTTGAGTTCAGAGCAGTATGTCCCCATGAGCTGTTTAGTTTCTATTTATTGCCACGACAACACGCAAGGTTCTTATCAAACCACTCAAGACGGCTCAGACAGGAAAAGCTTTTATACAACAACATGATGCCATTTGATAGTTGGAAGTTCAAGGGGCTGGCACATATAGTACTCTGTGTCATGTTGATCCATGTGTCTGAACAAAGACATGAAGTTTAAAGTTGAGATTAATGGATTGTGTATTATGTGCTTGGATTGAGGGGCTCATGCCACATTGCTTTGTCTGAGTCAACTGTGTTTTTCTTTTTGTTTAGTTCCGTCTGGTGGTGAAGACAGCCCTGAAGCTGCTGCTGGTGTTTGTGGAGTACACAGAGTCTAATGCCGCCCTGCTCATAAAGGCTGTGAATGTGGTGGATGCTAAAAGAGGTAAGAGCCCAAGCTAACCAGACAGCAGTTTAGATAGCTGGTTGAACAAATTGGTATGCACTGTCAAAACACTGACTGTTTTCAGTTGGTTGTCACCAAAAATTACTAAGAAGATATATTTTAGTCGATAAAATGTAAAAAGAAAAAAGTGTTAGAAATCCTCATCACCAAAGTTCACTGTCTTCAAATTGCTTCTTTTGTCCAACCAATAGTCCAAAACTCAAAGACACTTGGGAAGTAACTTTTTTTTTCAAGCTACTAATCAATAAATTGACCATTCATTGCAGCTTATATAGCATTTATGTTGCTATTGCAGTGTTTTTTGGATGTTCAAGTCAATATTTAAATTCCCATTTGGGGCAATTTTTCCTTCAGTTCCACTAATCAAGCCATCCACGGTGGCTGTAGTGCCGCTCAGCTGACCGCGGATCACAGCCTCCTGTTACACAGTAGTCGGATCAGTTGTCCCGAGCAGCTCCCTGGCCATGCATGCAACGAGGCTTATAGAGAAAGACTGTAACTCCTGTCTGCAGCGGGGTTCAGTTACCTGCTGCTCTAAAAGGCTCCACAGTGTACTGCAGCGTACAACAGCGTCAGCGTGCAGGGCTCAGGTATCCCTCTGTCTCAGTTATGTCTCATCCCATCACTCTTGCTGTTGCGTAAGAAGACTAAACCTGATCCTCAGTCTCCTGATGAGAAGGAGATGGACTTCACCCTTGTGGCTCAGACACAGGGCTGCTTCTGTCTCATATGTGATCAAGTCGTCCCTGCTCTGTTTTTCCACTGCTACGTTTCTAGAGGAAGACTGCTATGACTGCATTTCTCCTGCGGGAGCCATGAGATGACAAAGCAATTTGTTTTTGTATTCCTGCACCCTGGTGGAGCTGCAAGGTTGCATCAGCTTTTTTATGCCTTAAAATGAGCAGATGGAATAGTTAAGATTTAATTATTATTTGTACCTGTGTAAAAAATAGAGGTAGCTGTGTTTTGCTGTGTGTTTGCAGTTGTCTTATGATATGCAATGTATTGCATGTCTTTCGCTGCTGCAGGCACAAAGCTATGGTCGAACGTCATGGAGATCCTGGACGAGAAGGATGGCGTGGATACAGAACTGCTGGTGTATGCAATGACACTCATCAATAAGGTCAATATTATTAACCTCTTATATGGTCTGCCGCTTTACAGTATTTTCTTCTGTCTGTCTTTCAAACCTCTTTTAAACATTGTGTTAAAATGTAATCTACACCTATGTCTCTTATCTGGATAAGGAAAAAAGTGTGTTATGTGAGGACTGTCGAGCTCCCTAAAGGACTCCAATACAATCTGAGTCACTGTAGTAGTTTACAGCAGCTGCAACAAAAGAAAAAATACCTTGGTATGGACTGTACAGTATCATTTATATAATGAACTTGTCCTGTGTTTCACTGTGCACATGGAACATTTCATCTAATTACACTGCAGTCAAAATACAGACAAGGGCATTAAATAGTACAGATTTAAGTTTATTTAGATAGCATACAGATTACAGTTCAATACAAGGTTTAAACAAAACAACTTCAAAAGTAATTTTACTCCTTTTCTCTCTCTCTTTATTGGACTCATTTATTGTTTTTCGTCTCACAGTTAATCTAAAGTATTGCAGTGACGAGGATGAACTCTTATTGTGTTTTTTATTGAATGTGCTTGTGTTTCAGACTCTGGCAGGCCTCCCAGACCAGGACTCGTACTACGACATGGTAGACTGTCTGGAGGAGCAGAGCATTGAAGCCATGGCCCAGAGACACCTGAGCAGAAAGGGCACGGACCTCGACCTCGTAGAGCAGTTCAACATGTATGAGGTCAGGAAGCCGACCCCATGTTAATGGGTCGTTGCAGCCAAAAATGAACACATACAGGTTATTTACTCAGTTTTCTATGTGGTGCCTTCGATCTAGATGACTCTCCGCCACGAGGACGGAGATGATGAAACGCAGTTGCCTCCAAGTGCCCGCAAGGACCGCCGAAGGGCCAGTGTCGGCGGCACCAACGAGAGGCGTGGCTTGGAGAGAAGACGCAGCCGGAGACATTCGCTCCAGAACAGCAGAGGCCACGCTTCTGCCCCAGCATCACCCAGCAGCCCTCACACAAACAGCTTCCTGCCCTTCGGTGGCCAACGCATTGAAGACATCAGCGAAAGGTGAGGCGGAGGGGAGAGTAACGGAAAAGTGGAAGATAATCGAAAGAAGAAACTTTTTGCTCCGATTTTAGCTTTAACTTGGTCTGATCCTGGTTTTAAAAGGTTCAGTTAAGATGGTTTGTTTTGATCTCGTATATATTTTAAACCCTGAGAGATAGCTCCAACTGAAAAGCAATCACAAATTATTCTTGAGTCCATGGAGTGTTAGTCTGTTTCACGGGAAACAGCTTGACTGCAAGCGTTGTATTATATTTCAGTCTTGGAGAGATTTGTCCGTTCTGTCTCGAGCCAAAGCAGAGAATTTAATTATATAGTAATTTAAAGAAAGGCAAAGAGGAGACCGTTGCTGGAAAGTGACATTTAAATTAATTTTCCCACTGTCAAAGACATTCTCCTGCTGCTGATGGAAATAGGAAGCTTCTGTAAACACATGATAGGAGCTATCTGCGCTCTGTCTCATGCTTCTTTTACTGCTGAACTCCACAATGCCGTCTGTTTTATATACGACAGACCTTTGTGACAAACTCAAGAAGAGAAACTCAAGAGAAACTAAAACTGGTGATTCCAGCAAGAAGCAAATCTTTGCAATCTTTTTTAATTGCACAGTAGCCTGGACTGTTCCCTATAAAAGCACCAGAAAAACTCAGTCTGACAGTTATTCCATTTTTTATTATAGGTCATACGTCAGAAGACAAAAACTGGGCTCGATTTGATGCCTTAGTTTTTGTCTTTTAAATCACTACTGTTCACTGTCTCTCCTGGTTCCACATAATTCAATCTCCTCTCATTAATAACAAGCTTATTCTAAGTAGCACATGCACCCATACTCCTGGTAGCACTCCGGTCTTTAGGTGTACCTAAATTCAGTCCAGCAGGTCATTTGATACCAGACTAGCTTCTTCCAGTTCAGCACAGGAAATCCAAGCCGCCTTTGAAGTTCACCGTTTTCCATATTGTTTAATGAAATCCAGACAACCAGGAGGGATCCAAATAGCCCACTGCCACAGACTCATGTGGGACGATGTATTCCAGACCATCAGTTCAACATCTCCTAACTCTAACACTTGTTATTGAGGTTAATCTTTTTCTCATCAATTAAAATCACTGGGAGATGTTTTTTTTTTATTAATTATGTATTAATGTATTAATGCTACCATGGAATTATAGCTGTAACTGTTGCCTGTGCTTATCCATTTCTAACATTTTGTTGTCAAAACCTACTAACTCTTGTCTCTACACTAATTCTTCTTCTACCAGCTTGTTTTTAAGTGTTTGTCATTTCTCTATGTTGTCTCTCCAATGGCTTCATGTGCGCTGTCTTTTCATACCGTCTTTGTCCAATGTGTCTTCCCTCTCGCCTGCCTACATCCTCCCTTTCCTCCCTCAAACCCCTCGACCCCTCCTCTCGCCGCAGAGAAGAGGAAGAGGAAGAAGAGGAGGAGGAGGAGGGAGAGGAGGAGGAGCAGGAGGATGAGGATGAGGATGAGGAGGAGGATGAGGACGAGGACGAGGAAGAGGCAGATGATGAAAGTCATCCAGTCACTGAGTCCTCTAGTCAGGGCGCTCAAAGGTATTTTAAGGGCCTTTGGTGGCTTCCCGAGCAGTTTCCCCATTTTTCCTCATGTAGATTGATAATTTTCCTCATTCCCTTTGGACTCTCTTGTATTTTGTCATCCTAGTGTGGCTCCAGCTGTAGCAGACACTCCTAGCATGTGTCTGAACTTAAAGTGTATGGCCAACATCCTCCCTAAAGTCGGTGACCCTGAAGGGCAGAGAAAATATGTCGGCGTCAAGGCCAGGTCGTCTTCTCCTGTGTCCGTCGCACCTAAAAAGAGGACCCTTAGTCCTTGGTGCGTTCCTCCCTGGCCACCTAACTGTGTCTTCCCCCATTGTTCTGAGTCGAGTGCCAGGCATTGCACGCCCTCAGTGTCAGTCTACCCCAACCTCAACCCCCTTCCCTCCCCTCTGTCCCCATTTGAACCAGAGCCAGGTGGAGTAGAGTGAGAAGGGCCAGGGGAGAAAAAGGCCCCAAAGGTAGAAGGGCAGGAGCTTCAGTTCACCAACTCATGTTACGCCTCACATTGTGTAAACACAACGTCCTCCCCATCACTGGTGTCTGTGTCTTTGTGGCTCACTGTACACTCAGCAAAGACACCTACAAGCATCATAAGAGTGAAAGCAGATATAGTTTTTCTAAAATTACAAATATTTTCCATCTTTTCTTCAAAATGTTCTTCTTAATTGTGTCCCATGAGCTTATTTATAGTTTAGTTCCACTCTGCCTCCTTCATCTGTAAAAATATTTTCCTGATCATAGCTGCCTCTATTTCCCCATCAGTGATTTATGTTGCATCTGTCATCTCTAAAGATGCACCAGTGAAAGGAAAGTCATAATTACTTCCTTTTCTCGGTGGCTAGAAAACGTCATTTTGCAGAACATTGACTAGTCATCTGTCTTCCATTGTGGCTCTCCACCACAGTTAATCCAAGACAAGTCAGTAAATTAATTCAAAACTTTCAGGAATTCAAAGTATTAGCATGAGTCACAGTCACTGTCTCTTAGTTGTGAGATCTGTAGCAATGGAAACAAAGCTGGACTAGCACAGCAGTTCTCTTGATGCCATCTAAGCTTAATGATTCCCTGTTCTCAATGCAGTGGACAATAAAAAGAGAGAGCTTTTTAAAACAGTTTTATTTTGTAGAATTTACAGTGGTTTTATAGCTGAATCAGTAAGATATTGTCTCGTCCCTGTCGGCTCTGTTTTTGTGTGCTTGCAGCCCTCCTACCTCCGACTGCTGCCTCACTTTCTTGTTTGTGTGACTAACATTTCATGATTTAATCTTTGGAGTGACTGACCTGTCTCTTAATCTCTTTTTTTCTCACTTCCATCTTCAGTCTTCCGACAGACATAAACAGCTCTCCTACATCTTACTCAGCTAGAAAGCCCTGCTGGGCTGACAGGTAAGGCCAGGTCAAGTGTAACAAGAGTATGCAGGGACGAAATGTACAAACCCTATTCTGAAAAAGTTTGGACACTGTGTAAAACATTCATACAACAGAATGTGGTAATTCCCTTTTTTATACTCAGTTGAAAACAGTACAAAAACAATATATTTAATGTTTTACCTCATCAACTTTATTGATTTTTTGTAAAATATACAGTTATTTTGAATTCGATATAAGCATCACATTTGGACAGGTAAACAGGTTATTTGGGGGAACACTTGATAAAACCATTGTCGATCAACACAGTTCATTTGCAGCAGAGGTGGCGAAAGTACACTCAGTCTTTACTCAAGTAGAAGTTCAGATACTTGTGTAAAAAGGACTTCTACTGGTTAAAGTAGAAGTAATTATTCAACTTCTTTACTCAAGTAAAAGTAAGAAAGTGCTGGCTCTTAAATAAACTCAGTGTATAAAACTAAAAAGTATCCCTCTGAAGGACATTTCTACCGGCCATTTATGTGCAAAGCTAACTGAAAGCCATGTCATATTATTGTAATATTGACTATTGAAGTTGAAGGTAGAATCTGCAGGATTTGTCCAAGCTGTTTTGTAAACGCAACAGAAAAAGATAGTCGATTGTTGAGTCTCATTCCCAGGACTTCAAATACCAACATTTTGGGTTGGTAAATAATCGATATTTCCCTTCAAGTACAGATACCTGAAGAGGTACAGAAGGAGAAATCCTGTATTTCCCACCTCTGAATTGTAAATGAGTCCCAACTCTTTTGGAATCAGGGTTGTATAATCACTCAAAGGGTTTTTTTGCTACACATTAATAGTTTCAGGCAGGGAGAGTTTTGTAGTTGAACGCTAGCACAGCACTCATAGCTGAACACTACCATGTTCCCAGTGACTGATTACATCATCTTTGTTAACTAGTTTTATTTGCACATGATGTGTTGTGCAACTGTACTAGGACAAACTGTGCATGATTTGCTGTCAGATTTAACACAGCAGTTGCAAAGCCTCTAAGAAAAGAGCAGGCCTGGTGAAGAGATCAGTTTATGAAAGATTGTATCCGTGTTCAGACATGAGCAATGCACCTGCAGGCACCCTTCGGAGTTTGATGGCATGCCATGTTCAGATGCCTAATAAGAAGTGCTTAAGTGTACTGTTCTTTTACTCAGCACAGTCATATCTCAGTATCAACTGTCCAACAGTATGACATTGGAATTCACCTCGCATCACTTCACAGATTCTTGAAGTGATGTTCGGCCTTCTTTTCTGTCTTTCAGTGGAAAAATGTCTCCGGAGAGAACAAAGCAGTTATTTTCTCTTCTTTTCACAGAATCAGTGCCAATGGCACTCCGTACCCTGGCAGGCACCAGGCCCCTACATCACCCGTCCATCGCTTCACTAGTTCAGCAACCTCCGCACCAGACTCCAAACTGGTTGACAGGTCGGCATCGCAACATTTTCCACAGCTCATGCAGAACATTGTGTGGATATGGTTGATGAAATATAACTCATCCCCTCTGCAAAGCTCCTGTTTGAACAAATGTACAAATTCCTCCGTTCAATAAATTCTGATAATGTTATCACATTTGCTCTTCCTCTTTGGCTTGTAGACCTGCATTAGGAGGCCTGCTGACTTCATCCTACAGACAGCATCAGGAGTCTCTGGCTGCAGAGAGAGAGAGGAGGCGCCTGGAAAGAGAAGAGCGTCTGCAGAGAATCGAAAGAGAAGAGAGGAACCGCTTCAAGTGAGTCTCACCTTACCAATCAGACAAAACACTGCAAGACTTCATGTCAAAGAGAATATATTATTTCTTTGCTTTGTACAGTAGGCAGCTGTACAGCCAATTAAGAAATGTTTGCATGTGTCATTTTTAGAGGTTGCTCACAGGCTGCTCCAGTCATGAATCTCCCATGAGTCTGATAAAAGCTGAGCTGACTTCCTTTATGAGGATCATTAGATCTGCGAAAGTATATGATCAGTGCAAGTGTCTGGTTTTAGCTTTTAATGATGCTCTGTCTGCCTTCTTTGCACTTTTCATTTCATTTTCTGTGAAGCAACCATCAGATGAATCCATACATACTATGAATACAGGTCCTTCATCACTCTCACTCTGTTTCTGTCTTCTTATCTCAGTCGAGATTCTGTAGACAAGAGAGAAGAAGCACGACACGCCAGAGAGGAGAGGTGAGTTTACCTTTATTTGAGTTCACATGGATTCACAATAATGCTGCAGTTGTGAAGAAAGATCAAACAACTAACAAAAACCTGTGTTAAAATTGATAGCAGATGTAAAGTCAGATGCACACAGCCTCAGGCTGAATTATAGGTGTCAGAGCCCCTTTAGGCCTGCTCGCCATTAAGACGTCCCAAAGTTAACAGGACAAGTGTGTAATTGTGTTTCGGCACGGATGTGGTCTGGTTATCTCCCTCTGACCGTGTCTGTGTGAAAGTGTGTGTGCAACATAATTTATAGCTCTCTCTCTCTTATGCCCTCACTTTTTTCACCCATGTGAACTGGAACATGCATCTCATTGAATTTTAAAGAATATGTGAACTGAGATCAGTAACCACAGAAATGTTAAACCACACTTTATCAAAAGAAGGATGTCATTTGTCGTCATTTGAATTTCCCATAATCACCTAGGAATTAGACGAGCATGTTCACAGCATAAATATTGACAATATGGCTGTTAACTATAAATCAGTGATTTTTAAATGAATTTATTTTATTGGCAATCATATAAAAAATACAACACTAATTGAGATAACAAGAAAAATGCTAAATATTTGAGCTGATATTTGGCCATGCCCTAATATACAGTATATACTTTATATACATGTGATGTATATGTATAATTTATTTTTACTTGTACTTTTGATACCCAAGTACATTTAATATTATAACTGTAATATTTTGACATGTATGATTTTGGGGTAATCAATTTCTTCGAAGGCTTTTTTTCAAAAGAGGATGTTATAAATGTCTCTACCCCTAAAATTTGAGTAATTTTTACAACTGTCATTAAAGTGTAACTAAACCCAAACCACTTTTTTCTGCTGAAAACAAATGTATTTGGGTATGAAGTAGTGTTGTTGATGTATTCTGGTCCAACACTTGACATTTTAGTCAAAGTATTTCAATTTGGTGTATTTTGTTGTAAAAATGTTAGAGTGACTGCCCTCTATGGGTTGAAACCTGGCTATTACAATCAAATTTTGCTATTGGCTGAGATGGAGGCCGATGACGTTTTGGAGGCAGCTTACATCACGAGCCACCACTGTTCGCCCCGCCCCTCTGTGTGTGTTTTTGTGACTGGACGTGTCTTAACTGCTCCTGGATCCCCGCCCACAATCAAGGCATTTTTTTAATTTCCAGCCCAGATGCACCTCAGCCAAAACCTAGGGGTTTAGTTACACTTTAAGTGATTCACTTTGGAAAAAAAAAGCCTAAACAATGCCAGTTTGTTTCTTTGATTATACCACTACTTCAAATACCTGGAGCAAAAAGTTACGTACGTAGTACAGATCAGGATGCACCCGAACCACAGTACGCAGACGTCTAAAAGCTGCATTTTGTTTCTGCAGGTACAAGGCTGTGGAGAGGCTAGCTGCTGAGGAGTTTGAGCGAGAGCGTCCCAGAGTGCCAGCAAGAGGACGAACAGAGATCACTTTGTGTTTGAGTTCCAACCCTGCCAGCCGTACAGCATCCCGCTGCACCACACCTTCATCCATTATCTCACAGGAAGACACCGCCGCCACTGCACAGCAGACGTCGGGTAAACTGTGTTTGCCAACCATTTATTCATCATTAGTTTGAGAGTGATATAAGCATGAATGGAGTGTAATGTTGGCTTAGAGAGCTGGCAGAGACAATACCGGCTGACAGTCCACCTGTCACACACACTGGGCTTGCCGTTAACATTTCACGGGTGATTATTGGACGGAAATTAGATTTGGCTGTTATTTGGAGTTATTGAAAGTAACTGCTCCACTCATCAAGGAATAAATGTCAAAATCATTAAGTGAAACAGGGATATAAGTAGACATTTTGAGTGTGTCCAAAGAGGCGTACGCATAATCATCTAATTTTCCTACTTTTGAAATGGCTTGAATGAGATTCTGATTAATCTTATCTTATCTTATCATCTAAAATGTAACTCTCAGCCACTCACATTGTTTTTTACAGTTATGTTGTCTGGTCAGGGCCATGGTTACAGAATATTATCATTACTTTGTGAGTTACCTCTACAGTCTGGAAATGTACATTGAGTTTAGACAATCTCTCAGTGCAATTAGGGCATGTCAGGAAGCAATTTAAAGCTGTTTTAATTATAAACAAAGAATGTTTCTGAAGTCTATCAGATAATATATAGACACATAACTGAAGTACTTAAAGTAACATTTTTTTCTCCACAATGTTTTGATTTCATCTTCCAATGTTCCAGGAACAGTTAACATCCCTAACATCCCAGAGCCAAACCTTGACCCACAGACCAGGACCAAAAGTCCAGCGCCAGAATTAACAGTATCAGAACCTTCCCCCACGCCTCCCTCCGAGCCAGACGAGCAGCAGACTCAAACAGAGCCGCCTGCAGAGACAGAGGACGTTGTTGAGACTCAGTCTGACGAGAATGTGGCGGCAGAGCCGGCGTCAGACGAACAGTCGGATATGGAGAAAGAAGAGAAGAGAGAGCTTGAGGAGCAGAGACAGTGCACAGATGAGGCGGTGGCAGAAGAGCAAGTAGAAGAAGCAAAGGTAGGAGATGTGGCAGAGGTGGGAGAGCCAGATGCGGAGGTGAATGTCGAGTTAGAGGAGGAGCAGCCGATGGAAAGGGATGTAGAAGACAGTGTACTGCTGAGTGAGAAGGAGAGACAAAACGAGGAAGTGAATGAAAAGGACAACTGCTCCGCGTCCAGCATCTCCTCCACGAGTAGCACTCTGGAGAGGGAGGAGCGGGAGGAGAAAGTCACCAATGACATTGAAGCAGGTATGATTGATGCTAATTTTATACACTTATTTCGCTAATCACCTTACGTTCCTTATAATATCTAAATTGTTTGCATATCAACAGGCCAGTGGACCCAGTGCATTAAAGACACAGATGTGAATGACCAGTGCAACAAAATACTCAACAGCAAGCGCTTCATGCTGGACATGCTTTACTCTCAGAAGCCAACCAGCAGCGATGAAGGGAATGTAGCAGAAACGGAGAAAGAAACATGTAAATGTGAGAAGGACACAGAGGTCGCTGACTCCTCTGTGGCGAGCTTGGCCAGTAGGATCTCCACGTTGGAGGCCCACAGACAGGCCAGGGAAGAAAATGTGAAAAAAATGGAGGTGGGACATCTTGACAACCAGGGCAGTGTAAGAGCCGTGGCGGAGAAGTTTGGAGATTTGGTCAAAGGCCTGACGTCTCCAGCTGAGGTCGAGGCCTTAAAAGAGCAGCAGCAGCAGCAGCAGAGTGACAAATCATCAACCACTGCCACATCGTCGTTACCACCTAAGAAAGAGTCAGACCATATCTGGGATCAGCTGATGGCCGCACCCAGGGAGCTGCGGATTAAAGAGATGGACTTCACAGACCTGAAGGACGAGGATGACATGGACATTTTAGATATGGACAGTACGATGGGGTCAAGTGACCTGATTCCACCACCTCCTCCTCCGCTATGCAGCACTGCCCTGCCGCCACCTCCGCCCCTGTTCGGGTGCCCCCCTCCTCCGCCCCTGCTTGGCAAAATGATGCCCCCGCCTCCTCCGTTCATGCCCCCCATCCCTCCACCATCTCCTCAGCTGAGTCGTGGGGAGGCGCCTCTCTTCCAGAAGAAGAAGAAGACCATCCGTCTGTTCTGGAATGAGGTGCGTCCCATGGACTGGCAGTGTAAGAGCCATAAATTCTGTAAGGAGTCCCTCTGGTCCAAACTGGAGCCGATTAAACTGGACACGTCCAAGATGGAGCAGCTGTTTGAGTCCAAATCCAAGGAGCTGCCTGTCACAAAGGTAACTTGGTGTTTTATTGCTGTTACAGTAGAACCATGCAGTAATACTATTTACTTTTGGAGTTTGTTTTGCAGTCCTGATTTGCTTCAGTTTCTCTCCCATGGCTGAGGATTTCCTGCTATCTGGCACCATCTTAGAAAGGATCATTTTGTGTGTTTAGTATTAAATCTGATCCAACTACTGTCACTCTGAGTGTCTCACCTAAATGAATATACACAGGGTGGAGTACGCGTTTAAAAACCTGTTTCTTATTAGTGAGAGGGAAGAGACCGCCATTCCACACAGGCCCACTTTAAAGGAAAGAGCCATTCACCATTATCTCTGTCCATTCATTAATTTGCAGTTTTATTCATGCGCCCAGTTTTATTTGAATGACCCCTCCTGTTGCACCACCCTGAGGGGAGATTTTCTCAGATGATATCTCAGTGTTGCATGTTGATAATTGCAGCATTTTCCTCACAGAGTCAAGACAATATAATAGAAAATCCCACGAGTGTCTTACTGTGTAACAGCCTTTCAGGCCAGACAGTCTCTTTAAACTATTTCATACCAATAAGAAAATAAAGATTCATATACGGAATAATCTGGCTTTCCCTCAGAGACCCCTATTTATACCTTTTGCCCTGCTGGTAAGCAGATCTAACTGCACATTTGTCTCTTCGTCCATCTATTTCAGTTCTACATCAGTTTAATCACTGCCTATCGAGGGATCATTCATGCTCGTGATTATACCAACAACAAGACGTAAACCACAGGCCAAACTTATGGCAACCTGCTCAGGCTTGTGAGAGCTGACTAATCGCAGTGGACTTTTGTGTTCAGGAGATGGTCTTAAAGTGTCAGGAAACTAAAACAGAGCGTCCAGACAGAGGGTGAATAGAAGTCGCAGCAATGGACAGAATGAGAAAAATAGGGTTAGGGTTATTTTTTTGAACATCACAGCATGTCAACACATTTTGGTCAACATCTAAAGTTAAAGTATGAACCAGAAAATGAGTATGATATGGGACCTCCAGGTACTGCTTTCACTACTGAAGATGTAGGATCTAATATCAACGCTCAAACATCGATTTCTTGGTATCTCTCACAGAAAGCAGCTGTCGATGGCAAACGACAAGAAATCATAGTCCTGGATTCAAAACGCAGCAACGCTATAAACATCGGCTTGACTGTCTTACCTCCTCCCCGCACCATCAAGACCGCCATCCTCAACTTTGATGAGTACGCACTGAACAAGGAAGGCATTGAGGTAAGCACTTTTTGAGAGATTCTGTTCTTAAGACACATACTGAATCTGAACTTGTACTGTATATTATGAGTACTGTCCAGTCCATCAAATAAAACCCATTCAAACTCACTGCGTCCAAAATAAAGATGGTTTTCTTGAGTGATATTTACTCAGCACCCCAAAATACACCGATGGATTTCCACAAAAAAAGAGATTCAACTCGTCTAGATGGGATGACCCACAATGTTGACGTATCATGTGTTTTTCTGGCTGCTCGGCTGGCGTTTTAGCCGCTCTCATGTAATTAATCACGGCGATGATTAAAGGTTAGCTCCACGTGCATATTTTCAGCTCATTTTAAAAACCATACCTTGGACTTTTGAAGGACTTCACATCAGCAGATAATGATTAATGTTGCATCCCTTTGGTATTATATAACCTGCAGTTTTCAGAGCTTCTCCTCAACTTCACTCGCAGCAGCGAGGAGTATTCCTCTCCACCTTTTTGTCTCTGGAGATATTTTCAGCCAGACAACAAAAGCGAGGTTGAAAGTTCAGGTGTCCCACATGTCTGTGGGAAATTTTGGAAACATCTCCGATAAACAGAGCTAGAAACGTCAGAATCACTTTGTTTCCTCCCCTCACTTATGATTTACTCCCTGACATATTATGTAAAAAATTTCACTCAGGCACGACTCAGACAGACTTGATGGATGATCCAATAAGCCTCTTCCTTTCCCTTCCCTGCTCTTGTTTCCTCCTCCCTCTCCTAGAAAATCCTGACTATGATCCCCACAGAGGAGGAGAAGCAGAGGATCCAGGAGGCTCAGCTGGTCAACCCTGATATTCCCCTGGGCAGCGCTGAACAGTTCCTTCTCACCCTCTCGTCCATCACAGAGCTGTCTGCTCGCCTGCAGCTGTGGGCATTCAAGATGGACTATGAGCTTGTAGAGAAGGTCAGACACGTTTCCTGTTTTGTCCAATTTAATCACATGCAGATAGATCTTTACAGGTCTTTTTTTCAGTTTTGCAATACACATGCTTTTGTGAATTTAAGGAATAGTAATGCCACTATTATGTCTGTGTGAATGATTATTGAACTTACAGCCACTTAGCTTAGACTGGAATCAGAGGGAACAGCTAGCCTGGTAACAACAAGGTAACAAAATCCACTAACGGACACATCAAAATCTCACTAAAATGGGGGGTTGTGGGCTATTTACTGGCCAGCCGCCGTAACTGTAGATATTGGCAGACTAGCTGTCTCTCCGTTTCCTGTCTTTATGCTAAGCTACAATAACCGACTGCTGGCTTTAGCCTTATACTTACCAAAGATACATGAGAGTAGTATCCATCTTCTCATTTAACACTTGGCAAATAAACAATTTTCCCCCAAATTTGAACTATATTTGAACTATAAGCCGAAACAACTGTACTACAGATTCAACAGAACTGGTGATATCTCTTTTTTTATCTCACACATTCTTCTTCCTTGTCGAAACCTGGCGCTTACTTAACCACATTGCAACTCAAGCGACAGCAGTTTAGTCAGAGATTTCGGCACGTTATGCCAAAGACAGTTCAGAAACAAGACAGCACACTGAGGAACAATTTCCTGTGTCTGGGTCTTGTGGTGACAGGTCCTAAGTCTTTTCCTTCCAATGGGAGAAGTGAACATGAGCTGATATTGTGACCGATTATTTTGCCTCATAGTCACCAAAGTAAATATTTGACCGATTTGACACTAAAATGGCATTTTTCAGACAGACAGACAAATGTCTCTGTCTCAGCATCACACTCTTACAAGATCTGGAGCAAGTATTTTAAGCTAGCAGGTAAAAATGAATGGCAAAAATAAGGTGCAAACATTACATTTGCACTGTATTTCATGTTGTATTGTTTTGGAATGGAGAAGCATCAGCCCTCAGTAATGTGTTGTGACAAAAATGTCAAGGGGAAGAGATGACCACACTCGCATATGAGACAAGAAGTGTAAACTATTTCAAACCATGCCTGCAGCTCGTGATGCATCATCTTCTTTTATAGAGCATCTTTAGTTATGCTAGTAGCAGCTAATGTAGCTTCAAGCTGCTAGCTTCGAGGAGAGATGAAGAGCAGCTGGTAATCACACTTCTTTCTTTCTCCACATACCGTGATTCTTTTATTTTGCAAATTTGGAGTCTTCAGCCCCAACCGGTGCTGACTCGACTGACATCGCTTTAGGACATTTACCAAGCTTCACACAGCTCCCTCTGGAGCTACAAAAGGCTTTATACCACTTCTTCTTCCAAGACCCGTAAAAAGACTTTAATGTGTAGAATCTGTCAAGTTCTCCTTTAAAAATGTTTTGCATATCATTATCAAGGGATTGGAAGAGCAGAATGAATTGGATGAGAACGATGCTTCATTTTCATCGTCTTTTAGGAAGTGGCAGAGCCTCTGCAGGACCTAAAGGAAGGGATGGACCAGTTAGAGAAAAACAAGACACTCCGCTGCATCTTGACCACGTTGCTTGCAATAGGCAACTTTCTCAACAGCACTAATGTGAGTAAACTTCAAGACATATATGGCTTAGAGGCTCCTGCTTTTTCACTTTCTCTCCCCCTCTGTCTTTAACTCACTTCCTCCGTTTCCTCCCACGCTCCTCCTCCGACTCCCCCTGCCAACATATTTATTTGGCAAGGATAACAGTGGACTCTATGTGTAGAAGAATGTGCTGCCTGACTCTCTGCACCAGACACTGTCCTTCTACAGTAAAAAACGCTCGTCGAGGCCTCCGCTGAACCTGGCTCTGTCTGTCTGTCTGAGAGGAAGAAGGGAGGGCGTGTGTGCGATTGTGTGTTTTCTCGAAAAGTTTGACTTTGTCTGGCTGCTTGTAAGTGAACTTGCATCTGTGTCTCGGTTTGTGACTTTCTGTGGCCTTGCATCTGTGTGTATGTGTACCTCTGGGATATGAGGGCCAAAAATGCAGAAGGAAAACATAAGTCATCAACATCAAAACAAGTAGTTCCCGTAAATAATGGCTGCCTTTATTTTTTTGCAGTAAGCCATTTAAAACTGGCAGAAGAACAAGGTAGATCCTGTTGGGATTATGTCTTTCATGATACATTCTGGCTTTTTTTAGCTCTGCTGTGGTGAGCAGAACAATCGGTCGGGTCTGAAGTAGATTGTGGTTTCTGATAATCACCAGCGTAATGAATCTACATATCTACTCTGAGCACTCCATTGAGCTCCTTTTTCCGACTGTGCCAAAAAGGAAATTCAGTGCAATTTGGACCTCGAGCTCAGGCTTTTGATTTTTAATTTCAGACAGTTGTTTCCGTCCCACATTCTGACTCTGTGTGTGCATCCATCTCCAGGCTAAAGGCTTTGAGCTGAGCTACTTAGAGAAAGTCCCAGAGGTGAAGGACACGGTTCACAAGCAGTCGCTGCTGCACCACGTCTGCTCCATCGTGGTCGAGAAGTTTCCAGACAGCACTGACCTCTACTCTGAGATAGGAGCCGTCACCCGTCTGACCAAGGTTTACTTCTTTTAAAAACTCATGTTACACTTGATCAACAGTAAGACTTTGTTACTAGGATGGCTGCATCTGCCTATTAGTTTTTACAATTTATTAATTAATCATTTAGTCTATAGAATTGTTGAAAAAAACTTTCAAACTGCTTCTTTTGTTCAACCAACAGTACAAAACCCAAAGATTATTCATTTACTATCATAAATGACACAGAAAAGCAGCAAATCCTCTCATTTAAGAGGCAGGAACCAGCAATTGTTTGACATTTTTGCTTGAAAAATTACTGGAATGGTTTATCAATTATCAAATGTGTTGTTGATTGACTTTCTTTTGTTCAACTTATCAATTAATTGTTGCCATAAATAACATTTTTATATCTATTGAAAAGAGTCGTAAGCAGTCTGTGATGAGTTCTTTCTGTGATACTGTTGTCAGGTGGACTTTGATCAGCTTCAAGACAATCTGGCCCAGATGGAGCGACGGTGCAAAGCATCATGGGATCACCTGAAGGTCATTGCGAAACATGAGATGAAACCAGCGTTGAAACAAAAAATGTCCGACTTCCTCAAAGACTGTGCGGAGAGGATCATTATTCTGAAGATTGTACATCGAAGAATAATCAACAGGTATGTTTGGATCAAACGAGGTGATTAAATGAAACATCTCTACCTGTGTCAGTGGCATTATAAGTGTTTGTAACGTTTTGTTTTTGCACGTTTAAACCTTGTTTCTGCCAAAGGATTACTGTACAGTTATGTGCCGTTTCTTTACACATCTGCAGGTTTCATGCTTTTCTTCTGTTCCTTGGCCATCCGGTATACGCGGTACGTGAGGTCAGCATTCATCGCTTTAGCAAGATCCTGAGTGAATTTGCCCTGGAGTATCGCACAACGAGAGAGCGCGTGCTGCAACAGAAACAGAAGAGGGCCAACCACCGAGAGAGGAACAAGACCAGGGGAAAAATGATAACAGATGTAAGTGCTCTTCACCACGAGCAACGAGTCACACGGAACACTTTCTCCATTTCCTGATCCTCATCTTTGTTTGGTTTGTACTTATGAACAATATGAGCGATCCCCCGACTCTGGTTATATCTTTAATCTGGTTAAAGAGCCAAACGTGGACGTTTCTGACAGACACGGCATACATTTGTGATGACATCAGCACAGTTCCTCGGTATTCACATGTATAGGTTACTGTAACAACAATCAGTGAGTTGTTTTCAGTGTATCTCATTCTGTAGCTGCAGCAGGCTAAGAAAGGCCAGAGCAAACACCTCCCTGCATGATTAAAATCCCTTAAACCCTGAGGAGTCGACCGCTCAGAGCGGACTCCACAGCGAGCCTTGGCAGGGGCCCCTCTCTCTTCAAAGGGACCCTAATTCAATCACTGTGTGAAAATTCAAACCTTTGGATGTCCCTGAAGGAGAAATAACGAGGCCCACACCTTAACCACACTCTTACAAAGATGTTCAGTGCAGCATGCTCTTCTGCTCCATAGCTTGTACATATCTGCGATGTTTTTATGTTATAGAGGAGCAATTTTGATGTTTAAAGGAATAGTTTTACATTTGTGAAATACCCTTATTCACTTTCTTGTTGAGAGTTAGATGAGAAAATGCATAAAACTCTCATCTAGCAAACAGCTAGCCTTGCTCTGGTGTACAGTCAAACAAGATTTAACTTGCTTATTAGTGAGATTTAGGCCAGAGATATATTTGCTTTTTAACTAACGTTTGCATTAAAAACAAGCTGCATTGTGAACGTTATTGTTCACATACTTGCCTATGTAGTACGTGTGTTATTGGAGGTTTACAACACAAATCAAGGATCATGTATTCCTTTATCATTTTAGAAAACGCTACAACCTTTGTAAAACCAATTCGATAACTCAGTGGTGTGTTTTCCTGAAAAATGGTCACTTTGTAGACACCAGCAGTACACTGTATTTACAACACACGTTCTTTTCCCCTTCCACTTCCTTTATCTCTGTAGAGTGAGGATGACGATGAAAGTGAGGTAACTGTGTGTGAAAACAATCGCACGTGACCTTTACGTTGTGACTAACATTCAACCAGACTGTGTTGTTTTAAGTCTGAACAATAACTGGTGTGTTAACGATGATTAACAAAGGACAAGTCATTAGTAAGACTGACAGGTTCTGTGTGTGACCTCACACGAATGAGGAAGCTTGACAGTGATGACAAGGGGGAAAAAAAGAGGCGCTCGCATGATGTCAGCTGGAGTGTTGAGTGAATCTCACTAGGGGGAGTTGCTGCAGCTACTTCCTGGTAGAAATGAATGGACCTCAGAGGGACTCAGAGCTGAACCCCTGACACTGGCATGTCTGCATTGCTGCAAGAAACAGTCATGAGGACTTTTCTTTGTGTCACAGAATAAACAGCACTTTAAATGTGGAACTTCCAAGTTTCTGAAATGACTAATCGTTCTTACTTAGACTGGAAAGTGCTGTGTCACTGGTGAAGATTAACCTGTATGACAAGTTTGACATTTAAAGATTTTCCTTGTGGTTCTTCCCTTATTCTAAAAATACCAGAGCATGGAGCTGAGTTTCACTGTCTCCTGCTAATAAAATGTCAGATATCGTAATCCTGTGTCCTCCCCCTCCTCCAGAGCGGTAAATTTGGCGGTGCCCCGTCAGAAGCACAGGAGAGCCAGCCTCAGGGTATCCAGTATGCTGAAGATGCAGCTGAACATGAGAACATGAAGGCCGTACTGAAGAGCAGCCTGCAGGGCGGAGAGAGTGGGTCGTCCACGGTGCCCGGCCTCCGCACACGCACCAGAGCCAGCAGCACCCGAGGTCAGTCCCATAAACACGTTATACTGTTACAGCCCCTACATAGCTTTTATATTAATATCATCAGCCATCCGTCCACTACACCGAGATTTGTATTCCTCCTATGGCCGTAAATGCTCCAGGAGCACAGCAAGAACAATTTATTTTACCTGAAGCTTTTAAACTAAACTTTGACTGCCGGATAAGACTGACTGCTGTGAAATTTTGTACAGACATTTATGATTGCCAGATGATGAATCCTGCAAACTCTGGTGATCCCCTGACATTACCTCTAGTGGCACGAGAGGTTCACATTTGTGTTTTGTGAGGGAAATTTCTTGACAACTATTGGATGGACTGCCATGAAATTTTGTACACAGTCATGAATCGTTAGAACTGTGGGGATCCCAAACCTTTTCTTCTCACGCCATCACCAGATCAACACTTGAACACTTTACCCTGTACAGTACCAAGTTATTTTGTTTTTAGCGCTAGTTAGCAAATCTTAAATATGACATCATACCAGCTTAGACTGGTTATAGACAAGTTTTCTGCTCTCAATATACAATTTTGTCTGCCACCGGGCATGTGCTCACCAGCGAAAAGGAAGTTTAATTGGTGATCCATCTCTATTATAGACTAAAGGACATTTTGTCCTGTGTTGTCGTCATGTGTGAAAACATGCAAATGCATACTACAGACAATTGTAGTATGTACTGTAAGTAAAAAGAGAAATTATGTGATCAGCTTTAGTCTTGATCTCTTAAACCTGCCCTCCAACATCTCTGTTGTTTTCTTATCCATTCTGACCTTGTTGTTTTAGGGCGTGTTCCCCCGTGGTGTTCTGCCAATGATGACCCAGTGAACTGCACAGATGACACAGCTGATGAGATCATGGAGAGGATCGTTAGGTCAGCCACTCAGGGGCCCAGCCAGCGGACGCAACCACGGGAGAGGAGACGATCCCGAGCCAACCGAAAATCATGTGAGTCATGTCAACCGTCTCAAATTTATTATCATGCACAACGGAATGCTATCAGCAAACACTGTAATAGAATACTTATCAAAGCTCTCATCACAGTTTTTACTTCTCCACTCCACTTTTTTCTTTTCCTGTCTGCACAGTGAGGAGGACACTGAAGAACGGTTTGACAACAGAGGAGGCGAACGCTCTCGGCTTGTCCAGCGGCTCAGAGATGCAGGTGTGAGCTGGACACGAGGATGTCTGGAAGCCCTTTCACTGCCCCTCCAACCTGGCAACCCACTCCACTCTAGCTTGGCTCTAAAATCCCCCCCCCCCCCTCCAGCTTTGATGAGTTGACCTCATCTTCATGCTTGATCCGAGTGCTTCCCGAAGAGAGTGGACGAAAGGAAGAGGATTTTAATCTTGAACTTGAGCGCTGCGTTCAAACCACTAAGCTTTGCTGTTGCTGGATAACGTCGATGATCTGCACTCACAAGGCTTAATCACAATCATCCTTCGAACGTGACATTGCATAGAAACACCCGCGTAAAAGTGTGTTTTGTAAGGCCGAGGGTATGAGAAGAGTTGGCCGTGCGTATTCTCCAGCCTCCGTGGCCTTGACTGAATCCAAAGGGCTAGAAGTGTGGTACAGACACTAAACTCTCCGCGGGTTTAGTGTCAGCCCTGAAGCTTTAGTGATTAATTGAGTTGAAAGAAAATTTTATCTATTGAATAGATGGCTTTGTGCAGAAGGTTATTCTGTTATATACTACTGTGGTAGTTTTGTGTTTCTTTTCATTTTGCTCAAGAAGGTGCTCAAATAAGGAACAATTGCACTGGATGTAAAAGTTGGGTATCAATGGAATGTGAAATCCTTGACACTGATGAACCACTCATCTGAATCTGAATCTGAAAATATACTCGACAGATTAACCAGCAAATCAACAGTAGCACAGTTTTTAATGTCTAATCAAAGTGGACAGATTCAAGGCAGATGTGCATCTCAAGCTTCGTTAGTTGACTGGAATTTACGAGAAACATTTTTGTAGCAAAGATCGCAATCTAAAGTTCACGTACTGTGGGTAAGACCGATGACACCACTAGTTTCAGACACCATGCAGACATTTTCAGCTTCAACACACACGTAGGCAAGTTGCATCACGCGACCTACTCTCACAGTCGGTTAGAGGAAGGCAGGCGCGGCGTTGCAGGTGAGCAACCTTCGTAGAGTTACGTGGTTTTATTTTCTAGAAACTATGAGCTGCACATTTCAGAGTGCCTTTCAGAGACAGTTATTTATTAAGACGTTTTCAGGGACATATAATCAAGAAAATGTTACTACAGATGTGCAGCCTGTGAGGGGAGAGAGAGGATAATATTGCAATGTGCATCATTCACGAGCTGTGATTTATGTTTAACCAGTGTTTTTAAACTTGTCCTGGCAAAATTTCTGTTCTGTTTTTTGTTTTGTTTTTTCTTTTCCGTGCTACGTCTTGTTATGAAAATAGCTTTAAAGTATTTATGACAACTTAGGGATTGGTTATGCACATTAGCTGGATCCTGTTGCCTTACTGTAGAACACGGACACACATTGTTCCACTCAAGTCCAGATTTAGATATAAGGAGTTAAAAATAGATCAGGCCATATTAAATGTATAGGTCAGCTGGCATCACTGGAGATCTTGCTTTGTATTCCTTCACTCTCTAACTATGAATGTGAACATCAGGGGTTTCATGATAATTAGTAATAGGGACGCACATAAAATCTCCGTTATTTATCTATTTTAGAACATGTGAAAAGAAGGAGCACCGTGTTAAACTTTCATTATCTGTTTTTGAACTAACGATGAGCTCATTGTGCTATTAAATAATTTGGAAAGGCCTCGGCTAAATTCATGACACGCATAACTTCAGTTCATATCACGGAGAGGTAAAACTTGCAAATGTTCACTGTGATGGAAACATAGCCATTGAGAGAAACAAGAATCTAGTGCAACATCATGATAAAGCTACATAAAACCACACCAGCAGTACATGTTTTTTTGTTTGTTTAGACTTTACTGAAACCTATTCAGCACCTTAGACTCAATGTGTAGCATGCAACTTAGTAGTTATGGCGGGAGGAGGAGCTCATTGTGTTTCCCAGA
Source organism: Pagrus pagrus (assembly GCF_965226575.1). Lineage (NCBI taxonomy): Eukaryota > Metazoa > Chordata > Actinopteri > Spariformes > Sparidae > Pagrus > Pagrus pagrus. Next base: position 17,199,658 of record NC_140191.1, read on the forward strand.
TTGTACTGATTTGTGTCAAAAACCAGACAGAGTAGTTGTGTAAAGTAGTAGAGGGGGAATGCTGTAAAATGATGTACATGTCATGACAATGTCTTTGTGTTCTTGTTTTGTTTTTTTTGGCTCCATGTGTAGAATAGTGTATTATAGACTAAAAGCAGTATTATTCTAAATATAATTTAAGCAAACCAAGCCATGCATGGTTTAAAAAGTTGTCACTTCTGCTTGAAACAAAGGGAGGTTCACTTTGGTTCTCAGAGCTGTAGGGTCTGTGTGCGTGTTATTAACCCTTTTTACTTCACAGCAAACAAATGTGGTGAAACACGCAGTGATGAAATTCACCAGCTAGTCCTGTGGAATCCCTTAGAAGCCTCTGATTTCATTGCACTCAACGTTTTTTTGTTTTTCTTCTTTTAATTTAACATTAGCCCACCACACACATTTGCTGCCTGTGCCATAACATCACTGTGGAACTTGGACACAAGTGCTATACAAACAAGGCTTCTATTGCGTCTTTGCCCACAGCAAAAAGTATGTAACAACTACAATAAAATGGCTCATTAAAACATCTTTTGACAGTTTTCTTTTTTAATCATCTTTCAATTGTGTTGTTGAGTTTCCCCCAGGGGGAAAAATACGTGTCACATGTAACACTTAGGCGAAGAAAAAGCAAACGAGAAAACTTAAGCCTCTTTATTTTCAGTCCACACAACCCATGCTTCAAGTCACTTTATGTTCAAGAGCATATAGAGGTCGATGACAAGCTTGCCAATACAGCTCATCCGGTGTTTTACGCATGGCCATCACTCAGACCTCATTTGGTCTTGTTCAAAATTCCTATGTGTCCACAGGTGTTATGGATCTAAATGTGATTATGGTTTGCTTTTAATAAATTGCAGACATTACGATGAACAACACAGCTACCTAAAAAAGAGAGGGGGAAAGGTAGGAAAATACAACTGAGCATCAAAGAAAGAAAAAAAAAAAAGCACAAGAAATAAAAGTCAGCTAAAACAGTCTCAGCAAATCCAGTGCAACCCAAGACATGTTCTGCTTTATACTAGCTGAAAACTAAAAACAAGGGCACATATTAAGAATTATATAATTTGTATCTCCTGATCATAATTCAAATTTATCAATGTACACTTTCCCTGAACAATTACTTTTGCACAGTACCTCAGAATTGTATAGATAAATTACAAAATGGAGTATTCCCTTTCCACCAGACATGATTTACTTTGTAAAACCCCTGAATGACTGACAGGCAGAAAGCTCTTATGCAGTTTACTTTTTTTTTAATATATTGCTACATTTTTAACAAAGATTAACAAAGGGATTTTCAGTTTTGCATATTCTTAGGTGTGTCGTTTGGTGTGCGTCTGCACCGATAATGTCAAATTATCTGAAATAGCACCAAAAGACAAACGTCTGACTGTTTACAGGCCAGGCGTTTATTGAAAGTTTGTTTTTTTAGAAATAGTACATAGCAAGTGTGCAGTGCAGTTTAATCGTTAACCACAAAGTGATTAGATTTATAAAATGGCAAAGAAGTAAACAACACTAGCTGTATATTACCAGACACATAAAGCTGATCCTCAATCAACACGGACAAGTCGGACTTGACTCGTCTCCTATCTCGGGGTTAAGATTTAATCTTCTGCGATGGATACAAGTAAACTCAGAGCTGTTTTTGGACACAGTTCCTGGTGGTGGTTTGGTACGATAATAAACTTTTAGATCTGGCTTGAATTTGAAATTATAAAAAGAAGTCCTTAATGAATACTCATGATTCAGGTTGACCTTCTTTTACAAACAGGATTTAGGGATAAGTTCAGTTGAAGAAACAACCGAAGCTTGATGTTTGAGGTGTCTAAAAAGCTTATATAAAAATGTATACCCAAATTATAGCTCCTGTGAGGGAAATATGTATATGTTTACATTTTTAAAAATACCTTTTTTTTTTTTTTAAAACCATAGTTACTCATGAAGTTAATTGAACATATAGCACCAGCTTTTAGATCATGCCAAGCCTTGGGTTTGGTCTAAAGAGCAAATCTGTGCTGCACTAAAATAGTGTAACGCAGACAGCAGTGAGACAAATTGACAAATCTTCAAAGAACTTAAAGTGCCACTCCAGTCCCACTCCAGCTTCCCAGACTTCAGCTATCTAAACCTAACCACAGTACGCATTTTCCTATCTAAGACAACTGATGGGGAGCTTCAAGCATTTCCATGAGGAAAGTGTCAATAGGTGTGTCACCAATCAACTTGAAGAAGAAGAGATGCTCCAAGCACTTCAAGCCGATGGATCGCAGTGCTGGCAGTCGGAGGAGAAGCTTAGCAAACCTGATGGAGAAAAGAAGATAAACAATGATGATTAACTTTGATATCTGAAGTCAACGCAGTTAAAAACAAAAGCGGAGTGGAGCTCGTTATAGCTGAGGTCCTTTACCTTCCCTGCTGCTCTGGGTATCTCTGTTTGCAGTAGGCTTCCAATGATGCATAGACCTTTTCTCTAAGCAGCTCCACCTCACTGGTGTTGGAGAGCCCTTTAGCATCTGCAAGAAAACATATTTTCATTAGGATTAAGACCCTTAAAGATACGTCGTACCTTGTAAAAAATAAATGAATGAATCTTTCTTATGTAGATATCAGCATTGTGCAGGCACCTGGGTTGAAGAGGACGATGGCTCGGAGGCAGCCCAGCTCTGTTTTGTCCATTTGCATATCTCTCATTTTATTGACGAGCTCAGTGAGGACCCTAAATGACGACAGATTTTTGAGTTTAAAATACAAAGAGTAGAACAAGAAGATTGCACAAATTTTATATATCAAAACAGTAAAATTACCTGTCAAATATGGCACCGACCTCTGCACTCTGCACACTTTCCCTGCGTTAAACAAAACCAGTTAATATGCAGACACTACAGATATTTAAAAACATTCTTCCAGGGCATTATGGGTGTCGGCTACTTTTTGTCTCCATACCTGTCAAAAATAGCTCCGACTCCGGCGCTGTGTGCACTGTCGCGCTGCAGCTCAGAGGCCAGGAGGACTCCATCCTTCAAAGCAATGGAGCGATGGGAGAATGAGGCAATGAGGAGCTCATTCCAGCCTGACAAATGACATACAATTAAACAAACGTTAGTAAAGATATCAGAGGAAAAACATTTTAGCAGTTCTGACAAGTGAAATGTGAAATTACAGACACAGTTAAGAGCGGTTTTAAAGAGGAATGAATCTCAATTGTGTCCAAAACCGCCTCCTGAGGTTGAAACCCTTTGAGACACCAAACACATAATAACAACAGGCACCAAACAACAGACAACACGTCTTCAACACCAGGTGACTCTGCTCACATGCCGTCCAAACTGAGTGAATCCACTGTATGAAGCTACTGTTATCTCAGTACCTTACACCCTTCTGCCCCCCTCCTATTATAGATGCATACATTTATGTTTCAAAATACAACTGAGAAAAAACATATTATAGACTTTCTGACTGCCATATTGAAGTATATTTTATGGTGCATTAATCTACAATAGTCTTCATCTTGCATTGACTCTTTCCATGAAAAAACACCAACATTCAGGTAATCTACTACATTAACATTGTTTGGAGTTTTCACAGATGTTATCATTCACGTTGTCTCGTCGGTATTTTCTATCCTGGTTTTGGTAGCGAAGGTAAAATTGCAACCTTTTTTGGGCTCTGCTGGCAAATATGTTGTAACTTAACATTTCCTTGTGTTTCAACTGTTAACTCTTCTAACTCTTGTTAATTTTGGAGTTCATCTATTCACATGTGCAAACAAAATCAGAAAGATAGCTGTGTCACTGTTTAAGACCAGTTTACACTGAAATATGAAAACAGAATAAGTAACTGACCTTGGCCTTGTTACTTTTTCAGAAATGTACACAACACTGCAACATATCATAACCTGCCTCTGATAAATCTGCAAAGACATAGTGTGGATCTGATCTTTGATTTTGAAGGTGCTTGATCATACCTGCACGAAGAAGGATGACCTGGTCATCAAGGGGCAGTTCAGAGAAATGAGGGATTCTCTTCGCCCACTCCACCAGTGCAAACAGCTGTTTGTCTGCAGTCTGACAGATGTTGGTGACGGCATCATGGGGCTGAAACCAAACAATACGTTTACTTAGTCATCCATCCAAAACAAATTATTCCAGCTACAATAAGCCTGGGGTAAAAAATTAAATAAGTTGTGGTAAATCCATCATGCTCCTGTGAAAACACAAAATCTATTGACATGTTGTAATGACTCACAGAGTTGCCGGCAGAACCGCCATCAGAGTGAAGCTCAGTCTTCTGCTCCACAGCAGTCTCTGCCTCTAAAATCTTCTCCACAGGCATCTCCTCGTTCACTCCGACACTGAACTCCAGCTCTCCTTCACGCTCTCGGTTCCTCTGGCGCTCCTCCTGGACCGCTGCGTCAGACAAAACACGAGGAGACAGTGGTGGGGGGAGAAAAGGAATGAGGTGATGGTAAATATTGAAGAATGAAAAGACTTTGGGGAAAAGAAAAAAAGACAACTGATGAATTTACGGGTTAGAGTGCTATTATGCAAAATGCTCTGCGTCTCTTCAGGGTTTATGTTGCATTGAGAAAGTCCTGTTTTAATTTGAGGCCATCTTAAAATAGGTAATCATGTCAGTGATGGCAAAAAGCGTAGCATTCAGTGGATTGCCTACACTGAAATGTTGGGCTGGCAATCTACAGAGCACGTTCCTCAAGATATGGTTTGATTCACGTTGCTTACAACTGATCATCACTGCTGATTATGTTTCTCAATGCATCTTCATACACAATGATTTTTGATTTCCATACTTTTCCTACTGTATAATATGATAATTCATATCCATCATGACACAAATCTGATGAATTTACTTCCATTATCAACAGAAGTACAGTAACTGTCAGGTTGAATTAACATGCATGAGCTTGTTATTAACATGCCCTCGAGTTAGCTCACATGCATTAGTTGAATGTTTAACAATTAAATACTAAATAGTTAAAAGACAAAATCACAATGCATCTTAGGCCCAGTTCACACGTACATGGGTATTTTTGGAAAAATGTTTTTTAGAAAATAACAGACTCTTCCTTGACAATGTTTCTTGGCCAGCAAAACATTGTAAGCACTCGTTTTTGCCTCTCTTGTCCATTCCTGTATATCAATGTCCGCTCGTGTCTTTGTAAAAATAAAGTTAAACGTTAATATAACATCCAATTCATCAATGTACAAACTCAAATACTCCAATATCATAACATATAGTCTGGGTTCACATTTGCCAATGATGCTACAAACACCAATAAAATGTGTTTGTCTGCGTCATCATTTCCAAAAATCTGTTTTCTGCCTATCCAGACGTTAACACTTAAAACGGAGCTTAGAAATACCCATATACGTGTGGACAGGGCCTTAAAATCTATTGTTTTTCCCGCCCCTACTGAAATGGCAGCCTGACTCCAGAGTGGTGCCGTCCTAAGTGGCACAAAGAACCCTAAGACAACTGAGGAGCCTGGAGACTAGCACGTGAAGGTTGTTAAAAGTTAACGGCAGTTATAAAGTGAGTTAATGTTGTCTACAACAACCTAAAAAGGAGACTGTGATCTCAGTCAGGTGAAAGAAAAGAAGCTGTTGTCTGGTCCAAAAAAATATCCCCATCTGACCACCTGAATCTGACTTCCTTCAATCAAATCAGGAAAATGACTGAGCTGTTTAAATCTCTTTGGAAATACACAGATAATCTACCCGTCTCACTGACACTAGTAAAGAGGCAACACCTCTCAGGATACATACTGTACGCTGGATGTATTTAGGATCCTTATAACTGACAGTGTGGCCGATGAACGCCACGACTTATTGTGCTCCGTTATACTCTGTGCTGCCTCAACACAAATCCACTCCATTAGGTCTAAAATAAAAGGTACACACATTCGACAAACTTACAGCTGCCAAACTGCTTACTTTATGAAGTCTATCATCACGATCCTCATCTCTGGGTACTTTTTCACACATAAATCCCGCAGTCAACAGTTTTGCACATCTAACACAACAAGCTAATTCTCTAGGTAACATCAAAATACAGTATCTTTAAGATTTCATTGACATACTCATCCATCCCTCATCCTTTCCATCTTCTTTATTCCACTTTACATGTTTGACCACTATTGAAAGATGGAGAAAGGGCAGAATAGGAGAAAATGAAGAGGAGAGATGGAGAGGGGTTAGTTATATAAACCAGCCCCAATACACCCATCTCTACCCTTTAGCTTATCTAATCTAGCAGCTGTCCTCGCCTACCCCCTAAATACTGAGCTAATCCAATATTACTTAATCATTTTAATTGGGGTTTCTTTGGTACAATGACTTATTTTAAGAAATCTAACTGACTGCCAATGTTTACATCATTCTACAATTAGACATGTAATGCTACCTTGCAAGAAAACTCCAATGTATGAGACATTTGTATAGTTGCATGTAAGACAACTCGCAACAAAAAAACGTGTTCGTAAACCTTCATTATCCAAAAAGGCTCTTAAAATGAACCTCTCATACAACCCCCGTTCCCTGCATACCTTCCCTCTTCATGCCCATGGCCAGGCACTTCTGGTAGCGGCAGTACTGGCAGCGATTGCGCTGGCGTTTGTCTACCAGGCATTCTTTGTTATCCCTGCAGGTGTAGCTCAGGTCTTTGCGCACAGTTCGTTTGAAGAAACCTTTACAACCCTCACAGCTGTACACTCCATAGTGCTTGCCTGTATATTATACAAGTTGGAAAAAAGACAAATTAGAGGAAAGTTAACAGATCAAAAAACAAACAGCAACGTGAAGACACACATTTTTATTTCAGCTAGCTACAATGATTGAGATTCATTTCCAGGCAGAAACGTCTGACAGACACTGATATTAACATGAAATTAAACAGTATCTGGCTGTTGTTTCACTCCTGCTAATCCTGCTCTTAGCGCACCCACTCACCAGAAGAGCGGTCTCCACAGATGACACACATGCGTTTCTGAGACAACATTAGTCCAGGGCTGTGAGCTTGCATGGGCCTCAGGCCAAACGGAGGCTTGACGTCTTCTGAGCTGCTGATTGAGTGCATCCCTGATATGGGTGCTGAAGAAGAGATCTGGATGCAGTACAGCCAAAACACAAAAAACAATGTGATTAATAATGTATAGAGTTAGATAACAACACCTCCTCACCCAATTCCTGATGACAATGACTAGTGTGCACACAAAAGCTTCTGGCAACAAGCATTAAACAAATGGGCTTTCTCCACTTCTGACCGTTCGCTGTACACATCAGGGCTGCACGATGTGGTAAAAAAATTCATATTGTGCTTATCCTTATACATACTGCAATTCCAATATGATTCGGGAGTAGTGGGAATGATCATTTTTGCATCACAACTTTCCTTTTCAATAAAAAAATGAAATCAAATCATGATGATGTAACATTAGTTGGGGTCTGTACTAAGTAAACACGTTCTCTTACAGCTGGAAATGTGTGAATGTAAGGACTGGGACGTCTCTGCAGCACTACAGTACCTCGTTATAATGCTGTTTTTTCACACATTTTACCCAAAAACTGCAGCATCTGGTGATCTGGATATTGCAAACTCAATAATATTGCAATTAAGTGTACAGCCCTTGTACACAAGTGCATTGCAGTGTACCAAAAACTAGCCTTTTTCAGCATCTCCCCCACGTAAACACCAGTAACCTACAACTACGGCGGACTAATCTCCTGCATACACAAACGAAGAGCACCAAAATCAGTTCATCAACTCTAAAGGTGGGTCAGTTACCTGACTGTTGCTGATGGGTCCAAATCCCAGAGAAGGTGAGACCACGGGGGAGTTAAGTGATGGACTGATAACAGAGAAAGGAGAACCCAAGATGTTGGTGGGGCTGTTAGAGGCTGAACTGTTGGGCTGCTGTGAGGACATGGCTAGGTAGCGACCCAGTGGAGAAGAAGACGTCCCGTCTGAAGGATATCAATCTGAGGGCAACACAAATGGATATTATTAGCTTAACAAAGCAATAACAGCTGAAGACCATGAATGACAGGCTGATCATCAGGGTTTTCATTATAGACTATTTTAATAAAAATCAGTCCTTAAAGTAGTTTTTGGTCTGGTTATAGGCACTTGGGCACCATGGTTTGCTGCTTTTCTCTATTTTCTGTAATTAAAATTAGGAATATCTTTGAGCTTGGGGTTGTTGGTCAGACGACACAGGACATTTGATAAACATGGACTCGTTTTACAGAAACATCGAGAACATAATGTAGCTTTAGTTGCAGGACACGTTAAAAAAAAAAAAGTTGCAGGACACATTGACGTTGCCTGTCTAATTTTCCAACAGCTAACCAGGTCAGCTACTAAACCAAACAGTACAAATGAACCTGACACGTATTAACTGTAAAACAGAGTGATCTGATGGACGGATGTGATTGAAACCACAGTGTTTGTAAGCTAAACTGGAGCTTAAGGTCCAAATTGTTGTACATGCACCGCCCTTATAAAACTGATCATATTAAAGGAAAAACACATTAAGACCAACAACGTTTTGTGTGTTTTGCGTGCTAATCTTTGTTCAAACTGATTAAACCTCTATGTACATGAACATTTGCTTACATTAGTCAGTGTTTGTTAACGATAGTTGGCCCCTGTTGGCATCGCAAAAACGTTACACGTTTGCTAAATGTTGCTAACGATACGCATTGACATTACCGTGGAGAACAGCATTAAATAAATGTAAAACACGGACCGTAAACAAAAGCGCTTGTGTCCATTAGTGTTTCATGAATAAATATTAACGCTAATAAAATGCACTTCTGAATGTGACATATAAATAATGCCCTCCGTCTGTTTTTACCGTTAGCTAGTTAGCTAGCTGTAAATCCATAAACGCTCGAAAGAGCTAAAGCTAACGTTAGCCTTCGTTGCCACACGTCTGGCTAATATTTCACTCTATTGCATTTCGTAAAACCACGATACAAACATACCCTGTTAGTCATGAAGAAAAGTAGGAGCTTAGCGACTCGACGATCATCGAACCACTTCAATAAATCCGCACGGCTAGCGCAATGTTGTCTAGCTAGCTATGATTAGCCTCTTAGCTGCAAATACGGCTAAGATAGCTAATACAGCTAGCATTAGCCTACTGCACGGCGCAGGGTGATAGTCTGGAGAAGCGGTTGTTGACAAAATAGCTCATGGTCGTTTGAAGGTTGGATTTACTCACCAGACACACCTTCGACGCATTGTTGAATACCACTTCACTATAGTAGGTGCAATGAGACAGGCGCTAGACAGCAGGCCGACTCTCAGATCCAGTTTACTTCAACTTGACGCTGTTGTTGTTTACAGGCCATGGTGGCTCAGTGCCAGTATCCCTTGAGCCAAAATGTCTCATGGGACCACCCATAACAGTACTGTCATATGACACTCCTGCAGCACGATTTATAATTTAATCAGGGTGAATCTGGTTTATTGTTCACTATTTTTCATTGCATTTGAACGAATGCATGAAAAAGATGACAAACTAAATGCTTTGTTTTAACCTTGCCTCTGTATATTATGCTGAAAATGAGTAAATGACCTTCCAAAAAAAAAATAAAAAATGTTCTCACACACCATCTGTTCACTGCACCAGACAATATTATAATAAGGTGCATCACTGGTGCATTCACTACCTGGATACATGGGAAAGGGAAGTGCTCACTGTTGTTATGATGAGGTATTGGTAATAAAAGCATAAGACGGTGAGCTGCAGTCCTCTCAGACAGAAGTGCTGTGTGGTTTCTGGGCAGACTAAATGTGGCACGAGAGACTAAAATCTGAGCAAACTGTTGGTCAGCCACACCTACAAGAAGTGGTGGAATGCTTCTGCCTTTGACAGGAGGGCCGGTGATTGCACAACGTCTTAATGCTCCAGTGATGTTGCACAGTATCATCTTTCACTATCTAAAATATAGAACACTGTGTTCTGGTTCTGTGATCCGCTGAGCTCATTTAAAAAAAAACTCCCTCGTTCTCAAGGGCGAGGAGTGAGTTGCACTTCTGGAGCAGAGTTGTTAATTAATTGCAGCAGTTTTTGTTTTTTTTTTAACTCGAGGATTCAGAAGTGAGCTGCAATTTCTATTGAGTCGCATTTTTTCTTCCCCTTAGACTGTTTGAATTATTCACTGTGTCACAAAAGTTAAAGCCAATTTCATTTAGATTCAGGGGACATGTTCAAGTACATAGGATCCAACAGATCCCAATATCACAACACTTTTCTTCAACATTTAAGTAGATTCATCTGTGTAAATCATACATGGGTGTGCTCATCATGGACACTCAGGAGGAGCCATTGATGAATACATGCTGTATCAGAGCCAAAGTACTGATTTTATTTGATTCATTTTAGCAATCAGATAAAAAGAAAAACACTGATCTGATTGAAATAATCAGAAAAAATGCTGAATATCGGAGCAGATAATTAGCCTGCTCCCAGTTTATACATACTGTACATGTAAATATACGTTTGATTTTACTTTTACTTGTATTTTTGATACTTAAGTGTGTTTAATATCAAATACTTTCAGACTTTTGCTCAAGTACTATTTGTATGCATGACTTTCACTTGTACCAAAGTAATACTTTTAAACAATTTCTTTACTTTTACTCAAATATGACATTTGAGCACTTTTAACGACACTGGTGAGATGCTCTCTCTCCTTGTCAGCATTCGTCTTCAATGTTGGACAGGAGGAAGCAGACGTGGGAGAGTGGTTTACATTTTTCACTGTTTACGCAATAACTTGCTCACCTTCATTCTCTTCTCTTTTGAATGAGTTTTTTGCGTTAAATGCCTAAAATAAGTGCTGTAGTGAACACAAGCTTAAGAGATTTTCACATTTTGTTCAATGACATAAATTATGTCAGTAAATACCCCATGTTTGAATGATTGATTGATTAATTTATAGTAAAGTGTGAATAGTGTAGTGAGATGCTCAGTGAAGTCAGGCGACTGCGGTGTAGTTCGTTTTTGCAGTTTTGAAGCCTAAAGTAAACTGCCAGAAGTAAAAGGTTAACGCTCGGCTATAAACAGTGTCCATCTGTGAAGATTATCTTCTGAGCAAAACGTGGAAGTATCATAACTCTGTTATCAGCCCATATTGGCCTATCACAGATGTATATCTGATGAGATTATATTGCAGAAAGAGATGCTTGGGTTAATTTATAATCACTTAATTCCCAGTGAAGTTTACTGTTTCAGCGCACTGATGTCATCGCCCTTCGATATCTTTGTCACAAGTGTTTGATAACCACATTAACAGGAATCATTGCAAAAAAAGCCTGTACATCAGCCAATCTATTGTTATCAGAATGTTTTACTTCCTCGTATTCATATCGACATCGACTTAAAAAATCGAGTATCAGTCGTGCTGTAGTTGACATGACATTTCGTCCCACGGACCACAAAGCCAGCCAGACACAAGAAACCTGAAAAACTGCTTTGACTGTTTCCTCCTGAAGAGCTTTCCGTTGACAGGCCGAGTGGCATTCTCGTTTCAGACACCGTGCTGTGCACAGCTGCTATCACCTCCTGTTAGGACCAGCAATTCATTTGTTGACTTGAATACAATATTTTTGCTTTTTGGGAACTAAAAACAGATTCATCAGGATGAAAAGGACTCAGACGTCGTTGCTGCTTCTCATCTCAGGTTTGGACCTTCCAAGCTTTTTGCTGCTGTTTTTCTCACATTAATCTTATAAATGTATAACATGAATGTGTAAATGTTTTTGGCTATTAGTGAAGACACAGAGGTGTTTATTCGTGAAGTAAGACAACATTCTGAAATATAAAATAATGGCATGAAAAAGTTGTAAGAAGTTTTTTGGCTCATTATTGGTCTTCTAACTGCTGCAACACCTTTCACTTCACAGGATTGTGCTCCTTCGCTCTGGGGTCTTCAGATTTTCACCTTAGTAAGACTACAAAGACCTACGAGGACGCAAAGACCTTCTGCAGAGAGATGTACACTGATTTGGCCACAGTTCACAACACAACAGACATGAATAATTTGATCACTTTAGTTGGAAATGCCACCCCCAGAGCCTGGATAGGACTGGAGACTGGAACTGTCCGGATGTGGCACTGGACACGGCCCGATCGAGGACTGGATTTTTTAAACTGGCAGGCAGGACAACCATCAAACAAGAATGAAGATGCGTGTGCAGCAATGGATGAAAACGGCAAGTGGTTTGAAAGCAGATGTGCAACGAAGAGAAGTTTTGTTTGTCAGGGTAAGTGAAATGGCAATATGGCAGTCAGTTTTTTTGGATTGCACAAATTATGTTTAAAGGTGCAACGTGTAAGAAAGTTGAAAGCATAAACAATCAAGTACCTTTCTCCAGAATCGCCCATGGCACCTTTGAATGCAGATCCTCACTATGTTCCTTGTGTTTGATTTATGAAACCTTTGAACTTGCAGGCGATGGTGAAACCGGTCGTCACATTTTTGTTGCTGGGACCAGATCATGGAGGGACGCTCAGAATCACTGCCGGGGCTTATCGACTGATCTCGTCAGCATACTCTCATCGGAGCAGAATGAGGCGGTACATAACCTGTCTGGGTCACAAGAGGTGTGGATTGGCCTCTTCAAAGATCCCTGGAAGTGGTCTGACGGGAGCAACTCGTCATTTCGTTTTTGGAAACCCAATCAGCCAAACTACCTGGAGGGACAGAATTGTACTACTGCCATATTCAGAGATGAGGGGAAGTGGAACGACCTGAGGTGTACCGGCAAGCGCAAGTTTGTTTGTCGTGGGGGTGAGTCGTTGATCTTTTAGAATTTCTTATATTATATCTTATAATTCTTATATTTCCTTACAAACTACAGTCAGCGCTGATTCATTCATCACTTACTCTCACAGCAATGAAATCAATCCCAACAACCACCAGTCAGTCAAGCACACAGCCTACGACGGATCAACTGACGACAAATATGACGACGCCTCCGAGCACTTCATCTCCTTTCAATTCTACTAACGTCACCACCATCGGGGCAACAACTGGCAGTGAGCTGACAACACTCAACACCACAGTTTCCAGCTCCTCAAGCACCGAGCTCAACAATGCAACTACAGAAATGTCAACTGTGACAACAACGACACAGCTAACTCCAACAACTACTGTACAAGTAACTACAGATGGTGCCTCTGCATTAACGACCCTGAACACCACACAGAACACAACCCTGCAGCCGACAGACAGCAGTCCCAGTTTGACTCCAGGTATGTTTAAAATGTGTTCAGTTTGCATAAATCTGCATTATGAAATCAAGTAATATATCTCTGTTTTTGTCCTTAAAGGAAACCTGATACTAATCAAGAAAAACATGACCTGGACTGAAGCTATGAGTTACTGCAGGAAGCACCACGTTGACCTCGTCCACATTACCAGCAGAGACGATCAGGAGAAGGTGGCTGAAAAGGCAAAGAACGCCACCTCTCCCCATGTTTGGCTCGGTCTACGCCACACTTGTAGCTTTAACTTTTGGTTCTGGATCAGTTCAGGTACTAACTGTTACCTGAACTGGGCACCAGGACAAGGACCTGATGGGAAATATGACTGTGGTGTTACAGGTGCCATTGAGGCCACTGGGAGGCAGCAGTGGGTCGGCTTGCCCGAGACAGAAAAACTGAATTTCATCTGTTCTTCGTGTGCTGGATGAGAGCTGAGGGCCTGAGACACTTCAGATGACAGAGAGTTTTGAAATGTGTGCTGGTTGTACAAGCTTTTACTGTTGCATGATGATATTTTTGCAGAAATTGATCACTTTTGATCATCGTAACGTTGAGCTTCAACAGAGATATCACGGCTGAATTTAACGCTCACTTATGACGTCATACTTCTACCTTTGTTGAAATACAGCTGCCTTCTCTATTGTTGAGCGTGAATTTCATTATATGAAAACCTCATGTGGTGCGTGTAGGCGTGCACATTCACAGTCATGGGCAGCAAGAGTAATGTGAGAACATTGATCCGCTCTATGCCTTTCACTCAGGGGTTACTATTTGCATGTTGACCCCATGGGTTGGGCCCCAAGATTGTCTTTTTTAGACCACCAGAGTACGGCCCCCGATCCAGACTGCCTGCTGCCCTCACTGACCTGACCTTCACTAGCAGTGACATGGAAGTCAGAGCACACAGACGCTCACCTTCCTGTCTGCACCCTTGAGGTACACGGTATCTTTAACCATGGGAACTGGAAATGATACATATTCACTGAAAACTGTCATAAATGCAACTGTGGCTGTTTCACTGTTATCGGACAGATATATCTCTGGACAAACACCACGTGTTGCCTGTGTGTTTTTACTTTTAATTGTTCATTTTTCACGACACAGTAAAAACTTGCTTCTTTTTTTGAAACCAGTGACTGCAGACTGAAATATGATCAGAATAACAATAGCTGCATGTGTTTTTGTGTTTCAAAATACAAATCAAACAAAAAAACAAACTGGAAAATGACATTTTATTGAAATGGCATTATGGTCAAGTGCAATATCCAAATTGCATGAGCTGCAAATTTTTGATAGAGGTAGAATTTGTAACAAAACAGCATTATAATGAAGCAGTGACAGTGTTGTAAATGAGTAAAAGCCTTAAAGTGTCTGATATTAAATGTACTTAAGCATCAAAAGTACAGATAAAAGTAATTTGTACTTATATGTACATGTATGTATATACAGTAGTGTATACTATGGGTTAACTGCTTATACTTATACTATATGGTTCGGCTTCTCAGTGGATCAAATATTCAGCATTTGTATGATTATCAGTATTTTTTTTTTTTAATCTGATATGTGATCAAATCAAATAATTTAACAATACGTCACTTCGGCTCTGATGCCGCATTCAGTCTAAATCTAAAGTAACTAAAATGATCAAATAAATGTAGTGGAGTGGAAGTATGAAGTTGCAGGAAATGGAAATACTCATGTAAAGCACCTCAACATGGTACTTAAGTATAGTACTTGAGTAAATGTACTTAGTTATATTCCATCACTGAGGACTGTAGAGCTGCAGAGATCAGCTGGCTGACACATCTTGTTCTCCAGATGAAGGAAAACATGTTGTTTTTGTACATACTCCAACAAATATCACCGTGAGGATTTTAATGTTTTATTTTAGTAAAATGAAAAAAACGATTCCCACTAATCATGAGTGGATCATATCACAATAGTCATATCTGAAGGAATAATGGGAATCTGATTGTTTAGACATATAGCAGCCCGGCTCCAGATATGTCTGAACAGGCTTCATTTGTCAGGTGGTTGATTTTAAAGTCTTTAATGTTACTTGAGGAAGAAAAAAGAAGTTGTGTGGAGAATGGGGAAAATAATCTGCATTTAATACTGTAAGTCATTTTAACTGCTGTTAGTGATATTGTGATATTGTGTACATACAGAAGTGAGTCCTTGCACCACAAACTGATAATAAAATTATATTTATGTATGCCCTGATATATTCCTATGGTTCTCTTTTTGGAAAGAAATTACCTTAATATGTTTTTAGTATCCAGTTTCAATGATACTACTACTACTACTACTAATAATAATAATAATAATAATAACAATTTCATCTATATACATGTATGTTTGAATCATTGAGTTAAATAAACCCATATAACAACTGAATACCAGCACGTATATCTTGTAATCCACCGCTGCATTCTGATAACCGCTTTTGCATCCACAATGAGGGTCTTGTCACTTGTCAATTACCACGGACCATTACACATGAGTGTGTCATAGCTTAGTTTCTCTCTGAATAGGCATTGGTCAGTGAGCCTTCCATCAGTTCAATGTTAATGTCCCATTGGGCCCAGTCAGTCAGTCTCTGGACGGGCCCCCCCACCTCCTTTTCTCACCCTCATCTCCTCTTGTGTGCTGTCCAGCTGGCTCTGACCTCTGACCCTTTCACCCTCACTCCTGACCCCCGAGGACATTCCCACGCCACACCCTTTTGTGTACATCTCTCTATGGAAACCCAGTGGTCACTCCCTCTGCATTTTTAGAGATTATGGTGATGGGCATAATTCACTTTCACTGGGATCAGTGTAATGCAACCTAATTTGGCCTAATCCCAATTCAAGTATGAGGTGCTACAAAAACTGAAATGTGTTTATATTAAGAGTGGATGTCAAAAATCTTCCTACCATAGGACATAAAATATATCAATTATTTCACATGTTAGTTTGTCATATAACTTAGTAGCCTCAGTAAATATAATACAGAATATATTTACTAAATGGAAAAGTTAAATGCAGCAAGCACCTGCTGCTTACTGAGGCTCCAGACAATCAACCAAATATTGTTTCTATAAATGTGAATACTTTTAATGATTAATTATTCATTAATATTAATTATTATTCTGAAATTCCTGATGTTGAACTTTAAAAATGAGTGCAAATATTAGTTTTTAACTTCACATCTCTCCACCTGTCATGCGCACTTGTGTCCTTGCCTCTCTCCCTTTCTTCTCAGAGTCTGCACCCCTCTCCAGATCCCTCCCTCCTTTTCCTTCTGTCACTTTCACAGTTAATTGTAGAAAAAGAGATTTTCTCCATTGAGGCCGTGTCTCTTAGGTAACCCCACTCCTGCATGAAATGAGATGGATAGAGGGGAAGAGATAGAGAGGGGGACACGGACAGGCAAACCGATCAAGCAGCGGTCGAGGACGGACGCAGAGGAGAGTGAACTTTACAATATTTGAAGAAAAGTAAGAAGGAAAGGGTTTTAATATTTCATAGGCTTAGGGACACATGATTAATAGCTGATTTTCTGGGACTATTATCACTTTATTATTGATGGTGCATGATGTAAGTATGGAAATAGTTTACTTTTTCACTTTTCAGTACAAGTTGACTCGCTCACAAGTAGTTTGTAGATTTACAGAGTTGTTAGATGAACAATATTCACTTAAAAAAAAAAAAAAAAAGCATTTAGTGGTAGAAACCTTTTGAATATGGATTAAATGTAATATTTTACTTTTAGATGACATTTTTGTCACTTTGTCACTTTCTCCTGACAGTTCTTTAATTGTTCAGTCTTCTGACAAACAGTAACTGCTTGTACAAATAGATTTGTAAAAATGTCAGTACATTTCATGAGTCTGCACTTGTTTTAATTCACCTGCTCTGATATTTTTTTTCAAATCATCCATCTTCTGCAGGATTTGCTCCCTGGGCTGTTCATCCCAAGTTTGACAGGGAGTCTGGTGCTGATTGTCCAAACGCAATTCTTGTGTTTCTTCTCCATTTCCAGGAGTTGTGGATGGACATCATGCCCCCGACTTTCTTTTACTTCCTCGTACGTCTTACTGTGATAATACAGAGATCAGCATGGGAATTAATCAAATATCACATTGCTGTGTGCAGCAAGGGAATTTTACTTTTTGCAACAACAAAAAACAAATACTTTGCAGGACCCATACTGGATTTAAAACTTTTTGTTGAAGTTGATTAAAAATGATGTCTGACTTTTTTTTTTAAATGGGGCTCTAACTAAAATTTAGGTTTCTCAATTCATTCATTATCAGTCTTTCTAATTCACATTAAGCTTCCAGACTCTGGACTTTGACTTTTAACTCAGTTCTCTCTTGTAGGCTTCCTACTGTCTCTAAGGCTGCAGGCAGCAGTGGACTGACAATATTTTTAAACTTCTGTATAGTTCTGAAGAGCTGAAATTGTTTAATTTGTTTTAGGTGTGTGTGAATATAATATTATCTTGAAAGAAACGAGTGGATCAGTTGTTTGTCTAGTTTGCCGGATAGATGTTCAAATACAATTAGTATCTCTCACTATGTGGGGAGAATCAGATTATTAATGGATGAGGAGTTGATATGGCACAGGGCCACACGGCTTGTGGTTGGCAAAGTGAAATAGAGGCTGACAAGAGATGTTTCTTCTATGAGCCACATGTGTATTTGGTTTATACTGTAAGGGGCTAGGACGTACCAATTGTTATTATGTGTGTAAGTTATGTGTCTATGTTAGCTTGATTGTAACTTTAAGGAGGCAACATTTTCAGTTCTTTGACGCTTTGATGTTGCAGCAATGTTGCAGTGATGAAACTTTGATATACTTCAAAAATGCTATTCAAAACTGTTTTTTTTTTAATAAGTTGAAAAAGATTGGTACTATTGATTGTGTATTGACAAAAAATAAGCTTAATTTCCTGATACAAACATACTGGACTCCACTATTAGACAAGTTCACAGTAAGCTTGAAATTTAGACAAAATTTCTTTTGGGATCAGTTCCCTTCAGTCTAGAGCACTTTGCTTTACAAAAAAAAAAAATTCATCCATCTGCCTAAATTGACCCAAGAGCTATGAGTATAAAATTAGATAAGTTGTAATTCTGTCTAATTGGTGTATTTAATGTTGAAATGAAATCCTACACTGGAAAGAAAGTTGTGTTTTTGTAGCTCTGTTTATTGCAACACCAAGCTGTTCATGCAGAAACTAATAAAGTTCATGACCTTGTCTCTGTATGTCTTTGTTATCTGCTTTCTAGCTCTGTTTTTTATTTTACAACTGTTCCATTCTTCCAGATCATAGCACAATGTGGCAGCTTATAAAATGTCATTCTGCATAAAATCAGTTCAGCTGTAAATATGGTAAGGACTGTAAAGTTACAAGTTAACTGCACAGAACATTTATCATGTGTTAATGAAGAAGCTTTAATAACTATTAATAAGATATATTAAAAATCTATTTCACTAAACTGAAGGGATTGTTGTGATTAGGAAGTTTGCAGATCTCTATTGTGTAAATCAATCCTGGACTATGTGTTGTAGAGTCAACAGCACTTACTCTAAAGCCCAAACCTGATTTCTTGTAAATCACATGATTTGGGGGAAATCTGGCTGACTGCACCGACCAATGAGGGACTGGTTACACATTGTGAAACTGAACAAACACGTCCCATGCTGCAAGCCAAGAAGTGATATAAAATAGACTTTTATTAAAAGTCAAACATGTTGCAGTCTGAAATGTATGTCAGATCCCTGTGATCTGATCTGTATTCATGTGATTAGATTTTAAAACAAATCTGTTGAGATCTCAGTCTTTTATTTTTTTGTAGAAATGTACACACTAATTAACCAAACAGTATGCCACACATCTGTACACATCAGTACATACATGTTATATCTGACAGTATGATGATTTTCTCAGTTTATGCATGCACCACTCTGATACTTCTTTTAAAGTTGTCTTAGAAGAAGAAAAACAGAGGGAGGGCACTGAGATCCAAGGATTGAGAAATACGGGGGTGGATGACTTATAAAACCTCACATAATCAAAAGCCTGTGTCAGTGCAGGCGAAGACATTCGAGCTGCACAATGAGGTGCCACATCTTTTCCACACTGTTCCTGATCTTGACCGTGGAGTTTTCATCAGGCAGTGAAGGGTAAATACAAAAAAAGCTGCATGAATCTAAATTATGAAATAATGCAATGTAATGCCGACGTTTATTGTGTTTCATGCAAGAGGGTTAAAATATTCTCTCTGTCTTCTCAGAATTGTTATCATTACATATGAAATCATTTACGTATGTTCTCAGCAGAATGTATATTTAATTATTATTGTGTCATTTTGTCATGATGTAACACATAGGACAGAATATGCAGCATTGCAGGTGTTTATCTTTTGGTATATACTAGTTAATAAATGCAAAATATAGCAATGAAGCGTATAGTCAGAGCCATTTTTCACCTATGTGTGCAGATTCTTCATCTCAGCACCCGGAGTGTTTCATGTGGGTGTTAATGAGAAAGTGCTTGTCCAAATGGGAAACTCCTGTCCTGTGACTCTCCACCTGGAGCATGAGATTTCGGGTGTTCTTCTGTCTGCAAAGAAAACTGTGGAGTGTACAGTAGCAGGGGGGATCCAAACAGTTGGGCTGATGGTATGAGAACCGTCCTCACTCATACAAAAGCAAACAGTTTAGACAAGCCTGAGATGTCATTAACCCAAACTGCTCATTTGCATTTTTACAGATAGATAGGGACTTGATGTCAAGATTGCCTCCACGCTCATATGAACGTATTTCCTACCTTAACCTGGTGGCAGAGAGCCCCCGCTTCAGTCCCAGAAAGATAACAAGGGTTCTGGTATCAAAACGCAGGGGCAATATCTTCATTCAGACTCATCAGCCAATCTACAACCCAGCACAGCTAGGTAAGAAGACCATTAATAAATGTGAAGACATGTAAAACAATGTGCCGTAATTCTCCACTCTACAGATATTAACATTGTTTGTTTTCAAAGCCATTTTTATGTTGACTATCTCGCTTCCAGTAATGTACAGGATATTCACCCTCGACCACACATACCGGCCTCAAGAGGGAGTGTTCCAGATATCAGTGTGGGTAAGAGGATCCATTTTTTCTTCAGGAATAAAATGTGACTTTAAAAGATATGCATAATTATTTTTCATGTTTTTTTTATTTTTACGATTCATGCTTTTATCATTTTATGATAGAATGCTGCTGGAAACAGGATAATGAAGTCGCTGAAGACTGCAAAGGGAGGAATACTCCAAGATTCATTCCCCATACCCGATGTCTCTAAGTATGTTAAAACAGATGTGCAATAGACATAGCAGCACAAGCAACTTTGACACAATAACACCTGTGTGTTTTGTTTACAAAGAATGGGCACATGGAAGATTACAGCTCACTATCAAGGTGATGAAGCATATGCTGCTTCCCGAGAGTTCAAAGTCCAAAAGTTTGGTAAGCAAAGTATTTTACTCCTTTTCAAAAAAAATATCAGATTATATTTCTTCCCTCTGAAAACCGTCTTTTTTTTTATCATTACACACTCTAGTTTTACCCAGTTTTGAGGTGAACATCGAAACGAGGCAGAACTTTATTTTGCTAAGCGATGGACAGCTTGACTTCACCATCTCAGCCAAGTAAGTGTTGACTAATTTCCATTTAAACTTACTTTACTGCCAAGTTTTTCAGTTAAAGCGGCATAAATTTGACTTTGGCCATGTGCCAGGAGGACTCAACAACAAGTTGAAATACACAAGGACAAATCATTACCTTGTGAAGCTGCCAATGTTGCCGCCAAGGTTGAGGCTAAAGAGTTAGCTTAGTGTTAGCTTGGAGCCCTTTCGGCTGCGTAACGGTGAACGTTAGCCTACATAGCTTTCAAATCCAAAATTAACTAATTTTTCCGGATGCCTGATGAATGCACGCCCATTTTTCACGGATCTTTTAGCACTGGTGTAAGCTAACAGTTATAGTTTGTCCACCAGCTCCTAAAAAGTATGTGTTTAACTGATGCTTTAACTGTAAGCTGATGCTAATGTTTACTTTGTTTAGGCTAACAGCTAGCTAGATGCTAACATTAAACAACAGGCTTGTCATAAAAACCAAAAATAAGATAAAAATGGATTAAAAGCTTTGTGGAGCTGCAGATTCGGGCAATTGTGTGTCATTAGTGACCCATTTCAAAGTATCCTTATAATTTGATATAATAATATCAAATATGTTGATTAATGCAGTTCTGATGAGAAGGAAAGCTTACCAGTGCACATATTTTGAAATATAGGCTGATGTGTCTTCCTGTCTTGATTTTTCTTTTTCCAGATATTCACATGGTGAGAATGTTAAAGGGGCTTACCACTGCCGATTTGGTGTGCTTGACAAAGGAGCCACTGGCCAAGAAACGAAGCCTGTTTATATCAGGGGACTGGAGTTGACTGGTTCAGTGAGGAAACAGACATTTATCCAAAATTTATAATGCAGCTCATTTCAACTTTGAAATCAGATAATCTGGCAGCATACAAGTGTTAAAGTAGGCAACTTGAAAGTCAACAAGTTATACCATTTCTTGCAGGTCCAGGATGGAACTGCAGCAGCTTCTCTCCAGACAGCTGACCTAAATCTGCAACTCCAAGCCCAGAGGAACCAAACCCTCTCCGACTTCGAGCAAAGTGGATCACAAATCTACCTGGGTGTATTTGTCACCAACATACGAAGTAAAGCACATTCTGTCACACTACATACCACTGTTCACCAACTTCCCAAAAGAGCTAACAATTAAAACACTATTATAGTGTAATGGGAGAATGTACTGCATGCCATCTGTAAAAGATCTGGTGTTTTGTATCCTGCATGTGTTGTGTGCAGTAAATAACATGTTCGGCCAGACAGCTAGTCTCTGTTTACGCAGCAGGGCACTGCAATGACTCTGGATGTTGTGAAATAGAAAATGGTGTGTAATGAGAGATGTGTTGAAACACAGCACTTTGGTGAAGAAGAATTATCAATTTAAATTGAATTACCAGTGATATTTTACATATTTTGCGCAAAAACAATTACTGCCAAACTATTGAATGTAACCCTGATGAAATAGGAATATGCTAGTAACACTGTAACGCTTTGATATGGGGGAATAATATTATGATTTTTTCTCCTTCATTTTTAGGTGGTGAAATGCAAGAGGCAGAAGTTTACCTTCCTATCTTCTCCCACAAACACACCATAGATCTCTCTCGAACTCGCTCCCATTTCCTTCCTGGTTATCCACTAGATGTGGTGGTAAGCATGAAACGGACAAACGGATGCACAGCTATGCACATGAAGGAGATGATTTTGTTTTTTAAACATTTATTTTTTGTTATTGTAGGCGCTTGTGCGTCACCCAGATGGCTCCCCAGCAGCTGGTGTGCTGGTAAAGATAAGTGTATTATCTGCAGGGGGATCTTGGCAAGGCACCACTGACCAGGAGGGGGCAGTGTCCACCGTGTTTAACGTTCCCACTGCGGCTCAGATTACTGTTGAGGTTTGTATTCAAGTTGATAAACCACTGCATTTACCTTTTAGTTGAGTTTAACTGTTAACACTCTGACTTCATTAGGTGTCGGCAGGTGACCTTGTACACAGGAAAGTACTTCAACGTGCATCATCTCCAAGTGGCAGCTACCTTTACCTGAGTTTTACCAACAAGATCTACTCTGTGGGCGACATACTAACTGTAGATTACAACACCGTCAGTAACCAGAAAACTGGGTATATATACTACATGGTGAGGCATTACTAAATGATTGCAACTTGGTTTGATTTGATAAAGAAACACTGTTTTTTTTTTATACTGTATCTAACGGTTTTAAATTGTTGTAGGTCTTAAGCCGTGGGGTCCTAATAACTACAGGTTCTCACAGCCTTGGTACCTCAGTCAGAGACAACCTGCGGATAACATCTGATATGGTGCCATCCTTCCGTCTGATTGGCTACTACTATGACCAGGGCGGTAACATCATTGCTGACTCGGTGTGGGTCGATGTCAGGGATGAATGTGAGATAAACGTCAAGGTGAGTAAACAGAAGTGATAAGAGGGCAGCCTTAGCAGAGGGAGGCAGATAACAAACAGAGCTCTGTTTCTGTGTTTGAATAAGTTAATTCTGTACAAGCAGGACAATTCTTGTGTTATTTTGCAAAATAATGTTTAGACTTGAAGTAACTCAGTCACAGTGGTGGTCAATGTAATTAGGTTGCATGCCAATTATTATTTTCAGCACAAATTATATCAGGTCAGTTTCCACTACTGTGTTGACGTGGATATTTAGATGTTTTGTTTTGTTTTAATGTACTGATTGACTTAAACTTGACCATGAGATTTAAAATGATCTGTAATATCTTTAACTTTAATTTAGGTACAACAAAAAGGATCGTCGGCACCTAGAAAAAAGTCTGTGCTACATTTTGATTTACATGGTCAGAAAGCCAGAGTGGCTCTGCTGGCTGTGGATAAGGCCATCTACGCTCTCCATGCTGATAATAAACTTACCGCCAAACAGGTAACATACTGACACATACTGTCTCTTACAACTCACGGATGTTATTTAATACAACACATGTATTAAAACAGTAAATCCAATTTATTGTTCCCACTTTTCAGGTGTTTTCCTCTATGCAGTCATATGACCTTGGTTGCTCATACAGTGGAGGATCCGACCCCGCATCTGTATTAACAAATGCCGGCCTGTCTTTTGTAACTCAGTCCAAGTCCGACTGGAAAAAGAGTATGACAAAAACACATTTTTTCTCTAATTAAATTCTTGATCATTCATCTAGTTTAGATTGTTATACTGGCAGGCTGGAAAAAGTGCCATCAACATTTAAAATGACCAGTATTTTGTTTTGTTCTTATTTTTATTTTGTCGGTTCAAACAGTGAATGAATGATGTGTCAATGTATGTAATTAGATAGCGATATTGTAGCGATGTTGACAAAACATATAATGCCAACATTTCTGGTGACTGGGCTGGAGAACAGATTACATTTGAAGATAGTGTTAGGTCAGTCCAGGAGAATATGGCAGAGATGAGAATTTAGCTGCAATGACGAGCTAATGCAGAAATAACCTTTTTAGCAAATGGTTATCATAATACCAGCAACAATCTAAGCTATCCACATGCTCAACCCATGCTAAATACAGTATGACTACTTTTCCAGGTCTTGGCTGTGACTCACAATCTACACGACAGAGACGCTCTGTAGACCTTCAACAGGAGATGATGACTTTAAGTAAGACAACATTCAGGCATTACAACTCTGGCTGGAGATAATGTAAATCACTTGTGTTTAATATGCTTTTTCTGTTTCTTTATAATGCTACTTTCAGAATCGAACTTCTCCGACGAAAAGTTGCAAGAATGTTGTGCACACGGGTTTTCTCTCATCCCCATGACACGAACTTGTGAGGAGAGAGTGCGCAGAGTCTCTCAGGTGGAACCAAATCCTCTCTGTGCAGATGTCTTTTTAAAATGCTGCCTCGAAGGAGAGCGCCTGAGACAGGAAAAGATGCAAGAAGATGCCCAGAAAGGACTTGCAAGGAGTGAGATGAAAGTGTCCTGTGGACATAAAATCCTTCACACATTCACTTAAATATCATTAAGTAATTTTTGCCTTATCACAAAGTTTAATTACAAAACTTTCGTTTTATCTTTTTTAGCTGCAAGCGCAGCTGACATTGAACAGTTCTTCATGGATACAGCTGCTCAGTACATTCGACGGTTTTTCCCCCCAAGCTTTGCCTTCACAGAATTTGAAGTAAATGGTGAAAAAAAGTAAGAGATGGACAAAAACTTCATAGACTGCTTTTATTTTATTTTCCAGTGAAAAATAGTGGCTAGTCACTGCCTTTAAAATCTTTGATACCCCATAGTGTTGTTTGTATCTTTTGCATTTGTTACTGATACTGTCACTGTGAGAATTTCTGCTATTTCTACTGTTGAGTGTAAGTGTATAAATAAATTATTTCACGTCTACAGTATAAGCTATAAGTAGACAAAGCATTTGTCAGATGTATTTTGCAATGATTTATTCTTTTAAACTTCCTAGTTTTGATTTGACTCTACCTGATTCCATCACCACGTGGGAGATTCAGGTCGTCACTTTATCTCCAGCCACTGGTAATAACAACTTCCCGCTTCACAAATGCATCTCATGAGTTTGACAGAAGAGATTCTCATCAATGAATATTCACTTAATCTATGTTTCATTCAGGTTTCTGTGTAGTAGAGCCGTCTGAGATCAGAGCATTTCAGAATGTATTTGTGTCCCTGACGCTGCCGTACTCAGTGAGGAAATACGAGCAACTATCCATTTCACCTGTTATATACAACTACGGCGATGAAGAACTGAAGGTACGATATGACCTAATGTTGACATAAAACAACAACCACCTACTGTACAAGTTTAAATTCAATACTTAATGTTATCTTTCTGTGTGGAATCCTGTATTTTTATAGGTGGCGGTTCATATGGAACAAACTGATGGACTTTGCTCCCCTGGCTCAGCCACGATTACATCTTTTGTTAACATTACAGTTGGACCACAGTCTTCCCAGTTTGTCTCCTTCTCTGCTGTCCCCATGAAGATCGGCTCAATACCCATCAAAATACGTCTTTATGATATGGAGAGCGAATTCGGATTAGATGCAGTTGAGAAGCCTTTGAACGTGTTGGTGAGTGAAAAGGATATTATCTCTGTAAGAAAACTTAATAATAGAGGCTTTCTGATGAAATAAATATGGCAACATACAATATATGACACGTACAAATATGGATCTTAGAGATGACTCGCCTTCGTTGATCCTCCATATGTGACATACAGGCACTTCCTCTTAACTCCTGACACTTTAATTTCAATATTTTTACTCAGAGACAAGCTGGTGACAGCTATTTGTGTTTGCAGTTAGTTGAGTACGCATTCAAAAAGTAACTTATGTCCTTACTTGTGTACTACTAATGTTTACTTAAATCAACATGCTTCTTCCACTTGCATATTTCCACGTGTAAGGCAAAGGACACACAATAAATTGGCACTATTTTCTCATGTTGTAGACAGAAGGACTTGAAAAGACAACAGAGGAAACCCAGGTGATTAAATTAGATGGTGAGTTGTTTCAGTATTTCCTAATGGTTCTTGCCTGACAATTACTATTCTTATTCGTCAGTACATTTTAAATCCACTTTGCTTTAATAAGTTTACTTACCTCTATCTTGATAGGGAGGAGCAGTAAGTCTTTCACTATTGATGGATCTTTACCAGATGACACAGTCCCAGGCTCCGGCTCCAATATTTTCGTTTCAGCAGAAGGTATGTGCTGTTAGACGCAGACATACGTTTCACAGACAATGGTAAATGACACTGTCTTACCCTTTTAGTGTTCTCACCTGACAGGGGACGGATTTAGCCCTTCACGTGCAAAGAACCTTCTTTCTCCTGAGAAGATCGTGCGCCTGATCAGTTTGCCTACAGGATGTGTAGAACAGACAATGACATCACTGGCCCCTACAGCTTCAGCCGTCCGTTACCTTGACCTGAGTGAGCAGTGGTTCGACCTGCCTGCTGGTGCCAGAGATGCGGCTCTTCATAATGTTGAGCATGGTAGGAACACATCGAGCAGTCAATTGCATGTCTAATGAACCCTTTTCTTGCGTGACTAAGCACACAAATTTAGAATAAAAAAGAGCCGCACTTAAATCCCGAGAAAATTTCTGATCTTAGAAACACTAAATTCTAATAAGCTGCAAATGAGAAATTTTAAAACAGCTGTAAAAAGGAATAAATACAGATAAAGCTCCAACAAGGACATTTGAAGAATAGATCAAAGATGCCTGTCAATATTTGTTTGCTGACCAATCGCACAAAATGGTGGATGAGTTAATCTGCTGTGCTAGACAAGATCAAATGAAATGAAACCAAAGAATGGATGATTTGTTCTAGCAAAGCTTTGCAATGTTTCCTAACAGGAAGTAACAGTTGAGAAACATTGCAATGAATAACTTACCACATGTTTTAAATGGGGGAAAATTCAACTGGGAATCAAAAGTGTGTTGTGTGGTGTCACGAATGTTGCACCCTCTACAGGTCACAAACAAGTCTATAGACATTTTGTTTTAAACAAAGTAAATACTTTCTTTTCCAGGTGCTATGAGGATTTTAACATTCAAGATAAAACGCAATGGATCTTATCCACCATATGCTTCAGTGACACCCAGTAATTGGTGAGTTTTTGTTTTGTGTTGCCTTACTGATTTTTCATGTGAGGTAGGTACTTCCAATATATCGCAAACTAAATCATCTTTCCTTATTTCCAGCACCTCAAATTGTAAATAATTTTTTTCCACCCACTCTCTAATTCGTCTTTGTCTTATCTTTAGGTTGACTGCCCTCGTAGTGAAAGTGCTGTCAATGGTAGCGGAGCGTCAGGCAGTGGCTTTTGGACAGCAGGGCAGGAAGGCTATGGTTGTGCCTGAAGAAGAGATCAGGCACTCTGTCGATTACTTGCTTTCAGTGCAGGAGCATGATGGGACATACAGAGAAACACAACGAATGTTACACAGAGGAGTTCTGGTAACCTTTACTGCCATCATGTCAAAACATCCCTATATTTACTGTATATAAGAACACTATCAGTTGTGGTAGAGAACTCAAAAGCAGTGATTTGAATGTAATAATGTCTCTGTGTCTTTATTATAGAAAGACATAGACCAAACAGCATCCATGGCAGCTTTCGTAGCTCTTGCACTTCACCGCTCCCGTCAATTCTTGCAAACCCAAGAGAGAAGCAAAGTGGTGAGATAATATAAAACATTTTGAGTGGATTGTCATGAAACATTTTACAAACCTACATGTTGCCCAGGGGATGGGTTTTATAAGATCAATCAATGCATACAGTAATTTGCAAAGAAGATGAAGCACTAAAAGGGAAATAACTGCCATCGTACTACTTTTTTTTTTCACCAGGAAGAAAGCATTGCATTAACAACAACATACCTCCTGTCGAACCTTGAGCAACTTCAGCATCCTTATGCTGTGGCCCTTACAGCCTATTGCCTGTCAGTTTGCCTGCCAAAGGGAACAGATCATTCATCAACCTGGAGGCGGCTTCAAGCACTGGCTGCTGAAGGTATGTCCAATCAAAGCAAATAAGTGTGGGCAATATTAGTAAAATAAGTGATTTCATTTTTTTGTATCCATTTATATAACGAAAGTGTCAGTTGAGCATGACAAACTGAGTATCTGATCATGGATAAAATTATGCGACAGAAACGGGTCTTTAGCAAATCCTGTGAAATAACACAGCAAGGGGGTGAATTACAGTGTAGCAAAAATCATATAAAAATCAAATATTGACATGAGGCAGTCCTTCTAGCTTTTTACATATATATTAAAGTTATATCACGATGTGAGTGTGTGGGAGAATGTTTGGTTGTAATTTAGAGTTCAATAAAAGCTTGTATCACAGTATGCTATTGTCTGAAATTGAACTATTTCTTTTACTTTTTGTCTATTTCTTAATTATCAGGGAAGAACGGCTGTTATCTGTGGACAACTAATCCTAACCCACAGAATATAAAGGTCTCTGATGCCATCACTCTTGAGACCACATCCTATGCCCTCCTCGCTGCAGTGGAACTGGGGCATACCGACTGGGCTGACAAAACAGCCTGCTGGATAACCACCCAGGAAAACTATTTTGGAGGCTACCGATCATCCCATGTGAGTGAGATGCTGATTTGAGAATGGTTTGAACTTGACGAATCCCTGTTTTTAGCCATAGCAGTGCACCAATGTTAAACATGTTGTTAATGTTATATTACCATGCCCAGGATACCATTTTGGCATTGGAAGCCCTTGCAGAGTATGAGATTAAGAGGTCCACCAGCTCAGAAGCAAATCTAATAGCAGAGTTTACAGTCCCGGGAAAGAGAGACCTTGTAAAGCTCGCCCTGGAAACAAAGAAGGAAAGAGTGGAAACAGACCTTAAGGTACAATTTGAGTATTATCAGCATTGCACTTAAATGCACACATAAATATTTAACCTCAGTCTTAGATTACTTATTTTTCCTTTCTTATTTTGTCCCAGAGACTTGCAGGGAACAACATTCTTGTGCATTTGACTGGAAAAGGAGATATCAAGCTAAAAGTAAGTTTGATCAATGTCTGTATATGCTGAGAGAAAGTCACAATTTACTGTAAATCATCATCTGTTTGGCAGGTTTTAAAATCTTACCAACTACTGGAACCCAAGGACGCTTGTAACCAAGTGTCTATCAGCGTTACATTGGAGGGGAAGGTGAAGTACACTGGTGAGCTTTTGTCACTGATAACACATCACAACCACATGTATCGCTCGTAAAAGCTACACAGTTACAATAACCTCTGTCTCCCTAGCTAAGGTCGTTGAAAATTATGAGTACTATGATGACTATAGTACCAACCAGGAACCTGAGGCACGAGTGCCACGATCAACGATTGAATGGTTGGATGCTCGCACCCGTAACAGGAGGGATGTTGATTACAACTTAGATTCAGAAGAGGCTGTTACCTACAACGTCTGTGTCAGGTTAGTTTATAAGATATGACATATGCTCATGAGACATTGAAACAGTGTCTTTCTCTGTCTCTATTTTTAATTCTTTCCTTGTGTGTAGTCATAGCCTAAACAGAAATCTCACGGGAATGGCAATTGCTGACATCACACTTCTGAGTGGATTTAATGCTGTAACTCAACACCTGGACATAGTAAGATGCTCTCTCTTCCTCATCTTTCTCATTGTCATCCTCTGCACAAAGTGGGAGGGTGCATCGTGTCATGTCTCAAGAATTAGAGAGTCCAAAGTACAAGCCTTTGTACATGAAAACATGAGGTGAAAAGTTTACTAGGACTTGTTACCTGTAGACAACAGACTCCAGGAAGTTACTGGTCCTGACCAAGAAATTGTCCAACACATAACCCCCTGGAAAATGGCAGTCTGTTGTGTTTACAATTAATTTTTTGTTCAGATTAAACAAGACATTATTATTACTAATATTATTATACAAGACATGTGTTAAGTAATGGCACATTATCTTTAATCCTCACCTTTGAAGGTGATAAAAGGCGTATAGCAGATTTAGTTACCTATTGACGGAGCCAGGCTAGCTGATTCTTCCTGTTTCCAGTGTTTATTCTAAGATAAGTTAGCCTTCTTATTCAGACTATAGACATGAGAGTGATATCAATCTTCTCATCCAACTCTTGGCAAGAAAGGAAATAGACGTCCCATAGCATCTAAATTTTCCTCTAAAGATGAGTTTTGAGAAATGGCCACATGTGTTTATCCCAACTGCAACAATGAAATATTCTAAATCCACTATTGTTCTGATTTCTTGTTCTCTATAGCAACAATGACAGAAGCTCCTGGGTGTTGTAATATTTGGAGTCATCACCATACAAGGATCGTAAAATAGATCTAGATCATAACATTATCCCTCGAGAATCACATGTTTCTATTTTAACTAGCATTGAGGAAACCATGAAAAGATATAATTTGACATGAAAATACAGAATGGACAAAAACATACCCAGACCCAGTGCCCCCTCCCACATTTCATCTCTGCTCCATTATACCAAAACTCTGACAAAGCAATGAATTTGAGGAATGGTCTTAAGAACTGTCTTTTCTTCTGCTATAGTATCAAAAATCTCAATTCTTGTCTCCTTGTAGCTAAAAGCAGAGCCTGAACGATACATTTCCCATTATGAGGCGTCCTATGGAAGAGTGGTGTTGTACTTCAATGAGGTCAGGTGGAAATGAACTTACATACACCAAAATTTCAAAATTTCAAGTGTCCATGTCAATACTAAAAGATTTATTCTCTCCCTCTAGCTCATTGACACAGAGGAATGCGTTACTTTTGATGCCATACAGAGCGTACCAATAGGCCTCCTACAGCCTGCTACAGCTGTGTTCTATGATTATTATGAACCAAGTAAACTTTTTATTAGATATTTTTTGCATTTTTTTCCCAGATGGAGTGTACATTTGTTTCATTAACCAGGAATTTATCAATTATTTGTGCTTTCTCGGTAGGCGTTAAGTGCACTGTGTTCTACTCTGCCCCCCAAAGAAGCAAGATGATCTCCAAACTGTGTTCAGAGGATGTGTGCCAATGTGCAGAAAGTAGGCCATTACTCTTAAGACCTATACTGATAACCAACCGAAATAAGGCTGAATCCAAATGTCCAAACTTCATGCTCCTGCAGACATCTTTGTGTGTGTTTTTCCAGGAAGTCTGTGTGTGCTGATTGCTGTCGCAACCCACAATTCATCCAGTTCTAGGGTCTTTAAGCAGACTTTCTGCAGACTTCCAGAAAGTCCACTTGCAGTTGCAGACTTCACTGGACTTCATTGATTTACTTACTCACAATCCATTGCAATATGTATGTGACACTTGTTTTTCCAATTGATGCCAAAAAAACAAAAAGATCTTATGAGTCAATCAGTCTTCAGTCCAGAGGGTGGACATGTGGATTCGGCCTAATTATGCTTTAGCCTTCAGGTTTGTGTTTTATAAATAAAATTGCATTATTTTAATGTTTTCTTTAGGACCCTGTCATAAAATACAAAATACTTTCGAATTATCTCAAAGAGATCACCGCCTACAACATGCTTGCTTCTCTCCTACAGTAGATTACGGTCAGTATTGCACATAAGACATTAAGGTGTAAAGTTTCTAATATTCACCTAAATACAAAGAATCCATTTGTTCATATTCTCATGCTATACCAAATTGAATTGTTGATAAATGGCTCTTGTTTTATTTCAGCATACATTGTTGAAGTCGCTGATGTCTCTACCAAGAGTAACTTTGAGCTGTACAAAATGAATGTAAAAGAGGTCCTCAAATCCGGTAAGTTAACTGTTACCACAAGCAGGTGCTGTAACAACAACCTTTAAATTGTTGTGTACCATTATGTTTGCGCTTTGAAGGCTTTTCTTATATACTATTGACAATCCTCTTGTCTACCAGGTGGAGACATCAGTGTGAGCGAGAATTCTGTTCGAGTGTTTGCCAAGAGGCTTCACTGTAAAGGACAGTTGAACTTGGGAGTACAGTACCTTGTCATGGGCAAAGATGGCTCCACAACCGATTCAAATGGAATGTAAGTATAGTTATAATACTAATGGAAGCAAGTAACAGAGGAGGCTATAGAGCAAAAACTTTCCATTAACTTCAGGACTGTTTTGTCAGTATTTAGCTTGAGAGAAGAATGGAGTAAGTTAAGTAGAACAGACAGTTTTGAAACATTATTATGCTTAAACATAATGTATAATAGAATATCATCTGCCTAACTAGGAGATACCTTTTGAAATTGGTTATTATTTGCCCAAGCAAGTGCAAAGCGATCACATAGAGTATAAAAATGACACTGAGGGAATCTCATTCTGTTCACTCTCCCTCTTTAGGATGCAGTATCTGTTGGAATCAAACACTTGGGTTGAAAGAAAGCCTTTGGAAGAACAATGTAAAAGATCTACACGTAGAGCTGCCTGCAGAAGTTTTACGAAGTTTACAGATGAGTACAAGGTTGATGGCTGCAAACAGTGAAACAGACTGCTGGACAAATCTATTTCATCAAACCTTTCCATCTTTAATTTTAAGTGTAGCTCATTTATTGTCATCTTACAGTGTAAAAACCTCTTTTTGTTTTTGCTGTTTATAAGCAGAGTCATGAAAGCGTAGCATAAGAGACATTATTATTTGTTGGTCAGAAGGTGGGTGACTGACTCCACCATGGTATCATTTGAAATGTTACTACTTACAATGTACCCATTAATCATTTTTATGTCTGATACAGCTATCAGTGTATAACTAAAAAACACCTTAGCTATCAGTGTATGAATAAAAAACAACTTAAATTTTGTTGGTATGTGTATATATTTGTTTAGTGCACTGACCACATGCATACATTTTGAGATAATTACTGTATTACCTCTGCCAAGAAGGTTATGTTTCCACCTGTGTGGATTGTTGGTTGGTTGGTTGGTTGGTTGGTTGGTTGGATGGTTGGTTGGTTGGTTGGTAGGTTAGTTGGTTAGTTAGTTGGTTGGTTGGTTGACAATTGGTTTGTTGGTTGATAATTGGTTGGTTGGTGGATAATTGGTTGATGGTTGAATATTTGATAATTGGTTGGTTAGTTGGTTGACGGTTGGTTGGTTGGTTAGTTGGTTGATAATTGGTTGGTTGGTTGATAGTTGGTTGATAATTGGTTGGTTGACTGATGGTTGAGTACAAGTCGATGCGAATCCTAATGAAAATCTTGATCTAACAGATTTAAATATATTTTATTTGATATTGAATTAGACTTGATTGAATTTAAGGGGACTGTTGGGCCTTGCCCGAGGTATGCGCTCTACTGAGTGCCATTCTAGTTTAAGATGAAACTCATCATAGCAACAGAGCAAGTGTGAGTGCATCCACAAACAAACATTTGCTCTTTCATGTTTGTCCAAATAGTGTGATTCACTTTGGTGTACTGGTTTGATTTAGCTTTCCTGTTGAATATATTTATTTTTTGTCTGTTTTTTTTCTTTTACTGGCAGTAAAGGATTTGAGAGGGGTCTCTGTACTCAACCCCCCTCAAAGTTACCCCCTCCTTACTTAACATCTGCAAGGTGAGGGTTCGCACAGTGCGTACACATAAAGTCTGTGCATGAGACTGGCTCACTTGCCCCTGGTGGAGTTACACAGTGACAGGATTCGGATCAATCATCACCTCAAAAAGATGCTAGCTCTTTATTAGCGTGAGAGAGCTAATAGTCCTCTTCTCAAATGTGCTCCACTTAGATCCATGCTGCAGAAGATACTCAGTGTAATTATATAATTCAAGAATGTGTTGAGTTGTAAGTGATGCAGAGAGAGTTAATGGGAGAAAACGAGGGGCAGTGGGAGGGAGCAGTGCAGCAGGAGTAGGAGGCGGGGGGGGGCATGGGTGGAGAGGCGAGGAACAAGCAAGGGCTTATGTGCTTATATTATTCTAATCTCTGAGGCCAGGTCCAATATAAGCAACATGGGAGTACTGACCATCACTTCAATCACAGCAGGATCAATGCCTTCTCTGTTTCAGCCTTTGCCATTAGACATTTCATTAAATCTGAATCAATAAAAGGTAAATAAATACGCAGACTTCAGCATCACACATTTTCATCTTGGGATTACTTGAGTGCACCGTCAGCAGCCAACAGCAACAGCACATTTGAAAAAGTGGTCTTCTTTTTACTGAAGCCATCTCGATGTAATCAATGGCTTGTCATGACCAAGCAGTGTCGACTTACAGTATGATTTCAATCAATCAGGAGTCACAGAATGAGAATTAGTTATTGCTCAGGCTGTGCAACACAATAAAATGCAAATATTCTCTTTACAAAGACAGATTGACAGTGGCGAGTGAATGATAGATCTATATTTTCTTACAGATCTGCGGATTGCCACAAGAGATTTACTGTAAATATTCCACAAGTACACGCTCACCTCCTCAGCATCAACTGTGAAAGCGGCTGGGGAATTGTGAAATGTGCTTGTACGACCAGGTGTATTTTGTTAGGTGTGCAGTAGCCCTAGTTGCTGAAGGTGTGTCTCTCAAGCCATTTTTCCAAAGGCCAACACAAGGTCAGCGGTTTGAGGGTGGTCTAAGGTGCAGAAAGGAGTGTAATGAAGGCGGAGCTGTTCTTGGAGGCCGCCAGCAGATGGAGGCACTGATGGACTGGGACCACCCACCCAGGAGTCCACGCTACAGTGACAATTACTCTTTGTTTTTCATGTCAATATCAAGGCCTGTTTTAAGGTTAGGCCACTCTTACAAAAGACATTTTGACATGTCACAGTAGGAAAATAACAGATGTAAATAATGTGATTGATTGCTTCATGGAGTTAGGTTTCTGAAAGCATTGAGCACTCAGAGAACAAAGTGACACAAAACAGAGTTTAGTTCAGCAATGGTCCCAAGTGTAATCATGCACATAAATGGGTACAATAAGGAACAAAAACTTACACAAAGCTTGATAAGGAGGAAGCACATGGAAACAAGGAGGTAGTTATAAAATGTTGGTTACAAAACAAATGGGATGAGCAGACAATGGAAACAGCCTCAAAATGAGTCAAGGTCAGATAAAACTGCTATGTTCAGGGTACAGGGTGATACCAGAATGGAACTAGAGGAGAAAAACATTTCACAACAATAAATTGATTTCAAGGTCCTATTATGTTTGCTGGCTCATTGTCAGACCATCATAGCTTCCAGGAACACTCGAAATGAAGAACGAGGGCATCGTTCGCCATCGCCGGGGTTGAGACCAAGTAGAGACCAAGACCAAGGTAGGACAAAGCTGAGTCAAGATCAATGACGTGCGAGTCCCTCACTGCGGGACACACTTTCAATAAAATGGGGAACATACAAACCATTGGCACTCCTAAAATGTATATGAAGGATCCACATTCATTTGAAAACACCCACAGAAGACAAATGAAGATTCCTCTTCATTCACCTGTTTTATTGTTATATACGTATGTATGTGTAACATGAGTAATGTCTGGGTAAAATAATCAGGATTGCAGAGGTGAGACGAAGACCTTCGAAAAGTGGTCTTAAGACTGGTCTTGAGGCCGAGGTCTTGGTGTTGACAGATGTACATCACTTTATGCTTCCAGTATGTCTCTCTCTGCCATCTTTGTCCTCCAGTTGTGTCCACAAACTGATTAATCCACCTCTGACCCAGCTTTGACATAAATCCAGGTATAAATCAGACATAATGAGAGAGAATGTACACAACCCCTCTCACCGTTCACCTGTAAAGCAAGCAGCTTCTTTGCTGTTCAGTCTCAGACTGGCTCAGTGCAGCATTAGCTGTTCATCTAACATTTCTACAGACCGAAAAAAGAAAAGAAAAACAGAAAAACTACAATATTTACCTATTTATTGTGTAATACATTGCAACACAGCTGGTATGTACTGTATACTGGCTGTTTTTCAGTATCAGAACATGTTGTACTTGCCAAGAAAAACATGTTAGCTAAATGCATTTGCAACTAAAATATCTTCAGGTATATGTATGTTTTTACTGTGTGGGCTCTTACATACACATACAGTAACATAAATAGAATGAATGTATGTAACTGTAATAGAATATGAGGGAGCTGTTTCTTCAGCATTGGTCAGTTTTTCACAACTGTCATGCAAAATGGTTTTACGTGCTTTAGTAACTACATTAATTAGCTATTTATTGGATGTTACATTTAAACAGTTTCTCCTCATCTGTTGTTGTGGTGTGCGTTGAGAATTTCTTAGAACCGCATTCAAGATTAACATAAATATATATTAACTACGGCTTTTAGGCCTATTGGGTGAATAAACTGAAATCTAGGTCTGCAACTAATGATATTTTCATCACAAATTATCTGCCAAATATTTTCAGGATTACTAACTTAATCCTGTAATGTAAATATGAAAAAAACCCACTGTGAAATATACTTATACAATTTCCCAGAGACCAAAGTGACATCTGCAAATTGCTTCTTTTGTCCAACCAACAGTCCAAAACCCAAAGACTCTTCATTTACCATCATAAATGTCAAAGAAAAGCAGCAAATCCTGGCATTTCATAAACTGGAACCAGCAAATGTTTGACATTTTTGCTTGAAAAATGACTGAAACTGACTGAAAGATTATTAAAATGGTTGGTGATTAATTTTCCTTTGAACAACTGATCGAATAATTGACTGATTGTTGCAGCTGTACTGAAATCACAGCTTGTTGCAGTTCACAGGAACAGCTCATACTCACTCATACAATTTCTAAATCAACAAAAAAGTTTTCATAAAATAACCCACTCTTAACTAATGTCAGTGTTTCTTACATTATCTTTACATAAACAAAGCTCCAATGATTTGAAATTTTGCTTTTGCTCTCATGTAAAATTAGGAAAATGTCACTTACGCCCTGTTTGCTCTCGACTCTTGATATACTTGTCTTCATGTGGTTTACAAAAGGTGGGATGGTGGGTGGTCATTTGGTCAGAGATTCAGAGCCTTCACAGAGCATTCCTTAAATCTGGTGGATATTTGGTCACTTACATAACTCCCACGTAGTTACATCTCATTACTTCCAACAAACAGCCAATTCATATAGCGAGAGGTTCCTGTCCCCCAGAGTCAGCACTGAATACCTGCAGTGTTATGCTATGTATTCCAGCTGAATCATGATTCTCAGACCGGGGCTTTATTCAATCAGAGCTGTGTCTAGGTGTTTGCAAAGTCTGGTATAAGTCCAGTTACATACAGCAGACGCTGAAATTACTGCCGTCAGTCATGCAAAGCTGAATCATGCAGCCTATATTTGTGTTACTGTACATGAAGAACACAAAAAAATGCCAAATGCATGTACTGTTTTATACAGTTTCAAAGCAAAACTGCTATTTCACTGTCATATTAGATTGCACACAAAAAGTCAATATATCTTTCATGTGTTAACCAAAAATTACTGACTTAATGAATTGACCATGGATATGTTGAGTTGTTAAACCAACCAGCAAAATGTATAGAAAGATATTTTTTTTTAGAAACATTACAAAACATGAATAAAACAGAAAAGAAACGAAGATCATATATGATACACACATCTGTGTAAAAATGCCACTCTTTTTGTAAGTCCAATACAAATATTTTCCATAGTGGTTGAGAGAGTGGGACCACTAGGCGGGGAGAAAAAGTGGGGGGGTCCTTAAGTAGGAGCGGACTTTATCACTCTCCTCCTTTCTAGTGGTGGTCCTTTCTCTCACCTCTTTCCTCCCAGATAACATCCAGCAAGTCCGTGTGAGCTTTTCAGATGGAGGGAGCGACACAAAGACAGAGATAAAGCCAAGAACTCAATCATTATTCAGGTAAGTTAATTTTTCATATGTAACTATCCAAGTGGTAACTGCAGTCATCTGAATGAATACACTCCACTTAGATGTCTGTTCATTTTCCTTCATATCATAATGCCGTCATGGTGCATAGCTGAACATATTCTCAGAGTTTGAATAAGTACATTTATGAGAAAAAGGTCATATTGTTGTATAATATATATATTTTTATTGCTAATAAGATCTTAGAGAGTGACACTGCTCTATGCAATGAGAGCAGAACATTATATGTATTTTATTTGGTTTGTACACATATTGTAGCCTGGTTATACCTACCATAACAATCCTTGTCTAAGCTTTAATTATGTTTCCTGCTATCCCAGCATGACAATTCATATTTTCACAAACTTTATTTTACCTCAAAAGAAGTCAAAAGTGGTGATTAAATCAGTTAATTCTGCAGCCAATTAGTCAATTAATCTATGCACCCCAGCGCAACATTGGAAAATTGGCTTACTGTGTAGCAAAGCAGCTTAATGTGTTTACATGCTGCACAGTTTATTTGATTTTCTACAGATTTAAAGCCAAGGCTGGACGTATTTCTTTTAGTGGTTTTATGAGCTGTGGGTGCAGGAGGATTATGTAACCTTCTGTATAGTGAAAGACGTACAGTGTCCCTCAGTTCTATACAGTGACGCTCTGTTACCTCTGGTCTCTCCAGCAGACTCTCTTCCCGCTCAGGTCACTTTCTTCCTTCCTGTTTAAAATCAACTAATTTAGATTAGACTTGGTTTGGCAAGCCATTGAATAAACTATTATGGCTGATTGGAACACTGCTGCAATTCTTCAACGCATGATTGTTTTTATACCAGTATGCCCATTAAAATAAAGGTTTATAATATCATTTTCCATGAACATTTTGTTCAGTTCTCAGGTGAAGGATATTATTTTTTACACATGATGCTTAATCTGTTTCCAATGTTTTTTCCCTGGCACAAAATTGGTCAAAGAAAGTTCACAAAACATTGCCACATAAAAGATACAGGCATCTGTTGTAAGATGCAAAATCTAAAGAGTATCTTAGAAATGTTTTGACATGCTCTCATGCTTCCATCCACTGGGAAAGATTCACTCACTGAATCTTCTCCAATATCAGATCACAGCATAAACTGTTTAGAGAACCTGTAGCTTTAGAAATTGACCAGCGCTACGACTGAATGGTCACCCAAATTAAGAAAAAAGTAAGTAATGTGGTCCCTTGCTGTAGCTGTTTATCACAGGAAACTTTTGAGCAAGGCACGAAACCTGAAATTGCTTCAAGAAAAGCTTCTTTTTAGCCAGTATGTTTTACAAGGGAGCATCAAAGAGTGAATGGGAACTCTGTGAATATGAAGCTGGCTGAAAAAGAGCATGTATGCCCAGCAAAGAGATTAAAAAAAGGTTCTAAAATGACTTGGCATAAGATTTCATGCAATAAACTCAGTCATAACTCAGCTCTTTCATTTTTTTCACTTCTAGGAGAGAGCTGGCACAATCCTCTTTGCAAGTGGTCAGAGAAATATAGAGGAAGGAGTTCATAATTTTTACAGTAACATACATAAAGATCCACCAAAGGCAATCCCATCACCGGCTACTGCTCCTGGCTCAAAATGCTGTTTACTCTAGGACTTCTCCTCCTTCTCACCCCATTTCCCTCCTTTCAATCCCCGACCAATGAGAGGAGAGACTCATCAGGAAGCGACGTGACCAAACCCAATGCCGTTTTCACCCTGTCAAAACCAAAAACCACTGTTGCTCTCGCCAAACAGACCGCTCGCCCAACCCTAAAGCCAAACACAGTCAATCAGACAGTTTTATCCACTACAGCAACCGCCAAAAAAAAGCCTGGCCCAGCAGTAATTCAAACCAACCCGCCAGCAGCCAGTGGCACCATCACCAACAAAGACAAGCACACAGCCTCATCCAATCAAACTGTTTTGGTTAGACCCCCTTCTACCAAAGACAAGCCTGCCCCCACAGGAACTCCAAATGTTCAGTCAGCATCCACAAAGTCTGCTTCAGCAAGTGGTGCTAAAACCACCAAAGACAAACTCCAACCTGCAGCCAATCAGACAGTCTCAATTAAATCTCCTTCAACCAGCAACAAAGACAAGCCTGCAGTTAAAAATGTTCAGTCAACATCCAAGTCTGCTCCTGCCAGTGGCACTAAAACCACCAAAAACAAGCCCACAGCCTCTGTCAATCAGACTGTTGTAGCTAAATCTCCCTCCACCACTGATGTGAAGAACTCCAAAGGCAATCAGACCGCCACCAGCAAAGAAAAGCTCGCCCCAACACAACCCATCAAGGTGGTCATCAGCGAAGGCTGCGACTCCAGCAACACTAA
The DNA here is from genome assembly GCF_965226575.1 of Pagrus pagrus. NCBI lineage: Eukaryota > Metazoa > Chordata > Actinopteri > Spariformes > Sparidae > Pagrus > Pagrus pagrus. The sequence goes on from NC_140191.1 coordinate 17,240,344, forward strand.
GGAGCAGGAGCTGAAGCTGAAGCCTGGCACTCCTCTGGTGATGACGCACAAGATCAGCTTGTTGCCTGGTAGCTGCACGGGGGGATGTGAGTCTGAGATGACGGCGCTGAAAGAACGTGTGGCCCGGCTGGAGAGAGAGATGACCTCCCTGAAGGACAAATGTATGATTCTGTTGTGTTCACCAGATCATTACATTTGACACAAGTCATTAGAGATGTGGATTTAATCATGTTGGTTATTTATGTTGCTGCCCAGGTCCATGTTCTCCAAGCTGTCCAAATGAATGTAGTGGCAATGGGGAATGTCAGAAGGGGAAATGTGTCTGCCAACAGGGATTCATGGGTCCAGACTGCAGTAAGTGCGCACAAGGAGCTGACTGTCATAAAAGTGAGTCTACACTGTTATGTTGTAGCATTAGAGCAGTGGCGGACTCGGGATGTTTGAGGGGCAGGGGTGATAAAAATAAAAGGGCACCAAATGTATGCGGGGTGGGCACCAGCGTAGGGGCGATCAAACCCCCTGAGTCCACCAGTGCATTACAGACACATTTTAAAGCGAGAGAAAGTCAGTTTTTACTCAGACTATGACTAGTTGTAACCTTTGCTCTGCCATTTCAGAAGCTGCCAAAGGAAAGGTCAAGGTAACAGTTGAAACAGTGACCCTGCAGGTGAACAAAGACAAGGAAAACATGCAGGAGAAAACCATCAAAGCTGAGCACACACTCTTCCAGAAGAAGGAGCAAAAAAAGGGGTCTGAAGTCAAAGAGGCCGACACTAAATCCAAAGTGGCCACTAATGCTAAAGCAGGTCCTGTTAAAACTCAATCAAAACAAGAAACTTCTGTTAAAAAAACAACTATTAAAGAGTCTTCAATTGTCACAAAGACCAGTCGCCCAACAGTTGCTCAGGTTCTGTTGAAACACGATGGAAGAAAGCCGGAAGAGGCAGGCAAAGGAAAAACAATGGTCCTGACCTCTAAAAAAGTCGTCCAAAAAACCGACCTCAAACTGGTGAAGGAAGGAACTGCCAGTAAAACATATCCTAAATCTGATCATCTTAAAGACCAACCTCACACCAATGTAACCCAGAGTAACGTTAAGAATGGCACGGCTAAAATTGTGACCGTTCTGACCAAAATCGTGGGAACGAACAAAACCAGAGCAGGGAAGGAGAGCTTGGAGCAGTCCACCCTGGCTGAGAAGAATAGTACTCAATCATCTGGACACAAACGAGGCAAGAAGGTCAAAGCAGAGACTACGACCCTGCAATCTGTTGACAACAGAATCGCTGAAGCTGGCAACACTGGAAGAGAGAAAGTTACACAGAAGAGTCAGTATTTAGTGAACGCAACCTTTGCAGGAACTTCAGGCGAGGCTCGAGTTCTGCAGGACAAAACAACTACCCATGGCTCTGTGAGTGCGAAGAAGATGGGAGGATCAGGATTAGGTTCGGTAAAGGTTGTGAACATCTCCTCCTACAGCTTCACTGTCACATGGTCAGTGCCACAAGGGATGTTCAAGAACTTCACTGTGATCAGAAGAGAGCCAAAGACAGAGGGTGACGATGACGACCACGAGGAGTTTGAAGAGGAAGCTCTAGAAGGAGACAAGACCTCCACAGCTAAGAACGTGACTGAAGTCCAGGTACAGAGTGAGAGCACCAACACAACTTCTGCCGCCGGTAAAGCTGGATCTAGAAGCAAAGCTGAAACCAAGAGGATCTCCATGGTGGTCCCTGGCAGTGTACGTTCTGTCGAGTTCAGTAACCTTCGGGCAAACACTGGCTATGTCCTGCATGTATATGGTACTGCAGCTGACAGAAGATCGAAGATTCACAGAGTAACAGCAGTTACAGGTAATCAAAGCTGTAATAGATTTGTAATTTTTGCAAAATTTCTCTACTTCTACCATGGAAATGATCAGAACAATTTGTGTTTCTGAATAAAAACTTCCTTGTTTTGTCTCACCAGGTCCCGAGCCAGCCACAGAGATGGTTTTCAGCAATGTAACAGAATCTTCTCTCACCGTTTCCTGGTCCAAACCTAAGACAACATTCTCCGGCTTCAGGGTCATGTACACCAACATTGTCACAGGTCAGGGCAGGTCACAGTTTCCTTGCTTGACGGTCCCATATTATAAAAGTGAGATGTCTTTGCCTGTATTCAGAAACTGTGCCTTTAAACAAACAGCTAGACTTCTGTAAGGTTGTGATGTCACAGCTTAACATTAAATTACATGGGACCTTTAATATCAGTCATGGTGGATCTTGTATTCAGAATTGCTCATTGTTGTTTGTTATTTGTGATGTGTCATCCTTCTAGGGGAGAACCGCTTTGTGACTGTGGACTGGCAGCAATCTTATGTGGTCCTGTCCAAGTTGTCTGCTGGAGCCTCCTACATCATCAGCGTGACTGCTACACAAGGCAGAGCCCAGAGCGACGCCCTCACATCTCTTATCACCACAGGTACACAGTCAGAGAAGCTTCATTTTTGTGTACAGCAACTTTATTTGTCTTTACATGCGAAAACAGCAACAAACACATGATGTATTGTCTCTTGACTGCAGTGCCCGCCCCTCCAACACACCTGCAAGTTGTCAATGTGACAGATACCAGAGCTGTGCTGCAATGGACTCCCAGTCTGGGGAAAGTTGACCGCTTCATCATCAGCTATGAGTCCTCAAAGAGTGAGTGTGGCGACAACGGCTAATGACAAAGTGCTAATGACTGAGCTAAGGGTTGTTAACTCTCCTCCACAGCTCCTAATGTGACAGTGACAGTGATGCTGTCTGGAAACTCAGTGGAGCACCAGCTGAGAGGCCTGCAGAGAGGCACCTTGTACACAGTCAAAGTGCTGAGTCAGAAGGACAGTCTCCAGAGTATGGCCATCTCAACTACATTTACTACCGCTAATGGTGAGTAGCGAGGCGGATAAAGGAAACAAGATCAGGTTTGTTTGCGTGACTCGAGTCTACAGGGTGGTGTGAACTAAATGCTCATGAATTTTTGTGTCCCTTAGTTGTTAAAGCCGGTGAGGTGGGTGCTCGCTCTGCAGTGATAGCATGGAGATCTTCAACTGTTGTTTATCACAGCTACAGACTGATCTACCAGGTGGCAGGAGAGGAGACAAAGGTGATAATATTCTCTCATTAGTAGCACATACAGTATCAAGAAAGAGAGCTTCTGCATCAGAGATTAACTTTCTGTGCATTCCTGTGTTCACATTAGGAGGTGATCCTGGATGGATCCATCTCAGAGTATAAGCTGACAGACCTGTTCCCAATGTCACGTTACATTGTTCTGGTACAAGGCGAGAGAGATGGACACTACACATCTGTTATCACCACAGAATTCATCACAGGTATTGAATAAATAATGCAATCCCTGCTGATTTATCTCCTCTATCAATACTTTATCATAATTAAGTAATTAATTTTTTTTCATCCCTCAGGCAAACTGCGTTTCCCCTTCCCTACTGAGTGCTCTCAGGAGCTGCTGAATGGAGCTCTGCAGTCAGGAGAGGTGGACATCTACCCGCAAGGAAAAGAGGGACGAGCAGCCAGAGTCTACTGTGACATGGAGACCGATGGCGGTGGCTGGACGGTGAGATAAAAAACTGCTGTTATTTCAACCAAACTTTGGACTGAAGAAATGGTATTTAGATTATAAATAACAATCTAATGTGTGTTTTTAGGTGTTCCAGAGGAGGATGAATGGAAAGACAGATTTCCACAGAACCTGGAGTGAATACAGCGCTGGCTTTGGAAACCTCAGCGAGGAGTTCTGGCTCGGTACAGTTGAAGCAACTTCTTCTTATCACATGTGCAACAAAATGTTTTGTAATGAATCAGCCTAAACCACTCACTCTTCCTTTCTGCCACTATTAGGAAATGAGCTTCTTCACAACCTGACCAGCGTTGGCCCTGTGAGTCTGAGAGTGGATATGCAAGCTGGAAATGAAACTGCTTATTCCCACTATGCCAACTTCTCCATTGCCTCAGCGGAGAGTCACTACACTCTCACAGTGTCTGGTTACACTGGAACTGCAGGTAAAACTGTATAAAGGTTGAATTTTCCTGAATGTGTGCATTACATACGTTGAGTGGGATTACTGGGATGACATCCCCTTTGTTAGCAAAGTGACGAAAATGCATCCCCCTAGCTAACATACCATCCCCTAATACAGAGTCCAGGGGCAAAGGCGTCTTTTAGTGGAATATGTAACCCTAGTCTTAGATTTTGAACTTTCTATGGCTCCTACTTTACTTTCTGTGCAGCCGTGAGCTGTCACTCTGCCAGCCGTACTCTTATAATGAAAATTAATTAATAATTACATAACCTTATTTAAAGAGCATGTTTGCCTCACAAAAAAAACAGCATTAACAGCCAGTTATATTATAATAATTTGCAAAAAAGGTATCTTTTTTCATTTTACTTGAAATATCTGGGGGGTCAAATTTGGGTCATGGGCCCCACGTTGGGCACCCCTGCTCTAAATTATAAACTAAAGATACTAAATTCTGTACTGTTGTAGCCTATATACTCTATAGAGGAGTGTCACCTTCATAATCAAAGTGACGAGTGTTACAGCTTGCAAAAAGAAGCAGATGCAGACACAACAATAGTCAGGTTAGGAAACATAAAAGCAAGCTGTAATAATCTGAGCTGTAGTCCAAAAGTAAAAATACAGGCAAGAAAAAGGGCAGGTAACAACAGTGACAAAACAGACTGGGGAAAATTCAAAAGACTAAACAAAGAAAAACTTAATAAAGTAAAAACCAGGATGAAACTCAGGTGTACACAGAAGAAGGGCTGGAAAGGAAAGAGACAAAGACAGGAAGTGGAAAGTCACAACAAGATACATGAGGATATAACTACAAAATAAAAAAGGGAATAACTCAACGAAAAAACCCAAACCATGACAACGTGTTAGTAGTAGCATGTAACAAGTAGCATCATGTAGTCGAGGAGGAGCGAGAGGATCATAGAGACACGCTGTTGTCTGACCGCTTGAGCCTAACACTAACCATCCCACTTATATCAACACATCACACACTGACTGTATTATACAGTAAAAACATGAAAATTCATACCTCAGTGTCACTGTATTTCTCTGTCAGGTGACTCTATGAGGTACCACAATGGGCGTCCATTCTCGGCCAAGGACAAGGACCCTGACCCTCTGGGGATCCACTGTGCCAGGGCCTACATGGGAGGCTGGTGGTACAAGAACTGCTACAAGACCAACCTCAATGGTCTTTACGGCATCAACAGTAATAATCAGGTACAATTCACACTAATGAACTTTAAACACCTTTCATCTTCTACGATGCAACGCACTGACCAAATATCATCCCCTTTCTGTTTCTGTTGTGATACAGGGAATAGTCTGGATAGACTGGAAAGGAAAAGACGCCTCCGTCCCCTTCACTGAGATGAAGTTCAGACCGTCCAGGTTCTCTCCTGCAACTCATGGTTAAATATACATCAGTCTTCATGGGTTCTCCAACCTGAAAACCTTACATCTGACAGAGAATCACAGCAGATATCCACAAGACACTGGATCTCACAGTTGCTGCATGTCACTATACAGTGGTTTTGATAGCTGTAATCACCGCTATCAGTGCATTTGATTCAATGTGCAAGAGTTTATACATGTTTTGTTTTCTGGAAATATACCAAAGGAGTGGAGAAATGTTTTATTGCATCTTTTTTTGTATACTGTTCTACTGTTCTGCCTGACCCGTCCATTTCAACACAGTTTTTGTTTTGACTCTAATACCTTCCTGTGCACCACCATGGTATGCCATCCCACTACTACTGTAATTAAATATGCACTGTCTCACTCCATTGGAATAAATGTGGCTGATGTGGGTCTGAAGTGTCATTTTTGTGTTTGTTTGTTTTGTACACATGAATTAAAACACCCAAATCCATCGATGGGAAAACAGTTTCTTCATTTCCTGCTCTACAAGGTAAACAAGTGCCAGTGTGACCGACTGTAATGTCAACTGTGGCGTGTTGGTTTGCCCTTCAGCAGGTCCTGACAATGTTTATCAGGCAGTCTCTTGTTAGTGTTGCATTCATCTTAGTATCAGATGCACTGAGCAAAATTGACACTTAGACGTCCTTGATTTTAGTCAAAACACCAACAGGCTTAGAGACTGCTAAGCGGACTAGCGGTATAAATGTGGCCAGCAGTGCGCTGACCAGCTTTCTGAAGTGGGACGCCAGTGAGAGGAGACAGGATGGCAATAGAGATATCATTGATCAGTGTTGGAGCTCTGTTCCTGGTTTTGCTGCTGTTGATTATACTGATTTGCAGTTCTGGTCAGAGAGGAACATCTGTAAATGGAGTCCACAAGGGAAGTGAGTCTACAGGTGGTTATCATCTATTTTGTTGTCTTTATGTTTGTTCCTGATCACACTGATTGTACAGTAATTATTTTGATGATTTCTCATGATTTGTAATCGTCCCTGTTTCACTTTTGTCTTTCTTTACTCCTTCACCCCAGTAGCTGATTCTGGACTGCTGCAGGATCTCTATCAGTTCCTTCCCGGCTCTTCCTCTCCGTCCCTCCCAGGTCCTCCCAGCTTCACCCCCATAGGCAATATGATGGAGCTGACACACGATCACCTGCCAATTCACCTGACCAGTCTGGCACAGCGGTACGGACACATCTACCGCCTTAAATGTGGAAACATAAGTAATCATGCATGATTTTATTATTTCATATTCTGCAATAAAAACAAGCTTTTTAAAGAACATTTTTGGTTGATAGTTGTCTTCAGATGGCCACCGCACCAACATCCCTGTGTTTTTTCAGCCATGGTTGTACTTAACAGTAGTGACGTCATCAGAGAAGCACTGGTGAAAAAATGGTCAGACTTTGCCGGGAGACCAGTTTCATATACAGGTAAACAACTCAAACTTCTTTTTTCTATGATAGTATTCATGACTATTGTATTATTGTTTGTCCTTATGATATCTCATGGCTTGTATCAGCTGATATTGTATCTGGAGGAGGGCACACCATCTCTCTGGGAGACTACAATGAGGAGTGGAGGGCTCATCGTCGCCTCGTCCACGGCGCTCTGCAGCGTTGCTGCCAGCAGTCACTGCATGATGTGATCGAGAGACAAGCCCTGCATCTGAGGAAGGTACGGAAGACACGAGAGGAACAAATTGTGCACCAGTGGACAACATGGTGACTCATCTAAAAAACAAAATACCAAAGCAAAATGTTGGGGTGTTTCCAAAAAGCAATGTTTGTTGGGTGTTTAGGTTTTGATGGAGTATGAAGGCAGTGCCGTAGATCTCTCGGAGGATTTCACAGTGGCAGCCAGTAATGTCATCACCACTTTGGCTTTCGGAAAAGAAGTGAGTGTCTGTCCTCTCATCGCTCAGTTTGTCCCTCTTACAAAATCTGTTTCTCATCAATGAATAGTTGTGTATGTGGCAGGCCTGTGTTTGGTTGCCTGTTTGTTTTGCGCTCTGCATTAGAGAAATCTATTCATAATGTTACTAAACAGTGTATTTCATTGGAAGGTTGTGTTCAAATGTAAATCTCTGTGTTTTCTAGTATGATAAGAGTTCCTTGGAGCTGCAGCAGCTGCACAGCTGTCTGAATGAGATTGTCGCTCTGTGGGGCTCCTCCTGGATTTCTGCCCTGGACTCCTTCCCCGTGCTCAGAGTCAGTAAATATTCATTATCCTGGCTGTAGATCACAGGAAAGACTTGCAAATCTTCTGAATGGGATGTCACACATTATGTAATTTGTTCTCTCAAAGAAATTACCCAATCCTGTGTTTTCCCGTCTCCTGAAAGAGGTGGCCAGGAGAGATGAAATTATAAGAAAACATCTCAACGATTACAAGGTTGGTAAGAAAAATTGATGAAAAGGGCAAAAATGAGAAAACATTTCAACTATTTTGAAAAACAAACATCAGAGAGGTTTTATTAGGCTAAATAACACAGATGAGGGATTGCTTGGTGTGGCAAGTCTGTGGAAATCTGAGTTGGTGATCTCCTTTAAGTCTCCTCTTAAGACATACCTTTGTCAGAGAGCCTTTCCTGATTTTGCTTGAATTTTATTTACCTTAAAACTATCTTTATTTCCTTTAAAAATGTTTTCCTTTTCCCATTTTTTTCTTTTAAAAACTGATGTTTTTATGACTTGTCTGTTTTATGTTGCTGACTTTGTTACCCAGATTTTGAAAAGTGTTCTACAAATTCAGATTATAATTGTTATCATAGCAGTCAGGATAATAACTGAGACACGTTATCCTCTAAAGTCTGTGTCCATTTTTATCAGCTGTTGTTTTGTTTTCTGTGTAGTCACAAGACAAAAAAAATGAGGATGCCATAACAGGATCCCTCCTTCAGGGCCTTGAAAAACAACCCAACACAGAGCAGGGAGTGGTGAGTGCATCGAACAGTGAATTTTGAGGAGGATTATAGGAAGCATCCACCTCTTTATTTTAACAGATGTTTTCCTAAAACTTCACGAAATAATCTGAGAAATCTACTTTTATTTCAGATTAGAGAAGGAATTTGGAATGTAGTATACTGTAAATAATACTTGTAGTAAATGACATCTGTCTTCATGTCTCCAGCTCCTCACAGATGTTCATGTTCACATGGCCACCGTGGACCTCCTCATCGGGGGAACAGAGACCACAGCAGCCTGGCTCAGCTGGACTGTGGCCTTCCTCCTGCACAGACCAGAGGCAGGGCAGAGGCACCTTTTTACATATAACACCATCTTTACACACCCTGAAGTCTATCTCAGTGTCTCCCCTCTCTACTTTAATCTACAGGTGCAGACCATGGTGTATGAGGAGATGTGTACAGTGCTGGAGGGACGATACCCCAAGTACAGTGACAGACACAGACTTCCTGTCTTGTGCGCTCTCGTCCATGAGGTGCTCAGACTGAGGCCGGTCGCCCCGCTGGCAGTGCCGCACAGAGCCATCAGAGACAGCAGGTCTAGCAACATTAGAGACAACTCAACAGAGATGAGATCTATAAGATCAGATATTGTTAAGCCGCCACAGACTCATGTTTCTACAAAGTTTCAGTCATGATATTCAGTCCTTAACCTAATGACAAGGCTGGAAGCACGATGAGTTGTGAACTTTTTCCACACTGTATTACCTGCTGTATACACTCTTTTAACTTGACATTGTCACATGTTTAGTATTGCAGGTTATTTCATCCCGAAGAACACGGTCATCATTCCTAATCTGTTTGGAGCTCACCATGATCCTGCAGTGTGGCCCGACTCGTACAGCTTCAAACCAGGTACTGCTCTCTAACTGTGACGTGGAGAGCATTCCTTTCACTCGGCTCAGCACTTTCTCAAAAAAAATAACTTCTCTCTCTCTCTCTCTGCCTTTCAGAGCGCTTTCTGGAGGGAGGAGGAGGCTCCACACGTGCCCTGATGCCTTTCGGAGGGGGGGCTCGTCTCTGCCTGGGGGAGTCTGTTGCCAGAATGGAGCTCTTTCTGTTCACAGGCTACTTGCTGAGAGATTTCCAGTTCATCCCTCCTGAGGGGGAGGCCTCTCTGCCCGACTTGAGAGGAGTTGCTAGTGTTGTGCTCAAGGTCAAGTCCTACTCAGTTATAGCACGACCAAGAGCGGTGACTAATCCCTGAACTAGAGGATGTGCTGCCTGTTAAAACATTGGGCAATTGTGTAAAAAGATAAATGTTTTTTGTTTTTTTTACCTGCTGAAGTAAATCCAGATCCTTCACATGTATGTTACTCATCAATGCTTCTGTCTAATTGTCTCTAATGTTGGATATACTGATTAAAATGTATTTGATCATGAGTAAATAACACGTCAGACAGAGACAGAGGCCAGGCAGACCAGTTGAAGAATGATCAATCAGATTTCTCGAGAATGGAAAAGGAAACTGAGGAGCCGTCAGATAGAAAGCTTGAAGGAATGGATACTGTTCAGGTGGAGCTGCATACAATTCAAAACCTGGGGAATGTGCTGCTTACTGTAAAACTGAAGCTGATTATATACCAGTAGCTGTACAAGGGCAAGCATGTCTGTGATAGTCTGGTAGCACCACCCAGAGGACAAATGCTGCCGAAAGTTTAAATACCTTCCCTCCTGTGGAAAATGTTCAGCAGGCCTCCTCCTCATCACTGGGTCAGAGGCACATCTTGTAGAAGAGTTTGTACTTACAACATTTATAGGCACCTGACTGATAAATAACAGTGATAACAGGTATTACAATATGGTTTTATTATTCACACATGTGACAGACAGACAAAATGTTACATGAACAACACAGAAAGATGATGGATATGACCCCCTCTCATGGGCTGGTCTTAAACAAAACAATGAGTCCACTTCCTGAAAATGTGTTTTGAAATAAGCTTCTGCTATCAGAGGATTTAGTAATAAGCAAGAAAAACTGAGAGGAGGATGGATTCATTTCCCCTGTTAAGACTTTTTCTTCTTTCTTTGACTCACGCAGCAGCTGGACTTCAGTCATTTGGTAATTATGGAAAAAAAGAAAATGTTTTAATGTTAATCTGTTGTATAGTTGATCCAGGATATGATTTAATAACTGTTAACTTCTCTGTGTTGATGTGTTACATAGGGTCTTGTAAAATTGACATTTTCACAATTAAAATGGAGCTGCAACCAATGATTAATCTCTTATTCTTATTACTATTCTTATTATCATTCTATTATTCTCATTATTAACCGCTTAGTCGTTTACTCTATAAAATGTCAAATAACTTTGAAAAATGCTTGTTACAATTTCCAAAACCCAAAGACTTGTTTACTATCATAAAACAGCAGATCATCACATTTAAGAAACTGGCACCAGCAAATGTTAGTTGTTGTTAGATAGTACAAATAATACTTTTAAAAAACATATTCATCAAACTCCTGAGCTTTCACTTGAATAATACATGCACATCAGCTGTGGTTACAAATAGATTCAGTCCATGATGGAGGGTTGAGACCTTCCCACACCTTTAGTTTTCAGTTCTATCAGTGGACATTGTTGTGACACAGGTACATTTGAAAATTTAATTCTTCTTTGTCTCCTCCAACAGATCATTTAATGTTTTCTACACTAGGAGATCGTGTTACTTTGCCATGTGGCATACCCTCTCTTGAATCCTGCTCCTCTATTAACTGGAACATGTATGGAGACTTTAAATCAAATCCTCAGGTGGTGAAGGCCGGAAAGGTGACGGCTCCGAACGACCTCCGGCTTCGTCTCCTAAAGGACTGCTCTCTGGAGATCAATCAGCTGGTGCTCAATGACGCACGACATTACTCTTGTGACAATGGAGCACTCAACTCTAGTGTTTGGCTTCAGATTCTTAACGGTGAGTTGTCTTGGTACTTCAGTTTATATCTTAAATAAGTTGATGACAGTATGAGATGATTTGATTTTTCTTCTTATTCACCAGTTACTGAGATCCAGAATCAAAAAGACATTGAGCTTCAGTGTTACCCCAATACATATGTAGGACAGGGACGTTGTAGTACAGGAGTACATTTCAAGTGGACTACTGAAGATGATACACCATTAAATGGAAGTAGATTCGACCCAAAAAATCGCAGTCCTTGCCTCTCTCAACTGAACATCGCTAAAAAACCGACAGACCATCACAGAAAATGGAAATGTCAGCTGTTTCAGAATGACACGCTCAAAGCCACCGCCAGCTACACAACAACGGTCAAAGGTACCAAACTCAACTTCACTCCAGATGAAAGATGTGGTTTAAGATGTGCAAAGTGTAACCCGTTGTTCCCTTTCCCCTAGATGGCATAGAGGAAGTGTTCACTGCAGTGGGTGAGTCAGTGTCACTCTCTTGTAGCAACGCTTCCTCTCTCGGGGTGAGTGGCAGCGTGGCTTGGGCTATGGGTGGAAGGCCGCTGACAGATGACATCTCACCTTGTAAAGGCCAGTGTCATGTGAATACAGACTCATCACTGGTCATCAGCAAAGTGAGTGCTCTGCATGCCGGGGACTACGATTGTTCAGAGTCCGCGGATCAGCATAAAGTGTTAAACAGAATCAGGCTGCATACCCTCGACGGTGAGTGTGAAAGAGTGTGCCGAAAACAGACCATAAACTCTGACCCACTTTTTGCACCATTACTAGTAAAACATCTCTTCTCATGTTTGTCCTTACAGTCGCTTCAGAGCGTGGTCCAGGAGGAGATAACCTCACTCTGACTTGTGTGCTCACCTGCTCTGTGAAATGTGAAAAAGACTTCAATTTAACTTGGTCTGAAGGTGGCCAAAATAGCTGGCAGAGTGAGTTAATGCATGAGAATAACACTCTCATAAAAAGGATATTTGTCCCAGTTAGGTCAATGACATCAGATGAATTAACCTGCATGGCGCGCAGAGAGGGCGCCGTGGTGGCATTAAAGAAGTGGCACACCGTCAACTGTAAGTACGCATCATGCTATTGTTGCCTTTTCTCCTAAAGACAACCCAAACATAAACTTATTTCTGATTTAAAATGACAATCGTTCATGTCTACAGCTCTGCAAACACTTGCGTGGTTAGCCCTTCCACTGGGGCTCCTGATATGCATAGCTGCTGGAGGACTCTACATGTACATGAAGAGAAAACACAACAAGGATGCAGGTACTGACTCTGGCAACCCAGTGGACCAGAGTAAATGTTGGCAATGTATGTTTCTGCAAACCACGGATATGTTGACACTTTACGTTTTATATGTTCAACTTTATGTTTCTTTTTGTGCAGTTGTCCATTTTATGTTGTGACAGTGCTGTTGCTTGTGGTCCGGTTAGGTTGAGGCACAAAATCACTGGGTTAGGGGTAGGAGAAGATCTTGTTTTGGCTTACCTGCTTCTGTCGCCACAAACAGAGCGGTTGTTAAAAATACCCGGATTTCGACTGCAAATTGTCCCACCATCTTGTGAAAAATCTCCTGTTTTGTGGCCACAAACATGGACGGAAAATGACCAGACGTCTCATCAAAATATCCAGTGGTCTCACGTTTACAAATGTTGAAATGCCCCCTGAAGAGTCAATATTGATCAATGATAGACAATGAAATGTCACGCCACCACTACCCCTCCTCCTCCTGACATGAAAGTCAGCTCATATTAATGTAAAATGACATGTAATGTGGAAATGTTGATATGATGTGAAAGAAAAGTACAAATCTAACGTATGTGTGGTTTGCAGAAGCTTACAAGTCAACTTTTTATTCTTCTCGTATAAGAACGTTTTTGAGAATTGTAATGAAGATGTCATAATACCTGACTGATTAATGCTGTCCTAACTTTCTGTTGCAGGAAATGAACAGTCAAGTATTGGAATGGTAAGAGGAGATGCTAAAGAAACAATAACTGTGCAAGAAATAGCTGTTAAAATCTTTGCTTTTGGTTTTGTTGTCAAGCTGACATGTCCTAATACAAAACCTCCCCTTCACAGACTCACGTTTATGACGTGATTGAGGATGAAAATAATGAGGAACCGCACCAGCAAGGAGGAGTCAAACGAGAAGCTTTCACCACCACTGACAGTTTCTATGATTTATTACAGGCTGTTTACTAGAACTAAATAAAGGAGTTTTTTTTCCCCCCTCTCCGTTTAAATCTTGTTCATCCCTCTACAGATATGTACATTCAAATCGGATGAAATGAAATGATTTCATGTCACTATGTCCTTGATAAAATGAAATAATACAGATGATTACATGTATTAACACAAACAGGGCAATAAGGGAAAGTCTTTTCAACAGTCTTAGACAAAGCAGTGGGTATAATTTCCACGTTACACTTTTTCCACAATGCTCAATATAGGTCACAGTTGCTTATCCTTGCTTCAAAAACCCAAGCACTTCACAGTTTAATAGATGTTACTTGTCTTTTAAATACTGCATAAATGTGAGCCGGCGATCCAGGAAGGAAAATCTTCTTCCTCTTCTAGACTGTAAATGACTAATAATTGACTGCAATGAAGAAGAGAGAATTGTTATTTGGCTGTTTTAATATGATGAGAACTTTGTAACAGTAGTGATGATTTCAGAATTGTAAAACTGCTTACAAGTACACAGGTTTTCATCCTCGAATTCATCGCTCAGACTGTCGGCTTGTTGGCTTGCAGTATCTGTCAGATAGAAGTATAAAGTTGTGGATTTTGAGAAGTGATAAAGAGAGTCACAGAGGCTGGAGTAAAGGAGGTAGTGAAAGAAAAACACGGTGCTCACCTTCAAAATCTACAGTCTCATAACAATCAAAAGACTCCATGCGAGTACCTGATGAACAACAGGAGAATATGAAGCCATGCTAACACTTCATTGCTATCAAAATAATAATAAAATGAAAGCTTTTAGTCAAATCGAACCTGCTGAATGCCTCAGGGTTGGCTGTGCGCCTGTCTGGGTGTTGCGTCTGCGGTAAATGAGTAGTCCTGTCAGTGCTGCAGTTATGGCGACCACAACAATGACTGAAGGCACAACTGCAGAAAAAAATGTACTTCTCCCCTCCATCCTGACTTTAAACATAGTCTCGTTGGCTGTCATCGCTGAGGGAGACAGGAAGGAAATCTGAGCAATCACAACACAATATTTAACAGAAGATCACTGACGCAACTGAAGTTTTTGTGGCAGTACCTGGAACTGTTGTGGCCACAACTGCATTTTCCACCTCTTAAAGGGAATAGAAACATTTCACAGGAGTCAGGTATGAAGTCATTTGTTGTCGGTGATGATATGTTAAAATCTGCTATAAATCTTACCTTTGACCGGTAGATTAATGTCAAAGCAGCGCTGAGTTTGTCCAGACATATATGTACATCTGTACCAACCACCGTCACTGTAATCCACAGACTGGAAAGCTAATGATGTCCCATTAATTTCAGCCCTTTCAGACTTGATGGATTCTGTGCTGGCTCCTTTCAGCATCGCCCAGGAGACATTTTGGGGTCCTTGTTGTCCTGATGTCATGTCCACTGGGCAGTTTAGGTTGACGGGTGTCCCAGGTGCTGCTTTCACTGCTGGAAGGGCTTTGCATTCTGAATGAAGGGAGATTCATGTGATGATAATAGAAAAAATAAGGCAAATAATAAGGAGAGTAAAATGTGTAATCTTACTTTTAACTTTCAAAGATATGTTTTGGACAAGGACACGGTCCCAGGCGAGCCAGATCTCACAGCTGTACAGTCCGTCATCAGATCTTTGAACTTTTGTCAGCAAAAGAGACATCTGTCCGTTTCCATCAGCTTCCCATCTTACACGTTCAGCATCTGGGGTCTTGCGTGTTTTAGGCCTGGAAAGGATAACCTTCATCTGACTGTTGTGTGTGGCATACTTTATCCATCTGACTCTGTAGCAGCTCTTTGGATCCATTGCAGTAGAATTAAAACAAGGTAGAGCTACGTCTTCTTCTTGAGAAGCAACCACTGGGAAGGCATCTTTAAAATGATGAGAAACAAAGTTTAAGAATAAAAAGCAGAGTACATATTGTGTATAGGATTTTTTAGATCATGCACACTAAAGTACTCGCTGCCAGAGCTGCAAGGCAGATCATTTTAACAATAAATCGCAGACTTTTGAAAAATATCATTAAATAGGAAGTGTATGTACGCCATCTTTTAAGGTCAGACGCAGTCACATTTCTTTTGTCTGGCTACAAAAAAAGAAAATGCATCGTGAAGAAATGATTGAGTGACCTACTCACCTCTGCACTCTGATATGACCATTAACTGAACTAATAACAGGAGACCCTGTGGATAGAAAGCTGCCATCTTCAGTGTAATGCAACCAAGTGGTGAGACAGAAGTTTAATGACTACATGACTTTTTCTCTGTCTCCTCCTATTCTCAGTTCTCTTTAAGTCACACACAATGCTCAACATGAAACTACCTGTGGGACAGTCAAACATTAGTTAGTCCTTTCTGCTTTTTATTTGCCACTTCATTATGTGTCCAACAGAGCCACCGTGTGGCAGAAACATGACATTACATCAAACAGACAAATGGCCATAAGAGCACAAAGTTATTTATCACAGGGGTTTTCCAAGTCTGACCCTGTGGGCCTCCCCTCACACAAAGCTTGGAAAAACTCTTCCTCTACCCCCTTATTTACTTACATTCCCCATGCCTTTGGGTCATGATCATGTTTTTTTATTCTATAGACACTCAACAATTGAGCCAAAATAGCCTGATGTTGTGTGACGTAACTTTAGACGACACCAAATACATAAAAAATCTGTCCTAAGGTATCTTTTAGTTTCTGACTCTAGGAAAGTGGGAGAAATGGTAAAACTCCCCAAACCTGCTCGCTTGACTCCTTTAAACAAATCACACACAATAAGGCTGTATGTAATCTCCTTTTGAAAACTAATGTAATAACTAATGCAGGAAATGTTCCCTTTCATTCACTGAACTTCCCCTGAAACTGTCCCACCTCCCACTTCAAGCACAAGCAACATTATGTAACTTCTTTTTACCTTAAAGTAACAGCTTCAGAGTCATTTTGATGGTACAGTGTCTTGTAATAGGGTGAATGGTGGCTCTGTCTCAGCCACTCTGCTGTGTCCCCCCCTTGTTTCTGCACTATGTAACTTCAGTGAGAGGGTAGGATCACAAAGCATTTTACACTTATACATCACACGTAGCAGTAACTGGCACAAAACTATTATCTGGCTTTCCCCCTGATGTCCTCGGCCTGCTCTGCCTCAACCTTGTGATTTTTAGGGAGTTTCCTGAAAGCAACCTGTAACTGCAGCATAGTGTAGCTGTGAGTTAGCTGTTCGCTGACTCTGTTAATGTTTTGAGGTTTTCAAGTC
This sequence comes from Pagrus pagrus, assembly GCF_965226575.1. Classification (NCBI taxonomy): domain Eukaryota; kingdom Metazoa; phylum Chordata; class Actinopteri; order Spariformes; family Sparidae; genus Pagrus; species Pagrus pagrus. The sequence goes on from NC_140191.1 coordinate 17,257,156, forward strand.
CAGCAGCCTCTACGGACTCCATGACTGAGGTGAAAAGAGAGGACGTTGACGGAGGAAGCTAAGAGGAGAAACACATTGTCACAGAAATGTGGGACTCAGAAACAATAGGGGACACCAAATTGCACAAAATACAAATCGTTACATAATGTTGCTTTAAATGTGAGTGGGGGAGAGCAGCACTTGCTCCTCCCTCATTACCACCAGTGACGTGCCCTTGAGCCAGGCATTTAACCACCAGCTGCTTTGCACTGTGGCTGGCAGCCCTCGCTGTGGCTGTGCTCGGCAGCTTCTCAGTGTTATTGTCTGTAACTGTGCTAGTTTGAGGATTTCCTGACTAAAGAGGACACATCACTCTCAGTGAAAGTTTGCTGAATAATAAGTTTCCAAAAATATATGGGACTTTCTTCCAAACACGCCTTATAAGCAGATTGTTTCTGCAGAGTAATGTGCCTTGCCTTCTAAAGTCACACTTCTTCATTGCTGCACCGCTCTTCCTTCCTTAAATAAAATGTCAAATTATTTTTAAACTCATGGATTTACTTCACTCTTTTAATCGACTGTATTAAAACCAACACATTTAAATAAGCTCATCGCGGCCACTACGTGTGTGAAGTTCTATTATTAAGTAATACAACATGCTTTTTTCCCACTGTGGTGTAAGTCAGACTGTGTGCAATGTTATGATGTGCATCCCCCACTTGACCTCTCTTTGCAGCTGCCTTAAATACGACAGGAACCTCACTAATGTTAACCGAAGCTTCACTTCCTCTTGTGGTTCGATTAAGAGAAACGCCATCGTTGCTGTTCACACTCACAGTGTTGGTTTCGCAGGCAGCTCTCAGCACTGTGCTCAGAAATGGACAGCACAGCTCAAGGTTAGTTTGCTTTATTTTCTGCTTTGTTAATAAAAGATTGTATTTGTATTTATGATTTGTACAACCTCTGTGTGTTGGCTGTTTGTCACAGGAGGTAAAGCATTTGGTCTTCTCAAGTCTCACCAGGAAGAAAAATTGAATTCTATCAATGAGGTGAGTTCATATCAGGTTACAATCGATGTAAATGTTTTGATTAATCATTTCTTCTCCACACACACGGGCTGGACACAACAGCCCGACACCTGTTTGATACCAGTAATCATTCTTTATTCTTTAATTATTTCTGAATCATCACCTCCCTGCAGGCTTTTCTCTCAGATCCCCAATATGCAGAAGAGGAAGACCTCAGCTCAAAGCTTGAATCATTTAAAAGTGAGTGTTTTTTGGCTTTAGGATGTTGTTTTATCATTTAGTGTACAGTCATAAGATTTGAAATGAAATTATATTTGCTTGTATTACAGAGAAATACATGGAGTTTGATCTTAACGACAAAGGAGAAATAGGTAAAATTGCACTGCCCCTAAAATATCTTCAGCTACAAATTATTCACAGCAGTGCTTTTTTCACAAAGTATGGAGAACCACTGCTTACTTATTTACTTTCTTTGTACTTTCACTTCTCTAGATATTATGGGTTTGAAACGGATGCTGGAAAAACTTGGATTGGCCAAGACTCACTTGGAGCTGAAAAAGATGATGTCAGAGGTCTGTGGAGGAACATCGAAAGAAACTTTCGGCTACCACGACTTCCTGAATATGATGCTGGGAAAAAGAAATGCAATTCTAAAACTGTGAGTGAATACTGGGTAATTCAGGGAAATGGCTGGAGAGTTGTTCTGTGGCCCAAAGACCACAGGAGAATTGGGGTTCAAGGAAAATTAAATAACTAAGTGCCTATATTATCGATGAATACATGTGTGCTGGATGCATACATTTGTATGAAGCAACTAGTGATGTTGATGTACTTCTCTTAAATCTAACTGATAACACTACTAGTTTAATACCAAAAATCAACTTGTGTCTCAATTTTAATTAATAAATCATAACCGAAAAACAAAAAATGTAAATGGTGTCAGGTACCTGGTGACAAAAGAAAAGTGAAAAATGTAAGTTTAAGTAGTCTCTACTGTCTAAATGTTTACAAGTTTATGGTACTGTCGTGTACAGCAGCTTACATGTAATTTTCATCATTTAAGGATCTTGATGTTTGAAGGCATGGGAAAGGAGCAGGAGTCCAAAGATGCGGCACCACCTCCTCGCAAAACCTTTTCAGACCTGCCCTGAGGAAGACGCACTCCATCCCAGCAGGAAATGACTGTCATGGACACATGCTTTGCTAAAAAAGATTCATGTCAATACGAAACTACAATTTTTAGGAAGTAATGTTATCTACATGAAATGTTGATGCATTCTGTCCTGTGTGATTGTGACTACAGTACAAATTTCACACATGATAGGCAACTCGATACTTTGTAAGTCAGCCTACTTCCTCTGTATGATGATGATGCATTAGTTCAACAACAAAACAACCTAGTGATGTTTGAATCTACATAGGAGTGGTCATTAGACAAAACTGTTGCAATATCACTTGGTTTTTATGTAAGATTACCAACATTTTCATTCATTAAAAAGTAAATAGAAAAACATTTAATTTTGTTCCCGTTCTGTCTAAAAGGGTTAAATAAAACACACTTTATACTCATTTGTTAACTTTCACTGTGGCAGCCTCTGAGAACATGCGTCATGAGGAACTTTATTTTGAAAACTGTGAGTGACCGGAAGAGGGATTCGTCATCCATCCCGGAAGCGACGACAAACTAGCTAAGCTTGCAAATTGATGTGTCCACTAATATAGAAAAAGGTGAGAAAAAATGACTTTCTGTAAACAGTCGTGTGCTTTCAGGAGACAGCTGGATTGCCTCTAAATACATATTGCAGTTACAATGTTTAATTTCCACGCTATCTGCATTATACGTGCTAATGCTAACGAATGATAGCAAGCGAGCTAACGTGTACTCAAGAGCTAACGTGGCTAGGTAGCACGTCAGAGACGCAAACTCGTGCAAATCGAACATTATTTGCAATAAAATCACATTTTTGTTCAAGGCCCCCGAGGTAGTAGCTCCAGTTTGTTGCACCTATGTTACAATAAAATGTTAAATCTATGTTTGTAAAGTTTACATCGCCAGAATTTGCCGGCTTTTACCTGTTAGCCAACCAGCGAGGATGTAAAATGAAGCCACTGCAGCTGTGTTTTGGTTTGACAGGAGGATGAGCAGCTCAGAGGAGGTGTCCTGGATATCCTGGTTTTGTGGACTGAGAGGGAATGAGTTCTTCTGTGAGGTTAGTATCCAGTATTATTCTTAAACTTGGATTGTAGATTAGGACCCAGATTTAAATGTGCAGCTCACAAAATAAAAAGGTAATCAGAATTCACAGGTATCCAAAGGAAAATCCACTAAAATGTATTTCTTTATTTTTATTTTTTTTAGATGGGCAATGCTTGCATTTAATCGAGGCGTGTGGCTTTCACTGACTTTTTACATCATACCAAAGCATAAACATCACATCAGATTGTTAGACTGCTGAACACGTTACAGACACCTCAGTCAACTCAAACCTAATCATACATTTAAAGCTTTCACTGTATGAAAAAGGGCTGCATGACATAGTATAGTAGCAGAAAATATATTGCAATTATTTTTGACAGATTGCACTATGATTCACTTTTATTGAGAATTATAATTTTTGTATCACAATTTTCATTTTCACTGGCAAAAAATGAATAAAACCATGATGATGTAACATTTGTTGTATGAAATTAACATGTTTTCTTACATCTGGCGAGAAGATGTGTAGACCAGGGCGTCTCTGCAGCTCTACAGTGCCTCACTATAAAGCTGCTTTGTCGCACATTAAACCTCTATCGACAAAATGCAGCTCCTGTGATTTGGATATTGCACATGGCCATATTGCTTTTTCAATATTTTGATTGTTTGTGCGGCCCTAATATATGCATGTTTATCATTGCACACTGCCATATGTGCTTCATTTGAATTCAAATTCGGATATTGCAAGACTTGGAGGGATCTATCGGCAGATATTAAATATCATATTCATAATCATGTTTTCACTGGTGTGTAATCACCTAAAACTAAGAACCTGTTGATTAGTTTAACACAAGTGATCTTCTTTCCAGTTTGTAATGATGTGTGCCATTTGGTGGTCTCACATGAAGACTTAAGTTTTTAGTAAAGAGCTGCCTGTTTTCTTCCCTCTGCTTTTTTGCTGCTAATCTTTTCCACTGGAGCACATGAGGCCTTCTCACTCTTAAAGCACCTTCGTGAGACATGTGAAAAGAAAAAACACTTCAAATTAAAAAATGGTTTGTCTGACAGGTTAGCACCCACGCAATCCAATTCTAATTTTAACTCCTTGCTTTCTCCATTGGCAGCGTCTGAGTAATCCCGTTAAGCTCTTGCGTAATGCTTCCACATTGGTGCGCTGAAGCAATCTGCTGTAACTGTAATTAATGCCATTAAAAGCTATTCATCGTCTTCAACCGTGTGTAACAGGTTGATGAAGACTACATTCAGGACAAGTTCAACCTGACGGGTTTGAATGAGCAGGTGCCTCACTATCGCCAGGCTTTGGACATGATTCTTGACCTGGAGCCAGGTGAGAATATCAGTAGCAGTTCCCATGTGAAATGAAATAAAGCAGAGTCAATACTTGGCCTAAATCCCTTTATTTTGGCAGATGAGGAACTTGAAGATAACCCCAATCAGAGTGACCTGATAGAGCAGGCAGCAGAGATGCTCTACGGGCTCATACATGCACGTTACATCCTCACAAACAGAGGCATTGCACAGATGGTAAGATGTGACTTAATAACTGCTTCATAAATTCTGACACACTCTGTGACACTGATTTCAAAATGTGTTGCTCTCCGTAGTTGGAAAAGTATCAACAGGGGGATTTTGGTTATTGCCCCAGAGTCTATTGTGAGAATCAGCCAATGCTTCCTATTGGTAAGTCTGACTTTTCTTTACCTACACAAGACCTGCGCTGCACCTTTGACCTCTGTTAGTGGCCATGAAGACACACTCAACAATCACCGATCTCTTGTCTGATGTAGGTCTGTCAGACATCCCTGGAGAAGCAATGGTGAAGCTTTATTGCCCAAAGTGCATGGATGTTTACACCCCCAAGTCCTCCAGACACCACCACACAGATGGAGCCTATTTTGGGACGGGGTTCCCCCACATGCTGTTCATGGTGCACCCAGAGTATCGTCCGAAGCGACCAGCCAACCAGTTTGTGCCAAGGTGTGTTTCAACTGAACTGTCTGAACTTTTTTTGGTGTGTTTTAAACAATTGCCAACCAAAAAGAAAATTTTGCCTTAGACCTCAGTAAGGCTGGATATTGAAGTCTGTCTAGTTCAAATTAACATTGAGTACCTGGTCAGATTTGTCATCTTGACATCCGAATTAAAATGTATTTTTCATTTTTGACTGTTCGTTTTGGTATCAGTCCTGAAACTCAGGTATGATATTGGCACTAGTATGAAATCATTTTCTATACAAAAGCAGCAGCGGCACTTGAACTTAGAGGACTAAAAAGGCAATTCTTTTTGTTCAGGAAGTGATTGTATTTCTTTCTTTTTTTCTTCAGGCTATATGGTTTCAAAATTCACCCAATGGCTTATCAACTCCAACTTCAGGCTGCATCAAGTTTCAAGAGCCCGGTCAAGACAATTCGCTAGAACTCCGCTTTGATGAACCCAGTGGACTCAAAGACTTTTGTTTACTACTTGTTTGAAGAAATGGATTATATAATCCCAGTGAATGCCTGTACAGTTCCCCAACCTCACCTGTGTTGATAGATTCAGACAATTCATGTCTTTAGTGAAACAGTTACAGATGACCAGGTTAGTTTTACCATATCAAACATGTCATTATTCCAGAGGGTCAGACTCCTGATACTTAATAACTGATGTAAATTCATCTTTCACATTTCTGAGACTGAAAAGTGGCTTTAACTCTGATAATGAAGGCTACAGTGTGCTTTGTGGCTCAGTTGCAGAGGATTGAATGTAACAGGAAATCTTGCCACCAGCCCACGACAGGTTTGCCTTATCTGCGATACAGTCAGTCATTTAATTGCATCAAATATGAATTTTTTCAGATTTTGGAAATCTGCATAAGATTTAATTCTGTTAACATGAAGGATTTTATTTGAAAATAGCAATACGTGTAAATGAGGTCAGGTGCTATTTCCAAGAACCAATGAATACCAAATTAAAGGTAGAAAGTAAGATCTTGTGCTAAAAATGGACCTATGTTTGATTTCATTTTCTTTTTTTTCTGTGACAGTATTTTCCTGATAATCCTGTATTTGTAGTTTCATCATGTTTACATTATTACAATCCGGACAGACGTGACATTGTTGATTGAACAAGCAGCAACATCTACTGTGGAACAAGTGAATGACATTAAATATTTATTTCTTACCAGGATCTCATCCTTTTAAAGTTGTATGCTTCACACATAAACAGCCCAACAAAGTGCGAAATAATGCATGTTTTATTTTTTCATAAAAAGACAGGGATAATACACAAAGCAACATTATTTTCCATTGTCTCTAAAAACTATTTTCTTCATGTGAAAGTCTACATTTTTCTTCCAGGAGAGGTTTCTGTTGTTTTTCCATGTAGCTACAATACCAATGGCTTCTTTCTGGGTTAAAAAAGTTTGCTAACAAACATGCTATCTAAAAGGGATTTGTATATTTTAAGCATTTTCTCCTCTATGGAAAAGTACAGAGAGCAATCTACGTAGACTATGTGGTAAAAAGGCTTTACAAACTTGGTTGATAACGATTGCAATATTTAACATTGTGACATCTCTAGTGGAAGCCTGGAAACCAGCTTGTGTTGAAACATCACAGTACATCAACTCACACGAGACGGTTCCTACTTTACAAATAAATTACTGTATAGTAGTAGAACATGTATAAAAAGACAACTTGTGCTCCTATGAGAGAAAAGCCACATATACTGGGACAGCTGCCTTCACACATGTGGTTACTGTGACAGACAAACTTTGTATTTATTGACCTCACTTGGCTGAACATAAATGTACATTTAAAGTAGGGATGGATATACATATATGGACATTCCTCATACAATCATGGAGGTCTGTAGTCTTACAAAGAATATCAAAACCTGAGATAAACAGACCAAAGCTTGTAAAACTTTTCTTATCAACCAAATATATTCAAAGCAATCATGACTACTATGCTACTGAACAAAAACTGAGGGAAGCACTCTATTGTCACGTGTAAATGTGAAAGGTTTGATAAACTTGGTGGCCTACAAGAGGAAACGAATAAGAATGATTCAGGGTGTCAGGCAAGACAGGTAAGCAGGTCTAAAATAGAGACCTCCAAATTCAGTAAACAGCACAATGGCAACCTACAATTTGATGAGCAGATGGATGTGAATAACTTAAAAACCTCAAATTTGTACAAATACTATAAAAGCATTAATTCTATAAAATAGAGAAATATTTCAAAATAGATCAATTTTTAATTCAAACTTTACAATAATGTGTAGGCTACTGGTTCTTGGCTGGTTAGGGAAGAAAAGATTTGACGTGTTTTTGTTTTTTTGTACCTGAGCAGTGAACAAAGCCAAACAACTGTCCAAATTTGAGCACAGAATATCTTTGTTCACATATCAATGCGAGGTATGTCATTTCATTAAAAAAACAAAACATGTAGCTCCTGAATTAAATAGACAAGTAAACAACAACAACAAAAAAAGAGTTCCCTTGAATGTAGTCTTAACGTTCCCCTAGCAGCACCAAAGGAATAAATGCTGATCATGGTGTCTAAACTAGGATGGAAACAGTGCATTTGTATAAAATCAACAATGTAAAAACCACTAGGAAAATAAAAGCATTTAAAAGCAAACATAACTGAGACCACTCAACTGAAACTGCTGTTTTTTAACCAACAAAAGTGTATTACTAAGCTTTTTTAACACCTGGATGACAAGCAATGAACAGCTCAACTGAAAAAAGAAAGAAAACAAAGAGGATCTACTAAAATTCATCTACTCAGTAATGCTTCATTTATGAGATATTTCTTTTCGGATGTGTGTGTGCGCATATACAGCTGGTCACTGCGTGCTGAGTGCTGCACTCGGACGAAGGGATGAAAGGTGGAGAGTCAAACGATTAAAAGCAGGTGGTGATTCAGTTACAATGCCGATGCTCCGCCATCTTTCCCCTGAAATACAGACATTATGTGCACTTGTGTTAGTTTTCATATGAATTGACCTAACCAAAGATGGTATTTAATGGAATAGTTAGACATTATGGGAAACACCACATTTGGGATCGATACCACTCTCATGTCTGTCCTTTAACTATGAAACCTTTAAATGAAAACAAAAAGATGTAGTTTGATGTTGTGGTGAAATAGCATGGGATTGTGGGAGTTGTTGCCTTCATTATCAATCTACTTCTGCCGATGAAAATCTATGTGACATAACTGGTGTACAGTAAATGTTCATGGACGTGCTAATGGTTTAAATTTGTATTTTTCCCTGAAAGTCCCTGGAAGTGGATACAATTACAGATGTCTCTGGGTTGGAACATTGCTGGAAACATTTGGGATAATGTACAACTCAATAAAATACAGGAAGTCACTGCTCCCGGCAAAGAAACAGTATGGCATACAACCTCCCGCAAAACAACAACTTGTCATTTTTACAAATCGTTTTTTGATTAAAAAAACAAAAGAGTTATTGACTTGCTGGTAGGTAAATCTCTTTTAAAACTTTGGATACAACCAGGCAGCTGTTCCTCCCTGTTTCCAGTCTTTATGCTGAGCTACGCTAAGCTAACCTGTCCTAGCTGTAGCATCATATCTACAGGACATGTATGAGAGTGTTATCGATCTTCTCATCTTACTGTCAGCAAGACGGCAAACAAGGCCATTTCCCAAAATGTCAAACAATAACAATGTCCATTATTGTTTTGTGTCATGGGCAGAGGATTTGTACCTTATCTTGGTCAACATCAGAGTCTGCAGTTATGACGATTCTCTTCTCCACACGAGTCTCCGAAGATCCGCTTTTCACTACCTGGCAGAGGGAAGAAGAAATAAAACTGAGAAGCAAATAAAATAAAATAAAATGGCATATACAGAGAGCAGGATAGTACTGCTGACCTTTGAGATGTGAGTAGTAGTGGTGGTGACTGTGGTGCCACTGCTCGTCTCCGAGGTAACAGTCTGGGACACAGCTGTCATATCTTTGTCATCTGGCACATCGTCTGTCACCTGAGAAAAAGACCAAAAAAAAAAGGTAGAGTGAATAATTATATTTTTTAAATATCAGGATTCTGAGCTCAGTGCTGCCTCATGCTGATTGTGGAGCCCCTGGCCTGGTCACCCCAGACCTGCTTCCTCTATAGAGCTGATATCTCCCTGCATGCAAACTGACTGCCTATAGCTGAGACAGATCTGGGCTGAGCAGGTCCTGGAGCTCCATACCTTTGAAGACTCATAGATGAAGGTCTTGGTTGGGACGACAGGGACCTCTGTGGTGGAGATGCCACTGGATAAGGAGTTGGAGACAGCTGTGATGGTGACTGTCTGGGTCTGCACCAGAGGGGGCTGTGGATGGGAGTATAGCCCCATGAGCGGCTGTTTAACCAGACACCTTGCACCTCAAGCAACCAGTTTGTTCCACACCATGCATTCCCTTTAAGCCGCAGCCTGTGTGGTCTGATTTTCACTGCAACAGCCCTTTCTTCTCACCAAATTTGCTTCAATTAGGATTTTTGCAAAGAATACAATCACCTTGTTACTTCCATTCCCACCACCAGCGGCTACAAAACAAACAGAAACTGAAAATATCAAGCCATAAGTGGGTTTGAAAGAATGAAAGTCAATGTGTAAAACACAACGGTTTGTGGCAGAGAAGAATGTGCTAGTGTCACAACTACCCATCACCATAGTTGAGAACTCAGCACACCAATCTGCAACACCTCTGCAGCAACTGCAGTTACAATTAAATATGAGCAAAAATTACACTGCGCTTGATAGGCTACCTTTGCAGATTCACACGTTTTGATTTGCAATTGTGCTGCAAAGGAGTGAGCAAGTGTGGCAGCCTTGAAATCACAAAGAGGCCAAGCAGAGACAGAATGAGCGTCACCCTGAGGGGGTCAGGAGGCTACCTGGAAGCAGCGTATGACCTGTGGACCATCGCTCCTGAAATAGGAAGCTGGGGAAGATCCAACGATCATCCCAGAGCGCTCGGACACTTCAGGACACGACTCTTCTTCCTCCGGGATCTCATCTAAAGTTCGACAGCAGGGGTCCAGGGAGGGAGGCAGCTGCGCCATCTCCACCTCTACGATGGGCACCAGGGAGGTCTCAAAAACTACAACCTCGTCCTGATCACATGACTCTTCCTCAACTGGAGCACCGTGGGCTTCGACACTATCAGGCTCACACTTGTGGCTCACAGTGGGACTCGGTACGCCTGAAAAGCCCAAACTGCTGCTGGTTTCCTGAAGTGCAGTCTTTGTCTCTGAACCATTGCAAAGGGGACTAATGCACACACGCTAAAAAAGACACAACATATACACTACATGATCATGGGTAGATGAAGTATTTCCTGAGATTGTAATGAATGCATGTTAATATATTGAGTACAGTATCCATTTTATGAGGTACTACAGCTCTGTAGGAAGACGACGACAAACCTTTGGCTTATTTTAGACTTCATGTGACATCACAGATTAACAAAACAATTTACCCTCCTGACACATGCTACAGCAGGTTACCAAATAAGATGGATACTGAATACAGGTGTTGCTCCATATTGTTTATTTCATCGAGAAATAAAGTGTTTTTTTGTGTGCCACTCACACTACTTTTGTTAGTCATCAACTCAAAAAATAATGAATAAACTGAAACTTAAATGATAAAATTCTTGAAAGGAACAAACAGTCGTATGAACTGTATATGGAATGCCTTTTATTCTTTGGTCAAAATTGATTGTCAAAAAGTCATGCAACAAGGAATCTATTGCAGTTGCTACATACCGCCTTGCAAAATACTGGTGAGGGACAAAGAGTTTAAGAAGAATTACATTTAAGCTGCCTCGAGGTCTCTCATCACAGGAAATACTATTGTGGCAAAGATTATTGATGTTTCCCGGTAACAAGACTGTCATTTTCTAGTGCTTACTCATGTGGCTTCAGGAAAAAAGGTTTCTATCTTTGAAAATCGCATCACAGTGATCAAGCTTATCCGAAGACAATATCCTTAGACAACCGACGATATAAATGTACCTCAAATTGTGTATAAAATCAGGCTCAAAGTGACAAGGTCAGACATTAAAAACCTCCAGACAAAAGTCAGTTGCTTGTTAATAATTGTTGATTGGTTGATTTAAAGTCCAAAAGACACCAGATAAAATGCAAAAGAGCAGTGGGTTGATTGTCATTTCCAGTCCTAATCAGTCTTTGGAGAACAGGTCTGTTTCTGGCTTGAGAAACCAGGTCAAATGTGCTGCAGTGGAAAACAGAAGGAACGAAAGTCTTGTTTCCACAGAGGCCAGAAAAAAAGGGCAGCTTCTCAAGTGGAGCAGAGGATGATGAGAGATGAAGAATGCTACAGTGATGTTGAAGAGGAGGCGAAGGAAGGAGAGGAGGAGAAGAGAAAAGCTAGAGGTTGATGGCTACAGTAGATGGACTAGGTGCGGTCTCCACGGGGTCACACTCACACCTGTGTGGGGTTTCCGCAGGGTCGAGACGGCCCCTCAGCTGCGTTTGGAGTAGAAGTTCAGCAGGGGGCCGCGTGGGAGGCGGATGACAAACTGAGGGTGGGGGAAGGAGGAGGAGGGGAAGAGAGATGAGAGGGAGGAATTTTGAAATGTTTGCAATGGCCGAAAATGAACTGAACTTGTTATAACTTATTGAAAATACACACCAATCAGCCATAACATTGAAACAATGACCACTGACAGGAGAAGTAAATACCATTATTCATCTCATCACAATGCAATGTCCTGCTGCAAATCCTTCAGTCCTGCATCATGTGGATGCCACTTGACAGGCACCACCCACCTTGGAGACCAAGTACAAGTACACCCCCTTGCGTTTCTCAGCAAAACATTGCATTGTAACGAGATGATCAATGCTCTTCACTTCACTGTTCATTCACCTTTTAATGCTGTGGCTTATCGGTGTAAAGAAATGTGATTCTGGTAGCATTTCCTGTTGTCCAGAGCATGGAAATGTTACTGGCACATGCATTTTAACATGCATTTTTCCATGTACAACAATCCACGTTTTTTGAAAAACAGAAAGTCATCCACACTTGTAACATCTTATTTAAAAAAAGAGATTAATTTTCTGAATTTCTGAGGCAGAACTATCTCAGTAAGCTAAGAATGATCTTGGGCCTTTAGCTTGATGCTCTGTTTACTACCCACTACAGTGATGTGTTTGAGTGGTAAATGGAATTTGATATAGCTGGAGGCTGCTGGACAAACAAAGCCATAAACTCAAAACTAATCTGAAGTAACAGTTAGATGTGATAGTAGGTCATAATATCAGTAGATCAGAGCCAATATTTGGTATTCCGACAACCAACTGCTGCTCATTTTTAATTAGTTGCGCCATTTTAGTATCAAGGAAAAATTATACTTTTCTCACAGGAGAGGCTTGAATCCTCTGTCACTACATAACTGAAGGTTAAAGGTCCAGTGTGTAGGATTTAGTGGCATCTAAATCCAAACCTAAATTGCAACGTTTTAGTTTCAGGTGATTATACACTAATGAAAATATATTTATAAATATTATATTCCACTTCTGACAACAGACTCACAGAAGTCCCCCTTAAGTCCTACGCACTGGACCTTAAGGGTTGAATGACAAGCTGGCTTGTAAAACTGGGCCTAAACAGTATCTTCTCACGGCTAGGCAGACAACATTTGACCGGTGTTGTATTGTTGACATCAGGCATTTTTTTTTTTTTTACGTATGCGATCTGATTCATCTCCTCACTACAGACTTGGAGCTGTCACTTTTGCTTCGCTTTGATTTCAGAGCAACTCTAATGCATCCTGACAACATGATGTACCGGCCGCATATATCTCTCTTATGCTGCACTTGAGTTAATGACTCATCAAAAGGCATCAGAACGAACCTCCGTTGTTTACACTATTTATGTGACAGCAGCTCAGATAGAGTGGGGGCATGTTTCTATGGCTATGAATAGCTTTCAAGTAATGTTTTTATATTAATACCAATGAGATACAAGTATTCTAGTTTCATACTGTAACCAAGTGATTGGCACATTATCATCTACTACAGTGAGAACTGGGCTGCTCATACAACTGTGAATGAAGTGTCTTCATGAAAACAAGCAACCAAAAAGGTAAAAGCAGTGTGAAAAAGAGTGTATTAAAAGAAGAAAGAAAGCTCATTAATGAGGGGTGGGGAAGAGGAGAGAGCGAAAAGGTAAATTCAGCTCAGTGTCATGACGTGCAAAAATTCATAAAAGGGTCATCTCTCAGTCATGCAGTAAACTTTCAACGTCAGGTCCGTCAGTCATGCAACACGAACATGTCAGGGTTCAGAGGCATCCAATGCAGATCAGATAAACCATAGTGAGTTCTCAGAGAGTGGACGACCTGTCTCAAAGATGCCTCGCCTCACATCAGAGAGCAAATGTACTGACCCTGTTCAACAAGTCCAGCTGCATTCTTCATACGCATGCATGTGTTGCACAGCACATGCCATTGCCTTGAATAGACCAGTACATGCACACACAATCCATTAAACTGTAAGAGAACCAGCGAAGAGCCTGATCCCCGCTTCGGTCAGCTTCTGTCATTTTAACGTACTCATCATGTAAAAATAGTATACAATCAAATGCAAAGATTCAATGTTCAAAGTTACACAAAGTTACACAAGATGTTAGCAAGAATTTCAGGTTCTTCTGTTCCATTACAAATCCATGCACACTGCCCACACGAGTGCAGTCATTTTTTTCAATCAAGTACAGTAATCTCAGAGCAGAGCCATGGAAAACAAATATGATGATATACATATACCTATGTATAAATAAAACTTTAATAAAGTTAATTCAGGAATTAAGTCTTCATGACAGATTTTCTAATTCAGTTTTAATGAGAAATATTGATTTGTTGCTCCAATTCCTGAACTGACGGACTTAAAATCGACTAAAAAAGGATTTGGATGAAGGGTATGTTCAGTGGGAGACTTACCCCATCTGCACTGGGAAGAGGCTGACCATTGATCCCCAGGGTGCGGAACGGAGAGTGCGTGGACAGGCGCTTGTCCCACTCACTGGGCCTCTGCTCCGGGAGGGCTTCCATGAAGTTCCTCTTCAGCTCGCTGATGCTGGCATGATGCTTGAGCACATCCTCGTTAGGCTTGTCGAAATCCTACAAGTCGAGTCGAGTGGGAAAAAGATGGATTGGAGAGGAGGAAGGGTGCAGGGAAGGGAGGGCCCAGGAAATTTGACAGAAGCAAGTGGATCAGGAAAACAATCCGGGGAGGAAAAATAAGAAGTGGGGATGGTGAAAGTTGGATGGGGAGGGAAAGGGAAGGTGAAGGATATGTTCATAGTTGGGAGAGATTAACAAATGGGAGAGAATAAAGAAAACAATGTCAGATTATGTTTTTTTAAGCAATTTGTTTTGATCAATTGCAGATTAAACAAGCAGAAGCATGGTTAATTGTTGATTCTACAGGAATATAAATTAGAGGGGGGCATTGATCTAAATGATCATACTATGTGGATTTTGATAGATTATCAGCGACTCCTTTTCAGAATCAACAGCTGATTCATGAGACCAGACTTTGGTTCATCAGGGAAAAGATTCAGGAGATTCAGAGGAGTCGGTGCCATGATTTATCAAAAGTTGATTATCATTTGGACAGGTGAACAGGTAGGAGCTATAAGCTAAACAGCACAGCATTAAGGGTCTATTTCATAGCTTTAGGCTTGCAGTGACACACGTCGTGAACACAGGCTGCAAATCAAAGAGCAGGAGAGGTGATGACAGCAGATATGACATCAAGTTGTCAGATGAAGCCTCTGCATAAATGGAAACCTGTTCATTTAATACAAATGAACATAAGCAACAGTAGCAGCAGAGATTTGGGAACATTTAGCACCAAGTTGATCTTTTTTGAGAGCTGACACCCGTTTCACCAAACATACTGAAGATGATGATCAAAGAACAGAGGTGTTTTTTTAAATGATGTGGTGCTAAAGAGCAACTTAATGGTAAGTGTTTCTCCAAACGCCATTCCTTTCACAAACAACACAAATTATTTCTGATTTTCATTTAAAAGGTCAAAAGCTTTAATTCACATAACTTCTGAGGAAGTGCAATGCATTACTGGCATGTTAGAAAATGAGATGGCAGTAGAAAGAGCAGAAGCATGAACAGGAGAATACTGATGATCTGGAAAAAATATATTTCTGATAAAAATGGAGCTGCTTGTGAATCCTGGCTTGAAGAATATCTCTTTCTGTCCCTGCTTAGCTCAAACGCTAGGTCATCAGCCACAGGGATGATTGACAGGGACCAGTATTCTGACCATAACCCAATACCTATTTGTTGTAAGTTCAACAGCACTCTCCTGAAAAAACTGCATTAGAGTTACATTGCCACACAAACACATACTTATCATGTAATCTAAAGCCAATCACTGGTGCTGATTAAAAAAAGAAGTGTGAATCATGCCACATGCAAGCGTGATATTAAAGAGCAGCTTCTTTGTGCCAAAGAGCAAGAAAATACACACAGAGACTGACATCTCCGGAAGGGATACAAACCTCCAACATTAAAAGGCTATGTCTGATATAAATTGAGTCACCCTCAATTTTCTTAGCTCTTTTCTGTGAAAAATGAAAAGAACAAAAAAAGAGTGTGGGTTTGTTTCAGTTTCCCTGTGAGCTGGCATTTAAACTGCCACACTTTGGACATGCATACTACAAAATTCACTTCAGTGTTAATACAACAGACGAGGAAAACTGTGAGGAGTCGGCATGCAATATAGAACTAATAAAAAACTGCAATGTACTAAAAAAGCAAAGAATGTCAGGCTCGAGAGAACTGACTTAATTTTTCTATTTTCATAATGAGAAAATAAAGAATGCTGGAGTGACAGAAATGTGATAAACAGCAGTTATCATGCCACTTTTTAGTAAACTTTAATCTATACATCTATATCATGCATGAGTGCATTCCAGGGTTTACAACAACAGCAAGCAATGAGAAGAAATTAATGCCTTGTTAACTTTTATGTACTCTGAGGCAAGCATAGTCTCTTCCATATGTTGTTCTTTAATCTGCTGACATATTCCATCTATTCTTACATTTCTCTACCTCTTACAATACGCTGTATGTGCATCGAACCTGATGTGGATTTCATCTAAGACCTAGCCGTATGGAAGCACAACATGAGAAGAGGGTGAGATTAGTCTTTTGGATGAGAGAGCTCGATATCAGCAGAATGGAGGTGGAGAAATGGCTACGGTGACGTGGCTAAGAATCTGACCTTTCGCATTCGCACCACCTCCACGCTCATCGCCTCAGACACGTGCTACCCCGGGGAGGAGAGAGGAACACATGTTAGCATCCTCTGCCTGACGGCTGTAACACTCACATCTCAGGCATAAAGTCTTCTGAGGGGCCGACATGCAAGAGGCCCGTGCCTGACACTAACCTGAATGTCCCCATTGATGGTGGTTATCAGTGAAGAGTGTACTTCTCTCTGGTCCCTCCACACTGCTGGCTACAGCAGCAAGGGAGACACAGTTCACACTCAGACACAGAGAACAATCTCTGCTCGCTACTTTAGCATCTTTTATCATTACTAATTGACTAAAAAGCAATTATATATATATATATAAAAAAAAAAAAAAGAGTTCTTTATATTTTCTAGTTAACGTTATCTACAATCACCCAGGCAATAACTTTGCGGACACATTATAAATATTTTGTTGATCTTTAACTGGCATCGGCTATCCTGTAAGGGACAAGCACGTATGTAAAACAGAGAATAGAGACATTTAATACCTTGGTCTCGGTCACAGCCTCGATTTTTGAGGGCTCCACAGCTTCTACAGTCACCTCCAGCCTTCTTTCCTCCTTGCGGCTGGTCTTGATTGGAGTAGAGGTCTGGGGCTGATCCAGAGGAGCCATGGGGATCCCTGCCTCTGCCAGAGCAGCCTGGGAGAAGACTGGAGCACTGACAGGACGGGTGCCTCTCGCACCCTGTGTGATCACCACTAGACAAAACAGAGACAAAATGGATGTGTCAATAAAAAAGAAATATATTTTATGCAAGGATAAGATCGTATATGTACATGCTGAAACAGACACAAACAAGAATACAGTAATACACTTAGGTGCGTCTATGCAAGCGGTTACATCGTACTTACATTCTCAAGCCTTGTTGTGACCACATAAGCACACACTCTGCAGGGGTATACTGTACCTGATCCGTTCAGGCTCTCTAAAAAGGACATGAATCTGATGCGGGCAAGAAGCGAATATCCACAAAGTGGAATGAGAGCAAAAGCATGGATTAGCTGTCGTTAAAATCCGATGTTAGATGCAAAGGCAGATGACGTGAGGCTGCAAGGAGCTGGTTGAACTGGTGAGAAGCTGAGATGAAGAAAGCGTTATTTCTTCGATCTGTGTAACGTAGCACGGTCAAAGCTCGTTGAATGATGGTGAATGTGCATTGGCATCTGTGGACACGTTCCCTTGCGAAGAGAAGTCGCTGTATCCTGTAAATGTTAATAAGCGTTTCATGGAGCGAAGGAAGCGACCAGGTTTGAGCTGTTCATCGGCAAAACAATAAAACCAAATGGGCAAAAAAAAATACCTGACTCTTTTGCGCCAACATCTAGTAGAACAAACCAATCATCATTGACATGTGTGTGTGTGAGCGGACGTCTTTCCTCCAGGATCCGTTTCTCAAACTGTGCTCTCGTCTCGGAAATTGTGATCCTTGTTTTGGCCACAGCAGTTGGAGCTCTCCTCTCTGCTGGGAACTGGATACGCTCAGGCGCGGCGACTAATACAAATAAACAACCAGGTGTTATTGTGGAAATTAAGTACAAAATATTAGGACACTTGCATTTGCAGTGAAATAGCACAGTATGTCAAAGAGTAACTGTGCTCTATAAATCAAATAGAATTGTACTGTATAGCTGGACTAAATCATTTTGGTTATACCTGATTTCTTAGTGGCCAAATCCAGAAGAATAAACCAATCATCCTCCACCTCTCTCACTGCTGGATGTGGTTTCTGCTGTACCACCTCCTCCTGCCGCCACCTCTCCTCTACTATAGTAATGCTCTGCGGTGCTCTCTGCTCTACGGCTGCAATCTCTTTAGCTGGTCTTACTTCAGGGCGCACGCGGACACGTTCGTCCACAGCAACTAATGCAAGAAATACACAAACCCTTCTCAGTCAGAATTCCACCTAAGCATATACTGAACAAAGTGAAATATGTAACTGACACCATGTTATTAAAACAGCTGAATACCTGGTGCTTTTGTTGCAACATCTAGCAGCACAAACCAGTCATCATCCACCTGTCTTTGTTGTAGTGGTTGTGGTGGATTAATCTCCACCAACCTCACAGGTGGCCTCGGGTCTTCCATGATGAATGCTGGTTTTGGTACAGGTAAGGTTTTGGCTGCCACCACATCCACAACACGCTCAAGCACAGCAACTAACATACAAAATAAATGTAAATAAAAATGATACAAACTCATTTAATATTTTATATTTGCTAGAGCTTTTTGAGGTTTGACGCAAATGAAAACGCATCAGGTGCAGCCCAGTTAATTGTCTGATTTTTATAGCATAGCATATGCAGACCCTTTGGTAATGAAAGGTACCTGGTGGCACGACAACGGGCTTTTCACGGATGATGTCAAACAGGATGAACCAATCATCTCCTCCTTCTCTCCCTGACGGAGGTGCAATTTGGCTTGGTCTAATTTCAGACAGACGTGTCTCATCTTGCCTGCTGTCCACAATAATTATGGTCTTCTTCAATGTTGTCGTCTCTGTGGTTTTCACCTCAATCTCAAACGACTTCCTCATTTCCGGAATAATCTTAACAGGAGTAACTGGCACAAACAGACAGAGTCAAAGAAGCTGAGTGACACTAATATATCCAAACAAATGTTTCATCCTTAACGCCAATTTAAAAGATGCTGAAATGAAGCAGGAAAATAAAGTAAATATTTCAGATTGAATTCTGACAGGGTGCAGATATATATCTGGCAGTGGCTGGGAAGGCTGCAGTCTAATCTGGTCAAGATCAACCTGCTGCAACCTCTGCTCTATGCTTATCACCAGAATCTTAGGTTGAACACTTGGATAAATGTGTCTTTGCACTGCTGGAGAAGCAGAAAACAAACAGAACTTGTACTCAAGCTTCAGCCAGAAGTGAAGAATCTGACTTTAACGGAAATAATCTTTGTATAATTTCCTTGACACCTAGACTTTTTTGGTGTGATAAAACGCTTAAAAATAAAGACGTTTGAAGGCTGTGGTTACCTGGAGGGACGTAGGCAGCTTCTCTGGAAACAACATCCAGCAGGATAAACCAGTCATCATCTATTTGTCTGACTGGCTGGGATATTGTCTGTTGAATAATTTGCTTGGGAAGCTTCGTGTCCTCCATCTGCACCACAATCTTTTCAACTACAACCTCTTTCCTGGACTCTACTGTTGTTGTTTTCACCACAGTAGAAATTCTTTCTTCAGGATAGACCTGTGCAACCATGGCTGCTAATGACAAACAAAATAAACAAGCATTGTAAGAAAGCCATTTCAGCCAAAAAAAAAAAAAAAGGTTTGTAAGACTGGAGGGAATGCCGACAATACCTGGTGGCACATATGATGGCTCTCTAGTGGCAACATCCAACAGCACAAACCAGTCATCTTCTCTTTCTCTGATTGGCTGGGATATTTTCTGCTCTGGAACAATTTGCTTGGGAAACTTCTGCTCCACAGTCTCTTCAGCTACAACCTCCTTCCTGGACTCAACAGTTATAGTTTCCACGACAGTAGAAATTCTTTCTTCAGGATAAACCTGAGTGTACTGGGCCACGGTAACTAATAACAAACAGAGTGAATAAGTATTGTAAGAAAGACACTTCAACCAAAAAGTACAAAACAAGCTTGTAAGGAGCGCAATTGGCAGTTGTCAATACCTGGTGGCACAAATGATGGTTTTCTAGTGACAACATCCAGCAGCACAAACCAGTCATCATCTCTTTCTCTGACTAGCAGACTCTGCTCTGAAATAATAAGTGTGGGAATCTTCTTGTCCACCTTCCGCACCACAATCTCCTCTATTACAACCTCCTTCCTGGACTCTACTGTTGTTGCTTCCGTTGCAGTAGAAATTCTTTCTTCAGGATAAACCTGAGTGTACTCGGCCACGGTAACTAATGACAAACAGAATAAAGTATTGTGAGACATCAAAAATCGCAAAATAAGCTTTCTAAGGACTGTAGGGAAAGTCGACAATACCTGGTGGTACAAATGATGGTTCTCTAGTGGCAACGTCCAGCAGCACAAACCAGTCATCTTCTATCTCTCTCACAGCCTGTGGCAGAACAACTTCTTGCTTTTCACTCAAAAAATTTTTTATTTCAGTGGTTTCTACCACAACTTCCACTCTTTTATCTATCCTCTCAATGGTTGTCGTTTCAACCAAGGAGACACGTTCTTCTGGAGACACTTCAACACGCTGTGCAACAGCAACTAAGACAAAAGGGATGAAAAATAATCCTCAGACACTATAGACAGTACGGAGGATTTAAGGATAAGAGCATCTGCAAAGCTCAGGATAATTGCTTGCTTTGATAAAGCTGTGAAGCAGTGGAGGGATTTTAGGAATACCTGGTGGTACATATGATGTTTCTCTAGGAACAACATCCAGCAACACAAACCAATCATCGTCCCTGTCCATCACCGGCTGCTGTGGGATTTCTTGTAGACGTCTTGGTGCCTCCTCTATGATCTTTCTTTCTTCAGTTACCACTTCTCTAATCTCCTCATCAGGTGCGGTTTGAACCATAGAGACAAAACTTTTTGTATCCACTGTGTCTCTTTCCTCCAGTGTAACTGATGTGAGCAAAGTCAGGAGAAAGTCTTTTAACACAAGCAGTAACATACACTTACTACATATAGCGGGAAAGCACAGAGTAAAGCACGAGAGCGCCAAAGTTGTTCTGAAAAATAGTACGGGGGGTTTAAGGAGTACCTGGTGGTACATAAGGCGTTTGTCTGGGAATACCATCCAGCAGCACAAACCAGTCATCATCTCTTCTTGTGACGGTCTGTGGTGGTGAGATCTCTGGTGTACGCCATACCTCCTCCTCTGTTATTTTTCTCTCTTCCACTATCACCTCTGTTTCCTCCTCAACTGTTGTAATCTCAGTCGCTGAGGTGAAATACTCGCCTTCAATCACCTGAGCACTTTCCATGGGGGTAACTAATGATGACAGTAAATGGGTTATTCTCACTTGCAAGAGACAGATTCCAAGACTGCAAATCCACAATCAAGCATTCCACACATCATTGTAGCCGCTGACAAGTACAATTTCAGGGAAAGCACAGAAACATATTGGTTAATATGTTAATATTAATGTTTTGTACCCACAAGCACAGTATTTTGAGAGGAATGTACTGTGTAGGTCGGTCTGTTTGAAGCTTATTCAACTCTATGGATGACATTTCTATATATGATTACAAAAGGTCCTCTTTTATGCTCATTCTCAGGTCCATACTATTATTTTTAATTTTTATTTTAATTTAACATAATAATCATTGCTTCAAATGCTCCATTTTAGCTCCTGTCTCTTTAAGACCCCCCTCTCGAAAAGCCCAGTCTGCTCTGATTGGTCGGGTCTCATCCGCCTGAGCGGGCACCGCCCACCATGTTTCATCATCAGGCCTGCCGGTGTTTTTTCAACCACGGCCATGCTAAGAGCATTACTGAGTGCATGTCTTTATGGATTGAGCGTTTTGATACTTTCATACTATTCATTTTGCACACAAACCTACTTTTTAATGGAAATCTTACTTTCTACAATATGGGATCTTTAATTTTCATTCTGGTTACTGATATACCACCCTTTAAATTTACCCAATTCTCCTGGATTCTCTCGCCAGAAAATGAAGGCTGAGGTTGTTTCTAATCTTGTGATATTCATTTTCTTACCCCTTTTGCACCATTAGGACATCTACATTGAACGCATTCTTTATATATGCGATACGGTCCTTACTTTCACTACAGTGCGTCCACATGAATATAACCTAGAACTATCTAGCACAGACAGCCATTCCATAAATGTCAAATTATATTTCTAAGAGAAAGGAAAAAGCCATCAAAACGAGTTAGGAGCCAGCCTGTTAACATCTTTTTTATCTTTCTACTGAATTTAAAGAGGGTTTTGCTTTGACACTTTAAGTGTCACTGTTAATTTAATGTAAACTGTGCAAAAAAAAGAGAGGGCAATTGTAGTGATATGACAATATTAGAGGTATTAGTAGAGGACTTAAACTGAAATACTGTACCTGGTGGTATGAAAACAGCTTTGTATGGAAGTCGATCAAAGACTATGAACCAGACGTCCTTATCTGCCACCTGAGTTGCAACCTCAGGCTGAAGCCTCTCTGAGACTTTTCTCTCAGTTATCTCCTCCAGTATTTCTGTCTTACGCCATTTCTCTTCTTTTTCTAAGCTTTCCTCTGATATGACACCAGCCTGTACCCGCACTTCTTCAGTTTCCTCCCACCTTGGCCCCCTCTCATCTACAATAGTCACCCTCTTCTTAGTCCTACGCTCCACCTTCTGGTATGCCACTACAGACGTGGTAGTGGTGCCATCTGAAGAGCCAGACTTCTCTACCACCTGGCTTTGCCACTCTTTATCAATCTGTCGTAGCTTCTCCGTCAAACTATCATCAAACAGGCTCTCATCTTTCACCTCTTCTTCACTCTCCTGCTTCACCTCGGCCTCTTCCTCTTCAGGTATCAAGCCTTTTAAAAACACTCGCTTTATCTCATCTTCTAGTTCATCCACTTCATCCTCCTCTATTCTTTTCACTGATTTCTTCACCACTGTTTCAGCTACACGTCTAGCTTGTATTTGTTCTTCCAGCTCCAAACCTCCCTCTTCGTCTCTCAACTTATCTACCTCCTTCTTACCCAATTCCTCTTCTATTACTTCCTCAAGTATCTCTGCCATCTCATCCATTTCTTGGAGCCTTTCCTCTAAATCCCTCACTTCTTTCAACCTCCTTTCCAAAATATGCATCTCTGTCAATTGATCTACCAAGTTCACATTTTCCTGCAGCCTCTCAATGATCTGCTCAGTGGTCAGTTCCTGCTCTGCCACATACATGTCCTGCTCATCCTCATGCTGGAGCTGGAACTGAGCTACAGAAGAGACTGGGAGGAGTAAAAGGGAAAGTAAAACAATAAACCATTAAATTGGCTTTTTGTACAACAGTATTCAAACCGCAGGTCATATTTTGACACGGAGAAACTCACATGGTTTGTCAGTACGCTCAAGCGAGGATGGGCTGAAGATTCGGTCAAAGTAAAGGTACCAATCATCTTGCTGTGTCAATGCTGGTTGCAATAGTCTGTCCATAGAGCTCATTTTTGCCAACCTGAGCTTAGCTGATAACATCAGAGAAACAAAAGTGAACAATTTCATACCAGATGAGCAATCACACAAGAGCCTCAAACCGCACATGCTTGAAAACATGCGGCAGAATAGCACCACATGCTTGGTTTCTATAGAAGCCTTTGAGGATAATGCAGTGTATATGTACTGATATAATTAATAAAGTGTAAGTATGCTGGAATGAATTAAAATTTAGATGCATTTTCTTCAAAATCCAAGTCAAAGTAGAAGATTTACACATTCTGGGTTCAGATTTCAACCAAAAAAATACCTGTCTGTTTCACAAAATCAGATGGTGGGACAAACGGAAAAGGAGGATAACGAAGGAACATTGCAGACCACTCGTCTTCCTTTGTCCTCTGCTGCTGCTGCTGCTGCTCATCAGAGGCCAGCTCCTGCCACGGCTGACTGGCTGTCTGGGTGATGGTTTGAGAGCTAGTCTGCACAGTCTCGGTGTCCTGCCAGGTCACTGTTACTGTGTGAACAGACTGCCCTGCCTCCCAGGACTGAACGGAAGTCTGCTCAGACTCTACCCTGGCTGTAAAGAGATGACGAGGCGATGGTGGTTATGCAATGGTTGTGCTGGAGAGATGACAGCCACTGTGAATGCTTCACAGTGCTTCAAGCGTGTTTTTGAACAAAGCCAGATGCCAGGCATTTGTAGCAGACTATTGGGAGTCCAGTAAGCCGAGGTTAGTACAAAGCTGAATGAAACATGGCTCTCATCCTTCACACAAACATGAATGGATAAAAAGAAACTGGCTATTATTTTTGTGATGCTCAAGTACCAGCTTTATCCTGGTTTAATGACAGCCACTGGAGCAGCAATAAGTAACTCAGTCTGATACAATTTTGGACATAAAGGTGCAAGCGAGAAGCAAATGAAAGCCAATGTGCAGCATACATCAAGCATCAACTTCTGAAAATGCCAAGAAATGAGGAACAGCAGCCTCAAGACTGGAAATGCCTGTGTGTGGTTAACTTTGTGAGGAAACTCCTTACTTTCAGTGACCAACGATACCCTGGGATCATTCCAGGGAAAGCGGAAGGTGGGTGACATTACCCACATGTCAAAGTAGGTCAGTGTTCTGACAAGTTAACCATCTGTGCCACAGCTGACAAGCAACCTTTTTAAAGGTTTACCGCCATTAAAGCAAATGTGCCACAATGAATGAGCATGTTAAATAATGTGAAAAGGCTGATTGCGAGCGAGAATAAAACAAATGCTGCAAATATGCCAAAAAGTGCCGGTGCAGCTCCACACAGCTCCTGGTACCTGGGAATTCAGGAGATGCTTGGGGTTTGTCCGATGTCAGCATCAATGACCAATCATCAACCTCAGACCTGGTTGATGTGGAGAGTCGTTGTAGGAACTGGAGAGTTTCATCTCCAGCTACAAGAGCGAAACAAGTCAGAGAGTATCTTATCGAACCTGTGTTTCTAAAGCGAGATTCATGCGCGATTCCAACACGTATCACACACTTGAACATACCTCCGTCTAGGTTACGGGACAGCCTCTTGCTTGCAGAGCGTGTGAAACGAGGGGCTGGGCGATCAATCATGGAGCTGGCCTGGCGGGTCTGGGCCTGAGTGCGCCCGCTGTACCGGAACTTGGAGCCCAAGACGAGGAAGCGACGTGATGCGGGGGGCTCTACTGTTGGAACCCTGAGGGAGAAAAAAACATTTTCTTAATTTTCATCTTCCCAAAATGTAATTTATCAAAGTGGCAGAGCCCGTAGTAGGAGTTCAAACATGTTCGATACGTGTTGTATCACATCGAAGGATTTTGCATTCCTTCAGAGTGTCACTGTTATGCAACAAGGTTAGCAACAACTTTGACCTTCATCTTATTAAGTAGACAAAATCTTTGAGGTTTAATTTAAGGTCAGGACCATGGGTGGCAAGGGTAGCTTTTCCTCTGTGGTTTAACTGCCAGCGAGCCAATATAGGGATTAAGCTGCAGAGAACAGTTAGCCAATTATCCAGGGGATAGACAGAACCTAAGGATGACCTCTGTTGCCAGGCAGGGAAGTGTTGCACAGAATAAGGCAAGAATGACCTGGTCTTACCTGAAGAAGGTATGGTGTTCAACGCAAACTTTCCACAGCTTCTTCGAGGCTTTGTAGTGGGGCAGTTTAAAGCCAATTGTGCTTTCATACTGCTCTTGCTGTAAGTGAAGAAAGAAAGTCAGAAGTCAAAAAATGTCAAAGTTGAACATAACTTTATGTTGATGACTTTAATCTGCCATGCTGCACAAAACATCACATACATCCCTGAGCTGGGTTGAATGAACAAACTCTGAACCCTGTCACTTCTAAAAATAATATCTTAATTTAAATATTAAAAATGTATTTATGAAGTGTATTTGAATGCCACATATAAAGATGAAAGTTACAGAATTGTCTCGAACCAAAACCTGAATTGCGGTCAGTATTTTGTTTAAATAGTACATATGTATAGAAAAAAGTAATATGAAGTGTCTCCAGGGGGTTTGGACATCCACAACAGCAACAATCACACCAGTTATAAATAACATGAAATACAACAATGGGATTATGATAATCCCACAGTGATATTATAAGTATCATAATGCTGTGTTAAATTCAGTACAAGAACATAAAACAAATTCAAGGAATGGCTCTAGTGATATGAGTCCATGTGTAAATGTAGCAATCATCTATAGGTAATATATAGAAGTTCATACGATTTAAAAACGTAACAGATAAGTGAGGTATGATTTGAAGTCCAAATTAAAAAACAACAACAAAAAACATGATGTAAAAATGTAAATTCCGATTTACCTCTGATGCCCTGATTTTGATGAAGAAGCTGCTGCGTTTGTAGGAGATCTTGAGCACTTTGGGCCAAGGGAAACGGTTGATCCTCAGCTTGTCCTTGTAAACCATCAGACCACTGGAGCAAACCCCCAGTGTGATGTCGACACCATCGAGATCCTGCACGCACAAGAACAGGGTGAACAACAGTTATGATATTGTGTCATTGCAGTTACAATAAACAGTCACTGGGAGGCAGACTTTCTCACACTATGAGGACTTCGGTTTTGAGGTCATGGAGTTTGAAATGTTATTAATCTCTCCTTTTTTTCTGGGGGGGGGGGGGGCTGACATCAATTTTGTAATTAAAATCTGGATGCTACTGATGTAATACACGCAGGCCATTGCAAAACAATGACAGGCATTTTAAAAATTAAAGGAAGTCAGTGCATACTTAAACTATTGACTTTGGGATTTTAGAATTTTCATTAAAAACCTGCACTACCAGTTAAGCCACACAACACTCATCTAAACAGGCAACATAATTAAAACAAATCCCTACCTTGGCTTGGTGCAGGTCAACTCCATACATGGCAAGTTTCTTGGCGTTTTCCAGAAACAACATGTCTGCTTGGGCTGGACTCATTGACCTGGAAAACACAGAAAAGAAGGGTCTTTTTGAAGATGCATTTTATTCTCAGGATTATTTGAAGGACTCTTAAAATCATCTACTTAAATAGTTATAAAAATACTAAAGATTCGTGTCTGCTGACTTGTGATTACACAAATTTCTGTTACATGTTACACCATTGTTGACTAACTAAAGAAAACCTTCACTATGTTGCCCAGTCAATGCCCATCCCCTTTGATTACCTGTATGTGCGATGCAGCTCCATCACTTTTTCTTCCAGCTCTTTGCTCTGTCCGGGGGCCAGGGTCAGATCCTTAACATATTCGGTTCCATGGACCTCTGGGTCATACTCTCCAAGCTCTGACTGGGCTACGTAGGAGCCCAGCAGGGACAGTGTGACAAAGGAACAGGGAAGAACACCACGCATAATGTCCTTCCTCAGCTGGAGACACAGGTAGTACCTGAAGAAGATGCGAGAGGGAAAAATAAGCTCACTTAAGGAGACAAAAACTTGATTCTGTTTTTTAAGAGATTTTACTGTAGCGGCATTTTTGGAAATACATGCTGTCCTGCGAGTTAGATGAGAACATTGAGATCCTACTGCTTAGCTCAGCAGGAAGACTGGAAGTTGGGGGAATTTGCCTACCAGCACCTCTAAAGCTCACTAAATAACATGCTATATCTCTGGGAATCAGCTGATTCAAAACATCAAAACTATTTCTTTACAACTAGAGATTGTCACCTGGTGAGGTCTTCAGTGAGCTGTGCTGGATCAGGTGGGTAGAACTTCACACTGAATGCAAACTCGTACACAGCACCTGGAACCTGTTTCCGGATCTCTTTGGTGGCTTCCAACCATATCTGCGGAAAATAAGGGAAAGAAATGACCAACTGCTTACAACCAATTTCTGGCCAGTGTCATGTAAAATATTTATAATGCTTTTGCAGAGAGTCTGAAATAAAAGGAGTAGAAAAAACAACCTACCTTGTTGGTCGGTGTTTCCCAGTGAGCAAGGCCAAAGTAATCTTTCTCCATCAGGTTGACATGGTCACACACCTTTGTTATAAGTTCTTGGCCTTTAGCATGTTTCTACATGAGAAAGAGGAAAAGAGGAATATTCATTTATCTGTCTTTAACAGGGATGGTAGTCATTACTATAATTTGGGTGGTCTCTTACATCGAGTTCACACTCAAACTGAGTGTCGTCCAGTAAGGTGACTTTGCATTGCATGGTTTTCTGACGTTTGGAGCCTTTAGCCTCCTCTGCCTTCTTCTCTGTCTTCTTCTCTGTCTTCTTCTCTTTTGCAGGCTTCTCCTTCTTTGCCTCCTCCTTTCCTTTCTCCTCTCCTTTGCCTTCTTTCTCCGGTTTTGCTGGTTCTTCCTCTTTTTTCTCTGTGTCCTCCTCCTTTGCTTCTTCCTCTACTTCAGGCTCCTTTTTTATCTCAGCTTCTTCCTTGTGTTCTTCTTGAGGTGGCTGGCAGAGTCAAGACATTTGGAAAGGATGTCAGATACAGATAAAAGAAGAATGGGGAAGACACAATGTACTTTGTTTTGACGACAGCGCTACATGATGACAGCTCTATTATTAATGCAACCCAGTAAACAGCAAATATACTGCTGTTGATGCTAGCTGTAGTAAATACCAGCACGGATCATTTCTGTTTCAGACCAAGCTTTCAGCTCCAAGCAGCATAGTTACTTTCGCTGAGCAAGCTGTCCACATCATAAAATATTCATTAGAAGAAAAAAAACATGTGTTCCTCTACTACAGTCAAATCTGCAGCATGAATTTCTATACAGAAGGGCTCTGTTTTTGACCTTTCTCTGCAGATTTTTGTCAAGACTTTTGTCCTGCTTTGAACCCTTATGATTAAAAGAAAAGCCTGACTTTTTGTGAAATGCACTTATTATTTTTCTTGCCTAGAGTTAGATGAGAAGATAGAAGAGAAGACATCACTCTCAGTCCATTGAATATGAAGCCGGTTAGCTTAGCTTAGCATAAAAACTGAAAGCAGGTGGAAAGAGCTAGTGTGGCTCTGTCCAAAGATAAACTAAGTGAGATTTCAGTTATGTACAGATTTAACAAAGGAGATACAACTTGTTTGTCAGGGAGCTTTCAAGATGCTAGTGGGTGGATGTTCCTCCCATTGCCAAGCTGTTTTCCAGTCTTTATGCTAAGCTAAGCTAACTGACTGCTGTCAGTGTCACACTCACCTGCGTCTCTGCGCTGCTTATTGAGTGCTGATCAGGAGCCTGTTCAACGTCTGGTTCAGTTTTAAGCTCCGGCTCTGGAGCAGCAATAGGCGCTTTCACCTGCTCCTCACTTGAGCCTTTCACCTCCTTCTTTCCTTTGTTCTTTCCCTTCTCTTTTTTCTTCCCCTTTTCCTCTTCCTTTTTTTGCTTGTCCTCTATCTTTTCCTCCTCCTTTTCCTTCTCTTTCTTCTTTACCTCTTCCTTTGCCTTCTCCTCTTCCTTCGGTTTTGACTCCTTTGGTTTCTCCTCTTCTTTCTTTTTTGACTCCTTTGATTTATCCTCTTCCTTCTTTTTTGTCTTATCCTCTTTTGCTTTGTCCTCCTCCTTCCTTTTGGCCTTTTCCTCTTCTTTCTTCTTTGCTTTTTCGGCCTCTCTCGCCTTTTCTTCCTCTCTCTTTTTTGCTTTCTCTTCCTCCCTCTTCTTTACTCTTTCTTCTTCCTCAGCTTTCCTCTTTGCTTTTTCTTCTTCCTTCTTCTTTACCTTTTCCTCCTTTTCTTTTTTCTTTGCAACCCTCTTGTCAATGTTTTCCTCGTCTTTACTCTCTTTCTTTCCGGCTTCTGCCCCCTTCTCTTTGACTTCGGCAGTCTCCTTCTTTTCTTCTTCTTTTGTCTCCAATTTTTCCTCTGCCTTTTCTACAGTCTGCCCTGCTTTCTCTTCCTCCTTTTGCTCCTCTTTCTTTTTCAAGTTTTCCTCTTCCTTTTTCTCCTCGTCCTGTTTCACCTTCTCCTCATCCTTTTTCTCTCCTTTCTTCTTGGCTTCTTTCTTTTTCTTTTTACTTCCCCTCTTCTCAACCTTTTCTTCCTCTTTCTTTTTCTCCTCTTTCTGTTCTTCTTTTTCCTCTTTCTTTTTAACCTCTTTTGCCTCAGATGTTGCCTCCTCTACTTTAGCCTCCTTCTCTTCACTTTTCACCTCTTCCACCTTTTCCTCTTCTGACTTGTCAGCTTTTTCCTCTTTGTCTGCCTTTTCCTCCTTGTCTGCCTTTTCCTCCCTGGCTTTCTCTACCTCAAACCCCTCTCCCTCAGAGCACTGTGAGCGCCGTTTAAGGAAAGAGGAGAAGAGGCGAGACAGGCCTTTGCCAGCAGAGGTCCGGGTGCGAGGCTTCAGCTGATCCTCCTCAGGGGAGGTAGCTACGTCAGCAGGCCCAGGCTCAGAGGCCTGCTCCTGGGCCTTCTTGCTCGACTGCTCCCCCTCTGGCTCGGACGCAGCCGCCTCTGGCTTCTGCTTGTTCTCTGGCTCGGGTTCGGGCTTGGCGCCACTGGCCTTCTGCTTGCCCTCAGTGTCCGCCTCACTCACTGCACTTGCCTCTGTTGTCATGGTAGCCACTGGGAAGGAGAACAGAAGGGAGTCAGAGATGGAGAAAGGTCACGGTGCTGTACAGAGTGTGACATTGCACTGCACGGCTATACTTGGAACACAACAAACAAGATTAGGAGCAGTGGACTATTAGCCTGTGTGTAGGAAACAATGGCAAGCAAATGTAACACATGGACTGTACTATGCTGATCCAATAAGTAACTTGTACTATGGTTTTCAGATTCTAGATTCCTGAATTTGCATATTTTTGTTTTATGTGCAAGTGAATATCTCTAAGCTTTTAACAGATGACCAGAGAAAACCAGCATTTTCAGGACCCTGGCCTCTGAGAAATTGTGATGTTTGTGTCTTTTACAATTTTCTGACATTTGAAAGTTCAAACAATTAATCCATTCATGGTAAAAAAAAAAATTGGCAAATTAATCAATATTAAGAATTATTAGATGCATCGCTACAAACAACAACAAAAAAGGATTTTGTTGTGTTAAATCTTCAATAACAATAGGCCCACTTGTTTAGATTTTTCTCAATGATGATGAGAATAATAGACATTATTATCTTTTATCATGCAAATAGGTTAATCTGTATGCATTCTTCATTATTCTCACTCGATAATGAATCGTTTAAGCTGATGATCTAAGCAAGATCAATTTACCACAGGCGTTTTCTACAATAAGTCATTTAAATTGCTGCTTTACGTTTTTGTAAGTTGCCCACTCTGAGTGGCATCAATGAAACGTATTCCATAAAACACGAAGCCAACTGCCACCCACACATTATACTCCAACTCAAACACACATACTTACACACACATACACAAACATCACTTCATCACACAATAGGCTTCCTTGTTGAAGAGTGTGTCTGTGTCTACATGGAGTTTCTGATGTTGAGCTCGCAACGCGGCCTATCGCAGACTCATTAAATCCCACTGACACAAAGGAGGCATTCTGCACTGAAGCTTCATATTAGCACCGCCTGGATCATCGCCAAACATGCGCGGCTCTTCCTCACATAGACCCATTCTGCACAGGTCATGTAAGGTACCAGCTTTAGGTAACATGATGACAAATACCATGAAATGACATAAAATGGTCAATAAATTGATGGTATTGATTAGTGGATTAGGTCACTGTGGGCGGTACTGCAAACCAATGAGAAAGACTGCTTCATGGAAAATATAGGAATTTTTAGGAT
Source organism: Pagrus pagrus (assembly GCF_965226575.1). Lineage (NCBI taxonomy): Eukaryota > Metazoa > Chordata > Actinopteri > Spariformes > Sparidae > Pagrus > Pagrus pagrus. Next base: position 17,289,004 of record NC_140191.1, read on the forward strand.
TTTTGCATTGATGTAATTCAGAATCTTAATTTGTCATATTCAAATTGCTTAATTGGCAAAAAAATCCACATTTATGTCTGGTTATTTTTTGTTAAAAACAGTTTCTAAAAGCAAATTACATATTAGGAAAGGCCAATATATCAGCTGATATTAACTTAACACAGATATGACGTGCAGACATTACATAGCAAGAATTTGGAGAGCAGTTTTTTTGAATGTGGTCACAATGTTTTAAAAACCAAATTTTAGAGATTCTTAATGAAAAATCAATATCAGCAAAATACTGTTATTGAATCTTAAACCTTTTACGTGATGATGAGTATGATGATTGGGCTTTAGTACATATACAGTGAAGTTTTTATCCGTATGGTCTATTTCAAAATATATTGCTGCTGTCAATATCCAACAGGGTAAACATCCTTGCTTAACTTACTTATTGTACAATGATGTGTTTCAAAGTCACAACAAGGGCCTTGCAATTTAACCCACACAACTTTGATTCACTGGTGTGGCAGCACGAGGACAGATCTGGTATATTTAGAAACCTCTAACCAGCTGATCGAATCACACAACTGACTGAAATACACCGCAGGTATTATGCAATCACCCTACACCTCTCCTAAGTGAGATTTATCAGACTAACATCACAATCAATTTTTGTCTTTGATGAGACTGGCTCGCATCCTGTCTGGAGTATGCGCTGTCTAATTGGTGACTTAATGTGGCTGTGTTTGTCTCCATATGTAGTTCAAGTCCCACCCTGCCTTGTATGGCGTGGGGGAGGGGAGATGCTAGACAAGCAGACAGGCCAATCTTCCAGATGTACAGGGCCGCCCCAAAGGGTGCAGCCTGGCTCTCTATACCATGCACTTCCCACTGGCACTACAGGACAGCAGGAGAAGGAGGAGGAGGGGGTACGCACACAGACCAAATCCTCTTTAGCCCTCCCATTGTTTGTGTCCAGTGACCAATAACTGCACTGCACACTATAACTAATCCTGCCTACCCTTCCCCCCGCAGGACCCCCCATAGGCCTATTCCCTAGGTCACCACACACACACACATACACACACACACCGGTATGCATCAATGCTCACGGGCTCCTCTGGGTCTTTTAATGCTCCGTCATCTCAATTGTGATTGTCAGGAAACAGACATGCTCCTAATGGACCAGCTGAGCTTGTGTCTGCTGCCTCCTCCATTTTGTGCTGCCTATCTAACATCTCTGCTATCAGCCAGCTGAGCAGGACTAACCTGCATCATGACTGATTGAGATAGCGACAGCCACACCATAGGATCTCTCAATACAGCATCAATCTCACATAATACGTTTTTTGGGGATGGAGGTAATTAGATGAAATATTGCTGTACTGTTAAAAGAAACCCTGCCCTAAATCCTACATAATTAGTGTCTCTAATGAGCTAAATTATAGATGAAGTAGGCCACCCTCTAGCAAGACTGAGCTCAAACAGAGCTGCTGGATCAGGTGCAAACGCCAAGGCTGGAGTTGAATAATCATTTGATTTAGATTTTCAGTGACTCTTAATTGCATTTGCTGCTCCTGCAGGAAGACCATTTGAAATTTGATTTGAATCAGCGTATTTCACGTAAAAGAAATGTCACATTTTACCTGACTTTAGGAGTTCAAATATTATGGAGGCTTCTGTGCCCTAATAGGGCGATGAAGACCACTCAATTACATTGGTGTTATTGGGAGAGACAGAGAACATGAAATTGAGAACCCCAAAAGTCAATGAGGGACAAAGATTTCTTGGCATGGCATGGTGAATCACATATTGGTTACTGCCACAAGATGATGATGATGAGTTCAAATGACTTGTGTTTTGTGGAAATCTATGAATGCAAGAATTGATATTTTTTTAAGCTTGGCCTCCCTCCATTGTCTTACTGAGGTGACTGAAACTGCTGGTACCTGTAGCTCCCGTTAGCTTGTTAGCTCAGTTTGCCATGCAGTTAGTGGTTCTATTAGCCGATTCTCTCCCGTGGGTCATCCCAACCTGGAACTGAGGACTTTCTCCTCCCTGCGTTCCGAAGGTCCTGTGCTAGCAGTGTAAACACAGGTTCCAGGCTGGGCAGAGTCAGCTAAAAGGACATAGCTGCTGAGCTAACTAGTAAGCAGCAGCTACAGTTAGTAGCAGTAAAGCTATCTGTCCATCAGAGAACTTTATTAATCACGAGATATTTTCTCCATAAAATATACAGTTTCACTAAAATCAGTGACTAAAGTTATGAAAGTGTGTTTTTGTGCTGTAATCAGTGAGGCCTGGCCCCCAGAAACACTCCGCTCCTGTGTCAATCATTTTCCCTGCCAAAATTCTGGTTGCATTTGTGGTCTGATAAACAGTAAGATCATTAATTTCAGTGCCGCTTTAATGTCGCTTTAAATATAAGGATCACCAACAGTGTGAGCTCCAGTTTATTAACCGTTCTCATTTTGAATTGATGCTGACACGATGACTTAACTGCTGTTTCAATAAATTCAGGAATTTGTCCAGATACCAAAGCTTTCATATTATTTGCGAGTGATGGTGTAGCGCTGCTGCTTTGCGTGTGTTCGTGGGCGCATATCTGTGTGACAAGATGAGACAAGAGAAGTGAATGGGGAAGAGCTTGCAGAGAAGAAGGAGGAGGAGGTATAGTATATAAATAGCTACATGTACTCAGGATGCAGGGACTCATTAGTTAGCCTTTACAGACAAGCTCATATCTATTTCTGTTCACAGCGTACTGCACACAACACCCAAATGCACATGAGCATACATGTGTGCACATCCGCAAATGCTCAGACTAGTTTATAAGACATCAGAGAGAGATTTAATTTGCTTTGAGTGAATACACTAACCCTTCCTTATCATCACTGGTCACTGACTGACAAGTAACATGAATTCCACAATAATGTTACCCTGCAGGAACGAACGGTAGGACAAAAAGAAAGCATGTTTCCTGGGTACTGAGAGTAGGCTTAAGGAATTAGAAGGAGTTTAGAGTTAATCAGCCCCCAAGTGACCAAGTGAGATTATCTCCATCTATCTACCTGCCTACAGTATCTATCTCACTGTCTCCCTCCACTCTGATTCTTTGTCCCTCTCTTGGTCTGCCTCTCTGCGTGTGTGTGCATCTGTGTGTGTCTCGGCGTGTGGGAGAGAGAGAAAAGCTGGCTGAAGTTGCAATCAGCTGTGCTGATTCATGGTTTTATGTTGAGCCCCGCCTACCTGGCAGACAATCAACAGAAATGAACTGAAAGCCAAGATATCAGTCCTATAGCCACATGGTGGCTCCTATTAAACTCTCTACGTAAACACAGATACACACATGCCAACATACACGCTAACACGTGCCTAGCTAAACTCTTTGTATGATCAGTTAATGGACACAAGCCTGCCCAGCAACATCGTGCATACACACAAAATGGGCCAGCACTGAATATCTTAAGTCTTTATAGTGTACACATGATCTTTTTTATTAAACGATCATATGGTGCAACATAATACTGAATGCATGCAAGATTATGGAGCAACGTGTAGACCCTTGCAACAAATAAAAAAAGGGATCAAACTATAAATAAAGCTCTGCAATCATGGACACTGTGACAACATGTATCCTTTGAGTACTGGGTGATGCTCAACAAAAAGGTGTTGGTCTACAAAGGGTTACTTTAGTCTAGTCCTCTGTGTAAACCTACCCCAAACCCAGTTCTAAACTAATCAATACACACAGATGGTCTGCGAGCCAGATGCTGTAACATGAACCGACATGGGAAAAGAATGAAGTAGCGTGATTGATTTACTGTGGTTGCCCTGAAAGCAATTCTGAATCCATCTCCAACATCACCTTAGCCAAAGCCCGTTGCCAGAAGAGTACATATGTACATTAGTGCACATTATGAAAGAAGTGTTCTTTTTTTTTATGTGAGACACACAAAATCCATAATTTCTTAAAGGTTTTAAAATGAGTACTGTATTGTGAACTCTATTTACTATATTTAAATAATGTAATTCTACTGTTTCATATTTTGTGTGAAGATTGTGTAACGTTTGATGATTTTAATAGGTTTTTAAACTAGTCTCACCCGCAGACTGCCTCATTCATGAAGACAAGCTTGAACGACTCTATAGCATGTGGAGTCGCTTCCCTCTTTAGTAATGCTCACACAACAGAGTAGTAGTCTAACTGCACGAATGCATCATAACTCCCAAAAGAGGATTAACACCAGCAAGCTCTTTTGGGACCTCGGTGACCTCACTCTCATTCAGCGGAGCCAAAAACATCCTTCAGCATCACTTCAGCAGCTCGGTGTTCACAACACTGCTGATTCAGCATTACAGGAGACCCCAGGCACCCGGGTCTTATCTCTGTCATTTTTTAACCTCTGTGTTTACATATGTTTGCCATGCAAGCCACACCAGTACTACTCCACTAATGCTGCCTCTCCCTCATCCTCCCTACGTCATATCTGCAGCGCTTCATAAAAGATTATCTGACTATATATATCCAGTGGTATCATCAATGGAGATGAGGCTTATTGGATGAGTTTCTTCTCTTAAGTGCGTTATGGGTAGTGCAGGCGTGTGCACACACACACACAGGAACAGACACATATGCACATATGCCGCCCTCCAGCGAAGATGGATATTTTTAACCCATTTACTCATATTGGGGGTAAAAGCAAGTCATCTCAAGCAGAAAATTTAATCCGAGAGCAATGCCATCTCTGAAGCGGCATGAAAAAACAACAACATCTGACAGATTCTTGGAAATAGCTGTAACACACACCTCACAGAGAAGTATTCAAGAACAAGAACACCCATTCCTGACATGAAGACACAGAAGTGCATTATCTGGAATGATAACTGTTTATAAATGTGAATTATTTAGGGGACAAAATAGGGCGACCGTGTCGCCTTTCAGTCAGTTCTTAATCTTAATTTAGGATTACTGTATCCACTGACACTGATCATCAGACCTCTATAGTCTACTTAATGTGAAGATGAGCCGTTGTTAAATAGAAAGAATTAACAGAAAATGTATTCAGTGTTTTCCCCCATATAGTCATCATTCATCCTTATATACCAGATATTAATCAACCATTACATAACTTTATAATATGCCTAATTATGAAAACAAACATTTTTCAAAACTGTACGTTTCTTAAAATGTTCAAACAGTGCGCCCTCTGTAAGCACAGTGATCACTTGCATGCCCATTCATTTTTACCAAAACAACACACGGATGTGTGAAAACGCATCGCTGCCTCCGCTGATACGGAGCGCTCCTGATTTATGGGGATGTTGTAAGACTGCTACTAGGCTATTTAAATCGGGCAACATTTATGCAGTACAACTTTAATTTGCTTTCAGAAATAATCGCCGAAAATTCGCATGATAATATAGCCCAAACGGGTTAAATTTGCAACTTTTTTCCCCGCTAAAGAGCACAAAAGTCAGAGGCTGTATCGGGCCAGCGTGCCGGGGTATTTAAACAAATCTGTGTATGAAAATGGCGCCGAATGTACAACAAAACAAATAAACACCAACTCATCCCCACCGCCCGGCCAACACGCATATCAAACTTGGCTTACCTACTCTGGGATTAGCATCAATGGGAGAGCAAACGGAGCAAAATCCGACAAAATCCTATATTCCGCACGTTCAGAGGAGAAACAATGCTGCGGAGCGACACATGCTTTGTTGTGCTGCTGAAGGTGTCCGATGCTCGTAAAGGGGTGGAGTCTCACTGCGAGGCTGGGACTGGAGATGACCAACTGAGCACCGAGCCGCACGCCTCGAGGCGCAACCGCATGCAAAGGTGGAGGAGATGGATGCAACTTTCATCAAATGCTGAATTAATTTGCTCCATACCTCTAAATATGAGGATATTTAAACACAGGTGGATATTTCGCTATGCTATAAATATGAGCTGCAGCAATCAAACCCAAGAAAACACTATTATAAGTAATCTTATGTGCTGATAAACCACAGATTTGTGCATATGTATGCTTGTACAAGATGGTATGTGCATTGTTTTAATTCACAACTCATCCCTATGTTGGTACAATATTACATTAAGCCTCCTTAGAACAATCCCCAACAGGCATGGAGTAAGGCGGGCCAAAGAGTGCAATCATTAACACAGTGCAATGTCCAGGAACAGGAGGGAGGCACAGAGGCCACAGCAATGCTCCACAGAGGCTTGCCCAGTCTATTCAAGCACTGCATGGTGCATTCATCTGCACCGCATGACAACCTTGAGCCAATTGGTCAGATATTAAGAAAGGCAGGGTTTCAAATTCAGAAGAGGAAAAAAGTATCGACTGGGAATGTGATGTTCAGCACCAGACCCACCCTCAAATATTTTATCTAAACATTCACAAACAAACCAGAACACACATGTGCGTCCGATCAAGCTGTCTTAATGGACCCCGGCATGGTCCCCACCCATCTGCCTGACCCCATTAGGGCCATACGGCTCATAGGCAGAAAGAAGGGAGGGAGGGGGGGTAAAGGGGTTCATTATTCTGACAGCCACATGGGGTAAAGAGACCCTCACCTTTGTCTCACACTGACAAGTTCATGCAGCATGTACAGCAGTGACACATGTCATTTCTGGGCAATTAATTCTGCTATGCATGGAATAAAAATTCTTACCAGTACGAAGGCGAGCTGTAAATCTCGTCATTAAGTCCATAATAGTTATCGAGAAGCAACACCAAATATCAGAAGCTAAAAAAGAAGATTCTCTCAGTAACAGTCGATAATCGTGCTTTCTTATTTAGACTTTGATCACTGAGCAAAGTGATGACGCATAAGCAGCACAACAGCACGCCCACTGGTGGTGTTTAACAATTACTGTAACATTAAGCATTAACAAGAAAAATCTGATGAATCCCAGCCGGGTACATGCAGAAAGTACTTTTGGATATAGTTCATTTCTGTTTGGGACGAAAAGCCGGGGAGATAACTAGAGAAAGGTTGAGGGAGGGAAACAAAGAGGAACATGAACTCATCGTGTTGCCTTCAGTTGCTTAGGAACCCCTGCACTGCTGTGTGCCTACTGCATGGAGCAGGTGTTGAGCTGGACCCAGGAGAGGGAGGAGAGACAGAAAAGAGAGGGGAGGAGAAGAGGAGCAGCACTCACAGACCCACAGTCCCTTGAGACAGTGACAGACTGGAACCACAGACTCTTGACTGAGACGAGCCACTCGCACAGAAGACACACCCAAAACACTGACGCACACTTTCTGTTTTCCTCCATCACTCTTCCTCGCTTGTTCAAAAGCATGGACAAAAACACGCACATGCGATGGCGCAGTGCATTACTCCAGCTGAGTGCATGGGGGTTATGTTTGTTTGGAACATCTTTATCCCTCTCTGGCTCCATCACTCAGTGATTACATAACGTCCCATACCACTTCCACCCAATTCATCTCTCTCTGACTTTCAATACCGCATCTGGGTACACATCACACGCCACGGCGCATTCCCTCTTATGTAAAACAACTTGTGCAGCTTTGAAAATGCTTTAAATATGAATTTTGTGTGCATGTGATGGAGGCATGGTTTGCAGGGGTTTTATTTGTGCTCAGGATCTGAGCTCTCAAGAGCACTAACGGGATAGATGGTAACAGCGCATCAATATTCATAGCACACCATTAAGTTATGAAGAATTAATGAACCAGGAATGTTCCATGTTTCTGCCCCCTTTTCTGCCAGCAGACATGTTGCCCATCCTTCCTGTTTTAGGCCAAGTTTGAATCCTTACTTTCATACACACCTCAGAGAATTTAAATCACACTGTGTGATGTCTCTTAGAGAGGAAGATTCAGGATATTACGTTGTACATTAAGTGCCTTAATCTAAAAGGGGACAATAGGAAAGGACAAGTTTCCAAACAAAACGGTTGTGGATTTCCTGCAGCTAGAAAAAACTGCCACAAACATTTGCATCCAGAGACAATGCAAAGCGATGAGTCACACTGAAAATGAAATGCCATATTAATATGCATGCGCTTGGATGTCAGCTGAGATCTCCTTAAAAAAACTGTACCAGGCCCCGGAGCTCACAGTACTTTGAAGAGATTGTGGTGGACATTCTAGGCCACCTAAGTACATGCTACTTTGGTTTGATCATCTAATGCTACTGTACATGGCCATGTTTTCTTAAATTACACTGCCACCTGGTGGATACATGGCAAATGAATCAACTCTGCACATGCATCTTGTTGACATGACTGAACAATCAGTGTTATAGGTCCGCAGTAAGAACAGACCAATTGTTATTTTCACTTAAATTCTCAACATATACTAAAATAGCGTTATCAGATTTTCACTACATGATAATCAAGGCCTAAAAAATTCCCAATAACGATATTATCTTTGTATCTATAGAAAATTTGCATAAAAAAAACCAACAAAAAAAACCCAACACAATCATCTTTAACTTTGTTTACCGTGTCTTTTTTCTCTTCTTTGGTAAATAGATTTAACTCAAAATACAAGTGTAGGGCAGAGGAGAGAGTGTCTGTAACCATAACTGCACAAAGGTGTAGAAAAAGAACAATTTGGCTTTGACCGAATGTATATTTCTCAGCTTTATGGTAGGAGGCAACCAATGTTAAGGTGTATAACCGCCACCTACTATGACAAAGCAAGAGAAATGAAACAGACATGATTTAAGAGGCAATGTATTATTTACACAGTATTATTATATGTGTTTTGTTAAAACAATATCAATATTTTGTTTTTATGTATCACGGTTATCATCAATATCGTTATGTACGCCCATATATTAAACAATGCAATAACCTCTTTTACACTCACATTTCCCCAAGACACAGGGCAATCTGGGTAAAAATAAGTGCACTTTACGCGTTATATTAAAAAACACTCCATGGTGAAAGATCAAATCACTGGTTTAACATTAATTATGTGTTGTGAGAGAGAGGGAATCCCTACCAACACTAATCCACCTTAACATAGAGCTGTAAGGCATGCTGGGAGCATGTGTTCATTAGAGATAAAGATGTGTTTGCGTCCAGATGCGTCAGGGTGACACGGTCAGACTACCCCTCCCAAAACTAGACCGATGTGGACACCAGCAGGACAACATAAAGCTGTAATTCCAGCTACTAAAGCTCTCACTGGGATTACTTCTAAACGTTTATCTCAATTCTTACATCTGTTTGATGCTCAATGTTAGAAAGGATGTCATACATTTTTTTTTTTTTTTTTTATAACTTAATCATAAAATAAAGTACAACAACCTTTTTGTCCTGTGACATAAGGAAATGGTCACTTTTAACACAAATGCGGAAAGGATCGTGATAGAAAAGCAGTCTAACCAGCGAATACATGCAAGCAGAGGATACAAACAATGTCTACAATCCCAGTGAGAATGGCATGTCAAACAGAAGTAATAGAGAATTAATATTTAATAGTCTCTGTAAAGACTGATGAGTGATGACTTAATAGAATGGTTGCATAAATATAAATGAAATCCTTCTCTGCAGAGCTTAATCACACCCTGAATAACCTTGAAGTCATATTGTGCTGCATTAAAGGGGCCATATTTCTACATGTATATTTGTTAAGGTGGGATATTCTCTCTGTATGTGCTGCATGAAAACATCAATGCAATATACAAATATGCAATGCATCAATCAGATCATAATGCATTTTTCATACACTTTTTTTTATATAACTCAAATGGTAATTGATACTCACATCACATCCATGGAGAAGATTAAATGGATAATCCCAGACAGGGTGACCAGGTCAGAGACAGGGAGAGAGAGAGGGGGGGGACAGAGTGTCAGGTCAGTAAAATACTTATTTTATCTAAGTGACAAGACACATAATAGAGAGTTTATATTCATTTAATTAAAAAGATGACATCACACATAGTCAAGTAAGAAGATAAACTCTGCTTTACATCATAAATGACTGCTGACTATTACTCCACAGCACATAAATAACTACTAATCTGTTACACGACTGTTGTGCCTGAATTATGTCATGAACAGCTCTGTGGAGGAACGACTTAGCATTTAGTTAGCATCTTCTGAGAAGAGAAAAAAGAGAGGGAAACAATATCACAAGGCTATATTTGACCCAAATAAGTTGTTTAGGGGGAAAACAATAACACGTTTTACATTTGCATCATAATAAACAGACCCAGCAATAAAATGTACATACTTCAAGTGGTATTAGCTCATCTGACTTGTTCTTGTTTGTCATATTTAAGCTAGGTATCTGTGGTATACAAAGTATTTGGGGCCTTGACTCTCCAGGCAGGTGAAAGCAGCCCCGCTGCAAACCTCTGGCAGACATTTCTTACCACCTTCACCGTGTACTCCAGACGCCACAGTGGGTTTTTCATGAGTCCTGCTTCTTGTTTTCTATGCCGGCTAACAGCACAAACATGCCTGACCTCGTCGTATTTGCCGTAATCCATCTAAATACGGTGCAGTGAACTCCAGACGAACTGCCGCCGCCGAGAGGAGACGGGAAATGAAGGAGGAGAAGAGGAGGAAGAAGGAGAAAAAGGTGTGCGATGTCAACACGATGACAGTGTCAGTGGGCGAGACCTACCTGAGCAGACGGATGTGTCCTCTGCGCGTTTTCCTCCACCTTTATTTTGATGCCATGATTCCGGTGTTTCCCTTCAGAGCAAGTTGGAGACTTTCCCGGTCAGGTCTCCGCGGAGAGGCGGTGTCGCAGCAATGACGAAGCACTAAGTAGTGATGGGTGGAGATCAGAGGTGGGAGCGTTAACCTCGCAGATGACTCCTAACTTGTTATTAGTAAAAGTTAGTCTCCGAGGAAGCGAGATGCGAGCATTACATATCTGTACACATAGCGAGCCACTTCTGTTTAGTCACACAGGTGAGTCAGGTGCAGTCTATTTCCTGCAGCACAGTGCTTGTCAGTGGGTGAGGTAATTCAAACTGCCTCAGCACACTTAAAGGGGCACTATGTTGTTTTGGAGAAGAAAATTAAACTCAGAATTTTAATGTTTACAATATTGATGAGATAATGATATTTATTTTTTCCATAACTGAATAAACAAGCTGTTCTCAGAGGACAATAAGGTCCCCAGGACACTGTTTGAAGCTAGAAAGGTGGCAGGGTCCGCCACATATAAACAAAGTAAAACAGTATGTCATGCACCTCATGAACATTTAAATAGAAAAGAAGCCGTGAAAGTTGAACACACTCTTCACTAGAGCATACGTACAAGTTACTGCTAACAGTGATGACGTATGTAGCTGCTACTACAGCGGCCCGCAGGCACTCATATAACGACAAGGCATAAAAAATCAGTCAATGAAGATCTTTCTTTACTGATTAATATTTTATCCAACAAACTACATTGTGCACCTTTAAAGGATAAGTTCAACCCTAACCCCAAATGAAAATTCAGTAATTATCTACTCACCCTCATGGGTCGATGGAAAGTTTCCTAGTCACTAAAAAAGTTTCTGGAGTTTAACGGCAAAACAGCGTCGCAGCATTCCTCTCAACTACTGAAGTAGATGGGGATTTGTTTTGAAGCCAAAAAACAAATTAAAAAAACATAAATGGCTCCGTACAGCTTGTCCGGCGTAATCCAAGTCTCCTGGAGCCCCAGGAATCCCAAGTGAAAAGACATTTACACCTGCGAGGTGCGGTTGAGCTTGTGCACCCACTTCTAATGGGTGCACACTAGCGTTTTTAGCTTAACAGCTACAGTGAAGATTTCGGCTTGAAAAAGGGTCTAAATAACAATTTGGGAGCTTGCGCTTCAGTAGACTTGGATGACACAGGACGAGCCTATGGAGCCATTTAATGTTTTTTTTAATTGTTTTTTAAACAAGTCCCTATCTACTTCAGTTTTTTAAGAAAATGCTGCAGCTCTGTTTTGCTGTAAAGCTCCAGAAATGTTTTGCAGAAACTTTCCATCTGCATGGGGGTGGGTAGATAATGACTGATTTTTCATTTTGGGGCAAATTTATCCTTTAAGACAATTATTTCCTTTGAAGACAAAAGTGTTTATGTCGGCACTAAGGGGTTACGAAAATGTCAGCTCAGTGCAAAGCAGGTGCAGCTCCCCTGCTATGTGGTCATGTGTTTGCTTCAGTGGTTTCACTTGCAGGGCCTTGATATCAGAGAGGAATGTGTGGTAAAAGATTAAGCTTTTGTCCAACTACTGCCGACTACTGCTTCTGTGCAAGTCTTACTGTGACTGGTCACAAGCAGTCTGATATCAGCGTAGTTACAGAGCCTCCTCTGTTATGTGAAGCAATTACTGCATATACACATGACTGGTTCCTCCACACGAGGGCGCTGTTGTGTGTGTGCATGTGTGGAGATAGGAAACAGTTTGCAACACATAATATTTCTACAACAAAACAGGAGCAGGAGATACTGTGTAACTGATTGATGATCACCTTCACCATGTTCCTGGTTAATGTCATGTAAGTAAGGAGTGAGTTACTAATCATTTCTTATTAAATACTTAAGTGACTGTTTTTGTGGGTCCCTGAAATAAAGGGGTGTATCCTTAAAGTCCCCCTGCACTCAGAAATGTGTTTTACTTTTTGTTACTTCACTTTTTGACTTTCACTGTGCAAAACAGTTATGTATGTGTAGTTTGACATTAGAGGTCTGCTGTCACATTCATCTAGTAAAACAGGGCCTCACCATAAATGTGAGTTTGAGATGCGAATGTACCAAGTGTAAACCTTTTAGACATCACCCACTGGTTTTGAAGGCTCGACTTTGGTATTACAGACGTTGCCATCTTAGTTTTTTGGACACAGAAGCGTGAACCTGAAGATATGCTGTGTTCAAACTAGCGATTGAGACCATAAACTTATAAAGAAACTGTTCAACTGAGTTCATAAATAAAGGAACTTCTGCATTGGCTTCAGTTTCAGACCTGAAAGCTTCATCTATATTTAATACAATCAATGGTACGATAATGTTCTGAAACTACTGACTATAAACGCATCACAACTTTCTGTGCACTGGTGCCCCACCATATACTACTGGTGCCCCCTTTATTTTTTTGCCCCTGCCCCTCAAACATACTTAGTCTGCCACTGCCAACGCATAAATCCTAGCTATGGCTCCATCTGAGGACCTCCGATATCTCCTTAAAAAGCGTGTTCCCAGGAGATGCAGTACACTTCAGTCTAGCAGCTGCTACAGCTGGAACATCTGTCTCGGTGTTACCTAAAACCCAGGGGTAAATTTGGTGGAGTCCCCCTCTTAACCCAGGAAATACTGATGCGTTTATTCATTTACTTTTTTAAATTTTAAATTATTTTTCCATAGATAGATAGATAGATAGATAGACTGCAGTACCAGTATACTTCCATTCACATTTCTCGTGCAGTATATTGTCACACCTCTCACCCATTATCATGCTGAGCAGCCAGGATCCACCCAGTTTACACACTTAGCTGCAGCCTTCTGGATGCTCGCACTTGGAGATAAGAGCAACTGTCACCACCAGCGCACACACGCGCGCGCGCGCGCACACACACACACACACACACCATTTTATTCACATGCATGCTTCACAACAGTGTGTGAAACCATATTCGCCCTATGTTGCCCCCTGTTGAATGTTTTTCTTATTGCATCTTGCAGTGTTCTGCAGTCAGGAGAGAAAGGATAGATGGATTTACATAAAAGTGGAAGTTTTTCATTTTAATAAGTCAAGAATGTGTCAATTTGGCACAAATTAAGACAATTAAATGTATTTTTTGAGAGCAAAAAAGTGAAACCATAACAGTAATTTACTATAGTTTTATGAAATACGGGTGTTTCTGTTATTTTCCATTTGTTAATATCAATAAGATAATAAGAGGATTATTTATGCATGCTGTTAATAAATTTTACAGCACCTGAGGAGTGTAGAGTGTGTGCCATTCACTTGGAGCAGCGTAACACAACCCATTATGTTTGACCAGGAAGAAAGCAGAGCGGGTAGGATGACGACAGACCTGTGGAGGAATAATGAGAGCCTGCTCGGTGCCGCAACACTGAAGTTATGACTTTAGTATGGCTGACAAGGGTCCGTTTTTAACTTCGTGTATTATTTTCTACCTGTCCATCGGGGCCGCCATATTCCAGATCCTCGAGGAGCCCAACTGGAAATCAGCCACAGAGAAATACAAGCGTGATAAGGAGTACATTTTGAAGACGTATCCCTGCTTGAACAAGACAAGTCTGGATGAGATCCTGAAGGTATGGATCCGGCAGTTTTTTAATAGTTTGAAAGGTTTAATTTGTCCATTTATCCTGACCAGATACCTGAAGAGCTCTCATCAGCTCTCATAAAGTTATTAGATCAAAGTAATAAAGTCAGACAGTTCACAGATGTTGGCCTGCTGGGTGATGTTAGATCGTATTTCTCTGGTAAATGTAAGCCCACACATAAAAGAGAAGTTGGCTGTGTTTGCGTGTCAGGACACTTCAGTCAGTCAGAACCAGTTTTTCCTGCTCAGGAGCAGACTAAAGAAAACACCAACCTGCAGCGAAACGTGAAAATAAACACGACTGAAAGTTTTGTTTCTGGTTATATTTCCATGCTGCAGATGAAAATGATAAGCAGTCACGATTTACGCAACGCGCTGCGCTGGACCTGAAGGTGCGCGTCCCCCGAAGCCACAAATATTTGAATGTTTGCCCAAGGTGTGTCCCGCTTTAGTCAGATGAGGCTCCGCTCGTTTTAAGACATCATAAAGAAATAAAGGACAATCAGTGTAGTTAATGAGTAGGCCTAGTAGTTGCAGCGGTAGTAGGAGTTTGTGAATGGGATTTTGTTGAGACAGATTCCCTGTTGTTACTCACGCAGATAGTGTCAGAGGCTGCGGGCCAAGGTGTGACCATCACCGGGGAGAAACCCCGAGAGTCCTGGGACTGGCCCAACTCCGTCATCTTTGCCTCCACCATCGTCACCACTATAGGTTTGTATGAAGTCTACAGTCACTGACTCACATGCTTATTTCTTTTTTATTACTTAGATCACAAAATAAGTAATTGAATCTTGTGGAAGGCCCACATTATTTATTTACTTACTTTTTTATGTGTGAGAGTAAATGTTTCATAAATGCATTTTGCAAAGACATAAAGACAGAAAAAAGCTCAATACTACTTTGTAGAAGATTAATAAATGCTTTATACATTAGTCATAAAGAACAAAAACAACAGTTTCAGCGCTTATAATAACCTTAAAGACTCATTTTAACCCACAACCCTGATTAAATATACATTTAATACATTCAAAACGTTTAAAACTGCAGAGAATTGAATATTTTACCACTACAAGGCACCAAGTGTGCAGTTAATTCTTCAATAGACGTGAAGGCCTTCAAATGACTGAACACTGGAGAGGTCTTCCTGTAAAATGAATAACTAGCAAGTTAATAAAGACAAAGCATTTAAAACACCAGAGGATGATACCCAGTGGCAGGGCCAGATTAAATGGACAGATTACTCTGGGCAGACTGCAGGGCCCCCTATGTACACATTTTGATATTTAGTTTAAGTTCCTTAAATGCAACATGATTATTAGTACACTCGCTAATTTAGTTAGGTATATATTTTAGCTTATCTATTTATATTTTGGTATTCATACGCAATTGGTTTGTCGTGTACTTGTACTAAGAAAAGTATAACTAACGTGTGTGTTTAAAAATGAATAATTAAATATATAAACATTTAAATAACGTTTTAGACTGAAGATTCTTTTAGGTGTTTCTATTTTTAAAAATATTTTTTTTAAATGTATGTTAAACACTTACTCTCCTCCGTCTGAACAGTAAGGTCCTTGATCTCTGCCTAGATCCTGCCCAGCCCAGCTGTTTGTTCAACCTGGCAACCCAAATTTTATCCTTCCTGCTTCATAAAGAATTCATAAATGACTTATTAACCATGAAGCCAATGGTTACTTTATATAAACCTATTCAAAAATGTGTTATATCTCTCACTTTTTTTGTGTTAATGTTTTCTACTTCTGATTCACAGGTTTTGGTAATGTTGCTCCTAAGACTAAAGGTGGTCGTGTGTTCTGCATCCTGTACGGTCTGTTTGGGATCCCCCTGTGTCTGGTATGGCTAAGCACGCTGGGTTCATTCTTTGGAGACCGGGCCAAACGTCTGTCCCAGGTTCTGATCCGCAAAGGTGTTTCAGTGGTAAGAATCTGAATGAAAGCTGAAGTTAGTCTGTTGTTGTGTGAATACTGTGTTAAAAAGCAGCTCCATCGCGTAATTATGATAAATATGTTTTTCTTTTCTCCGTTCTTGTCAGAAAAAGGTCCAGTTAATCTGTACAGCCTGTTTCCTGCTATGGGGGCTGTTTGTGCACCTGTTGATCCCTCCAATTGTTTTCATGTCCCTGGAGGACTGGAGCTACCTGGAAGGCCTCTACTACTCTTTCATCACACTCACAACAGTTGGTTTTGGAGATTATGTGGCAGGTAAGTCTAATTCATTGCTGAATGTAAGTCATTTAATGATTCATTGAGGTTATTTGTGGGTCTAAACTTTTTGTTTCGCTCAGTCCTTTGTTATAAAAGTCACGTCTTTGCATCGACTCTCGTTTCAGGGGTGAATCCAGAGATTGTCTACCCAACACTGTACAAAGTGTTTGCTGAGTTATGGATCTACATGGGCCTGGCCTGGCTGTCTCTCTTCTTCAGCTGGAACGTACACATGGTGGTAGAAGCTCACAAGGTGCTAAAGAAAAGACGACACAAGCACAGGCACCATGATGATGAGGAGCTGCAGCCTGAAGAGGACAAGCACAACCAAGATGCAAAGCCGACCGTTATCGACATCTTCGACTTCCCGGAGGACGAAGACTACAGCACCGTCATCAAGGCGATAGGATCCACGGCGCGTAAAATAAAGCCTGAAGAGAACATAAATCGCTCGAAAAGCTGCAGCGACATCTTGGCCACCAACATCCTGACCCTACAACAGTCGCCCAAGCACAGACGCTTATTCAGTATCAGTGAAGTGTTCGCGAATGATAAGTCTGTCGTGGGCAAAGGTGAACAAAAAGAGGGACATTCTCTAATACAAGATAGCAACAAAGACCCTGAGCTTAAAGATGGATTGGGGACGGATAATGAGGAGAATAAGGACAGCTGTACACCTGCTTCAGAAATTGGTGGTATAGTCTTCACTGTACCTGCCAAAGATCCTACAGAGGAGGAAAGTGTACAGCATCCTAAAGGTGGGGGGACTAGGTTTACAATATCCAAGGTAGTAGAAGATAAAGGTGAAAAAGGCTAAAAGATCTTCTCTAAAAATCGGTGGAAAAGTATCAAGAAAACAAACAGAATTTTATGAAAATGTCACTAAATTACTCTATACAAACTAAGGCTGCACTGTCAGACAGTTTCCTGCTTTACAATGACATTATTTCAGTCAGATTTCATTTATAATCTGCACACAATGAGCCAGTGTACAGCATGCAGCAGGTAAAATATCACCACATATCATCATCACTTTGCAAACGGTGGATCAAAATTTTATTTTTTCATCCCACATCCATCCAAATATATTAGTACATCATTTCCATTCTTAATCAGTAGTGATCACAGGCACATAAAACGCAGATTATCTCAAATCACAGCGCAGGGCTCTGTGGAAAACAGTGCCAATGAGCAACTTTCCTTCGTAGGGAGCTGCTACACTGGAACCCATGATTTCGTGGCCATTATCGGTGTACTCCTGGCTCACCACCGGCTGCTCTGAGTGAATGTTCTTGATCAGGATGACCTGGAGGAAACATGAATAAAAATATCAGGCAAATTCAAGTAACAGCGTTGATGTATCATTTCATTAAAAACACTGACCTCGGAGCCAGGTGGATCTTCAGGGTTATACTTGAACAACTTCATAGCATTTGGATGACAACCCAGCCATACGTCCCCTGTCCTCTGGTCCACCTCGATGTTGTCACAGAGTGACCCAACAGCTACCGACTGGTTGGAAACATTACATACAGTAAATGAGAGTCGAGCATGTTTAAATGTCAAATTACCTTCAGTTCTTTTTGCTGAGTGTAGAAAATGAGAAAACACTGCATTACCTTAACATACACTAATCGTTCCCCTTCTCGTCTCTCAAAAACATCTATCTCATGGTCGAGGATGTCTGCAACATAGATATACCTGCAAAAAAGAGCATTCATGTGCGATTATTTTAGCATTATATGGGAGAGATCGCTGTGGAATTACATTCAATAAAAAAAGGATGCACATGAAGCGAAATGAACTGAGAATAACCGTTTGTCAGGCGATATGTTGATGCCATTTGAGGACACAAAGCCATCGGCTGCCACCCTCACTTCAGCTGGACTGTAGTACACCACCTCACACCAGGCGTAGCCCAGGATGATGGCCAGGGAGTTAAGTACGTCAATGGGAGTGGAGCGATCATTTGTGGCGTAGAAGCTCTCTACCCCGACTGCGACAATGTCATTTACACTGAAAGACATGATGGATAAGATATGAAGCACGCAGAGATCATCAGATATCAAATGTGTGAAACTATGAGAGGTGTATTATACAGTACGTACCTGTGGAGTAGGGGGTGGGTAATAGTTTTAAGGTGCACAAGTGTGTCGTCCTGAACAAAATGAAAGATCTCTACTTGGCTTTTGTAGTCCGGGTGATTGACAACAAACAGGTACACAGAGTCATCTGCAAACAAACAGCAGTGTGTTGTGTGTTGTGTGTCTGCTCTTTCACCTCTAGAATATAAATTTTTTCATGTTTTCATTCATACTTTGACCCATGTTCAGCTCATACCATTGCAATCGTGTGTTTTACTTTACTGTAATCCTTAAAATCTTAATCCTGGCTGATTTGGTGACACTCCTGGTTACTGTGATAAGTGTGGTATAAGGGCCCTGACACAACAGGCAGACAGTCAGCCATTGGCCGATGTTGGAGGTGTCGATGAATTGCCGGCTGAGCAAGTAGAGTCAGCAGCCGAGACCATCGGTGAGAGAAATCACTCTGATGCTAAGCGCATCTGTTTTTTTCGCCTCTTCACCAGTGCCATATTATCAGACATATTCTCAATTAGAAGTGGCTATATTAGCGAGAGTGGTGTGACAATGGTAGGCATATGCTGCTTTATCATAACAAAGGTTTATACATCAGCAGTACCGAGTCTTTGATTACAGACTACTGCCATTGGGTGGTATTATTGAGAATTCTGGCCTAACTAAGATGACCATCACACTTGATAAGAACACACACACATAGCCGCATGGAGATAAACACACACACACATGCACGAGCATACACGCACTCCCTCACACAAGACTCAGGAGTTATTGGAAAGTACATGAAATACTAGGAACAATGAGACAAGGGTCATCGTGACAATTTGATAATGGTCTAAGTCATCACTACGCAAGTGTGATTGCGCATGCAGATTTCGAAGTGCATAAATGTCTCGTCAGTCCAGAAATAAACAGAACCCACTTTCTACAAACCTTGCCTCTGTGTCGTCTTTCTGAGAGTTTCGGCTTCAACAGATATTATTGTTGTACTTTCTCCACAACATAATTGCCGTCACGAAATCAGGTCTTGGCAGAAAAGGACAGCTCTACAAACCTGCATCTTGGGCTGGGCGACATTGCAAAGTGCGCACAGAAAAGGTGAGCTATTTCTCGTATATTTTCAAAAATTGCAATCTCACCCACGTCTAAGAGCAGTGAGTAAGCTTCCACAAATTTCTCCAAAAACGGAGCTGTATATTGTTATTAAAGTATAAATCAGAGAGGGTTTGTTGAGTTGGGCTCACTCACACAAACGGCTCTCTCCCCCTCACGGGGAGACGCGAGCTCCTGAACAAAAGAAAACAAACAGAGAACAAAAACAGAGAAAAACAATAAAAAATAAAAAACTCTTACTAAGGAATCTCCTATAGCTCCAAGAGGGAGCAGACTCCAAGAAGGAGTAGAGAAGTGAGTATCTTGTGAAAACTTTGAGCCGACGGGCCATAAATTAGTAACAAGAGAAGAAAAAAGACTTAAATTCCAAGAGGGAATAGGTCCTTAAGTCTTAAAGACTCTAAGAGAGAGCAGTTTGGAAAATAATTAAAGTAAATTTAAAACTCTAAGACAGGGAGATGCAGATTAGAGTAGGAATTTGAGTCCATTGGCTTCCAAAATAGAGGAGGGTTTTTACAGAGGTAAAGACAATCCAGATAAAGGATAAGTACAAATCAGGTTAAAAGAAAGAGGGTATTTTAAAAGACAAGGAGATGCAGATGGATGCAGATTAAAATACAGCTTTCAGTCCATGGATGACAAAGGTTGAGTCCATAGACTTCAAAATATAGTCAAGTCAGGTAAAAGAAAGAGGGTATTTTAAAAGACAAGGAGATGCAGATGGATGCAACAATAAGAGTTAGTTGTTAACAAAATAAAATACCAGCCAAAACAAATGTCAGCAAAAAAACAATAATAAACGTTTGAACATTTTTATGGGGGCTTAATAAAGTAAAGAAATAGTGCAAGTGCTTGTGTCATGACTGTGTGTTGAAAAAGCTGCTGGAAAGATGTGTGTGTTCTCAAACAAATTGTGCTATTGGCAATGTTGTGTGGTTTTGTGCTGATATGCGAACAGCCTGGACACACACGCAAAGACTGCCCATCAAACCCATGGTCAAATAACAATGGGGGGGACAAAGGGTTACTAAGGGTACCAAATTTGTCAAAACAATAGGATTCTCGGGACAAATGCAAATAATTCCAATCACGGTTCTAGTTCAACTATCAACCAAAAGTAGTACAACCACACTGCCAGTGTTGGTGTCTGATCAAATCCCGATAAATTTGCTCGGGAGGGACGCGCGGTGTAAATTAAAATTGAAAATTTGGTGCTCTCCACAAGGGGTGTTCATTGACGATTCGGGAATAAATTTTCACTTACAATTAACTTACAAACAGAGACAGCAAAATGTGTATTGGTTAGGGGATATTTCAGAACCAGTGCTCCAAGATATTAGAAGACTGGCCAGCAGAGGTGCCAAACCCACACACATTGCTTACCAACATACCAGCTAAATGCAAAATTTTTCACAGTAATTGATTTGTGCTCAGCATTTTTCAGCATTCCGCTAGCTGAGGAATCCAGGCATCTATTTGCATTCATGTAAAGGGGACAACAATACTCCTACACAAGAGTTCCCCAGGGACTCAAACATAGATGTAATCAATCAGATATTGAGACAAGACCTGGACGGCATAACTCAATGAACAGTACACTGCTACAATATGTTGATGCCTTGTTGATCTGCGCACCAACATTAGACGACTGCCATCGAGACTCAGTGAAACTACTTCAAAAGTTAGCTGAGGGGGGACACAAAGCTTCACAAGCTAAATTGCAGTATTGTCAACCCCAGGTTAATTACTTGGGAAAAGAAATCTTTGACGGAGCTATATATGTAGCACCAGCACAACTAGAGGGGGTGGGGAAAGCACCAAAACCACAGACAGTAGGATGACATTTTTAGGGATGACTGGGTTCAGTTCAGACTGGATAGAAGACTGCAGTAAAAACAGCAGCACTGAGAGAATTCATAAAAGAGACAGGGACAAGGACTTTAAATGCTCAATTGCGATGGACAAATGAAGCAGTAGTAGCATTTGAAACTATCAAACAGGAAATGCAAACAGCGCCCGCATTAGCAGTACCTGATTATGACAAACCATTTTTTCTGTATGTATCCAATCGACATAACATGTTTGCATCTGCAGTTTTGATGCAGAACACAATGCAGCAGACGAGGCAGCAAAACTTGTCACAAAGAGCCAAGTGGCCATTCTAACACCTGTTGTGTCACTAGAGCCAGTTGCCACCACAGAGGACATTATTATGATACAGCAGTAAGCAGGATCTAGCGAACACACTATTTGGCAGCGGAGAGGGGCATCTCAGGTTGAGAAGGGACTAAGGCGGTCTCATGAAGGTTTGTTGGTTGTTGGTTGCACCGGTGTCATTGTTGATTTTGTTGATATCTGACTCATTTTCTTTATCACTTCCCCCCTCGCACAGTGATCCACACTGTGCGAGGGGGGAAGTGATAAAGAAAATGAAGCAACAAGGTTATTGGTCGCCATACCTGCAGTCAATGGTTGATGAGGTATTGGGACAGTGTGAAATTTGTGCTCAAAGCAATGTAAAAAAAGGAATAACTACACCAGTAGGTCATATTCCAGTAGGACCAGAAGGACCCTTTAAACATCTTGTGATGGATTATGTTGACATGATTAAAACTGTGCAAGGGAAAAGATACATATTGGTAATAATCGACCGATAAAAGAACGTTGAAAGCAAAGCTTAACAAAAACTGTGGGAGCACAAAACTAAACTGGGTAGATGCTGTACCACATGTACTAATGAGCTATCGCACGCAAACTAACAGAATCACGCATCTAACACCGTATGAAATGCTCACGGGTCGACCCATGCCAGTGCCTTATTTGAGGGGGCCCCACAAGGGACCCCCACTTGAACAACTGCAAATAGAGTTAAAAGAGTATATGAAACAACTAACTACCATACATGAAGCTATCTACCTACAGGAAAAAAACAGAGTTCCCGAGTCCAGTCTGGTGACAGAGGGCACAGTGGTGCCGGGGGACAAGGTCTACGTCAAGGTCTTCCAACGAAAGTGGCATCAACCAAGGCGAGAGGGTCCCTACACAGTGGTACGGGCAACGCCAACAGCCGTGCAGGTGGAGGGAAGCACAACGTGGCACCACCTGAACCATTGCACTAAGGCACAACCCGTGACAAAGAAGGAATCCGACCAAAATGCGAGTGTACCAGAGACTACTGGTGCACCTGCTGATGGCAACAAGCTGCCTGGCATGGGCGATACAAATATAAAAACAACATTAACACCCAATGACACAATTACTTCTATTTGTATTGAATACAAATATAAAAACAACATTAACACCCAATGACACAATTACTTCTGCATTGAAACCCAAGAATATGACAGTTCCTCAAGTTTTTGATATCATGCTAATGCCAAGAATGCCAAACACCAAAGTAGATAAGAGAGTCGAGAAGGTGAGAAAATACATACCTGCCCAAAACATATGGTGCTATTCGTAATGTCAAACCAACGCGTGGGACACTGGAGGGAACATTACTTACATGGAGTTTTTACAACTTGGGGTACTGATATTTGTGAGGTAAAAGTGTATGTAAGGGAGCAGGAGATTGAATCTTTGAGGTAAACCACACAGTTATAGACCCAAGTAAGGAATATACACTGGAGTTTATTCACACAAGCAAAACATGGGGAAGCAGAACAACTGCAATGAATTGGAATTCTTTAGACAATGTGACTGATATTGACTTTGAACTTGCATTAAATACAACTCATTATCTAATTGGCAACATGGAACAGACTACAACGATTGAACCACTTGTAACCACTGAAACAACTGTAACAACGACACCAATTATAATTACGACAACAGTGACGACCCCAAAACCGACTCTAACCAGAAAGTCAACTTTGACAACTAAATTGACACTAACAACTAGACCAATACAGGTGAGAAGACCAATCCCTGAGGTAAATCAGAGGGGCTTCAGACCACTAGCAAACAGAAAATGGGAACAAGCAGTGCATAACGGGTGGTATAAGTGGGCTTGGTATACAGTGAAAGATATGACTCCAAATGAATGTTTGGTTTGTGCCGAAGCTCTGACAACATTTCCAACAGTTATCCCTGAAAAATATACTTTCGAAGGATGTGCCAGAATGCAACAGAAAGCATGTAGAGAGGGAAGGTTTGTACCACCACAAGGGACTGTCCGCCCTCTCTCCTTACCAATGTGTGGCATACAATGTAGGTTAATTTATGGTTCAGGGAAAATACATAATTTGCTCAGTGTATTACCTGCCAGAGCCAGTAATTTGTGCAGTGAATTTAAACTTACAACGAATCAAAAAGAACCTCCCACCAATTATAAAATTGATCGAACTGCAGTATGCAGTATAAGTGTGAATGTTTTGTGAGTGGAGGATTTACAGAGACCAGTAGAAATCAGCATGGAGTTGACGTAGGTAATACCACTGTTAAGTGCAATGTAACTTGGGTATTGTCCTGGTTTCCACATGCTAAAATAAAAACAATTTTCCCTATAAAACCTATATGGTTTGAAAATCCTGGTCCAATAGATCAAACTTGCAACTCTATAACCATGACCGTGCCAAGCAATCAATTTGTAGGTGTACAATCAACTGCCGTGGGAGACAGTTACTGGATGTGTGGTAATGACACACTGTTAAACACTCTCCCAGATCGCTGGATTGGTCTCTGTACATTGGTAAGAATGAAAATACAAGTTGTGTTTAAAGGTGTGAGAGAGTTACTTAACATCATTGATGATGACGAGCTAAGTAGGGTTAAAAGAGATTATTCAACAGATCCACACATTTATTTAGATGCAATCGGTCAACCCAGAGGAATCCCAAAAGAATTTAAGGCAAGAAATGAAATACAAACAGGCTTAGAATCTATATTCCTTTGGGTCACACCAAACAAAAACGCTGACTGGATTAACTATGTCTATTACAATCAACAGCAGTACATAAACTACACGAATGAGGCTGTCAAGGATCTTGGAGAGCAGTTGCATGAAACCAGTAGGGTTGCTTGGCAGAACCGACAGGCTTTAGACTGGATATTGGCTGAAAAAGGTGGAGTCTGTCACATGTTTGGAGAACAATGCTGCATGTACATACCTGAAAACACAGCTGCAGGTGGAACATTCACTACAGTAATGTCGAAACTTAAGAAATTAAGACAGGAGGTAACAGAAAATGCAGGAGGGAGTGGAGAATCAGAGGATTGATTAGCTTCAAGGTTTGGGCAGTGGGGTGCAGTGTTTGCTAAAATAGGAACAACGGCTCTAATAGTCTTGGTTATAATCAGTTTATTGGTTTGTTGCATCATACCCATTCTGAGAAATGTACTAACAAAAGCTTTGGCCCGACAGATGTCCATGATGGCAACTACGAAGGTGGCAGAGGCTCAGCTGGCACAAATGGTGATCGAACATCCAGAATTGTTCCCAATACCTGATTACTGCATTGACTTGGACAATGAATCAAAGGTATAATAGTTCTATGAATGTGAACAAAGACTGAACTTTGAAACAAAGACTTAAAGGATTTGTGCCTGTACTGTGACCTCTGGACACCGGTGACAAAGACATTGTAGTAGTTGCCATCGAATGGACTGAGCGAATTTTTGAAGTCTATATCAAATCAAGAAGTGTTTAATTAATCAGTCCTATAATATGTGAATGGAAGGAATGAGAAGGTCAAAAGCTCTGAATTTGGGAGATTGAAATGTTACTTTCGAACAAATGTTGTTGTTTTCATGCTATAGCTGTCATTTAAGTTTTAATATTACGCTCTGAATTATTCCATTTTCAGTTACACATAACTGCACACCGCAGGCAGACGCTAAGGATAATGTTTGGTCATGCTTACATAACATTTATAACGAAGAAAATGTGTATATGCAATATGTTTAACCAGTGTATGATCAACTCATGTAAACAATGTGAGCCGGAAGGTGGTCGTCCAGATCATTTAAAGTAAAAACAAATCTGGGGGCCATGGGGGAATTTTTAAAATCCTTATAAGAATATAGGTTTTTTTCGCCCTCACGCACATTGTTCAGTTTTGTGTGGGATCTGTAAAGACACAGAGGGGGGATCATATTGAGAATTCTGGCCTAACTAAGATGACCATCACACTTGATAAGAACACACACACATAGCCGCATGGAGATAAACACACACACACATGCACCAGCATACACGCACTCCCTCACACAAGACTCAGGAGTTATTGGAAAGTACATGAAATACTAGGAACAATGAGACAAGGGTCATCGTGACAATTTGATAATGGTCTAAGTCATCACTACGCAAGTGTGATTGTGCATGCAGATTTCGAAGTGCATAAATGTCTGGTCAGTCCAGGAATAAACAGAACCCACTTTCTAAAAACCTTGCCTCTGTGTCGTCTTTCTGAGAGTTTCGGCTTCAACAGATATTATTGTTGTACTTTCTCCACAACACCACACATTATTATTGCTACATACAACTATACAACAAGTAGGCCTAAAGAATGAGTTTTTTAATTTACTGTATCAGTGCTTGACATGCAGCCATTTCCAAATACAGAGGCAAATTCTATATTAAAAAAAACTTCTCATTTTTTGACCCGTCTGGTGTGTGTTGCTGCTTTTATGTAATTTTACAAACTTTCAATTAAACTGTTGATGAATCATTTATGAGTGATATAGTTCTTTGTCAATCTGGCATTAAACAAATATGTACGGAGTCATTAGATAAGAAGTTCTACAGAGGCGAGGCTGTTTCGCACGGCGTTTGTACACAGGTGTGCCTTGAGATTTTGTCGTTCCCTCTGGTGTGCCGTGGGCACAGAAAGTTTGAAAACTGATCTAATTCATAAAGTGGTAAACATTTTATGCACAGGACATTTCTCTCTTTTCGTCTTCTATAGTGGTGAGGTTCCACTTGATTAGTACTTCACCTGCTTCATCAGTGTATACACTAATGCCATGAGGGTTGAAGGTACTGAGGTCCAGGTCTCCCTTGATTTGCAGCTCCACAGGAGTTGGCCTCGGGTGCAGGAGGTCCAAAATGTAGATCTTCCCTGGTGCATCACAGAATGAATGTAGTCCGGGATACTTCAACCCCTGAGTGAAAAACACTGCATGTTACAGATCAGATCACACAAACACTTCCTCGCTGTTAATACAGCATAGTGCAATGATGCAGTAGCTATGATTAATGCAACTATCCTAAGATTTTAATAACATACTGTGCTTATAAAGGCCAGTCCATCTCTTAGTATTGTGATATCCTCTGCCCCACAATCTGTAAAAAAACAAAATGCAATTTGTTGTACTTTTCAGTTCTTAATCCTTGACCACCCTAACATTATCACACCACAGACACTTGACCTACTGCTGGTAAACTGGACTTCAGACTCTTCATGTACGATAACATTTTACAAAGTCCAGAAACATGTTTAGATTACAGAACATTTTGACAATGTAAACAACAAACTTAACACACTGACATGAAAATAAAGCCAAGAACGTCTTACCAACTTACCAATATTCTTTAAATATTGACAGTTGAGGTGTTTCACAGGCACTTCTCTGGAAGCAAGGCTTAATTCCCTGCAGAAGAAATTAAATATAAAAAAGTCTTTCATAGGAAAACAAATGCACAGCCAGTCTACTGTGCCATATTTTTGAACCATGCCATTAGCAGAGCTTGGATCATGATAAGCTGGTCCCTCCTTGTATTTCCAGTGCTAGATCTTTTACTAACTGTGGTAACAAACAGCTGTCAACACTGAGAAGCAGTTTCTGAATTTCTACAACACCACCGTATGTTGTTCCTAATTCACTTCTACAAATTATAAACACTTACTTCAGTTTAAGAAATCTGTGTCCAATGAAAGCTGCGAGAGCAGCAACAGCAGCAGCAACCAGTAGTTTCTTCATGGCAGCCAAGTCAAAGGTTAAGAGTGTTTTTACAAAACTGCACCAGAGATGGAGCTAGTGTGTGGACAAGAAACCCTACTGGTAAAACTTTTAAGGGAGGGAACAAGTCATATACTTAACTAATGATTAACTCATTTTAATTCAATGCCCTAAATGCATGAAGTAACTGTGAGTAAACATTCCTTAACTGATGATCTATTAAATGTGAACTAATGACATAAAGTCATAGTGACCTTGTTAATGGTGAACAACAGGATCTCTACATACATCCAACGTCAGCATGACTCATGCATTTGTAAAGGATTATCTAAGTATTTGTACCCTGAAGTGTTACCCTGGGATGGAATGTAACTAAGTACATTAACTGAAGTACTGTACTTGAGTACCATTTTGAGGTACTTGTTCTTTAGTTGAGTGTATTTACATTTTCTGCTACTTTATATTTCCACTTCATTACATCTAAGAGGCAAATATTGTACTCACTCCACGACATTTATTTGATAGTTTTAATTACTAGTTACTTTGCAGATTGCAGGCTGCATCAGAGCCAAAGTATTGCATTTTTAAATTCATTTATTTTATCAGCAATCAGATAAAATAAATCAGATCATCACAAACATGCTGAATATCAGATCTAATAAATAATATGCAGTGTATTCTACTTTTACTTGTACTTTTGATACTTAAGTACATTTAATATCAGTTACTCTAAGACTTTTACTCAAGTACTAGTCGTATGTGTGACATTCACATATACCAATGTACATAATATTTGAACACAATATCTTTACTCAAGTATGACTTTAGGGTACTTTAAACAACACCACCTGTATCTACTTCATGATTACATCTTGAAAAACTTGATGGTGTAATCCAAATTGGAATCAGTTATTCCAAAGAAAAACTTGTCGACCAGATATGGACCATCTACCTTTTTTCTTTTTCTTTTTTTTTTATACAGTTTGATAAATCAGTATTTAATCACGGATCTGAATCACACTCAAAGTGTGTCGGCACATCTTAGATTAAAATATTCAGGACTTTAGAAAACATGAAAAGCAACTGACAAATATATCAAAACAACAAAAAGTCATATGTGCAATATTAATACTGTCTGTATACAGTGGTGAAGCTACTGTATAAAGTAAGAGGGAGGAGGCTGGACAGACCCGAGTTTCTTGTGGAATGGGAAAACAAGATATGACTTTTGTAACTTAAGATACGCAACACAGTTGCATCAACAGTTGATGAAACGCTGTTTTTAAAGCATCCTTTTAACTGCCTACATTCACATATTTTGTGCCGTCATCCGTCTGTGGAAACACTGCCAACTTCTTTTGTGCACTTCTGTTGAACCACAAGACAAACCACAGCTGCAGCACGACTCTCTTAAATTGTTTTATTTACAATTCAATACATAAAACAAGATGTGAGAACTTTAAATCAACAATTAAACACGTGAAAACATCCAGGAACATACACCACATATGTAAAGGTTTCGCATTTTTAGGTAACCAGATAAAAATATTCTTTTCACCACACACACACACACACACACACACAGTAGAGCAATTATATGACCTTTTTTTTTTTTTTACATGTTTAATGTAAAATGTTGTTTCACAACTACTTCTTTCATAGTAGTTCAAGTATCTTTAGTTCAATAACTTCCACGTTTGACAACATTTTCAAACATCCTCCACCTATCTTCCTCCAGCTCCTCCTGGGGGATCTTCAGGCACTCTCACACCAGCTGGGTCTATTATCAGATCCTGTCTACTACAACAAGGTAAAGCATTTTTCTTAATAGCCGTCATATCCATGCTATCACCAACCAATTCATCATTGCACTGTCTGGTTTAAAGCCTTGCAAAGAGGTGAGTCTTGATTTCCTTCGCTTTAACTGAAGTTTTGATTTATTTGTTTTCAAGTCTTCTCCTTTAAACCATATGCCAAATAGGCACTGCCTACTTCAAATCACAGCACAAGGCTTTGTGGTATATAGTGCCAATGAGCAACTTTCCTTCGTATGTTGTTGCTACAGAGGAGCCGACGATCACTTGGCCGTCATCAGCGTACACTTGAGTCACCACTGGCTGATCAGAATGAATGTTCTGGATGCGGATGACCTGAAGGAAACACAATCATGACAGTGCATAATCTGTACAGTGAACGCAGCAAAAAAGACTTTATGTTCAGTGTTTTTTGTAATGTTGTCGGACAAAAGCAAAAGGACAAACCTCCGAACCAGGTGGGTCGTTGGGGTCTAACATGAAAACTTTCCATGCATTAGGGTGACAGCCCAACCACAGGTCGCCAGTTTCAGGGTCAACTTCAATGTTGTCACAGAGCGAACCCACAGCCACAGACTGGGGAGGTTCCATACACAAGGTTAGAATTCATCAACATTCATCACGTCTTAATTGCCTTACACAATCGTTTTGGCAATTCTGCTTTATTGACAGTGACAGCTGGCCAGACAGGAAAGGCAGGGCCTCTGGTGTTAGTCATTTTAAATGACAATTCTAGCACGATCAGATTTGTATCAGCGTATTCTGCTTTTGCAGCGCTTTAATCACATAACATGAAGAATATTTGCCATCAGTGCCTGATCTTATTTGTCTTTATAAGTAAACATTTTGAAATAAAATCCATGCAACTTGTGAGTTTATAGGAATAACCTTCAGGTAACTTTTTTTTAATTAAAATTCAGCGTTTAGCAATGTAAACTAGACCCACTGAGCAAAAATGTATCCAAAAGACGTCAATGGTGAGCCAGGATGAACGTTTTTGTGACGTCATTTCAACGTTCACCATTTAAGTTATTTTAGACATCTTTTCAACTTCAGAACTTCTTATGGTTCAAAATGAAATATTTTATGATGAGCCAATTTTTACTCCATGCAGCAAAAGTTACAGGATGGTCATAAAAACTTTAATTATGAGACACAAGAAGTTCTTTAGATGTCTGTAACTGAGCTTGAAAACATGTCTAAAATTACATTGTAAAAATCTTCATTCTGGCTCTCCATTGGACGTCAGTCAACGCCATTAAACACGCTGAATTTACGTCTTTTGGATGTTGTTGCTCAGTGGGGAGCTGGGTAATTATTTCAGGTTATGATCATGTAGTGTTATTGTTTAACAGGATTGTGATGTCTGAGTTAATTGCTCCCATGCGTTTGTAATTGAAAACTAACACACAAGTTATTGGTGTTTTTGTATAAGTAAAGAATTTTGTCAAATAAAGTCGAACAAAGTTAACTGTGACTGAAACAAATTTATCTGATATTTTATTTTGTATACATCGGCCATGCTGTCGTGTCAATATCTGATCAATTGACTTCAGCCATACTGGCCCAATGAGTGTCAAAAGATTAGGACGTTTATAAATAACTTTAATACTCCACATACAGTTTAATATCAGTATAATAAAAGTATAAAATGTTTAATTATTAAAGCTGATAAAACAAATTAATTCATTAGATTAAAAAACGATTCTGATAATGTGCTGTAAGAAATGACTGCACGCTCATATAGCCGAACATTTTTAATTATTTACCTTCACAGAGACCAATCCATTGTCTTCTTTCCGCTCCAGCACGTGCACATTGTGGTCAAGCAGATCTGCCATGTATACATGCCTGCAAATGAGACAGAACATCAAAATGAAGACAGTCAGACAGAATCTGAAGCATACTGATCATATGCATAACCCTGCATGTCATTCTGTCTTACTTTTTGTCTGGTGAGAGGTTGATGCCATTTGGGAAGTAATATCCCTCAGAGACCACTTTCACTTCCTCAGGACTGTAGTACACAACGTTAGACCACGGCTGCGCCAGAAACATCTCCACAAAAGCTTTAACGAGGGGATGGGTAAAGTAGTGGTCGTTGGTTGCGTAGAAGGCTTCTGCTCCCACTGCAACAATATCGTTCACACTGGAGAGATTAATCAGATTGAAAAAAGACTCTTATCATTAATCACAATATAGATTTGTTTTAGTATGAACATGTCATAGCATGGTACTATCGTTCATGGTAGGTACGGTTTAAATGCGTCTCCACACTGTACCTATGGAGGAGTTCATGTTTGATGGTTTTCAGATGCACCAGGGAGAAGTCCTCCTCAGCAAATTTGAACAGCTCCACTTGGCTTTTGTGTTCAGGGTGATTGACAACAAAGAGGTATATCGCATCGTCTGGTGAAGAAACATCAAAAGCATTGTCAAAAAATACTGTCAGACACATTCAAAAGGGTGTGTGTGACAGACACGCATGACTACAAATAAAAATAAAAAAGGATTATCAAAGCTTTTATAGTAACAGCGTCTACAATGAGAGAACAAGG
The DNA here is from genome assembly GCF_965226575.1 of Pagrus pagrus. Taxonomy (NCBI): domain Eukaryota; kingdom Metazoa; phylum Chordata; class Actinopteri; order Spariformes; family Sparidae; genus Pagrus; species Pagrus pagrus. The sequence continues at coordinate 17,320,977 of NC_140191.1, forward strand.
GCCGACACTTGTTGGAGGTCTGAAGTGCCAGTCCCCACACACAGTTACTGATTGTGTGTGTTATTTTATCAACATATAATATGAAATATACTGTCACACCCAAGATACCGTCACAAGCTTTGCTGCTCCCCTGGAGCTCACATTGTACCCACTGAGATTATCAGAGCAGGTGATGACAACAGGTTTGTCCACATTCTCGACACGCACACACAAGCCCAGATTAACAAAGACATAAATAGTAACGGTCTTTGGTGACAGTCAGCTGAACTGAAAATTGCAATATTATGCAATTGTGCTATTCACGTACAATGCAAAATTGCTGATGCATAAAAAAAGCAGTAGAAAGCCGCAGGCAGAAAGGATTTTAGCCCTTTACGCTCCATCTTGTCAAGACTTGTGTGTGACATGTGTGCAACCACAAGAAAGTGAGTTAAAGTTCTTGTTACCACTTGGGTCAGTGAACAAGCTGATGCCATGAGGGTTAAAGGACTCCAGATCAAAGTTTCTTGGCATGCGCAGCTCCACCGGTTTCATCCGTGAATCTTTCAGATCAATGATGAAGAGCTTTGCCGTCACATCTTGGGATGGGAGTCCAGGATACTTCAGACCCTTTAGATATTAAAAATATATTATTACATTACTGAAGGAAATGATCAGGCATTAGCTCACATTCAGTCGCAACAATGATGAGAGTTTTGTTTTTCTTCAGTTGAGGAGATGTTGGCCAAGTACGTGCAGTTTTAACAGGGGTCATGAAGGAATTTTTTGATATTTGGAGATCAGCAGAAGGGTTGAACCAACACTGACTCGATGCCATGTTGAGTACATTAATAACAGAGGTGCAAGGTCAGTCGATTATTGATCAACAGGAAAAAATGTACCATTTAGATAATCGATTAATCATTCTTCTGTAAAAAATATACCACAAATGATCTTTTTAGCCTCTCACATACGACAATTTCCGGCTCTGCTCTGTCTTAACTCATTGTAAAGTTAGTATCTTTGAGGACATTTAAAGATGTGACCGGAATGATTGATTATAACTGTCAGAACAATCAGTTGTGAAAAATAATCATTAGTTGCAGCCCTGTTAAAGAAAATAATAAGTTTTCCTTTTTGCAACTAGTTTAGTTGAGGCCTTGACTTTTCACACATTAAACAGTTGGAAGAGAGCCTGGTCCCAAGTTTACCTTCAGCCACATTTGGCTGCACTTCAGTACTTACAGCGCTGATAAAGGCGAGCCCGTTTCCAAGGATCGTTATATCCTCTGAACCATAATCTGAAAGCAGTTGTACGGTTCATGTTAGTGCTCGTGTCATGTTTTTCTGCAGCAGTTTTCTCTGACGTTAATTTTGCTTTACCCAGATTTTTGAGCTCGACACAGTTGGGGAGGTGATTCTGGACCAGCTCTCTTGTAGCGAGGGTCCTTTTCCTGCAATGTTTGGATCACAGAAGTCATATGAGGGCAGGCGACCACAACAACCAACTTAGTTTCCCTGCAGAAAAAAACACCCAACAACGCAGCGAGACAACAGCCCTGCTGTCTGAACGTGGACGGATGTGTGCTTTACCTCAAGTTGACGAGCCTCTCCCCGAACAGCGCCGCCAAGGCAGCGATTACAATCGAGACGCAGACCAACTTTCCCATTTTTTGGAGTCAGGATGAGCAAAGTTTGCAGACAGCTTTTATAGTGTCAGAGTCCTCCTGCAGCTGCGCGAGGCGTGCCTCTGCAGGCGCGAGTAATGCTGCATTCCAGACGCTCGGAAATATGAAAACGAGTCCGCACTTAAAGGGGAAGTTCATCCAAAACACAGCAAAGCAGCGCTGCAGCGTTCTCCTAAACAACTGAAGCAGATGGGGACTTGTTTTAAAACGTAAAAAAAAAAAAAAAAAAAACACAACGAAAAGAAAATTAAACTCAGCTCACCCAGTGTAATCCAAATCTCAGGAAATTTAAGATCCAAAATTGATTTGAAAAGACAATTTACACCCTTTTTGCCGTTGACATCTTCATTGAGTGTGAGGGTGTATATAACACCTTTTCAAATTAATCTCAAAGGTATGTTTTACAAGTTCCCATCCACTTCAGTTAGCCTGTTTGTTTGTTTTGAAGCTACAGAAACGTTTTGTGGACTAACCTGAGATACCTTGATACTGACTGAATTTAAATGTTTGGGTTAATCTGAGGACCTCAGGCAGGCAAAAGGAGGTATGCTCCTTTAAATATCTTCTTAAAACTTTATGGCTTTTCCTTAATCTGATGCTATTATATTTATCTATTTTTTTTTCTATCATTCAATTCTAGGTTTTATTTTGTTTACTTTATGTTTTTGTGACTTTATTTTTGAAAAGTGTGATATAAATAAAGTTTATAATTATTATGAACTTATCTTTTTAATTTTTTTCATCTCTTGCATTTTGTGCATTGCAACGTTTACATCTTAAATTACTTACATCTTACATTACTTTACAATCCTACCATGTCTTGAATCATAAGATAAAATACAGGACATTTATGTTTGTTGTCAACAGCAGGCTCACCAAACTCACTTTAGCTCGATACGTTTGTTTAATTGTGTGTAATTTCCCACATAAGAGAAGCACCTGAATGCAGCATGATTTGAAAACACGTCTAAAACCCGCTTTAATGATGCAGTTTGCATAAAAGCTGTGCAGCCAGTTCAGTGTGTTGGATCAGTTTAGGTGTGAATAAGTGTGGTGAGGGTTAATTACAGCCTCAATCCTTGTGGGACAGTAGTAGCAATACTTGTTCTCGTCAGTCAGATGCTGTGAATGTAAAATGGGCTTCAACTGCAGAGTTGAACTATAAGTGACCTGTTGACCATAGGTCTGAGTCATATGTAATGGCAGGAGTCATCCAAGTGTGTAAGTGTAATGGGAAGAGCCGGTTTGGTTTTGTCACTGCCTGGTCTGCAGCAGCCTTCATTGTTCTCTCAGCAGGGAACATGCATGAGTCACGCAGACATATCTTCCACTTTATTGTTAACTAGTTGGAGTCTAACGTGGTCTGAGGTGTTCATGTACTCCCCCTTTTTTGGCGAGGACAGACAGCTGTGCTCTAAATGTGGTTCACTGCTTTGCACTTTCAGATTTTATCATTTGCCTCTGCAAATTAAAATACTTTGTAGAGAGAGAGATTAAAGATATAAGCACTGCACACTCACTTTGTTCAAAGCAGAATAAGAGATGTGAATTTATGAACACAGCGCTAAAAAAAACCTGGGGATTCCACTTTGTTACATAACTTATTTGGTGCTAAAATTAATTATCAAAGGATGACTGTCTTGTGGGATACACGGACTATGCTGCTCTGCTTTGAATTCACTCACGTAGTGCCAATGCAACCAGTCAACGGACGGTATACTCAAGAACATGTAGTCCCTGCAAAACCCTGTTTAAATTGTTTATTTTTGAAGTTGTTTTTGTAGGTGATGACTCCTCCCAACATAAAACAAAAAAGTTACAAAATTGTCTATGTAATCAAAATCATGTGTAAGAGACTTCATAAAAAACAAACATGAACACATACATACACATATAGAAGTGAAAGTAACATAAGATTGGCAAACTATTGACCCTGTGATACTCAGCATTGGGTGCATGCAACCTGACAGTAACTGTAGAATATCTACAAAAAGTCCAATTAAAGAATTATAGCATCTAACAACTTCAAAACACCAACAACTCCTGCACATTACATGTCGTGTGCAACCAGCGAGCACTGTTAGGTGGGGCACACCGGGTTCCTGACTCTGTTTTGTGAAGTCGTGTAAAGGTTCACAGTGTAATACAGCAGGATCCCCATCAAACAGTTTCAAGCAAGACTGTATATTTGGAACATACAAAATAAATTTTATTATCCATTCTCTTCATGTCTACATCTTATTAGAATTTCTAGACAATGGCATTGTCAAATAACACACCCAAATTAATTCTAATAAGCCTGACAGGTGCAACAATACATTTCTGTCAAGTCCAGGTGTCAAGATATAACTGAATGTGAAAAGCAATTTTTTAAATCTTCTTTGTTATTTTCCAACATAAAAAGGGGAGCCATGGCCCTGGCTAGGAGAGCTAGGCAGGACATGGCCATGAGCACACATAAACACAGGTGAGGAAGTGGCTTCAGGGTTGAGCCCCGGTGGCTGCAGGGACTTGTGTGGCCAGAGTGTTGGGAGCAGAGATGACGGGTGATCCAGCAATGTTAGCCAGTGGCTGCGAGGAGGACATTGAGGTGATGCCTAGGAGACAGAAGGAGGCTCATTAATCATATTCATACGTCATCACAATCTCAAACTGGAGTTTTAACTTCAATGGCAACCAAAGAAACAGTCGTATTGTGAGATAAGTTTCTTTGAAGTCATTTTCAGATGATTCTTATTGTAAAAGGATCATCTGAAAATGGCTGCAAAGAAAGTTTTATGTCTCATTTGAGGCCCCGCAAAAATAGTAAGATTATGCAGCTTTATTCAATGAAACTAACCAAAACTTTTACTCCCAGGAACTACTGTTTGAGCAACAATAAAGTTGCTTCAGCCGGTTGTCACCATGGTCTAAAGACCCGTGAAGATTAGGCAAATTAGTTCACTGATGTATGAAAAGCCAATGGCTGTTTTTAAACTCATTTTTACATGCGACTAGACAACGATGAACGTCAGCCATCTGTCATGAGCTTTTTTCGGTAACTCCATGTTGATGCGTCGGAGTATGATGAATAATAATTTTTTTAAAAACGTTTGCGACTGCAGATTGTTACAAATGATGGCTGAAGTAACTTGCTGCGAGTACTCAACCAATCACAAATGTTCAGTGCTGCAGGCTCCACCCCCCAAATTTGGGAAAGTACTACCCCCCAGAGTAGAGACTATTTGGAGGGTAAAATAATGACCCTGGACCTAATTTAGACTCTGGTCCCTTTCTTGGAAATGCAGCTTTATAGATGTAACTTCCTATGCAGCCTTTCACAATCTGACTTTTACTTAGGCTGCAAATTAGAGATCTAACTTTCTTAAATAGATTATGACATTTAACATAAACCGTTTCTTTAATTGGGGCTGTCCATTCTGAGCAGGATTACTTACCGGCCATCATACTTGAGGAGCTGACTGGCGTGGAGCTGGCAGCCATCCCTCCAGGAGTGGCCCCTCTTCCCTGATCTTTAACGATGGGATCTGAGAACAAAAGTGGGTTTGAGCAATAAACCAAAATACATGTTTTAACACAATCAAGCTACTGCACATAGTACACAAAACAATTGATTTGAAGCCATTAGAGATGCCAGCAGGGAAATAAACAGAATGTGCAAAAAAAGAAACTTACAGAAGTAGGGATGATCCATGGCCTCTCTGGCCGTGAGGCGAGCTTGATGGTCGTAGCGCAACAGTTTGTCCAGGAAGTCTAGCGCCTCTGTGCTGACCAGGTGCTGGTTCTCGCTGTGCACAAACCTCTCCCACCTTTTGCGGGAGTGTCTGGAGAACAAATGGTGAATCGGGTGTTAATGTGAGGTATTCATCAGCCAAAATCTAGGTCCAAACATTCAAACGGCTACAATGCTTTACCTTCCGAGAATGTCATTGAACCGTGGATCCAACTCAATGTTGTACTTGTCAATGTAGTCGTACAGGTCCTCGGTGCCCAGTACTTTTGCAATTCGCACAAGCTGCAAGACAGAAGAAACATAATTATACACTTGAAAGAGTAAAGCTGTAACTTAAATTCATTAAATCATGTGAAAGATATTGAGGGGCCTGGATTCTATTGCAGCCTACAGTGTTTTTGTTAGATAGGTAGTGCATTTGTATGGAGGGTACACACCGTCAATAAAATAGGTAATTGTGGGAACCTAATAATATGTGAATTAGTGCCATTAAATTAACAATGTGCATGTTTCATGAAAATATCTGTACAGTTTTATAAGATTTTTAATCATCAAACCTGACTGAACCATTGGACATCCCTCTGATTGTTACATTGCCTACAGTCATCTGCAGCGTTAACATTATGATTAATTTATGACATTTTAATGACCGCAAACTTCCGTTCTTTTAACAGGCAAGACTTAGTGTCATGTTGAGGGTAAAACTAATTAATCTTTAAGAAATTACACATGGTTTGTCTGGTGACTAGAAAAATATTTGGCGCTCAATCTCTGTGCTACAGCGCACCAACAGAACTGAAACACCATTTTAAACAAAGTGTCACAGGCATAAAGAAAAACTAAGCCAGGAGTGCCATGGAATAAAGTGGAAATGCTGCGTTTAATGCTTAAGCATAGGTAGGGAAAACCTACAACACAAATAACACCATCCAAGGAGGTAAAATGTGCTATGACCAGTATTTGCAGGTACACACCTACATTTGTTTTTTACCCCCTTTTGTTTTACATTCAGAATACAAAATAGGGAAAAGTTACTAATTCATATGTCCACCCTCACTCATAACTGCTGAGATAACTTTGAGAAAGACTTAAAATCCTGGTGCTCAAGCAGAGCTGTGATGTAGCCAACTATTCAGTGTAAGAAGAGAGTGGTTTGACTGCGTAAATATGCATTACGCAAGGTTGAACAAAAATACAATACCGCACACTGCTCTCTTTAGGCCACAGTTTTATGACCACAGACATCAAAAAATGCATTAAAGAGGCCTGATTTTTCCTACCTGATCGTAGTTGTCATGACCGTGAAAGAACGGTTCCTTTCTGAAGATCATGCTGGCGAGCATGCAACCCAAACTCCACATGTCCAAGCTGTAGTCATACATCTGCAAATCAGAGAGGGATGAAAAGGCTTGAACAATACAAACTAATTCTCTCTTCCTTTAATAATAGAAATCCAAAGCACCATTTTGACGAAGTTGTGTACAGGAGCTTTACCTGGTAGTCTACCAGCAGTTCAGGTCCTTTGAAGTACCTGGATGCCACTCTCACGTTGTATTCCTGGTTTGGGTGGTAGAATTCTGCCAAACCCCAATCGATTAGGCGGAGCTGGAAGTAGAAAAAAAGTGAGTCTATTTTCAAAAACAATAATGAGCTAGTGTTACATGAGCAAAAATGTCAGCATGTGAGACAATACCTTTCTGTGTTCATGATCGATCATTACGTTGTGTGGCTTGACATCTCTGTGCATAATGCCCATACTGTGGCAATAATCCAGAGCCTATCATGTTTAAAAGGAAAAAAAGATGTTAATAGATTTTTAAGCTTTGTATGTTTCTGGCAACTAATAAACAACTAATGCAGACCATAAAATGGAGGGTAACAAATCGAGCGAGCCAAGAGCTGTTTCTTACCTTTAAGATTTCGTACATGTAGAACCGTATGTCAAAGTCAGATAGGGTTTGATACAATTGCTGGAAGAAAATAAATATGAATGTATGAGCCATGTGTAAGAAATTATTCAGTATTAGCAAATGTAATACAACTTGCATTACAAGTCAAAAAGCAGCAATATTTACCTTGAAGTCTGTGTTGTTCACATGTTCGAAGACCAGAGCAGGGGTTCGTGACTAATAATAAAAGAACAGGAACAAATGTGTGATTATGATTGAAACCTTGCACATACTTAAGTGCTACATTTTTACAATGCAAAAGAAGAGGATTATAATTACCACAGGATCCTTGACGATATCTAACAGTGAGATGATATTTGGGCCACCCCTCAGATTTTCCAGGATCTTTATTTCTCTCTTGATTTTCTTTTTCTTGACAGGCTGGGAACAGAAGCGGTCTTGTGAAGTACATTTGCAAATCAAATCAAATAATCAGGACAATCAACTGATTATCCACATACCTTCAGTATTTTGACGACCACTTTTTCATTGTTTGTGATGTTTATGGCTTCAAACACTTCACTATATTTGCCTCTGCCTAGTTTTCTGACTAGCTGATAGTCATCCTGGTTCCTGAAAAAATGAGAAAAACACATTGAACAATGCTGAGATAGTATCAACAAAAGAAAAATAAGACAAATACAACTGATGCAATCACTTACCCCCATTCAACAACATGGGACTCATAGTCCCAATATTCCCGAGGTCTCTGTGTGTTTACATCGGGGTAAACTCGAGAGCGGCTTGGGACAGGGCCAGACATATTCTACACAGGATCTTCTCTAAATCTCCTACAACAAAACAAACATTTGAAAAAACTGAGTTACCTAAAATGACAGCAAAGATAACAACTGAGACAACAGTCAATTCACAAGAACTGCGTACTAATGTACAACGGTCTGCACTCAAGGATAACAGAAAACTTAAACTGAGGTGATATAACGTAATCTAATTACCATACAGCACATTACCTGGGAGGTTCCCTCCAGGATGATGTGATCGATGAATCGGAACAGGAGCAGTTGAGATGCCTTTATGGTAAGAAAGCTACATGGGCATAAAGATATAAAACACACAGGTGGCTTACTACAGTCTACACATGGGACGATATGATCATTTAATGTCACGATGACCCCGTCCAACATAAATGTGATTCATATTATCCCGATAATCATCAAAATATTTTTAAAACTACTGCAATCACTTAAACCTAACATTTTTTGTTTGGAAACAAATGTTTTAATTGCGTCACTGATAGGATGCGGATCTTTTTTTTGAAAAACAATTTTAAAAAAATCTTAAGCAACCATAAATCATAAGGTCCCCCTTCACAAATTAAAGACAAATTAATAGCGGTACCCTCATCTCCCTGTCATTTACAAACATTGGATTTAACTTGTTTTTTGGGGGGGTGGGGGATGCAATGTACAAGGCATGCCCTCAGCCGGGGTGACACGCGTAGGCAATTCAAAATAAATCAGGAAATCAATACAGGACTGTACACCAGTGAGCCAGACAGTCTTTTCAAGTCAGTCATGTGAGGACATTCATGATTATCTCAATAATGAAAATTCACCGCAACCAATCCATGTTTTTATCACCATCTGCAATTAAATCTTTTATCATCCCATCCCTACTACAGTCCAAACAGTAGTAGGGATTCAACAACATATGTAGGACTGAGAAACGTTCAAAGATTAAGATTTTCACCTAAACTTTTTGTTCCCACTGTTTCACAGGATGTTGATCTAAATAAGAGAAACTCATTTGAAAGTACACGTTTTTAACGTACTACAGGAAGGTAAAAAAAAAAACTCTTACAAACTAAAATGGTAGCATGTTATTTAACAGAGAGATAACACAAATCAAAATTAAATTATCGCCGTTTAATGTGTCTAAATGTAGTGGCATGTAAAATATACAAACCTGAGTGTTAAATGGGGGCATCCAACCAGTCTAATCAGGAGGTACAGGGTTCAATACAGTCATCACTGGGGGCTACACCAAGGCAGTATCTCCTGTTGGAAAAAAAAAAAGGACAGAAAGTAGGTTGATTAAAATCAATGCTGTCAATTAAGCAAACACGAGCAAACTATGTGAGCTAGCGTATGCAAGCCAGTACAGCTACGAGGCAACGATAAATTAATGGGTTTATGAGAAGCATCCAATCGACAAAAGGTCTCTGCGGTACAGACCACTCGTTTAGTTACAGCCGGTTTGCCCGCTTAGTACTTTAATGAAAAGGTGAGTGTACGCACAAACCCTCTGTGGCCCAAGGCCTGCACAAGTGCAGTCAAGCTAACAGCTAGCTACCAAGCGAACCGGGCAGCTGGCTAGTTAGCATTAGCTCGTCAACAGCAGAGGGAAAAGCCGGTTGGAAAGTCACAACTAGCTCTCGGCTACATTATGAGATTTTCACGGCGAGAAATAAACAGCCCGCGTCAAAACAGCCAGAAAAACACTCTGGCGGTCGTTTTTAGTGGAAAGGCGAACAACTAGCATCGAAAAAGATATTTCCTAAAGCTAAAAAGTGCTAAGCTAGCAGGCTAGGGGAGTGAATAGCCTGCTGGCTAGGCTGGCGAGGCATACTGACTGACAACGCCTTGAAAAAACACCCTACAAACACTGTGATCGAACAGTAGGACGGCACCGCGGCTGTGTGACTTGTTCCCAGCTTCCCCCCACATATAAAACACTGAACAGTGGCTCCAAACCTGCGACGATTTGCGGTTAAATAACACGATTACCTCTCAGCGTTGTTGGGACGTCAATATGGCGTTGCTTGGGATCAAGAGCTTAGTGCGAATAGCCTCTCCCACAGAGGGCGCTCTCCTTTTTTCTTTTTCATGGGGGGACTGTAGCTCCCTCTGCCACCAACAGGTCTGATACAAGCACAAACTTTTATCTGCAGTCAGTCTGCGTGTGTATTCAGTCATTTTGTGATAGTTACTTCAAATATTTGTTAGTCACAGTCGGTGTAAATTCACCAGAATACTGTTAGCAACATGTTTGACCACCACAGGCCCTGATTTAACACTGTTAAGGCCATATTTTCTTCTATTGTTTCATTTTTTAAAAATATATAATGTTGAAAGTACATGCGATTGCAAATCAAACAGTTTCATAACTATATCTATATATCATCTCTTAATTCCCACAACCTCCTGCTCTCCACTTTTCAGGATGTCTCTACAGAGACTTTTCCAGACTGTGCTCAGTAGGGCCTGTTTTTAAAAGGTCTTTGTTTGGACAAAATACAGGTGACAGGGTAAATGGACAATGGTGAAACAGTGACAGATAACAATACAAGGTCTGTGGCATCATTTCAAAGGGTAGAACAAGCCAGGGGGCATTTTCCTGAAGTGGCCGACCACCTGTAATCAATACATACCAGAGAGAAAGGCTAATCCTTTATGTGAGTTTGAGTGGTGAGATCTTCTGTTTTCATCTTGAATTGATATAATGAATGGGCCCTTGTAAATGTTTCCCGTAGCCTGATTGTTGCCAGTCTTGCACTGTTAAACACACAGGAATAGTCATTGACTGCAACTCAATCTGATACATCTGGTCAGAATCTATAATTAACTGGAGCTATTAAAGGTGGAAAATCAGGATAAAGCAGCAGTACATAAAAAGCCTGACAGCACTGATGAACAGTGGACACAGCTGGGGACCAAAGTCAGCAATGAAGCTGTAAGTCTTTCTATTTTGTCACTGCCATAAAATTCTGTATAAGCAATTTGACATTTGAATTAACTGTTTTATTTGTTTCAGCTTCGCGTGTTGTCTACTTCTTTTGATTGCAACTGTGGTGGTAACGACCCCCATCAGAGGTACATTGATCTGAAGAGCTTAAGAAAAAATAATCACATTTTATTTTGACTGTTTGTAATGCATGTTTAAGATGTATTTAATATGGCAGGAGGGATGATGCTTTTTTCTTCCTTTCTATCTTCTCAAGCCCGAAGAGAAAATGTGTTAAGCTTTCTAAATGGTGAGATTACCAAGGTCATTTTTAAAAGTCACTTTATGTTTTATTAATGCAAAATAGCCATCTGAAACTTTTTAAATCACTATGAATTTTGTCATGTAACCTTTTCACTATGTTGTTATAGATGCACTGAGCACAACGACTGCAAAGAACATACCTGCACCTGTGACGGGTCTGTAACACAAATATACTGTAACCATGTGTTCGGTTTTAAAACAGGAAGGCAGCTCACCTGGCCAGATCCTCAAAGTAGTTTTTGTTCCCCATGAAGATAAAATGAGATTCAGACAGAGACTACAACAGACCAGATGTACATTTTGTTTCTTTATCATTTAGTTTGCACGTCAGGGTGTACCAAGCAAATATATATGACCACGCCAGTGATTATCACCATATATTTACTCATATCTGCAGCATACAAAAAGCCTCTGAGTAAACCTGTGAAAGAGCCAGAGTCTGAAGGTACATTTTTGTGATTTTTTTTTTTCCCATTAAAAGACTTTGATTTCCAAATAGTCATATTACACATGCCACACATCAAAATACAAACAGCTTTGCATTTATAGTTCTTGTCATCAGTAGTATTTTGTCTCATTTACAGATGTGTCAGAGGCAAAATCTACAGAGAGCTTTGACACCAACGGATTTAAAGGTATGTGGGCTTTATTTCATGTAAAATGTGGAAACAAATATCTAATTTCATACATATAAAAGTAAATATTTCAAGGCCTGATATAACTGATAAAAGCAGAAGTTAATAACATCCCAATGTCTGTAAAAATGCAGATAATATATTGATGAAGATGTTGTAAAATACTACAATAACTTTTATTTAAAGACCCCGACAGCCATGAGATCATGATTCCTCAAGCTGTGGAGAAAGTAAAGGTACCATCACGGAGGAAAACAGGAGGAGACAAAGGAAACGTGGGGCCAATGGACATGAGCAGCAGGGTGGTTCAGGACCGGGGGAGCAGAGAGCACGATGGGCCACCCGGGGAACACCGAGCGAGCAGAGAGCTGACTGATCTGAACAGCGGAGAGGGAGTGACGGTGGACGGTCAACTCGTCCGTTTAAGCAGAGATCAAGTGACTGACAATGCCAATCTGAGCTCCTATCTCAAGAGAAAGGCAACACCAGGAGGAGCTAATGGATTAAAGGGCATGTTGGCTCCAGGCCGAAACAGAGAACTGGCGGATCAGGATAGTGTGGAGGACAACAACCAAAGACCTACTCCAGTGGACAACAGAGGAGACGCAGACTATGATGGTAAGATTACATAAAACAAAATTCTTCTCAGGATTATGTTGTGAGCAATCAAAGGCTGAAAAATTGATTTTAATATTCCCACAGAAACCAGAGAATTTATCAGCTCTGAAACTGATCCAGTCGGTAAGAACTGCTTCTCCCAAGATAACTGAATATTGTGACGACATTGCTCACTTGTAATTACTCTTTCTGCCATCAGCACCTGCAGAGCACAGGCCCAGTAGCTTGTCTGTTCCAGGCAGGAACAGAGCCTCCTGATGATCATACAGAGGTCTGTTTCCTCTGCATTTGAATCAGACACGTGTTTTCTGCTTATATCCCCGTCCACCAACAACTCATGACATGTTGTTATGTTTACCACATAATGTAAATTTAATTTAGTTACGGTCCATCTTCATCTAATTAGAGGATGAGACGTTTCCCTGATCCGTCTTTATTAATCACCCGGTATGAATGTAATGTTGAATAAGGATTGTTTTTCCGATCTTTTTTCAGATTCTATTCCTTCCTCATAATGAATCAGAGGCCGCCATCTGTTGAGTCATATGATGCACGCAGGCTGCTTCCAAATACAGTCGCTCCTGGGACTTTTTCATCCAAATTTAGACTTTTATATGGATTTATTTTTGTTTTGTTGTGTGACCATGTGAAAACATTTAAGAAATAAAGAGGCCTGGACGATATTGGGTCAGATAGTTGTGGTAGTAGTTTCAGCTGGTTGATGTGTGAGAGTGGCGAGTTCAATACATTCAACAAGCCCTTTTAGCCTTTTTAGTCTAACAAGAAACAAAATAGCCTCACAAAAATGTCAACAAGGAATCATTCTTAGCCCATCTTTCCTTGTTATACACTGCACAGTGTCTGAAATCAAGTTTTTTCCTCTTTAACTTTAATTAAGACGAGCCTACTTGACTTGTTTAATCATCGAAAAACACATTTTATTCATATTCAACAGAAACAAGAGCAGTTACATACTTACATATTGCACCTTTAAACAGAGTACAGTTTAATATTTGGTAAGGAGATTGTGGCGTCACAAATCTCAGAAAAACAATAAAAAAAAATGTATTTGCATTTGTTTATTATTATATATATTATTGTATTATTATTATGATTTTGAGCAGAATTTATTTGAGGTCTATCTGAAGGCTGAAATGTGTCACGTTTTATCTCAGCATCTGAAGGCTTTGTATACTGAACGCTGAAAAATGGAAAGTTTGTATAATGTGTGTGTATAATGTCTAAATTCTCTCCTGAAATATAAACACAAAAACGGAGAGACTGTAAAGAATGCATCCTTTCATTTCCTTGGTTTTAATTTACAATTAGTTCAATATAAATACATATTTTAAGACAGCTTAAGATTCGTGAAAAACAATGTAACACAGCGAACATCACGTTCAGCACAACACAAAATACAAATCAGTTACATGCAAAATACACAGCACATATACTGTACGTAATTACCTAAAACGCTAACTAGATGTGTGTAGAAGAGTTTGTGCAGCTTGAGAAAATAATTACAGACATTGTTGTGATTTTTACATCGTTTCATTTCCTATAGTGCCGAAGCTCACTGTACACATCTGACTGGACTCCGTGTAACTCCTACAAAAAAAGTCAAAGCAATTCAAGCAAAAACAGATGATCCATAAATACAACCTGGCAAATTTCCATATTTTTTTTGTCATTAAGGGCTTAAATGATGCTTACCTGATAGGGGGATTCTGTGACCTCTGTTGCCATTTTCTTTGATACTGATGGTGGTAGATTTCTACTAGGCCTACCTGTAAAAAAAAAAAGAAAAAGTGTCAGTGCCAACCTGATACACGAGCAAGAACATCCTCACACATAAGCTGTACACATAAAGTTAGTGCTCACCATCATGGGAGTCCCTCCGTCTCTTGTGGTGAGTTGCAAAGCAGAACACAGAAATAGCGATGAAGATGGTCAAGGCAATATCAGAAGCGATAATGCCTATTACTGATCCAATGTTTATTACGTAACAGGAACCACAATCTGTGAAACAGAGACGAGGTTGTAACACAAAACCAAAACTCACATCATCATATTCCAGCATCCCAGAGCAGCCACATGTTAAGGAGAGTTAATTACCTTGCTGTCCTTCTGCAGATCCTGAAAGACAAAGAGTTTGGAAAACATCAGATGAAAACATCACAGCTACAGTCGTTCACTGTCAAAACACACACAAGAGACACCACTCACCAAACAACGAACCCACAATACAAAGAGCGTCAGACATCTTCTTCTTGATGTTGTTTTTTTTTCGGTACAGGAGGAAATCAGAAGGAGAGGTCGAGGGCCACCTGTCCTTCTGTTCTCTTTCAAATGGCTGTGTTGTCGCACCCATAAACAAAGTGCTGGATGTCTGCGATGGGAGGGTTCACAGAGGAAGTAGTGTCCGAGGCAGCTGTGTGGCGGCTGTCAGCATGTGACTGTGTTAAGAGGAAGAGGAGGGAGTCCGCTGAAAGAAGAGGAAGCTGGTCTTTCTGTCTCTTCTCCGTAACATCACATTCATGTGAGCGTTGCTAGTCATAAACAAAAATCCTGTCACATGTGACCATAAGGATTCAGGCCTTCTGGCTTGTATATTGATTTTCAACATTAGAAACTGTAATAAGGTCAGTTCCTTTACACCTGCAGTTTCTGCTGAAATACATGCGATTGTATCTTCAAATAGAGCGCTTCCTTATGACCTGTGGTTTAGTGTAGGTGGCAGGCCACAGTCCCTGCTATAGCCTGAGAGCCTCCGTTAAACCACAGGTTTATCTGTAATGAAGCTGTACTGTCAGCGAAACGAAAGCACGCCTTCATTATTTTTTTCAAGGAAACCTCATTGTTTCATATCTAAATACAAATGACACAATATTTCCAATGGTGAATATATAAAAATACAACATCCATGTGAAAAGTACTCATACACAGGCAACAACAACAAAAAGTATAAAAATGTTTATTAATAAAGGAGCACATGTATAAAGTCCCATAATATTAAGAACACTTCTCAAACAAGTTGCTTCAGAAGCTAATGTAGACACCTCAATTGAAAAAGCATCATCATGTACTAATACTGTGTATGTCAGGTGTAAACAATTAATGAGAACAACCTTTTGTTTGCTAGGTTTTGAAAAATCCCTCCCCTGGCAGGACATTTTATCCAAGGAGGTCATGTTTTTAATTGTGTCCGTTTGTTGGTTGGTTGGTTTGTCAGCAGCATCACACAAAAACTACTGAACGGATTTCCACCAAACTTGGATGGAGGATGTGTCTCAGCCCAGAATAGACCCCATTAACTTTTGGTGCAGATCCAGGAATTTCTTCTCACTTTCTTTAACATTGTGAGATAGGGTGTTTTTCAACATTTTAATGAATTTCTTAGGGAACAATGCATTGAAAAATCAAATGTATAAATGGGACTGGTGGGCCTTGGCAGAGGTATGTGCTCTACCGAGTGCCAGTCTAGTTTCATTTTAAGCTTGTTGGTTCATCAGGACTTTTCCTCTGGTAATTTGCTTGACCTCTGACCTTTTAGAAAATCCACTTATTTACCAACTTATTAATGCTTATAATTAAAAACATGATGTAATATTGTACAAAATCTTTATTAATGACTTAAAGGTATAAGGAATTTCTGGAGAAAGATAACTGATTGTTGAATCTCATTCCCAGGTCATCAATTACTGACGCTTTGGGTCAGAATTTCTGTCCGGACACCAGCCCAAAGTGTAGGTGTTTGACGACCTGGGAATGAGACTCAACAATCAATTATCTTTCTCCAGAATTGCCTTCACTACCTTAAACTATTCGGTGAGAAACTCATGACCTGTTATAAATGACTTGACAATCAACTCAACATCCTGATTTTTCAAACATCATTCTAATTGATATCTGATGAAAATGTGTTTACTATCATTTAAAAAACAAAAACAGGTGAGATGCAATTGCGGGTTTTCACAGGAAGATAAAATTAAAGGTTTTGGTGTCATCCACAAAACAGTGAAAGAAACTGATAAACAATGTAGGCATTCCCAGAACTCAACCTTGAGACACTCAACAGATTATATTGGCTTATGACAGGACAAAAAGAAAATATATCATTTTAGCAAATGGAGACTCAAGGGGAAATTCCTCATACACAACTCCTAGCAACGAGTAACAAGAGACAGTTTTGTTATAAACCTTTTAATCTAATCTCCTTGCTGGCCTCTCACAAAAATCAGTCAGTGTCTCTTCAAGAGTGTTGTCACTGCATAGACAGCCTACCTTCAGTTAGTGATAAAATAACTCTGCACGTATAGAGTAGGTAGATCAGACAGATATCACCGAGATGTTGAGCCGGCTTGGTCAACATGTTGTGCGTTTGACTAAAATGGCAGACAGCCTTTTTAACCACAGTCACCTCAACACAGGGTGAGACATAACCTGCCCCGAGTCTAATCAGGTCTGCTTTGTTCGTCACAGTTCTCAGATGTCTCTGTCTACAGGATGATAACATGGATGAGAAGAACATCTGAAGCTAACCAACAAGCATGTGAAGCGACCAACCGACCACGCACCAAAACACAAAAAACACTGAAAAACTGATTTCATTAATGTGCTGAAAATTAAATTTGATCAACATTTCTCTTTGTAATTGCAAAGTAAGTGGTTTGTCAGACAGACGCTGAAACAAATATACAAAATCACTGAGTCAGTCTCTAATTTATTTATTTATTTATTTTGAAAAAAGGACACTTACATAAAATCTTCAGGGCTTGTGAAAAAATACAGTATTTCCACCGGAAGTCAACTGCAGGGGGCGCTGTGTGGTGTTGTCACAGTGAAACTGGTGAATTTGATTTACACAGTTTTTGAACAGTCTGACACACCTCTTATGTATTGAAAAGCACAAGCACACTTTGTGACTAATTGTAAAAGGCTTTTCCATAAATTGTCCTTCTGCTTTTAAACAGTTGTAGATCCAATGCTTTGTATACAATCAGTAATAGTCAATGGTCATATTCTATGAATAAAGAGTTATGACTGTGTTTATTGTAGGGGAGATGAGGGATGGTTGTAACAACAGAATGGTTATAACATCGCCACTTTCACAAAGAAGGGATGGCCTGTGAGTATGCCATTGATTTCATATATAACCACATCCTTCCTGGCCTTGATTGTGAAATTCAATAGCTGTGTGATTAAATATGCAGATTTTACCGCCAAAACACAGATTTCCAGTGAGAAAGTACGTTTTTGGACCAACTCCTTAATTGGAATACAAGTGAAACTCTTTAAATTAGAATTGTGTCACTTGTAATAGATTAGAGAATGATCCCTTGTATAAAATATCAGGCATTTCTATGTTGATTTCAACCACCATGCTGCATATGCTGCTACAGCTAGCTAAACATGGGTGGGGGTGGTGTAACACATTTTAAAAAAGTGTTCCAACTAACAGCGTAAAGACAACTAAACCTATTTTCTCTATCATATTCCTTTTTTCAGCACACCTAGCCAGAGGCTGGAAAACATTGATGGGAGCGTGCATGTATGGGTACTACAATCTACATCAGATGAGGTAAGGCAAGAAAAGACGGTGGTCTGTCACTAAATAATACTCCATGTGACATTGAGCATACATGGCAAGAGCTTACAAATCATTTGACAGATACCTTAGCCGCAGTTAGTTACTATTTTTTTTTATGTGTATGTATGTCAAAGTACTGTCTTTACATTTTTAAATCAGAAAATCAACTTATAATTGAGTTCAACATCAAAAAACCCCAGTCGTGAGGTGAGAACAACATGGCAGGTGTGATCTCAATTTTACTCACATTGCTACAACTTGTCCAAGTAGTGAGGCAGGTTGTAACGGTGAAACTCCTTGTATTTGATTGCATTGATTAATGAGTTCTGTGATATAGTTGGAGAAATTTGGAAAATTGCTATTTGTAGTAGACAAATAAGGGTACTTTGTGTCAAAAGTTTAGAGCTCTAACACAAAAAAATCAGCCAGTATCCCCAGTAAGCAGAAATGTAATATATGCCAGACTCTACTTGTACACTTGAGTTAACATTTTGGGATATACATTTAAAAAGACAGGAGCTGAATTTAATATAATTTCATCATGTACCACACCATCTTTAGATTAGGTCTTGCAGTTGGCCCGGACATTCATATACACTTTGTTAGCTGTGAAGAGATGAGAAGAGAGGAAAATAGAAAAGTTACCAAATGCACAAAAAAAAAAACAGATAAAGCAGGGAGAATATTGTGATAGTAGGTATGATAGTTTTATGAGTTTAAACAAAAATGTCCTATCAACAAGAAAGATAAGTAAACAATAATATGAAAAGCCATGAGCTGTTCTGAAAGACCTATAGGGAAACCCCTGATACATTCTTCAACCACGATACATTTATTGTAACTCACATTACAGACATAAACAGCACAGAAATATGACTTCATTTCAGCTTCATTGCCTCACCATTGTCTATCTTCTGACGTCGAACCCTGGCACATCGGTAGGTGACAATGACAATGATGAGGGTCAGCAGCACATCTGCACAGACGATGCCTGCCATCGTCCCCGGCTCAATCCTGTAGCAAGACACAGTGCTGTCTGGAGGACACAAGCAGACAAACGGAAAAGACGAGTGGGATGGAGGATGTCAGTTTAGACCGACTGGAAAAAAACAATCATCGGTGGTTGTTGTCTAGCTCAGCATAATGATGTTCTAAAACATATATATTCAGTTTATATGAATTATTATTGTATTTAATGTTTAATTCCAATGTTGTGTGTGTCTTGATTTTGTTGAACATACCTGTGAGCGCTGTAGCCCGGTCTTAGAGGAAGAAAAGAAAGGAAACATCAGCTTTTTTGCACTTCTTGCCATGCAGCGGCAACACATTTGTCAGTTAAGTTTCCGTCGAGCAAAATGTTTGTGGTTTCATGTTCCTGTGTAAGACCACCTTCATGTACGAGTTTGTGTGCAGGAAGGAGAGTAAAGCTGTAAAAATGAACTTACTGCAAAGAAACAACAGGGCGATGATAAAAACATTGTTGTGTGCCATTGCCAAGTTTGGTACTTCAGTTATGTTCTTTCTGAAAGACAAAAATGGGCGGACTTTGAAAATAAAATGTATAGATGCATTCAATAAACATTCACACACTGTGTTATAATTCAATATCCTTCAAATCTTCATTGTAATTGATTCCAATATCAAAGTAAATTACCTAAACTGTTTGGAGGTTTGACCTTTTTTATCTGCACGACTGAACACATTTTATCACATTGTATCACACATGTTGTAAATGCCGTGACATTTGATGAAAAGACAAAGATGATCATGAGCAACTTGACAAAGAATCTCTCTAGAATCATTAAATTAGGTCAAGATCAAACTCTGTCAACTGATTTTACGTGACAAACTGTGATCACAGTTACTTCCTTTCACGCTCATGCTGCTTGTTTATCTTCAATCTCAAACTGCATATAAAACCATTTAGATGTGACTCGACAGATGATAAATAAATGGTTAAAAACTGGGATGAGGAAGAGAAAGTCAGTGTGAGTCAAGATCCTCATACCTGCTGTACCCGGGCTGATCTGCCGTTCAGAATCCAAAAGATGATGTGACCCTAGTTTCCCATCAGTTTTCACTTTTGAGAGCCGACGTCACCTTTGAGAGGGACGTCTTCCTTCCCCCGCTGGGCCGAAACTCTGCCTGCAAACTCAATGCAGACTGGCAATTTAATAACAGCAGATGTTATTGGCCTAATAACTGATGGTTTAACCTAACAGAAGATACAGATTATTAGAGCAGAATACACTTGAAGAAGTTTGTCTTCGACAGTTAAAAAAAAAAAAGCTATACAAGGACAGCTGCATCTTTTATAGTTTAGAATACCAACAAATGTATGTACACTATCTACATCAGGTAACTGAATCACT
Organism: Pagrus pagrus; assembly: GCF_965226575.1. Taxonomy (NCBI): domain Eukaryota; kingdom Metazoa; phylum Chordata; class Actinopteri; order Spariformes; family Sparidae; genus Pagrus; species Pagrus pagrus. The sequence goes on from NC_140191.1 coordinate 17,341,549, forward strand.
CCAGCCAGAAGATTTTAAAGTTGGAACGCACAGTGGAGAACATGAGCTGGATCATCCTCAGGGCCTGTTTACTGAGACACTGACTGCTCAGAGATCATCTGCCTAGAGATCATGTCGACAGCAAGGAGTGAAGTGTGTGGGTTGTTTCAATGCCACCCCAGTGTTCATACTTTCACAGTTTACTCTTCTGACTCTACTCAGTGCACAATGAACGTTAACCTCTCGATTCGCCAGCTTGAACATCATCAAGGGTGTTCACTTTGAGACAACACAACTGACTTCTGTCAGTGTGGTTAGTCGCCAGTTTCACTTTTGCCTTTGAATTAGATTGATTTTGACTTTTTCTAACAGCAGATGGAGCTGTGAGGCTGCTATTGACGGCCTGCATCACAAAAGATTGATGCCTTGGAAACTGACAATGTAACCTACAGGTTTCACACACTTCTGTTCATTATTATATCCCTGTCTTTTTATTTATTCATGTTTTTTTTGTTTTGTTTTCTTTTTGCTACCGCTCTTTTGTTTGGACTAAAATTGCCTAAAGCGGCACTATTTTTTGATTTGATTTGACTATGTAATTTTGGAAAAGAAATTCAAACTTAGAATTTTAATATTTTCAGTGTTGATTCGGTAATAATACAAACTATTTTTTCATAACTGAATAAACAAGCTGTTCCCAGAGGAAAAAAAGGCCCTCAGAACAGTGTTTGAAGCTAGAAAGGTGGCAGGGTCCGCCAAATATAAACAAAGTATAACAGTCTGAAACTGTGTTGTCCGTTAAGGTCAGTTTGTTTATTCACTTTATTCTGTCATGAAAACAAAGTGAGTTTGTTTATTTAGGTTGTTTAGGCATAAAAATAAATAAATCAGGCAATGAAGAAATGTCTTCCCCAAAACTACATAGTGCACCTTTAACAAAAAGGCATTATCATCGAGAATTGTCTAAAGTAATGCTGACCAAATTGCCGATGTACATTACAAGCCACGTAATACAAACAAGTACTTTAGATTAATGAATAGTTCACACAGTATTAAACATTGTCCAAAACTTCATATACAGCACAGAGTAGAGACACAAACATCCATAGTACATACTGTACATAAATATATGAACAATACAGCAATTTTGTCCTATTTACCTGGCCTGATCACCACACTGTGGCGCCTTTTATTATCTTATATCCTTATGTGTCTTTGTTGCTTCTTGTGTTTTTCTGTTTTTAAAAACAAATGTACAAAATTTCAAATAATTAGATGATCACAAAGGGAAAGGAGACCAGCTTAACTAGAGCTAGAAAGGCTCCAGCTTGTTGACCAGTTGGCTAAGGAGCCAACCAGTCCCCTGCCTACCGAAGTCGTCCTTAGATCATCTTTTTTTCCCATAATTTTTACTTTTTGAATGACAGTTTTGTTCAAATGCTTTTTTTTGTAATTGGAGCCAAACAGTCTCTCCAGTTGATGACACTGAATCATTTTTAGTATTCCTGGTTGTCATCATCCAGTTCTAGCATGGCACCTACAGTACAGATTTCAGCTGTGTTGTCTGATGGGGAGAAAAGGAACATTAGTTAATCAGAGAGCTCCATAAGACCTTTCTACCCAAAGATTCATGCATTACAAACATCTGGTGAAAAGTGGGGAGGCTATTTCAAATAGCAAAAAATTCAAACTAGATTCACTCTAAAAGCAATTCATTGGACATACTTTACTGATCTGGTTACTTCTTAAATTGGTTGAATGACTTCATTTGTAGACAACTATTTGAGCTGCATATTTTCCCCTGAGAGAATTTAATTTTTCACCAAGCAAAATCTACAAATCCATGTTTTGAAAAAATACAATTGAATAAAAAACAAAAACAAACAAAACAAAAACCTCAAACATTGTGAAAGTTACAGACTGCAGCCTCTGTCCCTAATTTGAGATAATCCCTTTTAGATGACTGAACCTCACATGACCCCCAAAGTTTCACTGGAACCCATGTGTTTACTTCCATCAAGTAGCCTAAAAATATAATACAATGTATGTCTTTGAAAACCTGTACTTGTAAAACTGTGCGTACATTTAGCCCATAATACGAGTTACACCTGATTCAAATGATCAGCTCGTCGAGCTCTGCTGGAGCCTGATAGTGACCCATTCATTTGAATCAGGTGTGTTGGGGCAGGGACAGAGCACGGGTCCCTGAGGAAAGAAAACGGCTAACTCTTAACTCTTCTGACTTTTTACTCGATACACAGATACACTCACAAACCACATTCATGGACTCATGCTTTTGTGAAACACATTCTAATACAAGCATTTTGAGTCAGCTTGAAAAATCCTCAAGGATTCGACTGAGCTACAGTATGTGGCTAGTCGTCGGTTTCATTTTACGCCAGCACTCTGGGTTCTTCCTCTGCCTCTGAATTAAATCAGCAGATGGAGCTGTGAGGCTTCTCCTGACAACATACATCACTACTGATGCCTAGCAAATTGAAAATGTAACTTACATGTTTCACACACTTTTGTTATTCATTAATTCCCTGTTTTTTCCCCATGACCACTTCTTTCTTTTGACTAAAACTGCCTTCCAGTCAACAAAAAGGTCCAGTCTCATCAAATATAATGCAATCCAAAGCTTGTAACAGTCTCTAATAGAGTCAACATTATATACATTATCCATACCTTAAAGCAGATTTGTCCTGTATATATTAACATGTCACCATTCTATTGCACCATTTTCTCTTTTATTATTCCTTTGTTTTGTTCCTACTTCTTGTTTTTTATTGTTCCCACAGTGGAAATTCTAAGCCACGTGTAAAAAAAGAGCCAATCACATGTGTGAAAGTGTAACTTTCACATTTGGAAATGCTTTATTCATATGTGAAAACAGCAAATCAGGAGAGAGGCAACTTTCACATGTGACATTTCCATCTTATCTTTTTAAACTACAATGATAACGTGAATAATAATTAAGAATAAGATGACTGGAAGAAGAGGTAGGATTTTAAGATTTAGTTGTTGATTTAGACGTTACAAACATAACCCATGAATCATATGTCAGACATGCTTTAAAGGTCTGTTTCCTTTAGAGCCCTCTGGTCCCAGGGCCATTTGTCTCTTCTTAGGAAATCAGCTTTAACTGCCTTTGCTTTCACCTTTGAAAGAGAATCTGACAAGATTTTCATGATCAAAAAGACCCTACCCTGACCCTTAGACCACACAATTTCACCTTTCATGTACTATTTTATCTAATTTCTTATTTGATTATCCAATTTTCTTCATTTACCTTTTCAATCCTTTAGTCTGCCTTTTATTTCAAATTTGTCTCACTTGTTATGTCACTCAGATCATTTATCGCTATGTTTTATACCGTTATATTTGTTCACATTTTACATCTCTTTATTCTGTTATGTTGCTTGGCCTTAGTTTGTATTTGTGGAGCAACTAAAAGCAGAAAAATGTTTAGTCATTTGGTAAAGAGAGAGTCATCACTTTGTTCCAATATGATGTTTTGGTGTTGGTGATTTTCAGGTGACACAGACGTTCCTGTAAGGTCGTGTCTAGACAAGGTTACTATAAAAGAAAAGACTGGTACAAATGATCAACACAAACACAATCTGTGAGCCAAATAAACACAACAGTAAGACAAATATGAAAATTTGAAGCACAAGAGCGGAACCTGCTTTCCATCGTGGGAGACAGATACATTGATGCGTGGACTAACAGAAATATTTGGTTGAAATATGTTAACATTTTAACATTGGTGTAACTATATGTTTTTAACTCATGATCAGTTTGTTGGCATAAAATTGAGCTTTTAAACAGATTAAGATTAAGAAGATTAAGTTTTACTGTATCATTTTCATTTATTTAGGCATTGTTGAGTATTCTGTTATTTAATTATGTTGTTTGAGATTGAGACACAGAACAATATTGAGGAAAGAGATTCGTCTGTTTTTTGTCATTGAGATGGCAACGTTGCACTAAAGGGAAATCATTTTTGGTTGAGTGGTAACTTATTACTTTACTAACAAGATTGAAGAACATTTATTCAAGTACAATTTTGAGGTACTCTACCTGATCACTTCTATTATGTAACTTACGTCATCAGGTTTTAGAGGTAAATAGTGTACTTTTGATATCACGACATTGATATTACAACTGGTCTTTTTTTACTTACAGATTAATATTCTTCACATAAACACGATCAAAACATGATTGATTATTGTAGATAATCACCAAAACAATTGATTCGTTAAAATCAGTTGGAATGACTTCATCTGTACCAGCTACGACATTAAATATTAAACAACAACATTGAAATGTCACCTACAAGTTAATACATTAGTGAAATATCCAATTTTATAGGAATAACTGAGGTAAAAGTAACAGTATCACGGTGTAAAAGTAGTCTGTTACAAGTAACAGACCTATATTTGTATCATAAGCGTTGCCAGGAAAATGTACTTAAAGTATCAAAAGTAAAAGTACCCTTACTCACTACAAAGTGACTCCTCTCAGAGTGTTAATGTCCTGAAATATATCTGTTTTTAGAATCTTATAATGATCTAGATAATAATCTGTAAACACAAGTTATTGTTTGCAGCAAGATATAAGATATTTTTATCTGGAATTTACAGGCTCTCTGTTAGTTTAAGTACCTCAAAATTGTACTTAAGTACAGTGCTTTGCCTAGTTCTACTTCAAAGTCTACTTCAAGTACTTTTACATTTAATACTTTTTGCTGATAATACTGTGCTTTTACTTAATCAACACTTTGAATTGGATTTTTCACAACATAGTATTTCTACTTTTATTATATGATTAAATACTTCATCAACCATTGGCCTTCATTATAGTGTGTCCTTGTGTTCATTTGCGTTCTGGTAATAGTTGTTGTTCACATACCTAATAACTGTTTGTCCCACTTTCTCACATTCTTTTCAAGTCCAATGACTTATGAGTATCTGACATAACGGTGAACGTCTGGCTTCCCCTGCTGCTGCTGGAGGGCGGGGACACAGCTGGGGGCGGTGTTGGGGAACAACGTGCTCTGTGTGTACAAGCAGCAGCGATAAGACAACAAGCCAGTCACACTTGAGGCAACAGCACGTCACAGATCTGCTCTCACAGCTCTTTAAATCACTTTATCACGTTTTAGGTCAGAGCGGAGACCAAGAGGACGACCTGTTGAAGATTTCAAGGCAACACCGCTTCTGACATGCACTTTGATAGATGTGAGTATTTGTGCTTTTCATTTGTTTGTGAGGGCAGATTACATGGGTCACTGCCTGTGTGTTATATTTATAGCCTCGCAGCCTAATGTGGAGTGGTTTTGACAGTGATGATGACAACTTAAACTTAACATTTTGAAGTAAAACTTAACTTTAGTTACTGACAACATACAGTACTTGCTTTAAACATTCATTCATGAGTTAAAAATGGCAGTTTTGACAACTCATTACATACCAATCCCTCCATCTTAAACACATTTGAAAGATTTTGTTGTGACTTTATTTGGGACTTTAGAAGATAAATCAGACTGAAATGAGCCTCTGTAAACTCCAAGTGTGTTTTCTAGTTATACTGTGTTTTCTAGCCCATAGTTCATTAGGTATTTTAGATGAAATACCTATCAACTACAGTTAAGTGAGGCTTTCTTTCACTTTTCGCTGAATTAGATCAGAATTCAGGCGAATCCAAGAGTCAAGACGCTTGGGGAAACCCTAATGCACCTCCACCCCTGTTAGGTTGTTTTCATTTCCCCTTTTCACGGGTGCCAGACAAGCAAACTGTGTGACGTGACAGCCCAACTCTCTGTTGTTCATGCCTTATTTTTACGCTGGGCTGAATGATTACACATTTTGTCATGTCGTGTTGTTTGAACCACAAAATGAGGAAATTGGCTCTGCACTGCTTCTCTCTTTCTCTCAACCAAAAGAGAAAGGTCGTCGGAATCCCCAACTTCCCACGCACATGACTCAATGTCCAGGGGTTTCCACAACTCCTATTTGAATGTAGCACAGTAGCCCAAAGAGATGGGGGCGATTGGTGTAAATCTCAAATGTGTGTGTGTGTGTGTGTGTGTGTGTGTCCAAAGATGTCCTCTCACTCTTGACAAGCTCACTTCTAGTTTCTCTTAGCTGATGTTGCAGAGGAGAGTGTTGCGCAAATCCTCTCATCTGGTAATTTCGACTGCTTAATGTCCATTGTGAAGTTACATGTTGTGGCATTACATCATAGCAACGAGGCCAAAGGTGGCCTTTTGTTGTAAAGATCAAATGAGTCAGGATTGAGTAACCTGTAGTAACACCTTCTGAACTTGAAAATGAAACTTGGTGTCATCAAAATGTACTGACAGACTGATGTCATTTGTTCTGATAAAAGTGACCTTTACCATGTGGTGGGGGCATGTCACACACAGCAGCACAGGAGCTCATTGTTTAGGACAGGTTTTCACCTGGAAGTGAGATTGTTGAGAGAAGCTACGACTAACCAACAAAAGTCTCAACTGGCAGGTCCATGAACTCACATTTCTCTCTCACAGCCCGATTTGCATATATAGCCCTATTTTTTTTTTTTTTTGCAACCCGTATTTACTCTGTTGAACAGAGCTGTCTCGTCCCTGTGCAGCTCAGTCACCACAGCAGTCAACGTTCACAGGCTCAAAAGACCAAAATGACAAGAGAAACATGTCACTTCTTCTTCTGTGCCTCCCAGACATGTAGGTACAACAGAAAGCACAAGGCAGCTACACGTGTTGTGGTGACGTGCCTCTGACACACCAAAGGCAGGAAGATGCGGTTTGCGTTTCTGTTCAGCGTAATGGAGCGAGACAGGAAGATGTCATAGAAAATGAGCAGTGGTAATCCCATGCTTAGATTTTCTGATGAATCTGTCTGCTTTTTGCACGGCCACACAATCTGTGTTCCTAATGGAGGAGGTTTATCTTTGCACCCCGGTTCCACAGACACGGTGGAAATATCACTTTATCTTTCGCGTACGGGCTGAAGTTTTTGAGGAAACAACCTGTGTGGTCACATCATTTTAGCTGGAAACATCAGAATTCTGTTTTGTAATGTTTTTTCCTATTTTTTTATTGCCTTACCTGTTTAATGGAAATGATAGTGGTTGGGGGGAAACACACTCATTAGATAATGGATTTGATATTGATGTCTAAAGGTGAGCAGAAAGTTGTCACCATGGAGAAACTGAGCAGGCAGTACCATCCAAGTCATAACTTTCTAATGTTATTATTCAGACCTGAATTACTTCAAATCAATAATCTAAGCTTGCAACATGATTTCTATCTTATTTCTATGGTCTCACATTTGTCAACCTACATTTGTAGTATTTGGTTTATTGACAATTTACAGCTTTAATAAAGTCTGTCTTAATGAGAGTAAGTAAATATTAAGATATGCTCACCAGTGAGAGTAAACAAGACACAAAGGAGCTATCCATACTCGAGAAAGCTCACTTGACAGTTAAAACCATCTACATGTAATTACCAGAAATGAATCTGAAAGAACAAGAAACGAATAATTCTGATGAATCCTTTTGGTAATTTTTCAATCAAAAACACCAAACACTGTTTTGGTGCAGCTTCTCCAATGTGACAACTTTTTTTGAGGGGGTTTCGACTATTGCTCAAAAACAACACATTCGAGGACATCACTTTGGGCTCTGGGAAATTGTGATTTCTTTTTTTCTCTGAGATTGTATATAGACCAAAGAATTAATAAGTACTTAAAAAAAGATGAAATGAAAAAAAGTTTTTTCTGTTTCACATCCAAACTTGAACATCCATCAATTGTGAACACAATTTATGACCAAGTGGTCACTCCTCTTGACATTCCTTTTGTTTTCCAGCGCCGAAAGAGAAGCCGTGTTGCACTCTGCCCACAGTGAAGAAACTCTTGGAGGAGAAGAGAAGGCGTGAGACGTCCTCTGCAACCCCCTCCTGCACTACGGCCAGCACAAGTCCTGTTCCTACAACTACTGTGACAGTAAGGCAGCACACAGAGGGACTCAGCGCCTCACTAAATATTATATCTATATTTTCATAAAGACATGGTTGTTTATGATTTCTCCTTTTTTCCCCTTTCTCCCAGCAGTTGTCTGCATCGGAACCATTTACCTGTACAGGTAAGAGTAGGACAACTTCCACACAGCACTTAAAGGTGCAATGTGCAAGATATGGCCATCACTTTAGTATAAAGCATTCAAAAAAAGGAACTAACATTATAAACTGAATTAGAAGAAATAACATTGTTGACACTATGTCAAAGACTTCTATGTATTATGTTGCAAAGATATCTACTGAAGTTAGCATGCTAACGAGCTAAAATGTCAAAAAAGGAACTATTTTACACCTATTTTTCTCATTAAACAAAAAAATACAACAAATGATAATACAAAAATACAATAGGACCACTACCTGCAAGGCTTACTAAGCTTACTAGCTAACAACAGCGAGTAGCAACAGCCAAAGATATCTTTAGCAAAGAGCATAGTAAGCAGTTGGTGATATGCTACCGCTTATAATTTCTGGAGGTGGCCAAATCTTTATACATTGCACCTTTAAAAGGATAAGTCCAGTGATATACTTTGTTTTACTTACTGTAAACAAATCAAATAAAAAGATCAAAGCTAACAATGAGGTGATGCTAACGAGTATTGTGTATGCAGCTAAAGAGTGATTTACTGACATAGCTCTGGGCTACAAGTTTCTTCATGATGATGAACATGGGCACTGTATTATATTTTTGATCCTCCTTCCTGCTAATGTAAATACTCACTAGAGCACAAAATCCATGGCAGGAGATGGTCCCCAACAGATACACGTTTTCTCTGTTGAAGTAAAGTAACTAAAAGCTCTAGTGCCCAACTGATTTAGGAAAGTATAGTCAGAAGGTACTGAGAAACAGATTGACACATTGCTGGTTTTGGTCTTTTCATGAGATATATTGAAGCTAACTATGAGCAGCCTTTTTCTTGTAATCATCCGATCTTGAGCATAATGTCAAAAAAATATTATCGACTGAGTCATCGATGATGAATAACAGTTCACCCTCTCCATTCTAGGTGCATCAAGCAGCTACTCAGACATGGCAGTGAGCTATGAACAGTGGCCTCCAGCACCAGAGACTACACTCAGTTACTACAACAGCCATCCAGGATCCAGCTACATGCCGGCCTACAGCCTCCCGATGACATCTGAATACGGCACACAGCAGCAGCAGGTCTTTGGAGATACAATGCCTCAGACTTATGTAAGAGAAATCCAGTGTATTAACATGTTGTGTCTGTAAGTGCGCAATCAGTCAAGTCTTAAATTACACCCTGCATTCCTTTTAGCAGGAGTGCCCTATGCCAGTCGCAGATCCCAGTATGGCTTCTTCTTGGTCACTTCTGGGTCCCAGTCAGACCACACAGCTGAGTTTTGGTTCATCGATGGATGCCACCAAGCTGGAAGAGGCCAGGATGCTGCTGAGCGGGATGGACTACAGCAGAGCCACCAGGCAGGATGAAGACGGAGACACGTGAGTGGTTCAAACAATTGCACATTTTCTTTCCTGATTCACCTAAAACCTCTGCTGCTGACTACAGTATACTGTGTTGTTTAAATGTGCATATATGAGTGCACAATTATAATCCTCTATAGGAGTTTTGTTTTCGGCTGCAAGCTAAAAGCGAGAGCCTCATGTGCAGTTTGACAATCTTAGAAAGATGTAGTGCACCAAAATATGTCAGTGAGTCAGCCACTAATGCTCAATGATTAGAAACTCAGATAAAATGGAAAGACAAATGCAACTGTGAAAAGGAATAGTGAGAAGTTGGTTGTGGCGATTACAACGATTTTCCAGCCTCGCTTGAAACTAATTTATCATGTGCTGTTGTTCTGTTAGCATCCTGCACATCTACGTTGCCAAGGGGCTCAGGGAGTGTGCCTTTGTTGCTGCAGAGAGGCTGCGGGATGTAGGCAGGCTTGATGCCAAAGAACACAAGGGAAAGGTATGACAAAGTGTGCAAAGTTCTGTTTCTTTATATCACAAACATTACACAGGATCATCATTTCTAACTTTAAATCGTGTGTGCTCGTGCAGACTGCTTTACTGGTGGCGGTGACGGCAAACCAGCCAGAGATTGTGCAAGATCTGCTGTCACTGGGAGCAGACATCAACGCCTGTGATGTTAAAGGGCAAACTGCTCTGCATCTGGCTGCTCACTATGGCTTACCTGTCGTTCTGCAGGTAAATAATCACTCAAATACTATAGCATGACTATCACAGCAGGGCAGAAAAGTTATACAGAGCAGACCCTAACAGGGATTTTTTTTTTTTGCAGGCAATACTGTCTAGCAGGCCGGCTGTCAACCTGGAGGCACGCAATTTTGAAGGTAATTTCATGTTTTACCAGTTGTTAGTACAATGTAAATGATGCACTAAATGCTTGGGGTGGTAATCACAGAGTAACTCAGAATTCACCGTGATAACGATAATCTCAAGATACAGAACTTAGGCAATAATCGATACATTGCAAGACAATCATCTGTTGATACATCACAATATCTGTCAACTGAAGAATGCAAAATACCACTGAAAAGGCCAAGTGCAGGAATTATGTATTTATTCACTGCAGTTTCAAAGAAGAAAGATGAAACAATGTGTCTTAGTGCCTCTTTATCACACACACCGACTGCATCATTCCAGTGTGCCGCCTGTTTTAATTAAAATATCGATATCTGATATATTATCGATATCCATATCTCAGGAGGAAGTATTACGATATATTGCTGTATCAATATTTTGTACCTCTGCTAAATAGCTGAAATCGTGATAGTACAACGACAGGCTCAAGGGGCTCTGGTTTCTCTTCTCATGCATTGATTTGCTCAGGACGGACTCTGCCGCAGATGCTCTGTCAGTCACAGATGCTCACTGACACTGCCTGATGTGTCAGTTCCCTTTAAGATATAATATACACATATATATAGAGAAAAACATAATTTTACACAAGATAATAGTACGTTTAATTTGGTCGCCTGTCGCAATGTTAGTTGTTCAACAATGAAGACTCCCATGATCATGTGGTACTCATGCCTTTTGTTTTCTTTTGACTGCGACACCCCAAGCGGCAGAAATTACCTACTGTGCCTTGAATTCGAATTCTACATGTGTCTCCTTTTTCACTTCAGGTATGACTCCCCTCCACTGTGCGGCCATTTCTCACAGTCTCACCATGAAGGCTTTCTCCAGCAGTGGGCTGGTTGATGTTAATCTTCAGAACAAGGCTGCAGAGAAGCTCAACTGTGTGCAGACGCTTCTCAATTACGGGGCGTCCCTGCTCAGCCAGGTACAGGATAGTTTTCCCCATTTTCTGAATGTCATATGAGCCATTAAAACACAAATGAATGGACAGATTAGTAACCGGTGGGTCAGCAATTAGCTACAGCAACATCAAAGTCTAGCATTCTAAACGCTGACCTTTCAGTCATAATTATAGTTCATAGGGGAAGTGCCCAGGGTTTATCTAACAATGATGATGTCATAGATCGACTTAGTTTCCCCCTCCCTACTCTCTCTTTTGTGTTTGACGCTTAACGTCTCAGTCTGACTTGTGGTTTTGTCTTGTGGTTACATTCTGTTCTTTCCATCACATCCAATTCTCCAATTCCAGGAAATCAAAAGTAACAAGACCGTGCTGCACTTGGCTGTAAAGGAGGGGAATGTTGATCTGGTGCGATATCTGTTCAGGATTCCCCTCCAAAACATGAAAGACTTTGTCAACTTGAAAGTGAGTCCCACACTGACGTGACACTCAGAACTGGATTTTAAATTATGCTTGTGTTTGCGGGTTTATGTGAATGTACAAACATCTGCGGTACTGTACAAACACCTGACTGTAAACCCTCTGAGTCATGCTGCATTTTCTCTATAGGCTCACGGCCACACAGCTTTACACATGGCAGCTGGTCTCCATGGCAACCCCCACCAGGCGGAAATCCTGCGGCTGCTGCTGAGCCGGGGAGCTGATCCCAGCATCCGCAACCTGGAGAACGACCAGCCAGCTCACCTGCTGCAGAGCGGCCTCCAGGGAGAGCAGGTGAGCTGCCCCATCATTTTAACAGCCAGCCAGAGACATACAGTCTCATCTCAGTTGTTATCGAGGGTAATTCATTTATCATCCTAATTTATCTTTTCATTTCCAGCTCAAGCTCATGCTGAAGAAACGGAGCGCTTCCTCTCGTCGACGTAACGTGTCCTTACAGGACCAGGAATGATTTGAACCACTTGTAATCCCCATTTAGAGGGAATGAGTCTTTAACATGTTGCCTCTGTTGACAAGGGGATTTATTGTTATGTTGTTTTGGGAGTCTCTGGCCTATATTTTGTTAACAAACTTGTTTATCATATTAATCTCTAGATACAGTTTGCATTGGATTATGGATCATGAATCTTAAATTACCTCTGATTTAGTGTCTGTAAAAATGTAGTGCTTTATTTATTTTTCCATGCACAGGGTGAAACATTTTACTCCTCCATCGAGCCGTTTTAACAAACTGCTCCTGCTGTTGTTTTATTTAAATTCTGACTGTTGGAGACACAATTTATGTATTTATTCTGGCCAAAAAATTGATATTTAACATTTTGAAATGAAAACCTTTAAATGAACAGAAATGAAAAACATTCCTCTACGCACAGAGTGAAGTATTATCTTCAAGAAGTAGATGCAACACTCAAAAAGCAATTTGCCTACAACAGTGACTTTAAATACTTTAATTACGTACAAATTTCTCATCTTGTTTTATTGCATAAGTTTAATATCAATCGTTTCTATAATGTTGAGCCAATGTGAAAAAAATAATATTAATTAATTACTAATTAATATAAATGAATGCTGTCTTATACATAAACTTTGGGTGTTTATTCAAGTTAAGGGGAACTTCTAAATAAACTAAATGTGTTTATTATTCAAGTATTATACAGAAAAGTCTTAGTTTCTGTCTCCTGTAATAATCTCAAATCTCGTAGTCAGATAATCCAGTTATTTAAATGTATTCACATTGACTCAACATGATAGAAACAACTTGAACTTGTGTAATAGAATTTAAAGGAACATTTATACTTAAAGGTGCATTATTTAAGAATTGGAGGACTGTCGAATTCCTACTCAAAACCAACGGGGGGCAACATATTACCAGAATAACCGCTAACTGCTGCTAAGTGTAGCTACCGTAAGCTAGTCAGCTCAGTTAGCTGTGCAGCTAGCGGTCCAAACTGGGAGCTCAGAGCACCGGGGAAGCACAGGAGCTTTGGACCAGGACAAGCTGGGGTCTATTACATAGACACCATTATGTCAAAACTGCTATTTCTTCACATCCTCTCGATGATTCTTACATAATGCACCTTTAAATTCACTGAAAGTCAATGTTTTAGGCTAATTGTTTTTGGCTAGTTATTTGTTTTGAGTGTATAGACTGTGCTGTGGAAGGTGGAGTAATATTCATTTTCCTCAGAGGCTACACTCCCAGGTTAATGTTGATTTCTATGAAATCGTTTAGTATCACCTCCAGGACAATGTCCCTGAAACCCCTCTGACCCTCTCGTCGAAAGCCCCCATCATGATAAGTTATCATATTGATACACTGAGTGATGGTTATGATTTCAGTCAGCATGTGTGCTTATGTTAAGAATGTGTGTGTTCAAAGTGAGAATAATCAATCCTGTAATTTAACTTTCTTTCTGTATGCATCATACTTTTGTGTGTAACATCAGGTATTTTCTATTGAGGAAAGAGAAACTTTACTGTGTAAAACTGTTATGTATTTGAAACCGATCGCGACAAAGAATGTTCTTATCACAGAGACATTACATGAGTAAGTGCGGTGACAAATTGTCTGACTAACTGTACATTTTAGTCATGAGTCATGAATAAAAGTACAACAACACTGTGTTTAAAAAGTTCCATCAGATTTTTTGAAGAGTCCCACTTAGATCTGGCTTCAGATATTACCCGGATGGAAAATACAACATCCCACTAGAAAGCTGTGTCAGTCACTTTTAACTTTTTATTTTTCAACCCCGACTTTCACCGACATTTACTGCCGTGACAGTGACCCTTAGTCACAGGTGAAATGAGGTCTGGGTTTGACTATACATTGGGTGATAAGTAAGCCTTTCACACGTGTCATCTTTTACATTAGACATTGTAAATTCCTGTCACAGGCACAAAGGAAAGATCAATGTTTTCATAAACAGCACGATGGTAATATGTTCTCATTTTTACATGTACGTCACTTTAGATCATTTAAAGTCACGTCATTATTAAACCAGACTTTTATAAGATTACTAAAGACACTGATAAAACCATGTTGTGTACAAGACCTTTATTTGAAACAGTGGTCTCATTGTTTTACAGACAACTATTTCATCTTTTTTTAAAGCTTTGCCGTCAGTAAAACAGAAGAAAAGACTGCTAATAATCCCCCCACAGCAACGCTTTAATACACATTACATCCATTTTATATTGCTAAAAGAATTTTCAAAATAAAATACTTAACTGGACATTGTGTGTCAATTTTCATTGAGATATTTTGTTTTGTTATATGTATCTGTTCTTATTGGTGTCTTCATTTTGCTGTCATGCTATTTCTTTCTTTAACGTCCCAGTGAGCTAAATATGAACAGAAATCAAGAGAAATAAAGGTAAATTGTTACAACTGATCAATGCATGCTGTTCTTTGTTTCAACTGGAGAGTTTGTTGTTCTATAAATATTATTCATGCCCTTAATTTAGAGTAAAATGTATGGAAGAGAGACAACAGTTGTTGCAGTTTATTTGATTGAACAACCTTATCATGTCTCATGGTTGGGAGTATTTTTCTTCTTTTGTTGTCTTAGACGAGCTTTTAGTCCCAACACTCTACTATACTGAGCAATCTAGAGATAGATATGTTGCTCACTAAAGACTTTTTACAGAAATCAATAGGAGACTCATTGAAACCAGGTTAGTTTCTTGATCATCCAGCTGGCAGAGGTATATCAGCCATAAGAGGAATGGCCATGGTGTGTGTTCGCTGGCGTGGCTCCTGTGACGACCTCCTCTTTGTCGAGTATATTCGCTGTTTCCTATACAGTTTGAGGAGGCACTGCAGAAGAAAAGGTGAAGAAATCAGAGAGAATTGCAGAGAAAAAAATGATCATTATCGATCGACTGATTGATTGACTTACCCTCTGTCTTTGGAATTTGGGTAACAGAGGAGCTGGAACTGCAAACAGAAATGAGGCAGGAAATGATTGTCATTATTTGTTTTAATTCATCGCATTTACTCATTATGAAATAAAGCTTGAAAACTGTGGCCACAACTTCAACTTGGAGTTGGATTTGATCAAGTGTATCCATTATCAGGGTCCAAAAGCAGTTGAAGCCACAGAGTTCTGAGGTTTAACTTTAGACCAAAATGCAGCTTTTTGTCCCGTTCAAACAGCAGCTCTCGTCTTTCTTCTTGTCTTGCCATACAAGCGGCATGCGATCAACTGAGAGTACACACTGCCCACTCACTACCAACACATGAGGAGTGTGACACATTTGTCAGAGCAAGCATTGAGATAAGGAGAACATGAAAGCACCGCCCACATGTGATTTGTCACACAAGGTTCGGCGTAAACTCTTTAATGTGTTGGAAGTGTGTTTTTTGGGGTTTGTGTATGCAGAACAGGGAGGGGGGGTATTTTAGAGAAGAGGCATCCAAGGCAGGGAGAGGAAAAAGATGTGGGAAACTCAGTTTTAGTCAAGAACAATACTGGAAAACATATTTTTTTTTCCACACTGGTCGGGTATCCCCTTCAAGTCAAAGTCATACAGCATGCACAGGCGGATCATCCACTGCTAAGCCTTGCACAGCAACTCTTACTTGGATGAGGATTTTACACATTTTGTGAATTTTTTACCTGTTTGAGGAATGATAGATTAGTTACATGGTAAAGGTGTTTATGTAAATGTGACAAAGCCGCTGTATTGAAGTGTTGTGTAAAAGAAACTTACTCAAGGCTATTAAAATGCCAGAGACAAACATTATAACAGCGAGGATAACCCCTGTGGTGCGCAGTGTCTCATAATCTACAAAGAACAAAACCGTACGGGACAAGCCCACTTGAGTGATGATGATCAACTTATACTGTAGTGAAAAAGTTGATATGTTAAACATATTGGTTTTTGTAATGAGTAGCTGGTGTAAATCTTACCATAATCAAAGTCACTTCGGTCTGGAAACATGTTTTCTGCAAAGAGAGAGGCTGGTCAGTTAGAAAGCTGAATGAATATGTACTTTAAACTGTGTGCAGCAAAGCGAGGTTTGCGGCTCTTCAGCTCTGCAGGCTTGGCTCCACAACTCCTCAGGAGGTTTTTTTTTTTTTTTTTTTTTACCACTGAGAGGAGCTCAATGCAGCATCTTTACTCAGCAAAATAAGATGCACCAGTGAAAAAGTGGGTTACAAGCCAGCAGCGGGATACAGGGGTGTCATCGAAACAGAGCTCGAGTAATAAAAAGTGTTTGAAAGATGATTTAGAGATCAAAAGACAGCATTTTTTAATGCAACACTGTTCATTAAGATTCCTGCAGTGATTTATTTGGAAAATAAGTGTGTTTCAGGCTACAGCCTTTGCCAGGTCGTTAGGATAACGGAGAGTCAATAATGCGGCTTGCATGCTGCTGAACCCTCACTCCCAAGTGGCTGAGCTGGCAGCTTGTATTTCTTGATGTTTTCTCTCTGCCATACAAGCCGGTCAAATTGAGAAAATGGAAAAACATCCTTAATGTTGTTTATTTGTTAACCCCAGTGGAGAGTTTGCTAAAGAACTTCCTTTGTTATGCATCAGGAGTAAATTGGCACTGTAGCAACAATGCAGCAGGCAAATTACCGACATAAAGATAGGGTATGAAGATAAATAACTCAAGCCATTGGTCAAAATTAATCACACATATAGGAACCAAACAAAAGAATAACTCAGACAATCACTAGGTAATTGTTACAAATGTATGTTACACCTTTAATTATCCTATGAAAGAAGAAAGAACAATCAAACCTGTGGTGGCCATGGCTGCACTGCAGAGATGTAGAAGCGCTCCGTCTCCCAGTTACTTAGCAGGTTGCTGGGTTGCAGTTTAAGGTTGGATCCAGCTGAACAGGACAGAAGGCAGAACTGCTTCAGAAGCCTCTCTGTGAACTCAGTAGGGACCCTCTGCTGGCAACAGTGAAACACTGCAATCACAGCAGTGGGGTGCTCCCTGTACAACGACAAAGCAACTGCCAGGGTGTGGACTACAGGAGCATAGTGGGTCACCAACAGTAGTGTAAGCAGCTAAACAAAGCAATCTACTGAGTGTCATACAGGCTTTTGTGTGCAAGTGAGGGTTGGAGGGTTTATTAGGAAAATTAAGATTTTTTTTATATATATATCTATAACGATTGTGTCTTTTGCTCCCAGATTTCTTAATGTGTCTTAATTATTATGCTGAACACGTTCTATCTATAAAAATATAAAAGTGAGCCTGCGAGCTCAAAATGCACCATTTTCTGTCTCCTCTCTTTTGTGCAGTGCAGTCAGCCCGCTCCTGCAACTCCAGGGAGAAAATACAGCCTACATATGCAGCTTTTCCATTAGCAGAGGCTGCCAGATTACTATGGTAGAGAATCAGCTAATGAACAGCACTGAACAGAGATAGGTTAAATTAACTATATTTCTTTAAAGACAGCCTTCTCCATGAGCTGCACGATGCAGCACATAAATCATTTACACGCTCGCTGCTGGTAGTTACTACTGCATGTGTAACTGAACTGACTGCAGCGTCAGCACAAGCGGGAGTGCAGCATAATAGAGGGGGGGTTCATTGGTCTGCTTCCAATGGTAGAGAACATTAAAAGAAAGATGCATGGAAACCAAGAGAGACATTTGGTTCAAACATTTGTTTTATTATTTTGCATCAATCTGAGAGTCACAAAAATACAAACGCTAATCACCACCATATAAAGTCGGCACATTATCTAGTAACAGATGATAAAAACATTTAAAAAACAAGAAAGAAAAAAGGAGCACAGTAACATTATGAAATCGAAGAAAGCTTCATGTGTTCATGGAAAGATAGCCCTCAGCTGTGATCAAAAGTATTTGCTGCCACCTAATGGCAAAAGTCAGGAACACTGTGAAGAAAAGGGAGAAGGTGAGTTTCATCTCATTCAGCTTCGTTTTACAGAAGAAAGAATCACAAGTTTGTGGGACACTTACCAGATCTCCACTGCACTTTGCCTCTGTCTCTATCAAGCTGTGGAAAGAGTTTTAGATTACTGTTACATGGAAGAAACAATAAAATGGCAGTGCATCAACTTGTGGGGCATTTAACAATCCTAGTTATTATTACAGAAGTCAGAAAAATACTTACCCCGTGGAACAGATTCCACATCAGGACCCCTGGTCCTAAAAGGAAAATTAACAGTTATTTAATGAAAGAACTGGTTTGTGCAACAAAATGTGAAGGCTTTAATCATTTTCCAGAAAACTTGAAGGTGTAGTGTGTAGGATTTAGGGGGGGGTCTATTGGCAGAAATCGAATATGATAATCTTGATAATGTAATTTACATAATCATGCTCTCATTAGTGTATAATCACCATAAACTAATGATTGTTGTGTTTTTGATACCTTAGAACGAGCTTTTTATATCTACAGTTTTCCATAGAGTCCGCCATATTGTACCGTCATGCTTCTACAGTAGCCCAGAATGGACAAACCCAATACTGGCTCACGTTTTTTGTGTGTTTGTAACTGTAAAGATGGAGGGGTATTCAGCTGGTTGAAATCGCCAACCTTACTGCTAGATGCTACTTAATCCTACTCATGGACCTTTACTTCTTTACTTTTTTTCAAAACAGATAATGGTCTGGTTTGTTTAATCTGATTTTTTCCTTAACTTACCTTGACTGCTCACTCTTCGAACAGGAACATTTCCGGGCTGTTTTGGGAGAAAAACACATGAAGAAAAAATTACACACGTCTAAAAATGTGACAAAAAGGGGCATGCAAAATTATATATATATATATATATATATTTATTTATTTATTTTTAAAAAAGTATGAAACTTTAACAGTCAGCTGTAAACCCCTAAGCACCCTCCCCCACCCAATGCATGAGAAGAGGAGGAGGTTCCTCCAGGCCTTGATAGGTGCACGAATACTCTTGAGCTTGTGCCAATGAGCCCATCTGGGCTACACGCCTTGGGAGGCCTTATAAGCTTGCAGCTTACTGGCCTGAGCTCAAGACTACATCAATGAACCTAAATCACAGCAAAAATCCTGTTGCCAAACTATACAGGAGCCAGCATGGTGAAGAACTTCCAACTAGTAGCATTAATATTATGTGCAAGTCTAAGATAGAGTTATGTGATTAAGATCCACTTCAGTTTGCCTCTCGACATTATAGACAGATGATGCAGTGTTTACATGATTAATGGTTTAGTTGTTGTCTTTACAAATACTCGTGGTTTGCATTCGCCTTTCACTAAAGGATGTAACTTATAGTAAAGCAGCCAGTTTGGCCCGCAGACAAGCTCTTTACATGACATGTGTGAGCAGTTATAGTATACTCGCTAAACTATTTGGTGTGCTCAACAAAATAGTTGGGCCAATGACCTACATACCCTCCAGACTAAGAATAAAGCTGTGAGCATCTTGAAAGCTAACACTCATCCATTATTTGCTCACTTTGACACTAGGAGGCGCCAAAGGGTGTCTGTTGTGATCAATAATGTTCTGTTTTGTTTTCAAAATCCAAACGCCTAAAAATAACATTTCCGAAGTTTCTGTTCTGTTTCATGCTCTGCCTGTAAGGCTTGCCGCTGGCCCCTGGGAGCATCTGACTTTTCACAAGTGGTTATCAAAACAAGCTCTTTCCTTGGTCAAACAGATGTTCCACTTTATGTACCATTTAAGGTCATATTACGTTGAAGTCTAATCACACATGTAACTTCGGAGTAATTTGTGAGTTCAAAATAGAAAATGTTAATTGAAATTTTGAGAATTGATTTTTTGTTAAATGCTTATGAATATACAAGTGTGTAAACAGACATTTAACAGCAAGAAAACATGAATAACTCTTATTTTATACTGTTAAATCTTTGTATTTAAAGTGGACATATTACACTTATTTTCAGTTTTATAATCTTATTTTGGGTTACTACTGGAATGTAGTCTGAGACGCTCTGTTTACACACAGTCTGCTCTCATTGGTCAGCTCAGACATGCCTGAGCCAGCACCGCTCAGCATGTCTCTGGTCGGCTCTGTCATTTTTTTCAGCTTCCACTTAGCTTAATTTCTCTCATGAGTATGGGGAAAATTATGCAAATGTGTGACGTGGCGACATAGTGTGATGTCATGAAGTCACGGAATTATAGACGAAACTGCTGACGAGGCGTTTCAGGAGCAGTGTTTTCTGTGGGAGAGAGGAGTTCCCAATGGCATAGACTTTGAGCTTTTTAACTTTGAAGACCATTTACATGTACAAGAACGTATACAACACACTGAAGGAAAGGACAGAACTGAAAACGCAAAGTAGATCTCCTTTAATGACCTGTCAATCAATCTAGTGGCGACAGCAGCTCGATTCTTTTCAGCTTTGTCAGTGTGGCGATCTGCTTACATTCGGATATCAGATTGTGCCTTTCAGAGACAATTTAAAAATTCAATACATTTATCAGCTGGTTTTTAGTTTAATGTCACCATTCGTATAGCGTGTTTCCTTCGAAAACGAAGCCTTACACTCATTTCTTCATCGAGAGCAGTTAGGAATCTTGACGAACAGAAGCTGAGAGACAGTGTGGAAGAGTGTGTGGGTCCAAATGAATAATTTATTGCTTGGTTTTGGTTTCAGGGCTTCCACCAGCAGTAACAGCATGTGCTGGCAGGTAGGAGGAGGAACCTTGGAAGGACACTGAGCGAGGAAAGGGGTGAAGTATAAAGGGCAAATAGCTGTGATACGTTGATACTGAGAGAGCTGAGTGCTGAGATTGTGCAAGAAGCGTCTGTGTGCCTCCCTTCCAGACGTCTGAGAGAGGGACAGTAGCCTACTTGTTTTACAGCAAAGTATGAGGTTAACTCACTCACAGTGTGGCGACACTGACCAGGCAGTAGTTGAAGGCAGTCAAACACTTACTGACAATGAGGGCGATACCCATGAGGAACAGTACCACTGCGAAGACCAGGCCACCGATTCTCAGAGATTCATAATCTGAAATGAAGAAAAAAAAAAAAAAAAACCTTTTTAGTTCTTGCAGAGATGAACAGTCACATGTGAACGTTTTGAGTTACAAAACACCACAAATTCAAAGGCCTTTTGTGAGGCGTTTTACCACATTTTAATTGAGGAGCAACATTGCAGAAAAGCCTTGCAGACTCTTAATGGTCATGTTGGGACACCACAGATTCCTGTGAGCTGCAATCACCAAAACTATGGTGAACTTAAACTCTGATGTTGTCTGTTCCAATGAGACTGGATACAACTCTGCAGGAGGAACCTTGTAATGTTGCATAACAGGCTCTGGGTCAGTCAGGGTCGGTATGTTTTCACCTGTGTCTGTTTGTTGGTTGGGGTAATTTCTATGTATCAAATTCCCAGCGACGTTTACCGTTTCAGTGCACTGATGTCATTTTAGAGATTGAAGTTCATTGTTAAACTGTAAAGTATCCTGCCTCTGTTACATATCTGTATACAGGGTCGGCATCGGCCCCAAAAATCCAGTATCAGTCGGACTCTAGTTTAAAATTTAAAGTGATACAGGGCTATTGAGTTTATACTGGATTAGGCTTGTTGAAGCTTATTAGCTAACAAGATGGCAAATGACTGTAGGTATACCAAATCAACAGTAGGAAAATCATAATCATATTAAAACAATGTTTTTTTAAGTGAAAAACATGCAAAAATGGTATACCGTCTCAAAGTTGCTTCATCAAAGAGGGCTTCATCAATTCTTTAGTGCAGTGTTATTCAACCTTTTTGACTTGTGGCACTTTAAAATAAAGTACTTTGACTAATGAGTAATTTTCCCCTCTCAGGTTGTTTGAGGATTTTAGAGGCTCGAGGAGATGAAAGTACCCAGAACTTAACACGAACGAAACCAAAAAAGATAAAAGTCAAAGAAAAACGAACATGAAATTTACATTTTGTCTTACTTAACCCTGTTAATATCTTGGGAACCCCTGAGGAATCCTGACCCACGTGTTGGGAGCCACTGCTTTAGCAATCTTCCCATAGACTGGGAAGGAACATGACCAAAAATGATCTACTGCCCAAATAAAGTGAAAAACAAAAAGTACTGAATTGATGGTAGGTATTCATAAAATATCAGCTTTTGAGCAGTTCTTTGCACTTTTATTTTAAAATATCAGCTTTTGAGTGTTTCTTTGCACGTTGTTGGATAAACTTAAAATCTGCTCTACAACACAGGGGACAGGATTAGAAATATCTGGGACTAATCCAGAAGCTTGGCCTTTGAGGTGAAACTTTTCCATCACTTCTGGAAAAGCAAGTGGAAAATGCCAACTCGTCTCGACCTCCCAGATGTTTCCTGTGTCAGTGTCATTTAAAAGACCACGTTCATCTGCTCAACACTCACCATACTGAAAAGCGCTGT
The DNA here is from genome assembly GCF_965226575.1 of Pagrus pagrus. Classification (NCBI taxonomy): domain Eukaryota; kingdom Metazoa; phylum Chordata; class Actinopteri; order Spariformes; family Sparidae; genus Pagrus; species Pagrus pagrus. The sequence continues at coordinate 17,364,221 of NC_140191.1, forward strand.
CATAGTCCGCTGGAAGAGAACAGAGAGAGGAAATAAATGAGAAGCAGATTTACCCACTGACACACTTCAGAGAGTACTCATGATGTGACAGCTATTCAGCAGTTTTAAGGCTTCAGTCATTCATCTAGTCATTAGCCAGTTTGAGGCCAGTGCCAATTTACATGCCAGCTGAAAGCGAGTGTGCAGCTTATCTTAATTTGACTTTTCTAAGCTTCTGTTCAAATAATACCCACCTTTGTCGTTATCTGCCGCTGAAGCTGTGAAAAAGGAAGCAAAATCATTAGTCTTCATGAGGCATTTACATGGTGGTGCAAGTGCTTGTCAGCAAATGGAAAATATGGTGGTACTGGCAAATTCACTCTCGAGATAGACCAACAAGGCAAGTATCAAACTATCAAACCCAAACTTGTTTTTATTATTGATAAATCTGCCAATTATGTTCACGATTATTTAGTCCATAAATTGAAAAAAAGGCCAAAGTGACATTTTCAAATTACTCATTTTGTCCAACCAACAGTCCAAAACCCAAAGACTCTACGTTTACTCTCATAAATGACAAAGAAAAGCAGTCAAATCTTATGTTTCAGAAGCTGTTTGACATTAACTGATGACTGATGTTGACTGAAAAACTCTTTTTTTCGATAGACTAATTGATTAATTGACAAATTGATCCTTATATGTAAACCCATGAGTTTATGCGTTATATTATCCTTTAAGAAAGTAATAGTTAATAATATATTCTGCAAAAAGATCCCAACTTTCATGATAAAAGAATCACTTGCTATTTTTTAAAGCAGACCTGTTCCTAAAGTGTTTTATAACGGTTCTTATTCATGTAAAAAATCTTGGAAGTTAAAAGGTCAAAGTCAGCACCAACAGAAGCTCCACTCTCCCACAGAAAACACTGCGTCACACTTGTGTCATCATATTACATCTCCGTATCACACATTTGCATAATTTTTGCCTAGCAGCTAGTTTGGCACAAAGAGAATTGATTGAGTATTTGATTGGTGATTGGTATTTGGAAAGGGAGCCCGAAAGGGACAGGATCTAAAACACAGCCTTTCAGAAAGAAGGGGGATACCATGCTGAAGCTCTTGACAGTATGAGGATACTGACGTGTCCTTTGAGCATTAAAGCATCTAAACCTATTCTAGTGCTAACCCAAAATAAAATTATGAACCTGAAAATGAGCATAATGTCTCCTTTTAGACCAAATCTTCCAGAATAGTCACATTCTCCACAAAAGAGAAATGATGCTTCTCTCCATACCTTTGCTTAATTTCTGTGTATTCATTGTTTTGCTCTATGTTATCTTGTGCGTGTTTGGGATGTGGGAAAGTGCAGCCCCCTCTGCTCTATCACATCTCTTCTCCCATGTGGAAAAACAAATTGGCCGGGTTCATGCTCCAGTCTTTTAAATCTTGCTAGAAAGCATACTGTACTCAAGCTGAATCGCAATTTCTGCCTTGTGTTCAGTGATATCAAGAAATGATTAAGAAATAATGAGAATAATTAGAGAGACAACTTCACTTGGTCTGATGATGAAAACACATTGTTTATATGAGAAGCCATGTTAGGACTGAGCGACCTTGGAGTGGCACACTGGAGGTTTCACAAATACTTTTCTACTCGTGCCAGACAACATTCCACATCATTAATGTGTTATTTCTTACAGCTCTCATTAAAATATTCAACAGACTGTGAAGAGCGTTTTAAATGTCAGACAGTCCTGGTTGTTGTGTTATTATGTATACACTTTTACGACTGATGTTGAATACAGATATATGATAAATCTGTTCAATCAAGTAAAAAAAAGTGTAAGTTTGACTACTCCAACAGCTCATCAAAACAAGCTTGATGCTAAATTTGACAGATTTTTCTGGCAAACAGTGAAAGAATCATGCCGCTGATGTATGTGATTCAATACAATCTGACATTAACTGTTACAAATGAGTACGATGCAGCTGAAACCCTGAGCCGAATTGTTTTTTTTTTCCACTCCAAATCCCATTTACTGCGGAGCACGAGTTAACTTTGACCTCATTATCAAGCATTAAATACCAATGTTAGTCTCGAAAACACATTTTTCCAGATTGGTGTTGACAAGTCTTTGAAAATAAGGTCTGACTCCGACAGACCGAAGCGTCAGAGGAGATAACAAACCCCCCCGTGTAGGCAAATCAGCTTCACATCAAGCTCAGCTGATGACATGCAGGGCACACAGAGGAACGAACCGAAGGCCAGACCCTGCATTAACACCGGAAAACTTGGCAGTGGTCTGAATAAATGATTACTCAAACTGCAGTATAAAGAAACATTTACACTACTCCGACATGGCCTTTTGTCACAGCAAAACACTGCCATGAAATGATTTAAAATGGAAAATACATAAAGTAAATCACACTGAAAACAGTATCACTTTTAATGCTAACAATAAGACAAGGCACTTTAAACACATTTGACCAGCACATGGCAAGCAGCCATACCACATGAGTAAGCAACGGAAGCCAGAAATCAGATGGCCATGCACTGTCAGCGACCATGCAGGAAAACTTACCAAACACTTCCCTGCCAAACGCTGATCCTGTTATACAGACAGGAGGAACTTAAAACATAACCAAAGCTACAGAAAAAGGGGAAGCAACTGAAGCACGCACAGGTCGGTTTCAAAGAGGATATGATGTGAAGCCGCTTAGTGAAAAGGGATGCTCACCGAGTGCAGGAGCCAGCCACGAGCTGAATGCCACCAACACCACAAGATCCATTGTACCTGTTGATGAGAAACAGCGATGAAGATTTATGAAGAGGTACATAACAATTAAGAGCAGTAATAAATGTCTTAATGCGATGTAGAGGCTCGGTTCTGTCCTCACATTTTGGGGTCCTTGCTGTTTTATGAGGGTAATGACCTACAGTGACAGGAAGTTGAGGCTCTTCTCACGTGATTTATAAACTCACTGACTCCCTTCAGACTGAAATAACCAAACTAGAATATAGAGATGTTCTGATACCATGTTTCCTTCCCAACGATCTGATTACAGTGCTTTCAAATATACTGTATACACATAGTTTTATTATTACTTAACAGCTCTATACTAACCTTATATGGATGTGAAATGAATGCAATCATTGTTGAATGGCCTAGCTCAGGTTGCATGCATCAACATACAACTTTCTTTCATTATTATCTAGTTTGACAGTTAAATGTTAGTTTGCAGACTTGTGTTTGAACTTTCACAGGTCACTTGCCGTTTATAGATATTGGCTACTTGTGAAGTAAAAAATCTATTCTGGGGCTAGTAAATCACATGATGTTGGATCAGTGCAGTGATTTGCATAATCACAGATACCCAGTCCAGCACTTAAGGCAGCATCAGACACATTTCTGGTATTCTAACCTCCCTACTAGGATAACGAGTGAAACTGCCTTGCGAACAGAGAAAAGCCTGTGTTCAAAAATCCTCAGCAGCCCACCTCTAATACCTCTCAGAGCCTACCAAACAGCCAGTTCAGGTTACTTAGGGCGAGTTGTTGTTTCCCAGAGCAGTCGTGGATCAGAAATGGGAGAACATGCTTTACTCAATATGATATTATTAAACGGGCAAAAGGAGTAGTCCAAAGCGAAGCAGCAGAGGCTGAGATACCCTGGTTTTTAGCCCTGTGTGCAGGCCAAGCTCCAAAAAACACTAAACCCCATAATGCAACAGAATAAAGTGTTTCATTACTTTTCAGTCGTCAGTAAGCCCCCTCAGGAGCCACAGAGGATAAAATACTGTTCTCACAACACGCTAGTAACGAGCACACTGAACTTCAGCGGAGTGTCCCTTTAATGAGACCACACCACACAAAGCTCCTTCTTGACTAGACACTTCGTAAATGGATCATTCACGCTATCTGAATACGTGTCTTAATACTATGGCCTCCTGACTCTTGGTAAGTGAAGAGGGTCTATTTCAGGCTCAGCAAATGGCGCTTGGCAGTCGAGGGGTGCAAGGCAAGGCTGGTGTTAAGTTGCATGTGATATTTGGTCAGTGGGTTTGGATTTGTTTTGCTGGGTTGTCTAATCTGGAGCACGAACCTCCTTGGGGCTGTTTTTCAGTCCAAATGTAATCTGGGACATTCTCTGAGGTTCTCTTACACGCACATGTTTACAGGCTGAGGTTCCACTACCAGACTCGTGACTGGGCTCAAGAGCTGCAGGAGGACCAAGGGGCACGGTGCATGGTTGCAGTGTTGTTCACTTCACAGCCGCGTGATAGAAATGAAAATCCAAAGACGTGACAAAAGAAATGTAATGCAGGTAGGCACAGCTCCACACTGAAAATCTAAGCCATGGAATAAAAAATGTTTTGCATTGCAAAGATCAAAGCCTACGTTAGCTGGTTCCCCTCCTTGGCCCTGAGCACTGCTGGGGATTCATGCATGACTAAAGTGGGGGGTGTGAACATGGAGCTGGAGTGGAGAGAAATGAACAGTTCAACCCCCAAGCAGGATTAACAACAAAGGCCTGCCAATCAGCTTTAATCAAACAAATACATGGGGAGTTATTCCAACAAGAACCAATCCAATAATCTTGTTTGTTAGCCTTCTGAGTGATGCAGGGGAACATAATGGGGAGGCAGGAAAGACACCCATATAACAACACACAACAACAACAAAAACATTAATTGCCGTGGATTATAATAAAGTGGGAGGAACAGGAACAGTTTGTGATCTAAAATAAAATGAGGATCGCTTACATGAACCCTTACAGGTAAGCCCATGTGACAGTGCATTCACACATCAGCACTCAGGTGCAAAAAGCTCCTTCAAATTAAGGGTTTTGTTCCTCCAAAACAAAAGATGAGACACACACAGGCCTGTGATCAGTCATACTTGGGCGCATGTGACTCATTTTAACGAGGGTGATAAGTGCGGGAGAGAGTCGTGTTTGCGAGCTTTTAAATACATTTTATAAACAGACAAACAAACAAAACAAACAAAGTGTCAGGCAGGGCCCAGCGCGCCACGGAAAAATGAAAATGGAAAACGTAAACAACAGACAAAATACGCAACAAAAATGCAAAACCAAAACCAAGGCTGTGTGGGCAGAAAAGCGTTGGATTCTTGTAGGTAATTAGGCTGAATGACCACATGTTCACTCAGACACTGTTGGAAGTTGGGGGTTGGAGGAAGTCTTGTGAATGCGCTGGTTTATGAACAAGAAACGGAGAAAACCTGCAGACACAAACTGTGTTCTGCAGCTCTGACCTGCACATTTCAGCTGTGCGAGTCTAACGTGTCCAGCCGCAGCGTTGTGGCAAATGTATTTAAGCAAATGCATTCACTTCATCAACAAAATGTGGACGTTTAAATGAACTTACCGTGCATCAGCCTCCTGTTAACTCTAATCTAAGCTGGGATCTGTCTCTGCCCTGTGAGCCGAACTTTGCCTCAACTTGAAGAAAGTTTCCTACTTGTTACTGCAGCCAAGGCGAGAAAATATGTAACGCTAAACTTTCTGTTTTATAAGAAGCCAAAAAAGTCAAAACACACGTTGCATTCACAGGAGACCCTTCAGCACTCAGCTGTAGCGAGTAAAGATCTGTTCTTCCTTGGTCTCTGCTCAGGAATGAGAGACGCACAGAGAGGGGGGCGGGGTGCAAGTCCCAAAATGATCCTGTGCTGCCCTGCTCAGAGGTAAACAACAGAGAGGCAGCCACAGAACAGGACGCCTGTTCCCCTCTGGTTTGGTGCCTGCATTGATAATAAAACATGATTTCCTAATGACCTGTAACTCAGGCTCATTTCCCCACCACAGCCAAATATAAGAGTCACAGGCAGACAAACAGAGGGCTTGTTGTGCTGTGATGTGATTTACAGGCTTCTGGAGAGTGAGTGCAGTGAAGTGAAAGTATAAACACTGGTGCACTTTCACGGCCAGTGCAGTCTGTCAGTGAGACAAGTTTTCTCTCAGCTACATGAAAACTGTCTTCCCGAGGTCTCCTCCTCACCAGACTGCCAGATCTCCCTCTTCGCTTAAAGCAGATACAGAGCTGAGCGTGCTAGGCTTCGATGGCACCAGGTTTCGTCTCAATACAGTTGTGTCACACTGATATCCAGGGTGTTATCTGTCTACTGTTGTGGTTAGTTAGCAGTAGATATTCATGGCATTTTGTTATTGCACTACTCCTGCACCAAGGACCTGTGGCACCTGTGTGTAAACTTAATACATTAAGTTTACACAGGATTTCTTCTTCATTCACCAGCTGTGTTGCATGCAGAAGACTTAAGAGTCAGCTACAAGAAACTTTCATTTAGTGTTGATTCCTTTTGAAGTAAATATTGATTGCAAGTGTAATGGTGGTAGAAAAATGACATCAGTGTGTAGATTGGTTCCCTGTAAGCCTTGCTTTCACTATATTATACAGCCTGTCACTGGGCTCGATTTTTCCTGCAAAATTAATGTGGCATTATGGCACAAAGGAAGTGACTGTGCCACTGCGCTACTGAAACAGGAAGAGGCATTGTTTTCCCTGTTCGCTATCCCTAAATAACAATGCAACAACTGGAATAACTGGAAAGCGAAGAGGGAGAGTTATAGAAACCGAGGTAAAACAAGAGTTAATGCACAGCGGTGTTGTGTCAAAGTCTGTTCCTTCACTAATATGTGTTTCCTCTTACCACTGGGACTTAAGATGTTTCAAAACCGGCATTCTTTCCACTAGATCATTAAGAAACAAAACCTGCCCACAATTTGATCCTGTTCACATGGTGGCCATTTTCCTCTAAAGTTGTAAGAAGCAATAAATCTGGGCTACTTTTTGGGAAAACATCACATTTGAAAACCCATTAGCTAATGTTAGCATTCAACGGTTAGTGTTTCACTTCCAGGCTGAAAGAAATGTGTCCAAGGTATGTGTTGATATTTTTGAACTAATTTATGCCTTTCCTAACTTGTTACACTATCAAACAGTCAAGTTAACTAGTGGTTGAATGCTAATGTTAGCTGTTGTCTGACAGAAGCTAATGAGTCATCAAATATGTGGGTTTACCTTGCAAAATGGCCCAATGCCCCTCCAGATTTTCACTTTCCATTGTATTTTCAGTCAATGACATGTCAGATTCTCTGTTTATGCAGCTTAATCCAGAACACAGCAGTACCAGTTGAACTTTCTACCCTGAGCGTGATGTTAGAGGAAAATGGCCGCTGTGTGACTATGGTCAATTTATTTTTTACTTTGGACAGTAGCCAGGCTGCTAGTGGTAGTTAACACTGTGTTTATGACAGAGGTGCCAACAGGTATTTCACAGGGAAACGTTAGGAGGGGGGGCGGAGTTCAAAAGTTGTCTTTTACTGGCTTAACAAAGGTGTTATCTGTTTGTATCTATTAGTGTATCCATTTGCAGCTATGTATTAACTGTAATATGAAGATGGTGAAACAAAAGTTAACTTTGTTTTAGTGTCATACCACCAGACTACGGAGCAGCTTCTTTTTTCAGGCTGTGAGACCCTTCAATTCATCTTCAGCTGCAAAAATAGTTATTTAATAGTAATTTTATGACTTATCGAGCCCAGATAAGTCGGAATCTGACCCGGTGATAGGAATTAAGAATAAATATAATAGAGCCAATATATAATAGCCAATATTCTCACTGATTGTCTTGTTTGCCAATAAAGGTCATATAGAGGTATCAGTGTTCAATTGAGACTGTTTCATAACCAGTTAAAAACTCCGTGTAGTATGTTTAGTTTAGACTGGCCGACAGCAAGTACTCTAGAGATTCTTGTGGAAGTACAAATGACAATCACTTGGTATGATGAACACGTATTTATTAGTCAGAACAGCAAAGACAAGTTTTGTAAAACACACATTTTTAAAACAAGGCAAGTATAATAGGACAGATACAGTGTAAAAGACAAGTTGCTTGAGGCTGTTCTGAGGAAAAAAGATGCTATAGTTTACTCCTCCACTAGGTGGAGATGTTGGTCAAGAAAGGGCTACATTTTTTCTACCACTCCAAGGCAAACAATAGAGGACCAGACTGTCTGTAAACAACCACAACCACAACCATTTCACGAATCAAGAGAAAGTACTGAAGTGTGATGAGCAAGACTGGCTGTAAACAAGAATAACTTCACATTCATCTTCATCCTGTTTAATGGGGTTAAAAAACACAGATGTAAGTGCATTGTACAGCTGTTTAATTCATGAGGAAATGTCAGTTCATAGTTTTTTTAGTTTTTTTTTTAGAGGAAACAACTTCAGTTTTTACCTTTGCACCAGATGCTTTCTATTGCCGCAGGACCAACATCTCTACAGGCCACTGAAATGGAAAGGAAAATTGCAGTCAAAGGGCACTGGAGCAAAGTAAAGTCATGTTCGCTCAGGCACAACAGAGATTACAAGCAACACTTCTGAAAATTGTATTTTTAAAGGCATATGCAAACACTCAGCGGGGGCAGGTCTGATTCTTGGGGGTATTTTCTTGTTTTTTTTTAGAGTGATGAGAAAATGCCTGTGAAAAGACAACGACGTTGAATGAAGAGAGGAAGGGGGATTCACAAACTCAATTCTCAAAGGGACTGACTTAAGGCTGAACACAGAACTAAAGATGAGGGCTCAAATTAATATTGCACCCAGATGAGTCTTAAGTGTCCTTGGATGACAAGCAGTGATTGGATTGCAAGCTTGGTAGCTTTTGATGGCCATGCCTGTCAGCCTCACCTGCTTTTTAATCAGTAATTACCATAGGGGATTCTCTGGCATTTCTTAATTAAATTGGACCAAATGCAATTAAAAACCACACTCTCATTCCTTTAAAAGGGCTCTGTGGAGTCCTTGTTTAGTTCTTGCTGTTAAGAGAATAAGCGGTTGAATGGTTGTAACACCGTCCCATCTCTCGCTGATCTGTACTTGATTATTTCAGTGGTCAAATTAAGTTTGCTGTTTGCATAATAAAGGGCGAGGGAGAGTTCAAGCTTAAAACTTCCACTCTGGTTGGAATTGAAGGTTAAAAGCTTGGATGAGGAGTCAAAGTTGTTATGTTATTAAAACAATTAAAGTTAACATCGGGAGTTGGGGAACAATGTGATGAGAGCATGTGGTGAGGAAGATTATCATTACCGTAGACCTAAATATATATCTGCGTCTGTTGTATTTACACAGAGGGAATGTTGCGCTGTGCCTTTCAAACACTCACCAACTAGAAAAGTCCCCAGCGCTCCAGGAGCCGACAATCACAGACACATCAGTGGTGATTTTCCCATCGGCAGTCTTCATGTCATCTTTGGAGTTGTTATTGTAGTTGCCACAGGCACCACACATTTTACCAGACAGGCTACTGTCAATAATGACGGTGACCTCCTGTGAAATTGAGTAGGTGACCCGCACAGCAGACGCCCTCTCGATGATCACAGACCTCTCAGAGATTTGGACTGATACATCACTCGTCACTTTGCTGGGAAGAGACACTTTCCTGCCATTCACCTGGAGGACGTGAAGACAGGGAAAGAAGAGAAAAAAAAAATCAATTGAGTTAAAAAAAGAAATTCATCAAAATGATTACTTTCATGGTGAGAGATTGCTTCCAGCTTGTCTCACCCAGGTTGCGTGTTGGCTGTTCACCGCGATGCTGGTTTCCTTGAAGTACACATACACAGTGGCAACAGCAGGAGATGCACCTTTATTGCAGATCCTGACATCCACAACCACACGGAACCACAGCTTAGCCGTCTCGTCGCACAGAGACGCCACTTCAAATGCCCCTTTAGCCCCTATCGCTCCAGACATGCCATCAAAGGAGGTGAGATGGCCGACGTGACTGACACTGCATTGGCCCTGTTTGACGTGGCAGCCTCTGACCCCGTCTCTTACACCACAAACCTCTCCACTGGCACAGGACAGCTTTTCACACTTCACCAGCCCAGAAGCCTGGCACTCACACTTGGACTTGCAGTCTTTGTCCACCATTATTTGGCCCACCTGGAAACATTACATTTTGTAAATTGTTAAAGCGACCCCCAAAATCAAAAATACACATTTTTCTTTTATACTGTTGGGCTAAAGATCGTTTTGGTGTGAGTTGTAGAGTTTTGGAAATATTGGCAGGTGAGATGTCTGCCCTCTCTCCATTATAATGAAACTAGATGGCACTCAAAGCGACAGAAACTAAACAAAACAAATACATTTTAAATAAACTCAACAGCAATGTCTCTTTCCTAGGAATCATGTTGCAGTTACTTAAGATAACCCACAGACCTTTTTGGGAGCAGTTTCATAAAGGGACTATTTTCTTTCCGTATCACCGCGCAGAAGGAAGTGTGCATCCGCTCATGGACGAGCGGCTAGCTAACTAAGCTAGCTCACGTTACATCTCAGCTAAGCAGTACCCCATTAACGTTTACATCCTGTGCTGTCACCAGAAAGAAGGAGAAGAAACTGCTCACAACAAGGTCTGTGGATTATTTTGAGTAAATGGGTCATGATTTCTGGAAAGAGACACTTCAAATGTAGTTTTTTAGTGCGTTGAACACAACAAGCTGAGTGCTTATAATTTCTTTATTCAGGTTAGTAAATATAATCTTTAACATCTGTATTCACCTGAACATTCTATAACAAGAACAGCAAATAACATTTTTCACATGCTAACTATTTTCTCATGACTCCCTTTCAGTTGTAGCGCAGCTACTATGAATGAGAACAAAGTAAACAATCTGAGAACAGTTTTACCGTTAGATATCTGCCAGCGTGCACACACCCACAGTTTTCCAAGGGAACACATTGGATGCCGTCAGAAACAAAGCCGGCGTCACATTGGCATCCTTCAAAACAGCTTTCGGAACATGTAATCGGGGAAATGAAGCTTGCGCATGTCCCATCACAAGTTTGGGCACACACCTCATAGTGGCTGTTTTGAGGGCAGGAAGCAGCTACAAGAGAGAGAGACATTTGCTAGACTTTTTATCTGCACCTGAAATGTAAAAAAAATAAATACAAATAAATGAAAAGTTCTTAGCTAAAATACTGTTGTGTGGAACTTACGGCAGAAGGAGTTGCTCCTCCATGGCTGCAGCTGCACTCCTGCGTTCTGGCAAGCCAAAGCGTAGGCCTGGACACTGTCGCACAGAGTGTCTTTCTGGCCGCCCACCGCACAAACATCAAACACACAATCAGACACATATGCTGCTGGGTCAATTTTTTTATGGCAGGCTTTGAATGGCCCGTTTGGTGCACTCATGATGCCACAGGAGTCAGGTTTTCCGTACAAGGTAGCCTTGGCTTTGTCGCATACCGGACACTGGCCTCCACAGCCCCCACACACATGCCCTGGCAAGTCCACCACCCATGCCTTACCGAAGTCATCGACATTATTTGTTATTCTGCCATTGGGAAGTCTGAAGTCATCCCTGCTCTTCTTGTCATAGTCGCCGCAAAGACCACACATTTTACCCTGGTATGTTGAAGGCACGATCACCTCGACATAATAGACAGTGTCATATAGGACTATCAGTCCAAAGTCTGTCCGGACCATTATGTTGCGACCTTCCTGGGTGACTCTCAGGCGGCCATTGTCCATGGAGAGAGGAAGGTTTAGAAGTTCATCATCCACCTACAAAGAGGAGGAAGGAGAACAGAATCATTGTGAGGAAATACATAAACATGCACAAATGAAACCACACATGTGCTTTGAATGTTGTTAAACTCACAATAACTTTCCATGGCACTCTCTGCTGGATGTAAATGACATATCCATAGACTTCCACTGCAACCGACTTGGTAACAGCCACTTTTCCGTTTCCATACTTCTCATTCCCCTGAGTTACAGTGAATGGAGTCAGATAGCCTTTGTCATCATCGCAAACCTTGGCCAATACATAGACACAGGTACCCTGGAAATCAAACCTCCGTCCATCAAAGGAAGTGTAATGAGGGTCACCCGAAGCCACACACTTGGCCTGCCCCTCAGGGTGGCAGCCTTTCACTCCATTTACAAGCTTACAGGTCTCTCCTTTACGGCACTTGGCCTTTTGGCAAGACACCGCACCATTCTCTCCGCAGATGCATTCCTCCTGACACTCGGTTTCAGGGTAGAAGACTTCTCCTCTCCTGTAGTAGTGACCATCGTAGGAGCAGCCACAGTCTCTCACAGGCACGCAGGTATCCCCGCTCAGCAGGAAGCCCTCGTCACACTCGCAGCCTTCTGTACACACCCTGTGGCAGGTGGCAAGGGAGGTTAAGCTGGCACAGGTGTCTGGGCAACCCGTAGCACACAGGGTATAATGACTGTTAGCTGGACACTCCATTGCTGTAGGAAATGATGAGAAGAGGGAGAGAAAAAAAAGGTGAAAGCTGAGAGAGATGTTTTGAAATAAGATTTGAAGAGAACAAAAATTAGTCAGAACACAATCCCCAACTCACGACAGAAGTCAGCTCTTCTCCAGGAGTAGATGGCGACTCCTGCGCTCTGACAGGCAGAGGCGTAGACTCCCACAGCATCACAGACTGATCCGTGGTGGCCATGGTAATGACAGGCATCAAACACACAGTTCTCCAGGTAGGGAGCAGGGTCCACATGCTTGAAACAATCTCTGAAAGGCCCTGCCTTGTCAGCGATAATACCACAGTGCTTCTGGGCTTCGTACTCTTTCCTCTGGGAGTCTGAACAGGCCTGGCACCATGCCCCCTGGCAGACTGATGAACAGCCTGGTACGAGAGCCACCTGCCAGCTCTCGCCGAGCTTGGCTCCATTATTGGTGGTCTGGCCGTTCCGCATGGTCAGGTCATCCTGCGCTTTTCCATTGTAGTTGCCACACAGGCCGCAGACCGCTTCCTGGTAGTTGCTGGGCAGAGTAACACTCACTGTGCTCCGCCAGTCAAAGGTCACGGTGATACCAGCAACTGTCTCCACTACAGCCGTCCAGCCACTGAGAGACACTACCAGCTCATTATTGTAATCCAGCGGTAACGAAGCAAGCTGCCCATTGAGCTGAAGAGTAGAAAATGAGGGAGGGAGGAATATTTTTAGGAGATTATAGATTTAATAATTCTGCCGTCCTTGCTAATCCGTTCTAATGTGCAGTTAAATCTTAGTTTAATTAAGTCTGCATGGATCAAAATTTGAATATGCAATTAAATATATATGCAGAAGAGCATGAGGGATGTCAGAATTAGCACAATGACAGAAGGCATTATGATCTACTCATTTGAACGAGGCCCAGAGTATTTGTCTTGTTTTTATTTTTAATACTGTAACTACATGCTGTGTCCCATTTCTAGTATATCCAAAAATACACATGAAAAGTGCCAGATTACTTATTGAATCTTTCATCAAATCACCCCATATGATTCACATTATCCATACCTCCGCATCCATACTTACCAGGACCCTGTAGGGGTATTCTCTGCTGATGGTGAGGGTGATGTCATATATGGAGAACTTGACAGTCCTTGTGTAGGACACGGCCTTGCTTCCCCGGTGGTCGTTCTGCACAGTCACCTTGAAAGGCACAAGCCCAGGCTGCTTAGAGCACAATCCCACCAGCTGATATACACACGTGCCCTGGAAGTCAAACCTGCGGCCATCAAAAGTCCGGTAGTGCGGGTCACCTGAGGCTGAGCACGTAGCGTGACTAATGGGTCGACAGGCACGCTCTCCATCCACTACGGTGCACCTCTCCTTGGCAGAGCAGGATGCCTCGCGGCAGGTCACCATGCCCAGGGTCGTATCACACACACATAGGCGACCACAAGCCTCATCAGCCCAAAAGTGCTGGCCTGGCTTGTAGTAGCGGCCCTCATAGGAGCAGCCGCATGTTTTAGCAGGAACGCAGACACCAGCGCTGAGGACGTAACCCTTGTCACACACACAGGTCTCCACACAGGCACCCTTACAGGTCTGCTTCTCTTCAGGGAATGGGCAGGATGTCTGGCATGGGCTGGCACAGTCTTCATAGTGGCTGTGACGCTGACAATTCATCGCTGGATAGAAATTGGATTTAAAGGAATTAACCAAAAAAGAACATCAATATTTGATTGAAAACTTTGATTAAAATGAGCAAATGAGCTTTTCGTAAATACTCACGGCAGCCAAACTTCTTCCTCCAGCCCAAGATTATTACTCCCTTATCACGACATTGCTCACTGTAGGAGGCCAAAGCCTGGCACAGCATCTTTTTGTCTCCCTTATTCATACACACATCAAACACACAGCTGTTCATGAAGGCCTCGGGATCCAATTTTGCATGACATTTCCGGAACACACTATTGGTCTTGGCTGTGAGGGCACCGCAGAAAGCCTCAGTCTTATAGAGCTTCATCTGGCTATCGTCACAGTTTGGACAGTTTTTCTTACACGTGTCCCAGCATGGATGGTTCTTATCCTGCTCAGGTGTTTGCCAGCTCTTGCCCCATTCGATCACTGAGGAGACAGCTTTGCCGTCTGGATTCTGGAGCTCATCGCGGTGGTTACCGTTGAAGTTGCCACACAGACCGCAGACGCTGCCGTAGTAACTACTAGGCAGCCTGATGTCCAGCCTCCAGTTCCAATCGTAGGAGACGACCAGGCCAAAGTTTGTCTCCACCACTGCAGAGTGACCACGCTGAATCACTGACACCTCACCCTCACCCAGGTACACAGGAAGATTCAACTGCTCCCCGTCCACCTTAAGGGAATAGATCAGAACAATGTATATAATGCACTCACTGAAGCACTACAAGTCAAACACATCAGAAAAGAAACTCTTACCGTGACCCGACCGACTTGGTTCTTGCGGACGATGATGTTGTACCCGTACACAGACACATCTACCTCCCTGACGTAAGAAACCGCTGTGTTTCCACGGTTATCGTTCCTCTCAGTGACTGAGAACGGCACTAGACCATCCATATTCCCGCAGGTCTTGGAGATAACATACTTGCAGGTGCCCTGGAAGTCGTAGTTGAAACCATCAAACGTGTGGTAGTGGGGGTCACCCCAGGCCCAGCAGACACCTGTGTACTCAGGGATGCACACAGCTTCACCCTTCTCGACACGGCACTTCTCCTTGACCCGACAGTTGGCATCTTTGCAGGGATCTACACAAGATAAACAAAGTAGGGAAATCAATAGGAAGAATGTTACATAAATAAGAATAAGAATTGTTAATATTTGTTTAGACAATTATGCAGTATTTGTGACTTGCCTGTGTTGTAGCATGCCCTGATTCCTTTCTTGACCATGCATTTGGTGCTTTGAGGGCAGGAATACGTTTCACACACAAGGCCTTTTTCTGGATTACAGGTGCACTTTGTGTCACAGTCTTTCTCATATGTTACTTCACCAGGCTGGGGAGTGCAGGCAGGTTCATTATACAGGGGCAAATAATACACAGAGGACATGCAAGTTAAAGAGGAGTCAACACTATTTAATTCTTATTCCATCTTATCAAAATAAATAAATAATGTAGACAATCTGCCAAGTCTCAGGAGAAATCTTCAGTGCACAGAGCTAAGATTAGACTGGCTAATGTCCACCACTGTGGAAAAAGTTCAACTTTATTGCCCTGTCAGTTTGAATGTTGCTATGGGTATTTGCTAAAGTTGCTGTGATACTAACAAGCTATCATTTGTACATTACTGTGCATGGAATGGCTTTGTACCGACAGAAGTGTTGAATAGTACCTTGTAAGTTCTTCCATTGTCGTAGCAGCCACACTGAGCCTCTGGAACGCATGTCTGACCATTGAAGAAGAAGCCAGCATTACACTCACAGCCCTCTGTGCAGCTCTCGGAGCACTGGACGATCTCTGTGAGGCCCTCGCAGGATGCAGAGCAGGCGTCTGCACACACCTCATAGTGACTGTTGGCTGGGCATTTCATGGCTGAAATAAATTAGGCAAAACAGGGAAAACATGTATCAAACCTGGTTCTTATTTTTAATAAATAAGATATTAACAGTCCCATATTGTACAAAGTAAGATTTCTATGTGTTTTTGTGATTATAAAGCAGGTCTAGGTGCTATATAAGTCCTGGATGTATTCAAATCCAAGGAGAAATGCACACAGCCTGTATTCAGAAACTATTCTTTGAAAAGAGTCGTCAGGACTTCTGTAAGGTTGTGATGTCACAACTATACAGTCACCGTCCTCAGCGGCACCCTGGCTGGCAGAGCTGATACAGAAACACTGGGTGGTGCCTGCTCAGGCCTAGGAAATTTGACCAATCAGAGCAGAATACATTTAGGGAGGGGGACCTAACAAAAACAGTTCACCCAAAAGTGAAAATTCATTATCTGGTCACTCCCCTGCCAATGGGGGTCAGGTGAAATTTCGTAGTCCACAAAACATTTTTAGAGCTTCACAGCAAACAGTGTTGCAGCATTCTCTGAAATTACTTAATCAATTTGCTGGGATATGTTTTAAAACATAAAACAACAACCGCAAAGCCATGAAACTATTTGGGATCTTAGGGCTTTCGAAGAGTTGGATTATGCTGGATGAGCTGTATGGAGCTGTTTTATGTTTTTTTATCATGTATTTCCTTTAAAAGTCATCTCCTTTTCTTGCCATCTACTTAAATTGTTTAAGGGAATGTTACAGTGCTGTTGTGCCGGATGAACTGTTCCTTTAAAGAGACAAAAATGGAGCGTTAAGTCAGAGGGTGAATAGAGGTGCTGCAGCAATGGACCGTATGAGAAAAATAATGTGTTTTTCGAACATCAAAGCATGTGAACATTTTCTAGTGCACACCCAAAATAAAGTATGAACTTGAAACTGAGCATGATATGGGACCTTCAATACAGTATGACAGACGAGAATAAGAGGTTGATTTGAAGGAAAAAACAATTGGTGAATTTCTCTCTGTCACTTACGACAGAATGAAGGCGTCCTCCAGTTTTTGATGTCCACTCCTGCCATGTGACAGTTGAAGGCATAGGCCGCTACGCTGCTACACAGCACCTTTCCATCACCGTTGGAAGCACATACATCAAACACGCAGTCATCAAAGTATGGTTGTGGGTTCAGTTTACTGTGGCAGGCTGCAAAAGGTCCTTTGGGTGCTGTAAGAATACCACAGTAACTGGAGCTTGAAAAGATAGCCTTGCGAACTGGGTCACAGTTAGGACAGTTTTTCCCATTGCAGCCATTTCCACACACCACATTGGGGATGGTGACCTTCCATGATGTTCCAAATGCATTGACGTTTTTGGTGAGCCGACGGTTGGGCAATTGGAAGTCATCTTTTTGGTCTCCGTTGAAGTTGCCACACAGGCCACAGACCTTATCGCGGTAATTACCAGGTACTGTGACTGTCACATGATAGACCAGGTCATACGTGACAATCAGGCCAAAATCTGTTGCAATAACATAACGCCTGCCTTCTTGATAGACCTGCACTGCTCCATCATTGAGATTCAGAGGAAGGTAGTTAAACACTCCATTTACCTAAAAGGAACAGAGTTACTGATTAGAATGTTAAAAAATATATCTGTCAAGCTAGTCTTTACATCTGTCAGCCATTTCCACCATCGACCACCATGATGCACACAATAGATTTCACTGTATTGTTTCAAATTAGGACCAAATGTCATTGCTCACCAGGACTCCTTGCATATTGTTCCTCATGATGAGGGTGAAGCCGTAGACGTCCACAGCAACCAGCTTGGTAACAGACACCACTTTGTTCCTCATCCGTTTCCACTGCACATTCTCCACCTGAACAGCAAAGGCCACCAAGTGGGTGCCTTCTAGCCCGCAGCTCTTGGAGAGTGTGTAGGTGCAGGTGCCCTGGAAATCAAATCTTCGGCCATCAAAAGAGCTGTAATGGGGGTCACCTGAGGCATGGCACACACCCTTACCAACAGGGTGGCATTTTTGGACGCCGTTTTCTATTTTACACTTCTCATTCGGGCCGCATGTGAACTTCTTGCACTCGACCTGAGAGAGACAGTTGAAGAACAAGACAAGTATTATAAAAATACAAAAGAAAATTCCATCAGTATAAAATTATTATTCATTTAAATGGTCTCCTTTAGCATCCATTACCTCTCCATCATTTGTGCACTTGCATTCCTCCTGACACTGTCCATTGGGATAAAACACTTGGCCGATGCGGTAGTAGCGGTCTTTGTAGACGCAGCCGCATTGTGAGAAGGGAACACAGCTATCTCCACTGAGGATGTACCCCTCGTCGCAAGCACAGGACTCCTCGCATAAAGTATTGCAATTGGTAGGAGAGGATAGACTCTTGCATGTGGCAGGACACCCAGTTTCACATATCTCATAGTGACTATGCACTCCGCATTTCTTCGCTGTACACAAGGGACGTCAAAGACAATGTGAATGTTTTGTTTTTTTCACATACTACAGCAAATAAAGATTAATTTAGCTTTTTATGTAAATTATTCTGTGAAAATAATAACATTTCTCACCACAGAACTGACTGGTCCTCCAGTTGTACACTTTGGCCCCAGCTTCCTGGCAGGCAGATGTGTATGATGTAATAGCCTCACAAAGCACATCCTTTCTGCCCTTATATAGACATACATCATACACACAGTCATCAAAGTAGCTAGCTGGGTCCACCTTAGCGTGGCAGTCACGGAACGGCCCTTTGGGGTCTTTCATCATACCGCAGAAATCTCCTTTTTCATATTGAACCTTCTCTGTGATGTCACAATCAGGACACACCCCTTTACATCCTTCCACACAGCCTGGGATTTCAGCCACTCGCCAGCTGGTACCAAAATGTGCTGGTGAGACTGGATTGCCTCCGTTCTTTGGAATCAGGTCATCCTGGGGATTGCCGTTGTAGTTGCCACAAAGGCCGCAAACGGCTCCCTTGTAGTTGCTTGGCAGTGTTACAAACACAGCATACTTCCAGTTAAAGGAGACTCTGAGGCCGAAGGTTGTGGTGACCACCGCGAACCAGCCATTTTTAAACACAGATACCTCTCCTGCCTTCCCTCCATTCAGGGTGGCAGGCAGGTTGACCAGCTCATTGTTCACCTGGAGAGGAGCACACAATTATATTTATATGCAGAGACTGAATATTAAAGTGACTCACAGGGAGAATTAAACCTTTCAGATACTAAACATGATGTACATAGTCCTTACCATAATCATGCCCTTGTGGGTCCTTGTAATAACAATGCTGAGAGAGTCGATCTTGATCTCCACTAACTTGGTGTATGACACCACCCTGCTGCCCCTGCGATCATTCTGCACCAGCACTTCAAATGGAACCAATTCCGGGTTTTTGGAGCAGAGTGCAGCCAGTTGGTACACACATGTGCCCTGGAAGTCAAACTTCTTCTTGTCAAAGGTCATGTAATGTGGGTCACCTGTGGCCTGGCAGGTGCTGCGTGAGTATGCTTCACATTTTGTTTTGCCGTCAACCACCTTGCACGCCTGCCCTGCCCCGCAGCTTTTATCCTTGCACCGCACTTGTCTGCTCCCACCAACACATTCACACCGTCGTCGACAGTTCTGGTCGGCCCAGAATGACTCCCAAGCAGGGATGTATCGACCCTCATAGGTACAACCACACCGAGCTTCGGGCACACACTCACTTCCGCTCAAAACAAAGCCTGCGTTACAGGTGCAGGTCTCCACACAGGGGCGTTTGCATTTGGAGGGAGCTTTGGGGTCAGAACAAGTGGCAGGACAGGCATTTCCACAGAGCTCATAATGGCTGTTGGCTGGACATTTAGCAGCTTTAGGGAGATGAAAGAGAATAGAGTGAGAATGTATATTCATTACAATTTTAAATATGCATTGTGCTATATACGTATCATACATCTATAAATCCTGCACACTGTATATAGAAATGCAGACATGCATATACTGTACTTTACCTCCCACTTCATGTATGTATTTAATTCTTTGACAGTGGTGGAAACAATATTTAGATATTTCACTTTAAGCAGCTACAAGAAACTTTTGTCCTTTGTCGATTCTGGCAGCCCCTTGGACAAAACATGACGATGATGAAACAAAGCAAACTTATGTTCCAGTGCCACATTGCACAAAATGCCAATTTCCAAATAATGTTGCTTTTATATTAATAATCTGATTCTGCAAAGTAACTCATACATAAAGTATCAAATAAATGTCATGCAGTAAAAATACAATATAAAAGTACAATATAATATAATAAAATGAAAGTACCTCAAAATTGTATTAAAGTACAGCACTTGAGTATATGTACTTAGTTATATTCCACCACTGTGTTGTTGGTCATTGTTGGTTTATATATATATATATATATATATATATATATATACATACACAGTATACACCTATATCTTATTTTTACAATAGCATATAGTTTTTTACAATATTCGTTCAGTTAAGCTGTATGTCTATTTCTGTCTTCCTATTAATTGTTCTGTGTGTAAGTACATTGAAAGCAGTGAAAAACCAAGTCAAATCTGTTGTATTTGTACACGTACTTGATGAGTATGATTCTGATTTAGTTAACATTACTTACAGCAGTGTGCCATCTTCCTCCAATCTTGGACCTGGATCCCAGCTTCCTGGCAGGCTTCAGTGTAAGTCTCCAGTGCCCTGCAGAGGAATTGTCGAAGGCCGCCTCCCATGCACACATCATATTTACAGTTCTCCAGGTATGGTTGTGGGTCAATGATGGCATGACATTTGCTGAATGGCCCATTTTCTATGAGTGTGATGAGCCCACAAAACGCAACACCCTCCCACTTTTTCATTAAGTTGTTTTCACAGCGATCACACCCACCCACACAGTCATCTCTGCACCGGGCATCTTTCACCAGCCCCGGCACCTTCCAGCTGCTCCCAAAGGCCAATGCTCCACCTGCCTGGGTGCCGGAGGGTGTGATGAAATCATCAGCGGGGTTGCCATTGAAGTTGCCACAGAGACCACAAGTCTTACCAGCGTAACTGTCAGACAGTTTGACCACAAGTTTGTGTTCCCAGTCATACTGGACAGTCAGACCAAAATCAGTCTCAATGACCACAGAGCGACCGCTCTGGAACATAACCAGTTTGTCGTTCTTCAAGGTTATTGGCAAACTCCACAGAATATTGTCAACCTGGACAAAAGAAAATAGACAATATATATTTTATTGATTTAAATTAGGGAAGCACATAATGGATTTTTCTTCAGCCATTGCAATAATCGAAAATTACCTGTCTTTCAAGGCAAATACCAATAAGTTAGCTTCACCTTTTTGTTTTTTTAAAAACCTGCAGTTTATGATAATTAATCATCCCCATATATATACACACACACACATATATATATATATATATATCTTGAATCCCTAATTTGAATATATACATTTTAATGTATCACACCAAGAAAAAAATAAAACTTGAAGTCAGGATTAAATTTAAAATATGGATATTTGATATTTTACCAGTGTTGTTAAAGTAACTCAAAAGTCATACTTAAGTAAAAGTAAAGATATTGTGTTAAAATATTACTTAGGCTAAAGTAAAAGTGAGTAAAAGTATCTGATAATAGATGTACTTAAGTTTCAATAGGAATTTCTAGAAATCAGTAAACTTAAGTTTCAGAAGATTAGGTAAAAGTTAATTATACATGTATTTGCATGTCAGCAATCAGTTTAAAAAAAATTAAAAATCCCACTGACAATAAAACAAATTAATTCAAGAATGTGTTTCTTCGGCTCTGATGCATGCAATCTGCAAAGTAACTAGTAACTACAGTTAACCAAAAAAATGTAGTGGAGTAGAAAGTACAATATTTGCCTCCAAAATGTAGCAGAGTGCAAGTAGCAGAAAATGGAAATACTTAAGTACTTTTTATTAATAGATATATGAAGGCTTACCCTCACACGACCTGTCTCAGACCGAACTACAACGATGGTGACGCCATACACCTTCACTGTGACCAGTGCGACATAGGACACCCTGAGGCTTCCCCTGTTCTCATTCTGAGCGAGGACCTCGAAGGCTGGGAGACGATCATCCTTCCCACAGTTTTTAGCAATGACGTATGTGCAGGTACCCATGAAGTCATAGCGTTTCCCGTCGAAGGTGCGGTAGTGGGGATCTCCCATGGCCCAGCATGTACCAGGTTTACTTGTCACCGGCTTGGGGACACAGGAGGGATACCCACCCTTCATCTCACACACCTCGGTGGCACTGCAGGTGATACTGCTGCAGGACAATGATCCACCTCCTGGAAAACCATAAAGGGAATACATTAATGCCCCCATCATCATAGTTAATTTATGGGTAATGTAAAATATTCTCTCTCTAGTCTTAAAGAGCTATAATATGTGCACCTCACCTGGCTGTATACATTGTCCTGGGGAACCATAACCATTCATCAGGCTGACTCCTACAGCATAGAGAGCAAAGGGGGAACCAGAGCTGGACAGTGTGTGTCTATTTTTTCCAGGGGTTCTCTTGTAGGACATCTGCGCGTAAGAGAAATCTGTGTCTTGGACCTTTTTCCACTGGACGTCCCTGGGCAGGTTTGCACCATCGAAACGCAGCTCTGCCTTCGCACTGGTTTGTGCTACAATCAGGGCTTGGTTATTAAAGCCATCCAGAGCCTCTAGTGAGTAGGAGGAGCAGAAACGCTGTGTGGGCAGGATGGTGGTTAAGAAAGGGTCCTGGTAGTTATGCCAGCTTAGTGTGACACCATTGAAAAGCATGAGGACCTGGATTCCATGGTTAGCCTGAATGGTTAATGTTTGAGTTTTGTAGTATTGGCACTCCAGCACCTTTCCTCTCTTCAAACTCAAGACATCTTTACGGTTTCCATTACTGAGAGTGACTTGGGTGGGCTGTGAGGCCAGGAGGTAGACACTGTCAAATTTGGTCTGGAAGCTAATGGGAGGCACGATGAAGTTGGATCCCCAACTCTTCACGGGCAGTAGCTGCTCATAAACATGATTACATTTGGAGAAGCGCCAGGTGCAAGTGTGACCGGTGACAACAGCAACAGGGTGCTGGGAGGCAACTCTGGTGCCAGAAAGTTCATAACTGCTCTGGAGCTGGACACTCTCATATGGCTTGAGATCTATTACCATTCGGCTGCCGCGACTATAGCTACGGCGCTGGAACCAGATTTTGCCTTCAGGGAAAATCTCCACCTTGTTGCTCTCTTTTCCATTTGTCACAGAGAACTCTTTATAGGTACGATATGGGGTTCCATGCGGTGTAAAGATGAAATATTCTGTGCCCCATTCAGTGGTGGGATACACCACAGAGGTGTCTGCTGTGTACCGTTTGCTGTTGAAGGAGGTTACAGTCACATCTGCTGAGGCTTCAATGCGCACCGTGTTGGGAGACTTCTGGCAGCCATTCATCTCGACACTCATGGGGAGACTGATGGTGACCGTTTCTCCGGCATTTAGAGTTTTCTCTTGCTTGAACTTCAAGGGAGGCACTTGCACTGTCACTTTAGCATTGGCCTGAACAGCAGTGATGTATAGCTGAAACTTAGGACTGCCGTAGTTTTTAACATAGTTCTGCATGAATGACAGGGCGAACTCCCTCCCTGCCCATAAAGCACTAGATGGACCTGACAGAGGGGGGAAGGAGGCAAGTAAACGACAGGAAAAACACATGTCAAAAGAAGACTGCTAAAATGAAGTAGTCAGGTACAAAACTGCACTTCACAAATCTCGTGTAGGAAGAAAACATGTCAAGAAAAGCATTGGGAAATGAATTAGGCTGTTTGTGCCAAGGCAATCAAAGGATTCACAGACTGGTAACACAGAATTTGGCTTGAGACGTCTTGGATCGCATACACGCTACAAAGAAACAATATGACACCAAAGAGAGAGTGACTGAAAAATACCTTCATTTCAAAGTTAAAAAGCAGGGATAAATACGGGTCTATAATGGATGGATTGCTTTTTTCCTTGATAACCATTGTGAGAGATTTAGACTGAGGAATAGTCACTTGACTGCTTCTCGGCAGCACTCAATAAGTCACTTGCGCAGACAATATAATTGCATAATGGAAATATTATCAATATCTGTGCCTTTGCTGTGAAAAGAACATTTTCTGGGCTCAGTCAGGGCCTGGGGGATTTAGATTACACTCCTGTTTCACCCATTCAGTATAATAGCTCCAACTCAATAGCAGCTGAAGGTAAATGCTATTCCCAACAAAAGCAAATTTCAATTTAGATGGCTATCCTTTATGTGCTGCACTCTCAAATTCTTCACCTGTTTAACAGTCTGCTTCATTCAAACCAGCACCTGGGCTACGGCCGCACAACAATGCTCTCTACTGATGGGGTTGACAACCTGGATAAATTGCTTGAAATTGAGCGATCGCTTGGCTTCATGTCCTGCTGCGGAATTCTGAGCCAAGGTTTGAGGAATGCTGCTGTGATTGATTAATTGAGCACATCTACATTAAGTCAGGTTTAATGTTTGTAAATTGTAGGCAGGAGATTTAAAGAAAAGGATTTCTCAATGTATTTGTCTAGTTTAACACAGCTTAAAATTGTGACAAACTGTAAAAAACAAAAACACAGATGTATCACATTGACATGAAAATGGCTAATATTCAAGTGGGTCCTACCACAGCTGAAAAAAGAGAAGAAAAAAATACACTTACAGCTCAATAAGGCCCCCAAAGCACAAAGAAGTAACAGAGTCCCCATGACTGAAAGACAAAAATCCTTGTTTTAGTACCGAGCATTTGAAATTAATATAAATGCATTAATTTGACCAAACAGCTAATATAAGTAATCCCAGAATGAAAAGTGCTTACCTTCTCAGAGGCTGAAGTGTGATGAATGTTTTACAGTCCCATCTTTTTATATTCTCTGCCGGACAGAAATACAACCAATCAAAAATCATACAGCCTAGCAGGCACCACTTTAAAAAAACAATACCCTTCCTCTAAAACAAATTAAGGCAGAACTTGGCAATGACTTGTAGGTCCTGCTGTATGTTGACATAGGTGTGAGGTCCAATACCAACTACATGTGTTTGATGAATCATTCATCTTTTTCTTGGGAGACACCACACCCAGTGACATCCACATCCTGGACTCTGATGAGAATCCCTGCATGAATGTCAAAACAACTTGTACTGATGCAGAGGATAAAAATTCAGTGTTGTTACTTAATCTTTAGAGGGAAAATGTAAATTAATGAACCCGAACAACTATTCTTCAGGAACTCCTTTTTTGTGTGGAAAATCTCACAAATACTGAAAAGGGCATTTAGATGTATAATTAATACATTAATCATGCTATTATTAGAGTTTTATTTCATGTCTATTCAACATGACCCAGTTTTGTACTTTTATCTGCAGAAATTCCAATGCCACTTGATGTGTAACACTAGACAGATATAGGTCAATTTGATTATTGTACAGCACTATATTGTATATTCTGGTGTAACCAAATAAAATAATCTGTAGACTGGGCAAGGCAAGAATGTGATAAGACCACTATCAAAATTTATCTTCAAAGTTACCCAAGAGTCTTTAAGTAGAGTCTAGTTAGATAATCAAGCTGGGTTTTGAGAAATAAAAAAAAAGAAAACGAGACAGAATATTTATCATATTCATATCTCACAGCACAGACCATACGTTATTAATGAATGTGTTTGTTTTAAGCATGAATATTTAATCAAATCAAACAAAAAACAATCAAAATAAAGCAAGACAAAAAAAATCACCATCATCACACCCTGAACTACTCTTTTTATCTGACCTCGACTCATTTTGACAGCAGCTGGGCAGCCAAATATTGTTTTTTCTACCGTTTGCTTTCTGTAATTGTAATTAAATTTTCTTTTTGTTTCAACACAACAAATAAATAGTTAATTTAGTCAACTAAAATGCAGCAAGGAAAACATTCAATGGAAAAGAAGAGAATGAGAAAATATACAAATTGTTTTCCAATGCATAACCAGCTGACTGGTTGCCCAACCTATTTTTTTCTCTCTTCAGAAATCGACCTTACCTACGCTACAACAGTAATAAATCTTTATTTACCTTGATGTGCTGTGACATTGACACCAGCTTATTTACATTACTGCTGAGTGACAGGTTGTTTAAACATGATGATAGTAAGCAAACATCGCCAGACAGATAAAATATATTCAAGCTTACTGTAGTATTTTCTCCTAATGTGCAGGATTCAGGTGAATAATCCTCAAAAAGAAAGTCCAGAGTTGGCTTCGCGACTTCATGTTCAGTGTGTCTCCTCCTGAAATAGAGTATGGTTCTGTGTTTTCCGGGCCTGATTCAAACATCAAACCCAGAATGCAACACTATTCACAGTATAATGCAATATTTTATGCGAAATGACAAGCTGCCCCCAAATATTGCCCAGAATGCATTGTTTCTAACAGTATGTTAATGTTTTAAAAGGAAACAGTATGTTACTGTGAGAATTTGGCCGATTTTGTAAAGTTGTTCCATCAAGTACTGTAACACCTTTGACTGCAACACAATAACATTAGTCCTCTGTAGGTTACACATTGAATAATAAAGGAACAGTATACGGCGTGTAAGGTTGACTTTATGTGGTATTGCATTTGACTTTGACATTTTAGTGTTAATGTAATTTATGTGGCTTCCATCATAATTTATTATCCATTACTATGGCAATACATTTCAAACATACTTTGAATTTAAGCGTCGTTTATGATTCATTTCTTGTTGGAACGACTGGAATATTCTAAATTCTGTTTCTTAAATTCTGTTAATTCATCAGAATGATTGTCAATTCTTTCTCCACCGTGTCCAAAAGTTTGTCCAAATTCTTAACATTACAAAATTAACAATTACCATTACAAATAATATAGTTATTAGTATTTTGGAAACCTCACTTGTTATTTATGTAAAAAAGAAACAATGGTCCCAACACAGAGGCCTGGGAGCCCACTAGTGTAAACCCACTGACGTCACAAACTGGTTTGTGGACTACAGTTTTGAACCCTCTAGTTTGGCATTGTGGCCATCGCCATCTGAAGTGACCATATTTGGTCAAGAAGGTGGAGCTTGGGTGGAGACTAACTGGATCTGACAGAGACTATGCTTTGAATGTACTGTATAGGGCAGGATGTAGCCAATCAGAGGTAAAGTCACTTTGCAGACCTGTTACATAACAAAAATGCTACCTAACACAATAAAGGAAAGGCAAAAACCCAAAAAGCATAATATGACCTCTTTATTCTTATTCGATCAAGACATATTTCAATAATAAGTCATGATCTACGGCGCAAAATGCTTTTTAAGCTTAAGTTTAGAAGCTGCCAAAATAAAAATGTTAGACATTTTTAAAAAATGTGACCATGTACCATGAATTCTTCTGATTTACTTTCAAAATGCTTTTCTGCCACTTGTATTTTTAAAAAAAATGAATAAATGAAAAAAAAGTCACACCACCCATTGTGCATCAGTGTTAGCAAGTAAGCCCTACTCAATGCACACATAATACTGCCAAAATGAACACAGGTCATTCTGTAAACAAAATGTGTCAGATGTACAAACTTGTCACGCTTCCAAAATGGCTGGATAATCCCATGGAACAGACCAATAAAATGTTATTACACCAACATTTCTGTAGAAGTAGTTGTTGGGTTAAATGGGTGGTTTCTGTTGGTTTTGGGTGTCAACCAAGAATAACCACATGCAGTGTGACAGAAAGTAAATACAACTTGGCCCTCAAGTTTGCATTAGAATCTTCCTAAACTAATGAACAAAAACTCAATATTTATTTGGAGATCATTGGGTCATAAGCTCTTGGGCAGGGCAACAGTACGCCTTATTTAGTTTCTGTACACACATTGTGGATTTAGATTGAGGTGTGCCCTCATTATTTTTTTTGTTGAAACCTTATCAACACTAACCAGAGATGACCTTATTTAAAAAAGGTGTATGGACTCAACTGATAAGAGCACCTCCAGCGTTATGTAAAATCTAAGACAAGGTCATGCCATCCATCAGAGTTTAAATGACACACTATGCACAAAGTTGTTTAAATTGTTTTTATATTTAAAACAACACTCTACCAGGACATTAAAACCATCAGTCATCATCCAGTGAAGCCACTGTGAAAAGAGAATATATTCATTATTTAATTCATTTTTAAACATACGCTCATTAGCCAAAGCACAGACTATTACTTACCAGCCAGGAAAGTCAGGGAGAACCCATGACCTGAGTGAACTGTGAGAGTGGAGGTCATTCAGGTCTCCACAAAGGCCACACAATTTCCCCGAGTACCAGGAAGTGACCTTGACTGTTAACATGGTAACACCAATCTCTATCTCCAGCTCTGACTCCATCCCAGCGTCTCTCCTCAGGATCACTGTGACCTCTGACTTGTCCTGGTTCACTCCAGATGTCAGGGACACCCCTGATGGTAAAGTGTGAGGGAGGGACACAAATTTTCCATTTACCTGTGGGGGGGAAACAGTGAGTTAGTTGTGACAATCTTTGGAAAATTTCTGTGTGCGTTTTCGGTCATCAAAATCCTTAGTGGAGTTATACCTTCACTGTGCCATCCCTTATGGCAAATGATGATCCATGCAGGAGGATATGAAACACAGTAACAAGCCTGGAAGAGCTGCCCTCACAAGGTCCATGGTAAGAGATCACGCTGAACCAATGCACACTTGCCTCATCACAGAGCAACATCAGACTGTAGGATAACTGAGGTTCCAAGACCAGCTGCTGGCCACTGAGTGAGGAAACTTGGAGGCTGGCCCTGAGCTCACAAGCTTCGGCTTCGTCATGACAGCCCCAGAAACCATTTCTCAGAGCACACTGCTGCCCGGGACTGCAGCCTGCCTCCTCACATATCACCCCACTCAGAGGGTGGCACCAGCACCTCTGGGTGCAGTCATCAATGTACAGTTGCTCATCCATCTGAGGAGAGAAAACACATTCTGCAGCCGTTTTGAGATACTCTATGTGAGCTTAATCACAGATAGTTTGGGGGGCTCCAAATCGCACAAAATGCCAATTTCTACATAATTGCTTTAAAATTCAAGTTCAGTTTGAGGTATTGCACTTGGCTTTTGCTTTCATTCCACTTTCTACTCCACTATATTTTAAAAAGGGAAATACTTTACTTTCTGCTTCACTACAATAATTTGACAGCTTTGTTACACTTAAACTGAACATTTTGTACACAGATGGAGATGATGTGTCATTAATTAAACTATCCAGCAGTATATACACACACGCACACAAGCTGACATGATTAGTGAATAAACCAGTTAGTCGACTGACAAAAATAAAACAATAATTTAACAAAAAAACACTTGACGATTCTTTCCAAAGTGTGAGGATTTGCCGCTTTTCCTTTAAGTATTTTTTAAGGTAAGTAAGGTTTGGACTATTGGTTGGTTAAGACAAATGTTTTTTTTTGTTGGTTTTTTTTCCAATGCAGGACTTACAGTAACAGTAACAGTATCTTTACAGGGTGGAATCATTTTCTCTGCAAGGATCTGGTTACGTCCTCCACCATGACAGATCAAATATTCCCCAGACAATGTAAATAGCATTTGCGGATTGTATTTTGCTTGTATATTTACCTTGATATATGTACCTTGAAGAACACACCCACACTGACTGTAAGATACACACTCGCCCCCATCAAACACATTTTCATAGTGGCACTTGCAGCCTTCTGAACAGCCGGTTTCTGAGAAACCAGGCTGGAGCAGAGCAGGGCATGAGTTGGAGCTGGAGTCAACACAATCCTCCAGGCTGCTGCGGTCAGGACACTGGAAAGCTGGTGGCAGTAAATACAAACCATTTAGAGTGGATAATATAGTCTTTATTTAAAAAGATCATAATTATTCACTTACCACAAGGAGTGTTCTCTCTCCATAGTCCGACTGGTATTCCTTTAGCCTGGCAGGCTGCAGAATATGCTTCTAGTGCGAGACATGCTGCCACGTCCCCTGCCCCAGAACAAACTGCCCTGATGCACATACGGTGGTAAATATCGCGATCCACATCACTATTCCAGCAATGGTTGAATTCAATACTACTCATTAGCAGGATATCACAGACCATGCTGTCGTGTGCCGACAGGTTGCACTCATCACACTCTCTCCCACAAGTGTCAGTGCAGAGCTGTCCGGGAGCTTCTGCCCAGCTGTGCAGGAGCTCTGCAAAGCTTTTGGTAAGATGACCAGTTCTCAGCTTCAAGTCATCATACCTGTCCCCATTGAAGTTCCCACAGAGGCCTGAAGCTGTGCCGTCATACACCTGCGGTACAGTTAGCCTGAGGTATTGGGTCGAGGACAAGTCAATTCCCACCCCAGATAGTGTGACGATAACCAGACGGTTTCCAACTTGGTATGCTTTCAGTTCTCCATTGTCGAAAGGTACGCTGTGTTCTTCTCTATTTACCTGAAAACACAGAGACAAGTTAAGGCTGCAAAGACTTTATGAAACTCATCTTTAACAAGTTAATACACAACTTACTTGTATTTTCCACAGAGTTTCGGGGTTAATGGACACTTCAAGTGAGTGCAAACGAAACACCAATCTGCTGATTCTGAAAATGCCTTTTCTCTCCTTTGTGAAGCTAAGTAGCAGAGTGTAGTCATGTATAGCTTTAGAGGAGAGGGCTGACACTACATAAGTGCAAGCTCCATGGTGAGGCAGAACAGTACCATCAAAAGTGATGTAGCCAAAGCCAGCAAACACTTGGCACACCCCATACTTCAAGGAAAGGCCGTCTTTGAGAGAACAGTTTTCTACATGGCTGCAGGTCACTTCTCCTCCTTCACAGCTACAGTTTTGGCAGCTTTTCTCAGAGTAGAAGTGGCCAGCAGGGCGATAGTGTCCCTCATGCATGCAGCCACAGTCAGAAACCAGCACACACTGGCCATCGCTCAGGATGTAGCCAGGGTCACACTGGCAGCCCTCCTCACAGCCGCCGCTACAGTTTTCTGGAGAGGACAGTCCAAGGCACACAACAGGACATCGAGGGCCACACAGCTCGTAGTGGCTATTCTTAGGGCATGACATACCTGGGGAAGGGAGGGGGGGTAAATAAGTCTTCCTTCAACTTAACAGAATAACAAGACAATTGTGAATGAGATGTAAATCAAGTTAAGCCTCGCAATATACTTTCATCCTTCAGAATTTTCTTCTATCATATTTCCACAAAAAAGCCCATCCAAATGTCCCCCCCATGGGCTTCACAGTGTAAATGTCTGAGTGTGTAAAAAACACTACAAAAGGCTTAAAATGTTATATGTGGTTGAACAAAACCTTGTGAGAACCGAGTCATTTCTGAGGCTGTTTAAAGAGGTAATTATATTTTTTACCTTCCATTTATAGACAAAGTAGTATTGCTGTCAAACCAGATCTAACAATATAACATGAAAAACTTTATTCACTTTTGGCTTGTATGTGATTCATATTCTTATTGTTAAAGTCTTATGGATTGGTGACAATTGTGGGCCTTGAATAAAATGGTCACAAAAGCCTGAATGTAAACAAGTGAGCCCTCAGTTATTTGCCAATTTCACAGTGGGACAGCCCTGAACCTAGACAGACAGTATCGCAAATTGGCTTCGAGTCTGAAGCTGAACACCATAATCAGCCATGTCGTTTTATAATAAGGCAGTTCTAGGTACATAGGCAAGTAAAATTTAACGGAAAGAATCAGACACAGATACTCACCACAGAAAGTGTCACTCCTCCACTGCCTGACGCGCAGCCCAGCAGCTTGGCAGGCAGCTGCATAAGATGCAACGGAGCTGCAGAGGGCTGAGTAGTGTCCGTTATAAGTGCAGGAATCTGCTACACAGCTGTGGAAGTGATGCTTGGGACTCAACACTGAAGCGCAGTCTGCAAAGGGTCCTAGTTCATTCAGCAACACCCCGCAAAAATCACTGCCTTCAAAAAGCTTCTGTACCACAGCGGGACAATGCTTCAGTCTGGAAGAACAGTTAGACCTACAGGCCTCTGCTCTCTGAGACCTCCAGCTGTGGGCAAACTCTAGTCTATTTTGGGCGAGCTCTCCATCGGGCATCATTTGGTCATCAGCAGGGTCAGAGTTTGCATTCCCACAAAGACCAGAGACAGAAGAGCCGTAACTGCTGGGGAGGACGACCATTAGAGTGCCGATGTTGTAGATGATCAGCTGTAATCCCACATCAGTGTGAATGATGAGCGATGAAGGTGTACGGTAGGCATTTACATGGCCTGTCTGGTGCGAGTAAGGCAAGGGCTTATACAGTCCATCAAACTGAGAATGAAAAGAAGCAGAACTCATTAGAAATGCATACAGTGGATCATTTAAAAAGACCGTCTCTGTAAAATACTCACCAAGACCTTTCCTGGGTCGTCTTTTCTCACCGTCACCTCCAAACCATAGATTGAGAGTGTCAAGTTGAGGCTATGAAATAGCCTTTTGTGGCAACTTGCATCAGAGATAGTGACACTGAATGGTGTTAGCCCAGTGAGGGTGGACTTTGTTTGAACCAATGAATATGCACAACTGTCTCTAAAGTCAAAATGATGACCATCAAAGGTTGTAAAATGCAGCCCAGTAACAATGGTACAGTTCAGGGGGTTTTCTAGCTGGCACACCCTCCTGTGAAGTAGCTGCTTGCAGACCATTCCTCTGGGGCACTGTGCTGGGCGGCAGTCGACCTCTCCAGTAGCTGGTCCACACACACAGAGCTGACCACAGTCTTCTGGCTCCCAGAAAGTGGCGTTGAGGCTGTGATATTTGCCTCTGGAGTCTCTGCAGCCACACTGATGTGGACGCACACAGCCAGTGGGACTCCTAACGAATCCAGGGTTACAGAAGCAGCCCCGCACACAGATCTTATTACAGAAGGTGACATTAAATTCACAGGATGGAGGACAGGCTGAGCCACAGGTCTTGTAGTGGCTGTTTGGTGGACAGTGTGCATCTGAAATGGTTTATTGGAGAGTTATTTAACATAATCTATCACAATAGTTGCCAGAAAATTCAACTTCAACATACTTACCAAATATCACTTCACCATGGTAACCATCAGATTCTTCACAAACTACAGAATATGAATGTATGGCTTCGTGAAGAGCAACTTTGGACCTTCCATCATGCATGTGGTTGACTACGCAATTTTTATAGAAGGAATCGGGGTCGACTCGACTGTGACAGTGGGCCACCGGACCTTTCTGATCACTGAGCACTGCACACTGCTTCCAGTGACCGGAGGCAACCCCAGAAACCTGATCGGCAGATAAGGTCTCTTCTTCCAGTTTCTCCTCAGTGAAACAGTTATCAGCATCGAAGAGCTGGTAAGCCTGAGCGAACGCCGCACTTGTGTTAATGGGAGGAAAACCAGGCGTAGCTTCAGGATACTCATCTTTAAATTCACCGTTGAAATTGCCACACAGCCCATAGACTTTGGCCTTGTACTGTGGGTCCAGTTTAACAAGAACAGTGGAGTTCCCATCAAAGACTACATGTAAACCAAACTCAGTTTTCAGTAGAGTTTTGCCTTCCTTGTGAGAGACCTGGATTTTACCCCTCAAAAGATTAACGGGAATATAAGCCACTTGACCATTAACCTGAAAACAAAAAAGGGACACTCATTAGTTTCTGAATGACAAATCTGCTCAGGTTTTACTTTTCCTACTAACATTTACTCACATGTATGCTGCCCTTTTCACTCCCGAGCCTGATGATGAACCCATAAGCTTGCACAGTGAACGCCTTTGTGCAGGATGTAGCACTGCTGTCGTTGCAGCCATTCTTCATGGAGAGACTAAAGGGTGTCAGACCACATGCTGCCCCTTTGCTGGCTGCCATTAGATAGGTACAGTTACCCTCAAAGTTAAAGTTGAGCCCATCGAATGTGTGGTAATGCTGGCCTCCCCAGGCCCAACACAGACCCTGACGGCTTTCGCAGACAGGCACACCATTTTTCAGGTAACATTCCTCCGTTTCATCACACTTTCCTTCACAGGGATCTGGGTTTTGGCAAATAAGGAAAATACATTATTTTCAAATACAGTTATTTTAGTTAGACAATATCAAAAGTAATGCATGCACCAGCAAGGAAATCAACATTTCATTTTTTTTGCTCACCATCCTTGTGGCAACCCATGATTCCATCTGAAACTTTACAACTGTGCAGTGCAGGACATGAGTGCTGCTCACAGACAAGAGGCGGCCCACAGGTGCAGTTAACAGTACAGTTTTGCAGCAATTTGCTCTCAGAGGCCTGCAAATAGAAACATGAAAGAAACCAATACAAACAAAACTGAAATGTGTTTACTGAGGAGGTAAAATATAAGTACATGTCTTAATTTACCTGCACTTTAACTTGAATTACACCATTTCTGTTTGCAATATTTTAATAAACACTTTTCTAATTAGGCTGCACACAAAAAAACTGTTTAATTCTGACCTTAAACCTCCTCCCGTCCTGTTCGCAGCCACACTGCTCTGCTGCTACACAGGCATGGCCATCATAAAGGTGTCCAGCATTACACTGGCAACCGTCCTCACAGTCCCTGGGGCACTGCACTGTCTGGCTTATCTCAGGACACAGTGAAGAGCAAGCATTGGCACACTGGCTGTAGTGGCTGAATTGAGGACACTGATAAGCTGTAAAATAAATACAATAGTCTGTCATCAAAAGGATAATAATTTACAGCATTTAATCATTTTAAATGTTACTGAAATTTAACTCAAATAATATACTAAGCTGTTAGACTTACCACAGCCTGTGATGTTACTCCAGGGGTCAACTATCCCTACTGCCTCCTTACATGCTGCCTCATAGGCCCACAATGCATCACACAGGGCCCAGTGCTTTCCATCTGCAATACAAAGGTCTTTCATGCAGAGGGAGTGGTATTTCTGTGGGGACACTAAAAGGTGACAAGAGGAAAAGGGTCCCCTGGGATGGGTGAGAAGGCCACAGTACAGCTCAGCGGTGTACTGTGGCAGAGGGGACTGGCAGAGGTCACAGGGGCTGCCACATGTGTCATTACAGGACGATTCAGTAGCAGACAACTTCCATGATGGCCCAAAGATGTCAGGATCAGAGATGACCGTCCCACTGGGCAGCTGCAGGTCATCTGAAGGATTGTCATTGTAGTTCCCACAAAGGCCACAAGTTGTCTGGCGGTAGAGGTCAGGGATGTTGACCCGAATATGGTTTTGTAGGTCTGATATAAGTTCAACTGACTGTGGGGTCTTGATAGTGATCCATCCATTTTTCTGACGAACAGTGACGTTGTTCTGTGAGAATGGCAGGTTCTCATAAACTCCATTTACCTGGGTGGAATAATTCACTTTAAGGATAATATACAATACAGTTTGTGTATGCTGTGAAAACTACTCCACAGCTAAAGTAATTGCTAAGAGATGAACAATAAATCATGTTGAAGGGATGTGAAATCATTACATGAAGTACCTGAATTTTTTCAGGAAAAGCTGCTGATGTTTTTAAATGCATTTTATTGACTTGCATGTAGATCTGCCGGCCCTCAGCACGGTTGCCCTGTGCAGCTACGAAAACAGGCTCCAGTTTCTTTAGAGAGCACATCTGCACCAAGGTGTAGTTACATGAACCGTGAAATTCAAATGCCTGTCCATCAAACGTGGTGTAGTGGGATCCATCAACAGAGCAGTGTGCAACTTTGGATTTGGGGTGGCAACCTTGAACACCTCTAATAAGCTTACACTCCTCACCCTCTCTGCAGGAGACATTACGGCAAGTCATGTGCCCCCCAGCATTGCATAAACAGCTTTTTTTGCATGTAGACACCTCCTGTCCTGCCCCGAGGTATTCTCCATGGTGAAAGCAGCCACAGTTTTCTGGAGAGACACAGAGGCTGCCACTGTGAACTAAACCTGCTTCACAGAGGCAGTTCTCTCCGGTGTTTTGAGGTACCTCTAGGGTGTTATTCTGCCAGCCGAGGCAGAGGTGAACAGGAGCAGAACTCATGTTGTAACTGGTACTGGAGGGACATGACAGGGCTGTAGAGATACAGAGAGACATCAGTCACTTAGGGAGGGAAGACAGGAAATGTTGTAAAGGTTAGGGTTGACCAGTGATGCATTAGTACCATCTAGTGGTCCGATGGCACCTAAAAGGTTGTGGCCTCAATACCAATGAGTCACAGCACACTATCCAATCTACACTAAATTTTCTAACTTGCAATGAATGCACAATTCACTTTACAAATCAGATATATGCCTGTAGGTACTTAAAGAATGTATTCTCCATTCTCGTTTCCTTATGTTATGTGATCAATAACAATAAACAATCTAAACATGAAATGGCATCTGCAAACTCGCCATATTTCATTTGGTGTGCAATGATGCTGAACTCCAAACAGCACAGTAACAATTGTAAAAGGATATTAATTCAATTCACTGAGCGCACATTAACACTCACAGCAGAATCCAGGGCTCCTCCAGGCATAAACTAGAGCCTTGTGGGAAAGGCAGACGGCCGTATACACTGCCAGGGAGTGACACAGTGCAGGCTGGAGCCCTCCGTGAAGACACAGGTCACTGACGCAGCCCTTGTAAAAGCTGGAGGGGTCCACTTTGCCATGACAGTGTCTGAATGGTCCATTAACTTCCAGAATCTTCCCGCAAGCCTCCGGGTCAGAGAATCGGGCCAGACGCTCAGATGAACATTTTGGACAACTTCCTCCTAGACAGCCCTCCACACACCAGGGATCCTGCCCACTTCTCCAAGCGTTTCCAAACTGCTCAGGGCTCAGACACTCCTGTGTGCCGTTTGCTGTGAGGTCATCAGCAGGATCAGAGTTGAAGTTGCCACACAAGCCACAAGTAGCATTAGCATATTTACTGGAGAGATTAATGCCAACGATGCCCTCTCTATTGAGACTAAATCCAAAGCCCCAGTCTGTGTAGATGTAGGTGTGCAGCCCCAGAGAGAAAGCCAGTGCAGCAGGGCTGAAGTGATAGGGCATGCTCCTCTTGACACCATCAACCTGTAGGGGGTGCCAAAATTGCATTTTAAAATTCAGCAAAGGGCAACATGTTTTCAAAAAGGTAATCTTAATGAAGTCCAGTTAAATCATTTAATAACTTATTTAAAAAAATAAAAGATAAGAAATCACAGCAACAATAGGATACTCACCTCTATATTCTCAGTGTTCTTGCCGTTTAACTTTACAAGCACACCACTCACATTGACCAGGGCATGAAGTGCTGACTCCAGGTGTCCATCTGTTTGTATATAAACCTCGATGCCATCAAGGCCTTGCTTCTGTCCACACATGCCCACTAACTGGTACTGACAGGTGCCATGCAAATCATAGTCATGGTGGTCAAAGGTGACTATGTGATGACCCGTGTACATGCATGTCTGCCAGCGGTGCAGTACACAGCTTCTGACACCATCCTGAAGACCACAGTGTTCATCTGGGCCACAAGAATCTGAATGGCACAGCGTCTGGTGGGTGTTGGGGTCACAAATGCACCATTCGGTGCATCCCTCATCAGCCCAGAAGGTCTGGTTGCTGTGGTAACGGTAACCATTGTGAGTGCAGCCACACTGGGACGAGGGGACACAGGTGTCACCATCCAGGATGAACCCTGGGTCACACTGGCAGGTCTCCACACAAGCCAGCGTGCAGGGCCTTGAACCGAATGGGTCCTGACAGGTGGCGGGGCAGGCTGTGCCACAGAACTTATAATGGCTATTCAGTGGGCAGGACATGGCTTATAGGAGAGAGGGAGAGAAGGAGAATGATCAACAATATGGAGGAAGACTGCACACATCCTGACACTGTTTGTGTTTAATAGAAGCAGCTGTTGGGCTCTTTAAAGGGTAAATCCACCAATTTTACACATCAAAGTGTGTTTACAGGTCTTGAGTACTACTGCATATTTGAAAAAAGTAGTATAAAAAGCCTTTTGTTGTTTCAGAGGAGGCTGCATGTAATCTGATAAACTGCCCCCAGTGAAGTCACTCAGAGGTCAAGTTGCATTGTGGGTAATAAAAGGCACAAGGTTTTGGGAGGTAGGAGAATTTGTGAGATAAAGTTGATATCTCTGGTTCTGCTGTATCAGATCATTTGTTTTAAAACCGTTGCGAGTCTAACAGTGTTACAGGAGTTCAATGTAAGATCAGTTGACTGCTTTCCACAATGCAGTAGTACTCCAAGACCTGTAAACACTTTTATGTGTGAAATTGGTGAAGTTACCCTTTAAGAGTAAGTGGAAATGGGGCTTATTAAAAAAAAAAAAGGTACATTTAGGATCTTTTTATGAATGTTTTAGTGTAGTTATGTGTAAAAGCACCAAAAAATGTAAAGCAAGACAAATTTACACTAATAATAAATGTTAATTATAATAATACAAGTAATTTTCATTTGTAAGAGATGTGTTAATTCATAAGTATTCAATTGATACCCAAATTAGCTTACGGCAGAAGGTGATGTTCCTCCACTCTCCTATTAGAATCTGAGCATTTTCGCAGGCGGCAGCGTAGGCCTCCAAGATCAGGCAGATGGCCTTCTGAGTGTCATTACTGGAGCACAGGTCAAATATGCTCACTGCTGTGGAGATTTTAGTGTAGCTAACAACCTCACGGCACAAGTAGAATGGATTTTGTGGCGACCAAATGTACTCATGCAGGGAGATCCACTGACTGGCCACATTTTTCTCCTGTAGCTGTTCAGTGGAGCAGCGTGGGCATGCATCCCCACAATCTGCTGTGCACAGAGCATCTGAACCAGGAACTCTCCAGCTCCAGCCAAAGGTGGTAGCATCGACAGCCTCGCCCTGTGGGGTCCTGAGGTCATCTTCTTCAATGCCATTATTATTCCCACACAAACCATGGACTTCTGTTGTATTAGAGAGACTGATCATGGCAATATGAGAGTGGTCATACTTGATTTGGATGCCTAGACTTGTATCCACAACGACAAACATGCCAGCCTGATGAATCTTCACAAGTCCAAACTGTAGAGTCACTGGTAGTGACCTTTTCTCGCCATTTACCTGTCGAGAGAGCACAAAGTCATTTCGTATGTGTGTTTATAAATCAATTAAGGTTGCTTGGCATTGTGTAATAGAAAAAAATACATCACAGACTGACAGTAAAGCTATAATGGTGATGTGACTATTGACATCCCCAAATTTAAGCTTACCTGAACGTAGCCTTTCCCCCCTCTGTAGATAGTAATACTGTCGTAAGCCACTCTGACATGAATAGCTTGGAGAGAGGAAGCCTCGTTGGCGGTCCTGTCTCTCTGTGCCCCGACCCAAAATGTCACATTCTTACTGCTCTCATTCAATATTTGGATCAGAGTGTAGGTACAGTTTCCCTGGAATTCAAACACCTTTCCATCAAATGTGTAGAAGTGGGCTCCTCCCAGTATCAAACACTGGGTTTGCTGAGGTTGGCTCTGGAGACCACAAGTCTCTCCATTTTCACAGATTTTAGAATCATTAGAAGCTGAAATATAAAAAGGAAAAGTATCAGATTAATGGCAGTTTAGAGAAAGATAGAGATCAGTCCTCAAAATAAAAACAACTGCTGTGAGTAATTAATGGATAAAGTTAATGAACAAATCGGCTCCTTTTGAGTTTTAAGTGCAAGTGCTCAGTAATCAAATAAAAAAAACTGCACCGTTTTGATGGCATCAAACATTAATACACATTGAATTATTTGTGTATTATTTGTGTGCCTCCACGAGGACAAGAAAAATCATAAGTGGTGCATTATTACTGATGATTGACAAGCAGTGCAATCACGCTCAAACCCACAGGCAAACAGGAGACCTAATGGACTATTCAAAAGGGAGAGGCTTTCACCTAATTTTGGGTCAAATAGGACTGAGAAAAACAGCTTTGTTTTTCTGTCTGGGCTGTTTTGCAACCTCATACATACCACAAAGTAACAACATTTGACCAGTAAGTGTTGCATGGTGTTGCTGAGTGAATGACAGTTAGCCTGTTTGGAAATGTCACCCAACCCAGCAGAACCAGCTGGGCTTACCTTTCCTTGCACAGCCCCAGGTATCGTTAAGGGTGCAGCTCTCTCCCTCGGGGCAAGAGGCTGGCTCACAGCACATGGTGGCAGTGGCAGAGCAGTTACAGCGCTCAGAGCATCCCTCAGCCCACGATATCTCCCCGATCTACAGAGAGAACAGTGAGTCACTGTTTGTGTGCGTTACCTAACTGTTCAGACCAAGCAAACAAACAGCAAAACACAAAAGGCCTAGGATTTTGTGATTACTCATGCAACATGTACAGGTGAGGCATATGCACGTTTGGTAAAGACATTTATGAGTCATGAAATTAACAGCGCTTGGAACAACTAGGGTACGTCACTTGTTGAGCGAGACTGTGGCAACATGTTTATAACTGAACCTTCAGCGGGATCACATGTTAATTTGTCATAGCAGCACACGCCCTTATTGAACCAAACAGGTCAATCAGAAGTCAGACTAGAGTGCTTTTTCAGAGCAGATCCAATGCTAAATATACAGTGTCAGTGGATTAAGAAAAATCTTACATTAAATGGCGTGATAAAGGGAAAACGTTAATGCTAGTTGGTATTGATGCACAACAAGAGGCCTTAAAATAAAATATTGGCACCAGATGGAACGTTTAAGCCGTTATGAAAAGGCCGATAAGATGACAAACTGCCAAAACTGCAAAAGAAGTTGTTTTCTTATTTTGCCCCGTAAATGTGTATATTTTGAAAAGCAGTGAATGTCTATCAGCAAGTTGGCCATCACATGGTCTTTGCAATTAGGTGGTAAAAAAAAGGTGCATATATCAGACTAAATTAGCTGGAAAATGTTGGATATTGGCAAAAATCTAATATCTTGCTAGTTGGTATAAGCTAAATAATGTGTAGCTACTCACCTCATGGTAGTGCCCATTGTAGAAGCAGCCACATTTCTCAGCTTTGACACAGCCATTTCCACTCTGCATGTAACCAGAGTCACATTGACATCCTTCATAACAGGCCCATGGGCAGGGGATATCGGATAAAACACCACAGGACTCGGGGCACGCACTGACGCATATATTGTAGTGAGAGTTTTCAGGGCATGAGAGCGCTGTGGGAGGGAGAAAAAGAAAGGGTTCATGTGCTGTACAGAGTCCAAGTAGCCTTACATCAATCTGGCGAGTTCACTGTAGAGAGCTTGCCAGAGTATTACGAGTACAACAGGGGCACGTGTGCAGACCTGTATGAATTACATGCACTGGCATACCACAAAAGACTAATGAAGCAACACATGTATATGTAAGAATCAAGATTTATGATACTCACAGCACTTCTCACCCCTCCATGGTCTGACTTGAGCTCCTGCCTCCTGACATGCAAAAGTGTACTCCATTAAACTACTGCACAACAAGTCTTCGTTCCCATTAGACGTGCACAAGTCATTCACGCAGTTCTGAAAGAAGGGCTCTGGGTCCACAGTGGAGTGGCATCCACTAAAGGATCCTGCAGGAGCAGGCAGTTTGCCACAGAGGTTATCTGATGCAAATTCAGCTGCCATGGTAGAGTTACATGCTGAACAGCGATTGCATTCTTCAGAGCAGTTTGTTCCAGGTGGTGAAAGTGACCAGGAAGATGCAGAGATGGAAATATTATTTGGGAGACTGCCATTTGTGTGGTCATCTGTATGAACAGTGCTGATGTTTGCACACAAGCCACACATTTTTCTATGTGAGGCAGGAATCGCTATTTGGATCAGGTGAGGCCCTCCGTACGTGACAACAACCTCAGTGTCAACAACCACACGAGTCAGCGAGCCTGAATGAAGTATTGCTATGTGATCCAGCTGGACAGGAAGACTCCACAAAACACCATCAATCTAGGAAAATAAAAATGTTAAGGTAAAATCAAGTCACACTAAATAGTTTGTGTTTGTAAATGTGCAAGTGCTTACCTTTACTTTCCCCAAATGCTCCATCTCCAGTGACATGTTCACTCCATGGACCCTGAAGTGCAGCTGTCCTTGCTGGATAACAACAGTGAGGTCAGTCTCTTCCTCGTCACAACTCTGAGATAGAACATAACGGCAGTTTCCCATATTAAAGTCAAAGCTGTGTCCGTCATAGCTCCTGAAGTGTCTGCCACCCATGACTGTGCATCTAGCAGGTTGTGGTGCATGACATGCCCTCTGGCCATCCTGGATGGCACATTTTGTTCCAGTTGGACACGTGTGGTTTGTACACTGTACTCTGTTGTGGCCTACACAAGCACAGTGCAGCTGACAGTGCTCGTCAGGGTAAAAGTTCTCATGGATTTTGTGGTAAACGCCATTGTAAATGCAGCCACACTCAGAGTTTGGTACACACTCCCCATCACTGTGAAAAAACCCAGGTTTGCAGAAACAGCCTTCTATGCATTTCACTGCCAGAGGACTTGTTTTTTCTACACAGTCAGACATGTGACTGGAGCACAGGTGGTATTCGCTGTTCGGTGGACAGGAGAGCTCTACAGAGAGAAAAATAAAAAATCAATTAAATATTCCTATTCTGTACACATTTAACATAAAACAACAATGACATTTCTCTGTGATTACTTACCACAAAAGTCAGAAGCTCTCCATGCATCCACTATAACTCCCATTTCTTGACATACAGCAACATAGCTGGACAGAATCAGACACAGGGTTGTCTGGTTACTGTAACAGAGGTCATGAACACAGTCATCATAGAAATCTTGTGGATCAACCGTTTTGTGGCAGCTCTGGAGCACTCCCTCTGTATCCAGTAGCCTTCCACAGAAATCCTTCCCCTGATAAAGAGCAATATCTTGAGAATAGCAACCTGAGGTGTTCAAAGGCACATCCACACATTCATGTTCACTGCCGATTTGCCAGTGTCTAACGGCCTTGGAGAGATCAGATTCGTCGTCGGTTGTCAAATCATCTTCTGGATCAGCATTGAAGTTCCCGCACAGGCCACAGAGATTACCAGAGAAGATCCTTGGCATTTGAACAGTCAGAAGATCAGAGCGTTGCGTCACAACAACGCCAAAGTCGGTCTCTACACACTTTGAGAGTCCAGTCATGTAGAGCTTTACTTTGCCTCTGCTCAACACAGATGGAAGATGCATTAGTAGGCCATTTACCTGAAACAAGAGGAGAGATGTCAACACTGCAAGTGAAGCACACATTAGCATCTCTAGATGGACTTCTGGAAATAAATTAACCTACCATAATCTTGTTACTCCAATCATTTGAGATCTCAATGTAATAACCAGAAACCACAATTTTAACATGCCGAAAGGAAACATTTGTAGCATCTCTAATCTGGTTCTGAACCTCCACACTGAAGTCTTCTAGGTCCCCCCAGCTGGGACAGTGAGAAGTGAGTAGGTAGGTACAGTTGCCATAGACATCAAAGTTACGCCC
This sequence comes from Pagrus pagrus, assembly GCF_965226575.1. Taxonomy (NCBI): domain Eukaryota; kingdom Metazoa; phylum Chordata; class Actinopteri; order Spariformes; family Sparidae; genus Pagrus; species Pagrus pagrus. Next base: position 17,407,528 of record NC_140191.1, read on the forward strand.
ATCAAAGGTGGTATAATGAGGATCTCCTTTGGCTATGCACAGCCCAGGCCCATCCAAGTGGCAGCCGAGGACTCCATTCAGCAGCTTGCACACTTTACCATCCTGGCAATGAGACGGCGCACACATGACCGTCTTGGAGTTAGGCTGGCAGACACATTTTCTCTGGCACTGTTCGTCGACCCAGAAATTCTCCTTGGGGAGATAGTAGGAACCTTGGTGGAGGCAACCACATTTGCTATGTGGGACACACTTGCCACCACTCAGCAGATACCCTCTGTTGCATTGGCATGATTCCACACAGGGCTTGGAGCAATTATGATGGGCCTCCGGGTTACTGCAGGTGGCAGGGCAGGCAGAACCACAGATCTCATAGCGGCTGTTCGTTGGACATGCCATAGCTGTGAAAGGAGCAACAAAAATCTTCATCACAGTACAGGTGAACATTTTTTCATGCATTGGCCAATGAGATTTTGGGCTATTTCTCTTCAATAAACACGTCTTCTTTCAGACTAGTGGAAATCAAATGTCAAAAATACACATTTAGGTTGTTTATTTTAGTTCAGTTTTCTGTCCTAAAAGTGTATGCACATATTTAATTAGATGACATCATTTGCATTTTAAAAAACAAACAAATCTTGTGTGTGTGACGTTCCTCATCACCAATGCACCACAAAAAACGGGAACAGTAGATCATATACCTCAGACTACATTCAGAAGTCTAAACATCCTAAATTAGACAGTTTTATTAAAAGCAGCTGATGATGGAATTAGCTAAAGACGAGAGACAGTTTTTTTCCCCTCATCTCAAAGCCATGTGTTAGTGTTGGTTTCCCCAGAGTGAAAGTTGTATTTAAAGGAGACATTATGCTCATTTTCAGGTTCATACTTTTATTTTGGGTTGCTACTAGAATAGGTCTAAAACAAATAAAAAAATAAACACATCAGTTTCCTCACACTGTCAAGTGCTGTTGCACTGTATTCCCCCATCTGTATGAAATGCTCTTTGGGAAAGAGGGGCCCCTGGTCAGCTCACACATGCCTGACCCAGCACCGCTAACAACAACAGAGAAGCGGTGCCAAATCAAATCTTTATGTGCCAAACTAGCTGCTAGGCATAACTTATGCAAATGTCTGGCGTGGTGATGTAATGTGATGTCACAAAGTCACAGAATTAAAGGAAAAAATGACTAGGAGTTTCAGGAGCAGTGTGGGAGAGTGAAGCTTCTGTTGGTGCAGACTGTGACCTTTGAAGATCTTTCACATGCACAAGAACGTTTATTAAAATACAGAAGGAAAAAAAAAAAAAAAAAAAAAAAAAAAGCATTATAGGCCTCCTTTAAAGGCCATTTTTTCAAAATGAGTTTTCCCCCCTCTTCACTTCTCCACTTCACTAACCTTACATACAAACTTTGCAGTTATGTTCCTGTCTATTTTCCTTTGACTTTAATATGTCAACATAATGAAATAAAATGAATACCCGATTCACCTGTAGTGTCTCCCCTTAAAAAAAATAGATAAATAAATGTTAAACTCACAGCACTTGGCGATGGTTCTCCAGTTTTGCACTCTAGCCCCGACCCTCTGGCACATGTTGGCATAGGCCGTCATTATCTTGCACACAGAAGATGCAGCATCGTTAACACATAGGTTGTTTTCACAACTACGAACAAATGGCTCAGGATCAATGTATGTGTGACAATCTGCAAACGGTCCAGTACTCCTCTGCAGTAGAGTGCACCCATTCATGAAAGAGCTGCCTTTAATGCCAGGAAAAGATTTGATTTGGCTTTGAGTGCACACTGGGCACGAGACACCATCACCGCCGCAATCCTCAATACAGGAGCTTGCGTCAGTGTTCACTACCCATGGGAGGGTAAAATCCACAGTCTGGGTCTCATCAGTGCCATTAGAGGTAATTACACCATTTGAAGAGCTGTGATTAGCATTTCCACACAAACCGCACAGGACTCCAAGCAGCTCTGGGCCCGCATCAACCTGGAGATGGTGCTTCCAGTCGTACTTCAGAGCAAGGCCGATGTCTGTGTCTAAGACGACGCTGGAGCCACTTGGATAGAAGTTCAGGGACCCATTTCCCAGGGTGAGGGGCAGGTTCCTCTTCTGTCCATTAATCTATGAGTTTAAATGCAAGAACAGACATGAGTGCTTAACGGCAACAAAAAGTGTCTATTTACTGCAAGTAAGTTCAGTACACTCACCCTAACATGATTTTTGTCTCCTTTAACTATGGAGATATTGAAGCCCTGGATGCTTATCTGCACCATGTGGATGGTGGAGACGCTGGGACTGTTCAAATATGCTCTTGCTATATTAATCTGCAGTGGAACAGAAGCATTTAAGCCTGGACAGGTAGTTTGAACTAAAGTGTAGTTACAGTTTCCCTGTAGGACAAAATCTCTTCCATCAAATGTGCGGTAATAAGAGTCGCCCCATGCAGAGCACATTTTAGTTTTCAAAGAACAGAGTGGTTTCCCATCTTTGATGGAGCACTTCCGTTTGTGACCACACTGCAAGTCTTCACAAGAAGCTGAAACCGAAAGGGAAGTTAATTATTCATCCGAATGTAAATGTTACACAAATTAACAGTCAAAATGTCATTCAGGAAGCCACAGTACACACTTTTCTCACACAGTGCTGGATATATTTGTCTGTTCATGGTGCTCAGATAGTATCCCACATCTGTGTCTGTGTGAGGAGAACTGGGCTCTGCATTATCAGGCAGCTGAGTAAAGTTCTGGGAGAATTCAACACCAGACACTGTCTGAGTGCTGTCATCCTGCTGCTCACTCATATCACCTGAATCAAACATAGGTACAGTCTGACAGATGTCATCAACAGATAGCAGTACTGTTAGTGCTGAAGGACGCGTTGCATTGTCATGTCCAAAATAAACAAGCTGAAGAGGACTGTCACTGGTAATGTGGATTTTATCTGAGGTCTCAAGTGGGATGACCTTCATTATGCCACCAAGAAGAGATGCATTCTTGCTCCCGGTGCTGGTTGTGATGTCCACTTCAGATTTAATAGCAGTCGTTGCCAACAGGAAACTGGAACTCATACTTGTGTTTACCAAGGGAGGGATAATGTAATCAAAACTCCAGTGAGAGGCTGGTTTCAGCTGAGCAAATCCATACAAGCAGTGCCCAGGTGTGTGTTTGGAGCAGGTAAAACCCACCACGACACAAACAGCTTCTTGTGAGGTTAACTCCAAGTCAGAGAGGCTGGAGTTGCTTTGGAGGTAAACACTCTGCAGCACCCCTATATGCAACTTCAGGACACTACCTCTGAGGTACATATTGCCTTTAAAGAGCACGTCACCTGAGAGGAAGATATCCACTGATGTGTTGTGGTCTGAGCTCGTGATCACCATCTGGCTGACAACAGTTTGGTTAGGGAAGTGAGGAGTAACAGGGTAGTAGTGGGTCCCCCAGGAGGACACATCATGAAGGAGGCTGTGGTCACAACCTGTATGGGTACAGAATGAGGCGAGGGCCGTAACGGGCCGTAGAGACGTCACACTGAGGAGGAAGGAGGAGTTACCGCTGGTCATTCTCACAGACATAGGCAGGTGAATCGTCTTTAACTGGTTAGCAGCGAGGAAAAAGTGTTGCATAAAGCTGCTTTCCAGAACCTGCACAGTGACTGAGGTCCAAACATCAGTAGCTGTGACGGTTACTTGATGGCTAACATTCGCTGTTGGGTCATTATGAGGGGGAAACATCATCAGAAACTTCCTACCAGGCCTGGCCCCAGACAGGCCTGCAGAGGAGAGAGAATACAAAATTGAGTTACACTTATTATTCAATAGAAAACATTTCAATACTCTCCCACAGGAAATGTGCATCCAGAGCGAACAATAACACGATTTACAAACAAAGATGGACTACTCTGACAGCAGTTGATGATTTTATGACAGCAAACACCACCCTGGCACGGAGGCGATTACATCTATTCACTGAGCATTGAGCAAGTTTCCCAGTGTGCACAGCAGGCCTGCTTGTGTAACATATGAGTGGCGGTGTCAGATTTCAAGCAAGCTCAGCAGCCAATGAAGCACATAGTTCCTGGTTCTTGTGTGAGTACACCTGAGTTAGCGTGCACCCTCGCTCCATGATAACAAGGATCTTGACGTTGGAGCAACAACATACCAGCAGTGTGGTGAGGCAACTCTGAACGACACCTTTTTTAAAACGTGAGTTCACCTTTCAGACAATATCTTAAACTTTAAATTAGTATGTGGTTACTTAGAACTACTGCATTATTTCCTTCATGTTTGCTAACTTTTAGCACAAGCTTATATTGTGTGTGGAGTGTCATTGCAAATAGTAGAAGTAAATAGAAAACAAAAGCAAAGGGGTTGATATTCTTTAAAGTATAGCAAAAGAGCTGGGACATAAAAAAAATCTAAAATGAAAGTTGGTGTGGTGTGATTTATTGACTTCTATTCACCTCCCAAAGCGGAGAAAAGACAGCTAAAGATTTCTCAACAAAGCAATTACCTGACCGTAATTCCCTCCAACTGTGCAGAGATTAGTATCTTTTGTTGTTACGCGGGCTGGGACATAACCACACCCCATTCATCACTCAAAACTAGACAAATACAACTTCTCAGGGTACACAGCAGAACTGTTGAGACTTGAGTGTTGCAGGTGAAAGAGGAATAACCCAATGCCAATGCAAGACTGCAGCAAATATTGAGTGTAAGGGTGATACTGGTAAAAATGGATGTAGCTGAGTGAAGGAACTGGAAAACTAGTTGGCTTACACTGATGTTGTGCACATGACCTTTGGAACTTGTTAAATTGCAGCACACCACCTACAAACAGAAATCTGTCACATATTAGTGATGGAATGAAATCAAGTTCGATTTGGAGGCACTTGTACTTACGGACCATTTCCATTTGCTGCTACTTTACACTTCCACTTCACTACATCTGAGGAAAACACAGTACTTTTTACTCCCTACATTAATTTTATAACTTAAGTTACTTTGCAGATGCTGCATTTTTTTATTTATTTATTTACCTTTACTGACAATCGGATAAAAATACTTACTATGAGTAGACCAATTAGTCGACTCATGATATACTCTGTATACATAGATGTTAATATAGCCTACTGTATGTATCATTTACTGTTACCTGTACTTTTCATACAATATGCATCAGATAGGCCTACTTTAAGACTTTTATTCAAGGTGCCACTATTTGTAAGATTGACTTCACTTTTACCAGAGTAACATATGAATAAGATTGGGGATCACGGCCGACATTCAGCATTTGCTGATTATCGTGTGTGATTTTTTGTGTCACATTACTGATAAAATAAACTCATTTAAAAATGTGCTACTTTGGCTCTGACGCAACATCCTCTCACACGGTATCCCACCAGACTATGAACAGGGAATAATCTGAATCTGCAAAGTAACTAGTAACTAAATGTAGTGGAGAGGAAGTATAAAGTAGCAGAAAATAGAAATAGTCAAAAGCACCTGCAGATTGTATTTGAGCACAGTTCTTAAGTCAATTTTACTTTGGTTTAATCCATCACTGGTTGTTTGAAATTTCAGCACAAAGGTTTTCATATATACTGCAAATAAGTATCGGTCCCAAATATCAAATGTCATCGGTATCGACCCTGAAAAAAGCAATATCGGTCAACCCTCAAGTATGACTTTTGGGTACTTGGGACAATGCAGCCACTTACCAACTCCCAAGAGAAACAACTGGAGCAGCAGGACAAACTGCATTTCGGCGCAGAGACAAGAAAACTGACATGAATGGAACAATTATAGCAAAAACTGACTGTTTTTAAGCTTTAACTTGCACTAAACTTAGTGACGTGCTGGCAACACGCTGCCAGAGAAACGTGTTGAGATGGTCTGTTGGCACACCTGTTCTTGATGACATGTCAATCAGCACCTGTGGACGTCATCACTCGTCGACTAATTACTCTGCACCTGCCAGCTGTTCTACATTATCAGATTTGAGCGCTCACTTTTATTTTTATGGCAACTTATGGTCCATCTCATCTGAAATAAATACATAAATATATAAATAAAACGAAAGAAAGAAAAGAAAACAAACACCATCATCACCCAGTTTTACCGGAAATCGAGGCGAGTTACCTAATTTTCCACCCCACTGCTTGACATTCTTGTTTTTATTGATGAGCTAAGCTTGACTGCGACTGCAGCATCTTCCCCTCGCAGCTCTCAGGAAACTGTTTGTGACAGCAGTCGTGAGTAGACCCGGCCGGGTGTTTCCCGAAGTAGCAAAAACCTGACCGAGAGGAGGAGGCGAGGGGCAGTGCAGCTTCAAAAATGAGGTGGCTGTGAATCCCCCTTTTGTACGCGAGAATAAAGTTTTGCCCAGAAGTTGGCAGGCGGCAGCTCTTCCTGTCAACACGTCGGCTCCAGTGCTGAGTGTGTGTACGTGTGTGTGAGACCGGCACTGTAACGTTAGAGCTGCGGTGAGTACGTCAACTTTCAGTCCAGAGACGAAGGCAGAGGCACGAGGATATGATTTTAAAACTTTAATTCACACAAACGGAATACACACTTTTGCTACAGAGCTGTCTTTCTGCTGTGTTGGTAGGTTATGTGTCGTTTTAAATGCTGTCAGTGCTTGTAATGTGATGATACACAGGTGCAATGCCTTCTAATGGACGTTGTTTTAATGAAAGCATGTAGCCTTCACTGTGCTGTCTTCATACTTTGTCCTTCATATTTTATTTTCTCTGCTCTTCAGAGCTCTCCTAAGTTCATTCTTGTGAGTTGTCTGTCAGGCTATCTATGGAGAGAGGTTCCAGCTCAAAACATTCAGTACATGTGACAATAATTTGATTTCAACCACTTAAAAGTGAAGTCCTCTCCTTGAGGAAGCAGGTACTGTAACAAAAAGGTGAGGGGGGGGTTCATTTTAAAAAAAAAGTGTATCTTGCAGCAGCCCTTATCTCACTTCCTGTCTGTGTGATTCCATTCAGTCTGCTCGTAAGCGCCTTTCTGACCCGAGTATCAGCCTGCAGACGAATAACAAGGTGTCTGTCTGTTGTTAATCGCAAGAGCGTGCTCAGGGAGTGTCAGGGGTGAAGTGTGGGGCACCAGATCTTTGCTGAACCCTTTTACATCACCTCGTCTTTGCTTGTTCCTCAGAGGGAGCGTTTCAGTGTGACTCGGATGGGTCTTGTGATAGTGTTGTTAACAAAACAAAGAACAACAGCTTTGTCTCCATCTGATTAAAAAACCTGAGGTGTATGTGCCAAGAGTCCTGTATGTCCTGAAATCTGTTTGTTGTTGTTTAAGTCATGGTAGAGGTTGAATCAGCCAACATGTGCTCAAGACTAATATCTGGTTGTATCCGTGTGTGCGTGCGTGTGTGTGTGTGTGTGTCGCTTGCAGGTTTTATAGTTTATAGTAGAGAGAAGGGCAAGCAAATACAGGATGTGTGTCTCCAAGATGGCTGTCATAAAAACACACGCTCATATCCTCAAAGTCATTTAACTGTTGGCCTGATGCTCAACGTGCCATCGATAAAACCACTTGTATTGGGAACGGCTGCTCAGTGTGCATCAATAGGATCAATGGATCGCTCACTGGTTTGCATGGCACCAAATACTGTGAGTTTTGGATTATTTTATTTTTATTTTCAATCAATAGTTTTCCTTGTTTCTCTGTTTGCGGTCCACTGGCAAAGCACGGTATGTTATGTTAAGGCGGGAAAAAAAAGGAATTTGCATCGACCTGACTTAGATAAACAGCTCCCGTAGAGATGGCAGAGCTGAGCAAACATTTCAATAAGAATATTTTCTCTCCTCACTGAAGCAGAGTAAGAGCCCACTTTTTACAAAATTGAATGGCAATGAATAACACATGATCTGGGTGCTTCTTTCCCTTTTTTGCTCGCTCTTCTTCCTCGTTGTAGGGCTCATTCTTTTTCAGAGCAAGGCTGTTTTAGCTTTGACACATCTTCACAATAATCAAGAAGTTTTTCTTCGCTATCTCCTCTCAATTTTTCTTTTCATTTGTTCCCCTGTGAACTGTCTCGGCCACAGTAACTCATATCTTTGCACGTTAGTGATCGTTATCGCCGGTGTCAAAGTCGTGTCAGCGATGCACAGTGGTTAAGCAGAGGGCTGTTATCAGTGCCAGCAGATAAGAAAGAGATGGGCTGAGTCTCTGCATGTAGTTCTGTTTATGTACATGAAGTAAACCTTCTGCTTGTGTATGTTTCTTGTTGATATAGATTGTACTGGGTGGGTTGGGAGGAGTTGAAAGTGTTCATCATTCAAAATTAAAACCTGGTAAACAAGATTTAGGTGTACTATGGGCCGGCCTGGCCAGACAGGTCTGAGATTCAGGGTTGATCCTGTCAGTGGAAAACTACATTGGGGAAAATGGAACACAAACAAGACATATTCACCCTCCAGCAACAGCACAGTGTATGCTTTTCTTGCAGAACTACACTGCTTTTTTTATGATTTTTAGATTTCTACATTTACCTTCTATGATCTTTGCATCTCTAGCCAGAAGGCAGCTCTGGCATGTCTACTTTATGAGCAAGCCACTGGTTATTATATGTTGCAAATTGGGTCTGGTATTAAAGAGCAAATTCAATCGGCATTCAAATGTACAAGAATATATTACCCAATTTGAAAAATAATACAGGCGTCAGGAGCCATTTTGATACAGAGGCAGTGGACTGGGTTGATAAATATTTCCAAATTGGATCAGCTTATTATTTCACCCAAAGCGACTCTGAAAAGCAAATTGGATACAGAAGGGGATTTTATTTGCAGCTTCTTAGGTTGTTTGCGTTTGGAGATTTACTGCAGCTATTCAAGAGGCCAGAACAGCCCACACTACACTCTCTCTGCAATCAGCCTCAGTTGTGTGATTAACATCTTTTTCCAATATAGTCAACCAAAATAGTTCTTAATGCTGTTCTGCTAATTTGGCATAACGATAATCTTGTTGTGGACTGGGCTGCGCTCGTTCCTTTGCAGCCCTACAGGGTGGACATTTGTCTCACATGAAGGTTTCAAGACATCAACAACTACCATGGCAACATTTATAGATGAGATTAGAGATTTTAGCCAGATTCTTAATGTCCGGGTCTTTCATAAAGGTGTCGGAAACATTGAAAGAATTAACTCATGTTTACTGGGCTTCCATCTCCAGTCTGCCTCCTTTCTCTTTTACTTCCATTCACCACATGTGGTCATTTAAATCCACACACATTACAGTGAGTATAAATCACTTCCTTAAATTGTATTAATGAGAGGGTTACAGTTAGTCGGTAACTGCTGTGTGGGTGTAAGGTGGGTGTGTAGAGGTCTGAGTCTTGTTTGTTTATCATCACCTTTAAGGGTAACATCCTTATTTTTCCCCATGTTTTTGCATCTTGGTGAATAATGGGGGCAACAGTATTTGAAGTTAGGTCAGTATTGAGCGAGACTGTAGTGATGTCTGGGTTTTGGTAAATTAATATAGAACAGAATAATAGGATATTCCTATCACATAATAGTTAAATACAATCAAGACATGTCTTTCTCTGGTAATAACATTAAGAGTCAAGCATGGAGAGACTTTTGGACCTTGGAGCAGGTACACACTTCAATCAAACTAGACAGACACAAAAAATAATTTAGGTTCAACTTTCTACTGTTCCAACAATCACCAACTCTGGTTTGATTGAAATAAACCTTTAATTCATAGGGATAGAATCAGCAGAAAAAACAAGAATATTTTTACATGACCGGGGTGAGTTAAAGTTTTATTTCAGCCTAACCAGAGGTAGTAATTGTGGGAAGACAAACCTAGATAGTTTGGGTGAGGTTCGAATGAAATGTGATTTACAATGATAAAATTGTTTGGGTTTTGTTAACGGAGTCTGGTGACTTTGGTGAAAGCGATAGCTGCTGTTTCTGGTTGAACAAAAAGCATCTTAATCTTTGACTAAAAGGGTATCTCTCTGCAGGGATCCTTTCTATAATTTTGTGAGACAACAATCTGAGTTTTCATTAAGACCGGTTATCAGCCCTGTCCAGTTATTTGGCCAATATTCAGTTTTTTATCTGTGAATTTTCTGTCAGATTGCCGATAAAATAAACAAATTCTAAGATGTGCTACTTTAGCTCTGTACCACAGAGGCCACTGCATCAATGTCCCACCCCCTACAATATCTGATTGGTAACATGCCGCAATTAATAGCCTCTAAACAATAAAATAACCAGAGTCTGCACAGGAACTAGTAACAAAATGTATAAAATTAATTTTGTCGAGAGGAAGTATAAAGTAGCAAAATGGAAATACTCAAAGTACCTCAAAGCTGTACTAAAGAAGAGTACTTGAGTAAATTGTACAAAGAGAGTTTAATTTTTACTACTAATGAAGTCTCCTTGATTTCTAATAATCTGTGTCAGTATCGGTCGACCCCATATCTACAGTAATGGTATTTAATCACAGTGTTCTATCATTCATGTTTGTTCATAATCAAATTCTTGTCACCACAAACACATGGGAAAATGGGGTCCAGGTTGAAAAATACTGAAGTTACCCTTTAACAATGCAGGTCACCTCAGTTCTTTCCACATCGTCATTAACTATGGAGGAAACAGGGACACAATGGGCATGGCTAACAATGAAAGGGAGCTACAGTGTAACACTGGCACAAAGGTCAGTGGGAGAGTTCCTTCTGTGTACAGTATCAAAAATTGCATGAGTGACTATTAGTTCCTGATCCAAAGCCAGCATCAATGGCTAAATGTGGCCAATGAGGCTTCATCCGGGACGTTGACCGGAAGAGAGTTCACTCAATGTTTTCCCACTTAAAAATATCCCCATTCATATTGTGTTGGATACAGCTGGGGCTTTGTTTGGCGGGCTAAGGCCATCTGCGTTTCACATCTACGTGGTGGTGATGGGGAACAGAGGTAGGGTTTGTTTTTAAGGCCCTGTGCCATGAGGAAGTTGAGATTTCTCCTTAAGATCAACACACAACAATAAATCCAAGCCATTGTAAATGTGTCACTGATGAGGTAAAGTTTAGTTAAAGTGAAATCGAGCTCTTACTTTTCTCTTAACATGAAATGAATATTGCCCAGCAGGATACAATAAACACGGAAACATTTATTTGATTCCTTTTGTTTTGCCAGTTGAAGTCATTGGGCACTTTTTTTTGTGTTGCTCAACACCTGGCACAGCACCTGGCCTTTGTATAGGGATGGGAAAATGTTGAATAGACACTTGTTGCCAGCTCTCAGAACAGTTTTCCGCTGAACACTATGGGAAATAACGTTGTCTCTCACTGACCCTTTCACTCCCTCCCACCTCAGATTACAATCTCGATATGCATGCATACTTTTAAACCAGTTAAAACAGCACAAGGACTTGTTGGCCTGGAATTTGGAGTTTTCCACTGACTAGCAGTTTGTGATCCTGAAACTGAAAGTGCCAGCCAAGCCCCAATAATAGACAGCACCGCAGCTTTCCATCACACCCTATCTCTAAACCAAAACACCAAGATTTCACACACATCAATGACTGAATATTAATAGCAGATATTTTTAACTTTTCTTTTTTCCCCCCGCAGCATTTGAAGATGATGCGATTGCTGTTCCTGTGTCTGCTGCTGCTGCTGCCAGCCGCTACTGGTATGTTCTCATCTCTGTGACGCTTTCAGGTGATAAACATCTAATCAGAGTCTGTGCATCCCAGCACCGGCATGTTTTGCTCACCTACCTATGTATGTGCACCGTCTATGGAGATTAATGTATGCACACGCTTTTGAATTATACAACCACCTCAAAAAGAAGATGCTAGTATGAAGCTCATGGTGTTTGTATATAGAAGAATAACACTGAAGAAAAAGGCAGTTAAATTAGCAGCAATGATGTTCTTTTGCAGTATAAAAGATGCCAGAATATAACAGACTTCACCACCTTTTATATGATACAGGTATAACGTTAAGCTTACTGTAGCAAATACTTTTGTGCTGTGCAGTCCATGTATCTGAATGTAACAGCACCCTGGAGCAGACTAACCTGTAAAAACTGTATCACGGGTGCTGTGAATGTATTCTAATGCTGTGCCTGCTTTTTTTTTTTCTTTGCAGCTGTTTCAGAAGAAAGTGAAGGATCAGCTGATGGAGGTAAATACAGAAATACTTCATGAAACTTTATAATCAGCGGGGCACAGTTGTAACTGTAGTATACTGTAACTGGTTCTCATATGGAGTCAATTAAGGGACACAAATACATATGATTTAGATGATGAAGTATTTAAATCAAAGATCACAACAATAGGAAACAACAAAGAACGTTTTTTGTTAATATGTTTTTAGAGGAATAATCACACTTATTTCACTCTCTGGTCTTTTTCTTGTTCCCACATGTGTCTTGTCCTGTTGTCAGTCACGATATTTCATCCTTGTTTTGACTTTAGGTGAGGGTAGTGGGTCATTTAGGCCATACATAAAGTAATTACATGGACGTCAAGGATCAAACAGACATGTTTGTTGACTTGAACTAAAGAATTTCATGTCAAATAGAGCCCAACAGTTTATTGTCTGCTAGACAAGAAAAAACATACATTTCCTACGTGGTCTTGACTCCTGAAGGTAAAGGAAAGAGTTGCAATTTATTATTGAATGATATATGTATGTTATTTCTAATTATTTCATTATTTCATTATTTCTCAACATGTCCATGGGCTTTACACAGGTGCACAGCAGAGCTAAATACTTTGGTGTGATGGCTCTCACATGAAACTCTCATTTCTTACTAAATGATTTAACTTCCTGATTTTTGAGTTTTGTTATCTACTCACAGTTTTGGTCACATGTTTACGGTTCTGGTTTCTTGTTTGGAGTTACGTAATTCCCTTCAATTTTAGATTGTTTTATTTTTCTGTGTACAATATTGACTCTTGTTCATAGTTCATTTTTTTGCTCTCAGACATTTGGTCCTAAACTGACTCTATAAAACCATCAATCAATCGCGTTGCTGAAAGATTAGAGGCGTTGAAGATACTTTGACTATTGTACAGTAGAAGTACACTGTTATTATTTGAAAGTGCTCACACATGTCTTCACAAGCATCTGATTTCTTCTTATTTCACAGATCTGGACGATGAAGATTTAAATGAAGCATCATGTGAGTTATTGATCAGTTGTTATTATCATTATTAAAATTAGATCAGTTTCGAAGTGTGGATTGGAGAGCAGTAGGATTTTCTAGTTTCTCCATGCATCACACCCACAAACACTGTAATGGCAGCTGTCCAGAGGAGAGTATGTGAAGGTTATGGCCTCTGTAATTATTGCCAGTAAGTCAGCATAGTGTGTATGGTGCTCCAGGCCAGTGAGATGTGTGAAGGGCTCTGGCCCCTCTTGGCTTTCCCTCCTCCCGACCATTAAGCCCTGAATGGAATCAATTAGCTCCCTGGAGGGGCCCTGCAGATTCTGCCGAAAGGCCAATGAACACGTCGTCTTCTCCACCATCCTGCCGGCCAGCTAATCAACATTGGCATTCTCATTCTCTCTCTACACTTCTCTCCGTCACTCCTCATCTTCCCTTTGATGGACATTTGATAGAATTACAGATCTGTTTAGAGAAGGGCTGCAGCCAGTCCACTCTTGGTGAAGCAGTGTTTCTGCAAAGAGATACGATTGCTGTGAGGCCTCAACACTCTCTCCTCTGTAGACACAAACACACAATACTTAATTTCACATGTTTCTTTTTTTTCATTCTTCTCAAGTAAAGTGTAAACAACACGCAAGTCAAAATGATTAGCTGCGTGACCTAAATAAGTAGTCCAACACTAAATATTCTTGTTAACTTTCTTGCTGTGAAGATTGATACTACACTCATACTTGTGTGGTTAAATATTGCTTCATTCAGATGGAACACGTGAGCTTGTGGTTATAACGAGAGTTGTGTACATGATGTGCTTGGTATTCAAGTGGTTAAGTTGCTAGGACACCACTGCTAATGGTGCATAGAAGCCACCAAGGCTAACAATTTAGCAAGCTAGAGAACGGGTAAGATAAAGGCAGTAAATGCAAAGGCATTAAATAGATGAGGCCGTTGGGAGCACATCAACATATTTCCCGGATATATCATAAAATCCCAAAGAAAACTTGCAAATGACCAACCTTATTTGAAATTCAAAAATCTTCTTCAAACTTTTTAATCACAACTCTGATCAACACACAAGACTAAGATTTTCACAAACAAAACAATTCTATGTGAGCGTGAGCCTAAGGCAATAATGCAGTGCAATTTTAATTATTAATATAAATAACCAATGTACACATATCAGTTTGTAAACTTGCATATTTTTTATCACATGCAAACACATGCAGTTACATGATACGTTCCGATGTTGTTGTGTTGAAGTCTGTTCCCCAGTCAAATCATGTTACCCTGTTAGGATTGTGTTTCCTTAATTTCAGCAGATGGCACACACATCAATGGGACACAGACTTTAACACAACCCCAGATAAAAATGGATCAGACAAATAATGAATAACATGTAATTTAACTCAATTGTGTTATCAGTTCTGATTTACTTTTTTAAATGAAAATACGAAATCATGAATATTTTATAGTCATTTCAAACATAACCACCTTCGGTACCATTACCTAACTTCGCCCACACTTTGGGAATCAAACGACTAAATTACAATAAATGAACTTGCCATCCATTGAACTAGGTGCTTTCAGACTATTTCCACCAACAAAGTTGTGAATCCTACAAGAGATTGGCGTTCATAAGGACTGTTATCGTGAACACTGTAAACCCAACTTCATTTACAGGCAGCATATAAAGCTACAGCCAGTAGCCAGTCTGCTTAGTTTAGCATCTTTGTTCAGTGAGAAAGCACAAGCTGTGGATTGTGTGCTGGACTGGTCTTGGCCAGGCTAACTTCCTTTTTTGTACAGATTAAACAAACAGGCCTGTGTTGATTAATGAGCTGAGGTGTTGGTTGGTGACATTTGTTACCTTTTGACAGAACCAGTGTGTAGCTGTCACCCTCTGTTCCCAGTCTTTATGCTAAGCTAAGCTGGGCTGCTGGTTGTAGCTTCTAATTTACCGTTCAGACATGAGAGTAGTATCAATCTTTTCATCTAAATCTAGGAAAGACGGCAGATGACCATATTTCACAGCTTGTAGCATTATTTTTCCGATCCTCTATTGAAACCATCAAAGATTTGTTTCGGCATCAGTAGCGATGCTATTTCAATAACTTGATGAGACTTTTTTTGTATGCAGTAGAAGTACTGTAGTACAGAAGTTATAAGGGGGGCTTGAATAGAGAATACAGTGCACCTGAAAACAGAATAATAGTCGTCTTTTTCTCTTTGCCTTTTAAAGTGATTCCAAACCTTCGTAGCGGACCAGCAACTGTCTCAGATACAGATACAGCTAAAGCTACAAGTGATGGTGAAGGCTCAGGTGAGAGAAGTGAAAAACAAATCTCAAAAATGATAAAGGATTCATAACCTCGTACACTGCTTGCTTCACTGCTTCTTTAATACACTTACAGCTAAACTTTTTATGTTTTCTCCTCTAGATCAATTCACCATGATTGTCATCATTGTAGCCGTGACCGCGGTGACTCTTTCTGTTGCAGCAATAGTCAGTAAGTACTGTATTTTGTTGAGACATAATGTAGTGAATTTTGATATAGTGCCCATTTCATTCCCACAATTGACAAATGTTCGGCTGTAAAGCCTCTCAGTGCTTACAGGCCAGAATCACTGTAGTCCCTGTGTGCCTTGTAAAGCTGTTAATACCTAAGAAAATATGAACTTTTCTCTTGTATAGTTATGACCTTTTCCATTTTTTCCCCCTGCAGCCATAATGTTAGTAAGACGCCACATGCACAAGCAACAGCAAGGGTAAGGTCAAATTCCTCCACTGTTCAAGTTGATATTTGATTGTAAACATTTTTAATCAATATATTTATATCCTTTTGTTCTAGACAGATTTGAAGTCTTCTTTTTTGTGTCCTTTATTATCACACACAACAATTCTTCCATTCTTCCATATGGCCTCTCTACATAGTTTATCAGCGTGTTACTGAGAGATACATGTTCCACTTTACGCTAAGTCAGCCTACAGGTGACAGAACCAGTCTGGCGAGTAACAGCCTTTCTGCTGCCTTGCCAATTTCCCTGAATTCATCCAACTCGTCAGCATCACAAAACCAGAGAAAAACATGCAGGTGGCAAAAAGCACCCGCATCCACCCATCTGAGCCCGTCTGGACTTGTACAGCAATTAGTATCACGGCCTGAGGCCACCACTGAACACTCCCTACCTCTAACCCTTTCCATCATAGTCATCAAACAATAGCCTTAAGACAGTGCCACCGGGTCTGTATGACTGAACGGGACAGGACCTAACCTGTTCAGAAGATTACCACATGAGCTGAGGTCTGAGTCGACTACTCAGAAATAAAACAATACTGTAAACATGATCCTGGCGTCATGACAACAATCTGCCAACAGCAATCTGACAGCAGAACAGCCTAAACCAGTTATACAGAGTGAGGTTCTCGTTTCACTTTATGCCTCCCCTCCACACTTTGCTTATTTTACTGCAGTTAGCTGCGGGACAGCTTTCTGCAGAGTAATCAGGTTTCTTTTGTTCTGGGGTGCAGCAATAAATGACCTGCAGTTTGGGTCAGAAGGGTTACGGAGTTCAAATTAGTCTCCAGAGATCTCCAAGCAGCAGGAGAACTCCCATTGTGGAGCAAACACCCAAGACTGTCTGCAAGGGTTAAATTCCTGCGCAGGATTACTGGCTGCCTCTTGGGGCTGCAGTCAGCTCTGGCAGTGTTTGGTGCTGACTGATCGCTCTGCTGAAAAGAGGCTTAATCACACAGCAACCTCTGGCTTGTTGGATCAACAGTGCCTTGCCAGGTTTATAAGTCCCACCTGGGGATGAGCTGTGTTTTGAGGTGATGCAGTCACCGTGCACCTGTCAGAGCCCTGCAGCATGAGGCAGACGTGCAGTTTCCTGAATTCCGACACGCAGCGATGTTCCTTCTGTCTTTCTGTTAACCTAAAAATATCTAAAAGATGACATACTTTTGCTTTTGCCCTGTCTCACCCTTCGCCCCCCCTGTATTCACTTCCTGTGGCATGTCCTCTCTCTCTCGTCAGGATCTACTCGGTGCCCACAGAGCAGGACCAGAAAGGGGTGTAGTTCCTGGCGGAGTAGCAGTCCTCAAACACACAGACGAGAGGAGCAATGCACCGGGCTATGTCATCTCCTACTCTTTGACTCAGGACAGTTCTTTGCACAACAGCTTGCTTCTCACTATTCAGTTCATTGCTTGCTCTTACGCAAACTCTTATCAATACATATGCAATAAGTGTTTTCACTGTTTTATACTTTTGTCTTTGTCCCAGTCGTTTCTAATCCACATACACACAGTTTAGCCCGGGACACTTGGAACATATTCAAACCTTCTAATTGGATTCTATTTGAGGAATCCAAATCAAAGCCAGTGAATATGGCTTAAAGCTTCTTTTGTTAAAAGGGATAATTTAGTCACAGCCAGCGCTCCCCCCTTTTTTTACTACCTGAAAAATGATTCCCACCAGCTATGCAGTGAAATCTGTATTTGTGTTTGATTTGGTGCACGTGGAACAGACCTTGCTGTGTGAAAAGGTCGATGAGTGAGACAAACCGCGCCAATCCACACTAAGCCAGCCCAGTGCTCACTTCATTCTCCTATTCACTTGTCTGACATCTTCTGTTCCTGGCCCATTAGCAATGACAGGAGGCAGTGCAATAAGAAGATAAAAACCTGTCCCCCCCCCCCCTCCTCAACCTTGGTTTAAAAAAAAAAAAAAAGAGAAAAGAAACGTGTCGAAATAGCCAGTCTGAACATCTTCTTGCAAGGCATCAAATTAATCGACCGCCATGAGTGATGATGTTTTCTTTTCCCCCTCTCTTTTTCGTTTTGAAAGGCTTTCACTTCAGTCTTGCAGATTGTAAATAGCTCTCTGAATGCTGTAGAGAGTTAGATTAATGCCTCACACGCTGGCAAAGAGGAGCTGGGTGCGAGGGAGGGATAAAATCTCTCGAATCAAATAAAGTGTTGGGAATGATTGGGAAAATACCAACAATGCTTTTGTTTCATTCATACGGGGCATGATGGCTTCTCTGTTTTCATTTAAATGGAAATCAATCATGCTCTGTGAAAGAAAGCTTTCTATCAAAGAACCCAGGGCACTGGCTGCCTTATTTGTTCTAATATGGAGAAGGGAACTTTCTGTGGCAAAGGTTGAAGGGGAAAGGGACACGCTCCTGTTAGACATGACAGTATTTCATCTGCGGCCTCATGAGAAGCATTTGTAACGCAGTCGGCAACACTGGGAAGGACTAGATGGGGTTAAACACTGGATCTCACTTTGCTCTTCCACTAAATCTTGCAGCTATTCTTGCCACTGTGGGCAGGCCTTGGCTCCAATCCAGTCAGATTTGAGAGCAAAAACAATTGTGCAGTCACGTCTTCATCAGGGTGTGCAGCGGTTGTACAGGCCTTTGCTGTAGCGGTGATGCATCCTTATTTACTTAACACAAACAAATTGGCAGACGTGATTATTTGTCTGTGCCTTTGTTTTACTTGAGCACTGTGTGTAAAGTGTGTTACTTCTCAGCGTAGCGTGGCGTAGCATTGCCCAATAAGCCTTCAATATGTGTCAGCATTTCAATGGGAGGACAATTGGACAAAAATTGCAGCACAAAACATTTCAGTTTTTTACGTCTTTGTAGTTATATTTTCATATTTACTGATATTCACTATTTCTGTTATACAAACAAAACCACAACACCGTAAGATCAGCAGCAGAGTGTTCTCTTTGAATGCTTTTTCCAAAATGTAGAAAGCAAATAGACATTTATAGATGGTATTTTGGTCCAGCCTGCTCCACGTATATGAACAAACTCTGCTGTTATTCCCTCTCTGTGGTGACACTACTGATGTAAATGTAAGAAATTGTCGCTTCTTTGTTTCCTCCTCAAAGCGATGTATGTATGAAAAGGTTATGCTTTTTTTTTTTAAACTGGCAGTTTTTCTGTCCATTCCATCTATTTGTTTTTCAAATAGAGCGAACACAAGGGATTGTAGAAACAGATGAGTTTTCTGTTTTCTATACTCTGTTGTATTTTCTTACTTTGCAGCACTTCCTTTTCCTAAAATGCTGCACATGTGCTGTTAAATTGAAAATGTTTTACTCACCTTGCTTGTGGTTTATCTATTCTATGTGTTTTCTTAAAGGGTAAGGTAAAGGTCCACATTATTTGCACATTTAAGTGTGTTAACACGTCTTACGGCGTGCCACTTCATATGTAAAAAGAGTACTTGTGGCTCCAGAGAAGCTGCACGTAATCTGATTATTTTACTACAGCGAAGTCACTCAGTGTCTGAGCTGCATTGTGGGTAATCTCGGTGTCTGGTTTTGAAAAGCAGTCCACTAGTGTAGTGTCGCATTCCTGTAGCACTGTTACAGGAACACAGTAGAACCAGTGATATGCCTTTGTTTATTCCACACTTCTTTTCAAAACCTGCTGCCCACATTACCCACAATGCAACTTGGCCACTGAGTGACACCACTGGAGACAGTTTATCAGATTACATGCTGCTTCCTCTGGAGACACTAAAGGTTTTATGCAGCGTTTTTCACACAGTACTCAACAAAACCTGGAAACTCACTTTATGTGTAAAATTGGTGGAGTTACCCTTTAAGGTGCAGTGCATTGAGCAATTGTCTGACCCTTATGCAATTTTTTTAGTTTTTAATATATAATATATTGAAAATATTTACAAATATATTGAGCTATGCATCTGCGTTGTCTCTTGATTGAAAAAAAATATTGTACTTGGCTAAATGGTCTTTTTATATACTTGTTGAGTTTGAAGGGTGATGTCTTCTCTCCACTGTTTATTTTATAAAGTGTGTGTAAAAACAAACAAAAATGTGGTGGGTGGGATCACTTAATTGCCAAAAACTCATCTATACATATATAGATATATATATATATTTGTATTTTAGTGTCATTTTGCAGAAAATAACTTGCGTTCATATGCACTTGTGTATCCAGGTATCCCATACTGTATGTATTTTTTGTGCCAAGGACATTTACAGTTGTTTTTCATCATAAAATAATTAAGTACAATACAGGACCTTCATATCGCACAAGAAAACAATTGCAGTAGGTGACTGTATATCACTAACTGAATCCCCTGCACAGCTGCTGTCGCCTTCATTTTGTTCTGATACCAATTAGAACAGTGAATACTCCTGTATATTATGTAGGTATGCTGATCTCTGGATTTTATTGATTTGAACATTAAATCTGTTTTCAAATTTGCTTGCTTTCTACAAGTTTGTTGTCTGTATCATTTTGTCGCCATATGGATGCAAAGATAAAGCACCAGTGGATCTTGTTTAATCTAGGGCTTTACTCATTTACACGCATAGAGCCACTAAGAGGCTTAGACACCCCTTACTAAACATCACGTTTTTGTTGAGATTGAAAGAGTGAAGAGCGTGCAGCCAGCATCGTATCAGGAAGAGGAAGTGACCCAGCTTCATTTTTAGATTGTGGCAGACACAGATGTTGTGTGATGTTGTCAAATAAGAGCTATTATGAGGTTATTCTTCATAACCTTTAATAATAATCCTGGCTTTGAGACACTGGCTGTGTCATCAGTTATAAGATATAAAGGTGATTAGAAAAAAAACCCGCTCGGTGGCTGAAGGTGTGATTAAAACATGAGTCATCTCTTTATTATTTGCCAAGATAAATAATCACTTTACTTTTTTTAGTGCAGTTTTGCCAAGTATAGACACAACGTTTGACAAAGATTAAGCCGGTGATGGCTCCATTTTTTTTCACTTGGCAGCATGATTCGTGTTTTGACACTGTTACTAAGCAGCATACATTCAGTCAGTCCACATGTGTACACACACTGCTAGGTGACTGAGTGTTTCTCTGTCGATCGACTCCTGGTTGGTTTCTTGCAGCTCTGTAGTTTTATCAGTGTACACCCTCTGCGCTCTCTCCATATGCCGAGACTACGTGATACGACCTGGAAAATCAACACGCAGAACATTTAAAGAATCAAACACTATCAATTATATTTATTAAACACAAACAAACCAGATAAGAAACATTTAAAAAAATGCAGTTTACAGTTGGTCTGTTATGGTTTCGCCCAACAAATAGCTTAATCATAATCTTTTTGATCTATTAGTCATCACAGAGGTTTTAGTCAGCAGTCTGTTGAGCTATTATACGTCTGAAGTGAGTGATTGTTTACCATCTATCATCCAGTAGCCTGTGATGTAAATTACTTGACTCATTCAGCTGCAGTTTCCCAACAGCATGATGTAAGCGCGGCTACCCTTCATGCACATGGACCCTAATTTACACCACTTTTGTCTGTCAGCTTTCATTGCCTTAAATTAATCAGCAGTTGTGCTAATCATGCACCTCTCGAACATAATAAAAAATATGAACATTCGCTGGCATTATTGAAATAAAAGGCTGTAAATACTTACTTAGATGACTTCTTGTGACACTTGGGCAGCCGGCAGACCCTGCCACCTACGGACAGAGATGGGCAAAGGAGTGAGAAGGGCAGTTGGACGTAAAGGGGCAGTATGTAACAATTGGCTACCTGTCTAATTCATGCTCAAAACAACAAACAACATTGGGGGCTGTATATCATGGACAAGCAGTATGAATATTAGCAGGGAGAGTGATGTCATTAAACAGAAGTACTTTTTGTGTATTGAGTATCTGCAGAGTTTATTCATGGTCAGACAACGTCACTGCTGCACTTTTCCTCTGCTCTGATGGCTAACACCGGTCTGCTCTGAGCACTGTTGCTGCACCATCGACCACTCACATACTACGCACGGACATATTTCTTGAAGGAGCCACGTCTACCTCCAAGCTTGGATGATGTCGTATGACTCGTACTATAGTCATACGACATTATTCCATATTAGCAACAGCTTAAATTTTGTGACTTTGGGCACAAAAATTGGTTATTTATCAAAAATATTTGGAAAACAGTGTGGCTCATCAACATTGCCAGGAAAGAAAATGTCAAAATACACTGGAAGGGTACTGCCATTGGGCGGTTAGCTCAGTCTGGACTAGGAGCTCAGAGCGCCAGGGGAGTGTTGGTGTTTATACTGCTGACTGGTTAACATGCTAACTTCAGCAGATATATCTGCAACACCATACATACACACTGTTGTTTCTCCACATTTGTTGATCATTTTTGTGAACTGAATTCTTACAAGTTGCACATTTAATCAGAGGTTACACAGGACAAAAGTAGCTTTCAGAGTCATACTTACATCCGATCACCATGATGCCCAGGACGAAAAGTAACGCTGCAATGGCAAGTCCCGCCTGGCGCAGGGATTTATAATCTGAACATACAAAACACAAATCAAACGCTCCACCATAGACACGACAGGTTGATAACACAACAAACACAAGTAAAGTGTAGCTTCTTACCATAGGTGAAAGCGTCGTCTCCCTGCGAATCTATGAGGAGTAAAAGTAGAAAGAAAAGTATTGAATTAAGTTTGACTGCTGAACACAGGAAGCCTCTACAGGAAGAAAAAAGAACGAGCATCACTGGGGAACAACAGTCAGAGATAGCAGAACAGATCTACTGGCCCTGCTGACATGCTGTTGATGGTGTATCAAAACCATATCTGTGGTAAGCCAGCACAGCATGAGGACACAAATATCTTATCTCTTCTTGCATAAGGTACAATCAAGCACTAATCTGTTGGCAATAGAGGAAGTGAAGCGCTCTATTCTGCCTCTCCACCATGGGTTTTGTTTGGAATACAGGGAATTGTGATACTGTCAGTCTGCCATGAGATAACAATAAAACCGCATCGCCTGTGGCATTTAAGGTAAGTACGGAGTAGTAAAATTTTTTGTTACCCCAGGCAAAACTGGTCCTGGCATCGATGATTTTCCTAGTTGTGGATGGGGAGGATGTCACAGTGGATGCTGAAGAAATAGACAAGTAAAAACATTAGTTTCCATGACTTTTAAAAAAAAAATATTTTCCTGATCCCTTTTCCCTCTGTATTTAATATTCATGAAGTCTAATATGTATGAGACACAGGTTTTTAATGCAAAAGCATAATTCAATATAGGGGAGCATATTTTTTCTGGGACATACTGACTTCCTTATCTTTGCCATACGAGTCCATACATAATTATGTCTCATAAAATTCCAGGTGCATTTCTATGTTTAACTCCATTTTTAATTGAATTTCTGAATATTTCAGTGGAACGACTCTCAGAGGAAATTCAGGCTGACACTTTTTAAAGCTCTCCCTGTCGCTCTCACTCATTCCAGTTCTCCCTCTTTCCCCGCTGCTGTAAAATGCAGCAGGAATACTCCTCTGTATATCTCAACAAGGACAGGGAGTTTAACATTTTCTAATTACCTCATTATTAGTTTTAAAGCTTGCTGCATTCTTGATGAGAATGTCTACTGTAAGCCTTTGCTACTGGTGTGATTGGATGTTATAGTGTAGTGGAGTGCTTATGGTTTGTCTACCATCCAAACTCAATGGCTCCACCAACTGGGTGTTCAAACACATGAGGGAGGGGGTGAAGAGTGTTACCTGGTCGAGATGTCATCTTTGTCTCCAGTTTTGTTGTTTCCTCTTTGGGAGCTACAGGGACATGAACATAAAAAAATACATCAGGTTAAACTGAAATTAGATCTGTTGGAGTTAACGCTTTGAGGGACACACCAGGCTACCTTTTGTAGTCATTTCTGATGTGGTGTTGACAGTGCCTGGTTTGACGGTGTTATTCTGCTTGACTGTGGTTGGTTCGTCACGGGAAGTTTCAGGGGAGGAGTCAGCATCTCTGGTGACTCTGACTCCCACTCTTCTTCCTGTTGCATCAAGAAACAAACCAAATGAAGTGAAATGAAAGAAGTCTGACCTTTTGTCATAAGATTAGATAGATAGATAGATAGATAGATAGATAGATAGATCAATCTAACATTTATCATTATGCATAGTAACAGTAAAAACTTAAATAGCCTGGAGATCGAAAATGCTGCAAAGTGGCATTTCTCAGAATAGCCACGAGTATCGTACCAGTGGGACTTGCAGCAGTGGGCATTGTTGTTGGGCTTGCCATATTGCTGCCCTCAGACGTTTCATCTGCAAGTGTGGAATTCTGAGCCCTTGACACTGCGGGGGAATAAAGCCACATTTAATCACCAAAAACACAAGTCAGATGAGGCCCTTATAGCGAGGCCTCCATTCAGTACAGTGTACAGGAGGAACAAAGGACAGTGTTGTTTATTCCAGTGACTCTCTCAAACAATGCTGTGATGTATTCCTGGCAGAGGCCAGACTTTGAGAATGTGTCTGGCCTTGCAGGGGAGAGAGGCCTGCAGATGCATGGAGAGTATGTCACAGTAATAGTCCTGTGAGTGGGCCAGTGCGGCACAGTTACAAAGAAGTGGCTCTCGCAAAACCTCTGGCTGCAACAGAGCTGGATTGTTGTGTGTGACTGCAGGACAGTGAGGCCGTTGTCTGTTTACTCACTCAGCACCTTCCAATTAGTATTGAAGCTCTACAAAACCTCTACTTTCTCGGGCTGATGCTCTGATTCCCGCTACTATAATGAACCCGTAAGATGGGACTTAACTAATCATGTCATGATTTATTGCTGCCACTAAGTTCTGATATGTCAGGTATATTAAGTGTAGATGAAAACCTTCGTTCTGATTGTATTAAAATATGTGGCTGCTAAGTGAGAGGTGTTAGAAAATGTCCTTTGGTGTCATCACAGTGGCGTACAAAAGATTATTATAGTGTCATATTTGTGACAAGCCTTCATGTAAATTCTTCAGTATTTAAAGGGGAATTCCACCTGTTCTACACATAAGGATCAGTTTACTCATAACAAATGTGAAAACAGTAAATGTCTTCTGTTGTTCTTGATGCCATGCATATGGGCATTTACCAGCCAGGTAGGGTCTACAGACCATACTCAAGACTAAAAATTAAATATCTTGGCCCTTTCAATCTGCCAATTTCAAGTGCCACAATTTAAAGGTGCAATATGTAAAAAATATAGTTTTAAAAAAGTCAGAAATTAACTAAATAATCAACAGAAGGTGAAGAAACAAGTACTGAAATTATGTCATAAAGGTCTATGCATTGTGTTGCTGAGACATCTACTGAAGTACTGAAGTTAGCATGCCAGCTAGCCCTGTTCTGACAGTCCAGGAACCCCATAGACTGAAAAATATTCAAAAACACCCTGATTAGTTTGTGTCACTGCTTGAGTAGAGTTAGTAGAGTCAGCGCCAATCAGAGACAGAGTGTCTGGGTCTGTATGGAATACAGGTGGGTGAAAAAACACAGTAAAATCAAAATAATGGGCCGTCTGGACAATGGCACGGCACCATGGGAGACGGGGGTCTGGCATCAGTCAACACCCGCTTCTGGAAGCCTGATTAAGGGTTACAGAGGGGTGACCCCTCCAGATACCAGGAGCCAAACCCGGCAAGAAAAACATCTGCTGTTAGGTACGAAATGGCATTACACCACAGAACAGGCCAGGGCTAGCTGGTTAGCATACTAACTTTAGCAGATATCTCTGCAACACAGTACATACTGTAGATGTCTGATGTTTATTCACATTTTGATACTATTTTTTTTTCGTTTTCAACTGAAGTTCTTACATATTGCACCTTTAATGGAGGTGAGTTACACTAAATCAGTGGTGTTCCCCTTTAACTTGGTAGTTTCCAAGATGAAGCTTAAAGTGACACAATACTTTTGAAATAAGAAATGACACATTCTTTCTCTTACAAACAATATGTTGAAACTCATTAGCAATAAATGAGGATGCTGTTCACAGTACAGATTATAAAGCCCACTGAGGCAACGTGCTTATGATTTTGGGCTATATAAATAAAACTGACCTGACTTAAAACACACCATTGCTCAGTTTAACACACTGAGGGGTCTTAGAATACTTTATCTAGCATAAACAGTAGCTTATGTTGGCTAATATGTTAGCACATTTTAGATACATACTGCTGTGTAACCGACATTAGTGAGTCAGTTTACTGACTTTTCGCTCCCTGTGCCACTACAGTATGAAGCTACATTTTGGCACTTTGCATACCATTATCCAGTTATTGTGAGCTGTAAAGGCAATTCAGTTCTGAGTGATCTGATTCACGACCACCTACAATGTTTTGCACTCACCTTGTAACATGACAAACAGGACAAAGGTCATGGAAACCAAATATATCTGAAAGAAAACACATTTAATGGGAGAAGAGGTGAAATAATGATGTGTAACCCGATCTGCATCCAAACTAGTGTCTTAACAAATTTAACTCAAACACAACATAGGATTGAAACGACCCAGAAGATCTAATCCAGAGCCTGTCAGATATTACAGCTGACTCAATAAATTAAGACAGATCATACAAATGCAAACACTCTGGTGCATTGGTTAGAGAGGATCGGAGCAGATACATGATATATCCAGACAAAATGTCTGCTTGTTAATTTACACAGTGTCTCTTTAGCCATGGTTATGGTGCTACAATTGTTCAACTGAGGAGAACAAGCTGAGAATCTGCTTAGATTATCGCAGCAATCGCTCAGGAACATTTTGTACAACTCTGCCAGACGGGAAGTTGAGGTTTAATACCACATGGCCATTTCTCCTTCCTGCTAAAGCAAACAGGCAACATCACCCACACTCCGTACGCAGCATGACACAAAACAGACTCTTACTTTGAATGTCAAACTTTATAAGATACACACATCAGAACCGCTCTTTTTTTCCCGTTTGTCAAAAATGAGTGATCGAGGCCGCACATTGTGTACGCAATCCTCCCACACGTGTCTGCGTTCAACTTTATGGCACTGTTGATCAAACTTCATATTTTTCCAGTTTGCTGCTGTCACCAATTAAAAAAAAATGGCATTGGATGATGTGTCAAAACAAGTCTTTTTAACATAATGGAAATCCTGTACTGGTGAGAAACATTCTCCGAATCAGTGGGAAAACATGCTCTTTCCTCCCCCTCACAACATATTGCCCCTAGCTTGAAACAAAACACTATAGAAAAACAGAAGTAGGCAAAAAACCTGTGCAATATTGTGTGATTTTATAGCAATACAAAGAACAACTGCCAGGCAGGTGCAGAGACAGGTAGAGTGACAGATGGAAGTCTAGGCCAGTGGCTCGGTTTGGATCCACCCCAAGCAGAAAATGAATCTCGATCTTTGACCTATCCTGGTGGCAGCTTGTCCTCCGGGCTTGGAACAGTGTGACAGGTGAGCGTCTGTGGCCGTCATGAGCTGTGACAGCTCAGATTAGCAGGTCATGCCAATCTTCATTTCACTCCAGAGCATATGTCAAGATGAGGCCTGTTTCCCCTGGGCTGTACAGGCGTCTTTCCCTTCCCCTAGCCTGACCTGCCCGCCCGTTTGTCACATCCAGCACTCTCACTCACTCTCTGTCTGTCTGTTCATCCGTTTGTCTGTCATCCTCCATCAATCTCCTAACAGTCCGCTTCACCAAAAACACCCCTAAGCTCTCTGATATTTAGTCATCCATCCGGGCTATTATGCTTACCTTAGTATCCATCCTGTGAGGTGCCCGAGTCCACAGATTCAGCCTCATCATCCACGATGCTTTTCCTCTGTATGTCACTTGTGGCTGATGGGCTAACTGCTAACCAACCACACCCATGTGCTCACCAGCACTACTTCCTCATCCAATTGCCTGAACTGTTACAGTCTCTCGCTCACCCACTTGCTCTCATGACATGGCCTCCTCCTTCTTGTTCTGTGGTTTCCAGTTTTTCACTCTCACTCACTCTGCCTGCAGTTCAGCCGTCTCTCAGCATGGTGGCTTGTCTTCCTACTTTATTTCTGTAGTCCCTACGGTAAACAGTCTCTCACTGTGTTTACCTGTCTGTCATCCTCTGTAGCTTGCTGTTTCTCTACATGTTTATACAGTCTTCCCCTTCAACAGGTCGATCTGTCATTTGTGTCCATGTCTTTACCTAGAAATGAATGGCGCCATTGTTCAGAGAAATTGTCTCTATATTTACCGTCATTCAAAAATACAGAACATAGTTCAGGCATTTATAATTATATGGCTTTCTTTTATTAATGAAGAGCCTTTTGAAATATCCTCCCTTGAGCACACTGACATTGAAAACATCGACAAAGAACTTAAATACCAATTATCTCAATAGGCATCTGACAAAGCAGTACATTTTTAAAAATTCCCTGTTTTGCTACCAAGCAGCCATACTTACCTCCATGACATATGACCATGGTGTTGTTTATCACATTGAATTCCAGCTATGCAGTGACATACCCAACATTTTAAAATCCTTGGGGGTTTTTTTTCCAGGTTTTTCAACAATTGCTTCAAGGCTGCAGGATTGAAGCATGTGTTTTCTGACCTAACTGCATTACCCAACTGAGAAGCACAAACCTAGACTGTTACAGCAGACAAAGACTGCAATTCATCCGCGCTAGCAGAGGACAGGCTTTGTCCTGAGTGCTATTGGATCGACTTGTCCTCCATCACATTTTTATGGTTTCTCTGAAATATTGTTAACACTTTTTAATAGGTGTTCTTCATTCAGTTTGTATTGTGACCTTCCTCGGAAGAATGTTCTCTTCTTCTCAAGTTTTCAGATACTAAATAACAACAATTATGTCGAAAATATTTCATATTACAAGTTACAGGTGTCCAACCACAATCTGCTTGTAAACACCATGAAGAGCATAGGTCTGTTCAAACATTTCCCCTTTCAAACATCCAGGGATTACCATTTAAGAGGCTCTTTGGCAGGTATTATATTCATCGTTTTTCAAAATAATAAATAAATAATGGAGAAAAAAAACAAAACGCTGAGTTCTACAGTATGTGCCCAACACTGCCCTAATGTTAACTAGCTAGCGTTAGCAACATTAACGTCAGCAAGCGTAAGCAGCAGCGTTGACTTTGCTAGCTAACGTTAGCAAAAGTCAACACATAGGCTGTAATGATGTGTGAGACATACAGGAACATACACTTTATATGTAGTTTACATAATTTGTCATACATTATATTTATGTATTTATGTCACATTTTTGATGGCCGCTGTAGAGGAGGGGTGAAGTGACAGGTATTTAGCTGGTTGCAATCTACACACTGGACCTTTACCAACATTTATGCCTCTGTGCTGAAGATAGCCGTGGCTGGAGGCATTATGTTATTGGATTGTCCATCCATCTGTCCCATTCTTCGTGAATGTGACATCTCAAGACGGATTGAAGAATTTTTGTTTTTTAAAGGATGAATTGATTAGATTTCTAGATTTCTGGCATTACTCAACAATTCATATGAAAATATGATCTGGCCATTATTCAACACAGGAACAGCAACTTGGCCGGGGTACAGAGGCTTACAATCGTGAGTCAGTAGTTCCGGTTTCCATTGTTTTAATCATTCTCGTTGGGCATTTTGATTACTTAGATGATCACAACGTTTGGCTCAGCATTTTATTTTTCAACATCAGACAATATTTATTTTGTGTTTGGATGTAGTTTTACATACATGTGTAGATAAACATTAGACAATACATTCAGATACATACATCAGACACAGGTATATATGATGAGGTTTTTCCAAATACAGTAATTTATGAATGTGAAAATGTAATGACTGAGTAAATAGTAACCGTTTGCTATTCTCTTTTTTGTTCATCTTTTCATCCTGGTGTCTGAGTGGAAGTAGGTGTGCATTTAAATTGGTTAGATGTAGACAGAGACATGTGAATTTAAACGTGCTTACATATGAAAAACAAAAAAGACACCCAGGTTTTAATGGGACTTGAAGAAAAGATATGTTTTTCTTTTAACAATATGTTGTTTATCTTTGTGGAAAAATGCCAGAGAGAAATGCTTGTCTGGATTTGAATTTGGTTTAATAAATCCTGCCATATCTGCGATAGAGACAAATGTGGACTGTAAGTGTGGAGTGTTTTAATAAAGCACTCTCTCTGAGACACTCGTCTATTATATACCAATCTTTTGTGCTGTACTCTCATTTTGACTCTTTCCATGTGGTCTGGCGCTGCACACACACTATGGCCTGTCATCAAAATCATCTTTTATTGAAGAGGATCACACGCTCTGCTAATTTCAATATGCTTTCAGATCAGCCCTCGTCAAAATGAACAATTAATCGTGTTTTTACTTTGTAGTCATCTTTCATGGACTGCCGTTGTGTTTATTAAGTTGTAGTCTTTCATCCACATTGGACAGCAAACAACAAACTCATTACTGACAACAGGAGACGCAGCCACAAAGTGAGTCATAATAACTGCCAGTAAAATCATGTTCTAATTTGTAAAACCTGCGGTTGCGTTTGATTTGATTTCTATGTAGTTCAAATTGAAAAATCTGAATAAATGAGAGCAATGACAGGGTTTACAGATATTTGAGTTAAATTTGAATTAGCTCCCCACTGGTAGCACAACCTGTTAAAATGATAACGGAGCATTATTCAATCTCTTATTTGTTTTTCCAAAATATAAAACATTCAGGAGAGAGAAAAAACCAAAAAAAACAACAACATGTGAAAACGCTCTCTGAGCTGAGGTAATTAAAGTCTCTTATTTGTTTCTCTTTTGACTTAATTGTGCACTCATGCAGCCTGCATGTTTGGAGCTCCCTTGAGATTCTTCTGAACACAACACATCAAAATGTTCACGAGGCAAGTGAGGAAAAATAGCAGTTGACATACAGTATTGAGCTGTCAAACTTTCAGTTTAGCAGATTACTGCTTCTGCCTGAGCCGAAATGATGCATCAAGAACAGGCTTTGGTATGAACTCTGCAGTCAGCTTGACAGGAACTTAAACAATTGTTCAGTAATGAGACAAACATACCTTGACAGCTCATGATGGAGAATAGCGAGCCTAATTGAGGGAACGCAGCTCTGTGAAACATTGAGATTTATCTGCAGGCAGTCAGGGCCCCATTGAGGAAACGGGATTGTGTAGTTTGGACAAATGTGTGGGCAATAACAGCCTCACCACTATTTAAATACCACCCCTCACAAAGCCTAAGTAAGTCAATATTTTCAGGGCAAATAATGCTTTGAAAATTAGTCGCATATTTTTCAGTAACAACATAATAAAGAGGACTTTGGTTCAGCTGGAGAACTCATTAAGCAGCTACCACAACATCTTCATCAAAAGGGAGACATTTCTATTGAGGCGAATGAAGATTAGACTGTTATTTTTCTTTCCATGTGTGTCTCATTGCACTGTATGTGTCGCCTGTGCTGAGCTGTCCGCGTTAAGTGCGTGCATGTGTGTACTCATGAGACTGATGTGACGAATCGTCCTTGAGGGAAAAGCAGAAGCTGGGAGCAGGAACAGAGTGCACACGCACAACGGCTCTGCACAGATATAATAAGAGCACAGTCACAGTTACTGTTTGTGCATACTACGAGGCAGCAGGAACCTAAAAGAGCCATGGAAACTTTGAGGAAGTTTCTGATCTCTGCACAGCCGACATTAAAAGATGAAGTTACAGAAATACAAAGAGCTCACAAACCCTGTTACTATAATACAGGAAGACAGCATCTATTTTTGCTGGTGTTCTGCACGTTTTTAATGACAAGCAACAAAATGCAACTTCCTGGAGAACGATCCCCTGATCGTCAAACGCTGACACTTTTGGTTGGCAGCTCGGGTCCGACACCAACCCGAAGCATCTTTTGTTGCTTTAAAAATGTACATGGCAACAGCTACTGGTCAGACAGTCAAGGCCTTGAGGCTGTGGAATGACCTGCCAGAGGAAATTAGGATGAGTCAGTACGATCTTTTGAGAGCTCTCCTAAAAATATACTTTTATCAGAAATCTAGTTCTAATTTTACAGCTTTAACGAGAGCCCCTTCCACACATGCAGTCTATCCCTGATTGAACGCGGTAAAATTGCAGGGTTAAGCCCTTGAATAGTTACGTTCGTCTGACGAACGATGCTTTCATGTGGAGAAAGCAAACCAATCACAAAGATTTCTTTTTATCGTAGTTATAAAAAAAGAAACCATTTTAGTATATATATTTTTTAGATTTTATATTTGTATAATTTTTGTTTCTGTAAATAAAGATTTTAATTGTTGCATGGGTTTTAGAGCATAGGTATACAGCTACACAGTCATCTGCGTTTTCTTGAACTACAAATTAAACAATAATGAAAACCAAAGGAAGAGAGAGGGGCTTTTTCTAACAGTGTCCCCACTAGCAGCTTAGCCTAACCCTCTCTTCCTGTCCCTATCTCTCTTTGACTGTCCACCCTCAGTGAGACAAATTCCCTGCATGCTTTTTCTCTCTCACTGATGCTGTGAGCTCAACTTCAATCCGAGAGAAAACAGGATTAGAGTCTGGCCCTAGATATGGCTTTACCTCCTGAAGACATAACCATGCTAAATACCACTCAGTACTATCCCATTGTAGAGATTCCCGAGGACTAACTGTGAGGCCTGTAACTCGCTGTATCAGACGAGGAGGGAGCAGGCCACTGTTGTCAGGTTCCTATCTGGATACATGTTGGAATATGTGGACGGTGGATGGGTCAGAAAGGATGTTGTCTGCTTGGAAGGCACTGTGCTGCTTCTGCCCCAGTGCCAAGCACAGCGTTGTCAGACTATTTTTGTGTCTCACTGATTCATTTCTACCTGCGGGCCAAAGTTGGCCGGAGGGGGGGGGACTCTGGGTAGTGACCGTGACTTGGCTCCAAGAAAGGGGTGAAAGGTGAAAGAACAATGCGTTGTCAAGAGAGGGGGGAAATCGAGTGAGATCGCAGAGGGAGAAGAATATGAACGAGTAACTGCTTGTGGCGCATTCTGCAGATTAGAAACTGTCCGTGTTGGGCACGTACAGTACAGCGGCATCATTTCGTCATCATCACAAGTCTTTTTTGCAAGTCCAAGTCAAGTCTCTTCAAGGCATGTACTCTATAATCATTCCTTTATTTAGCATAGTGTCAGCATTAATTAGCTGCTGGGTATATGATATCTTTAAACAGGCTATTTGAATGCAGTGTACAGTGTAGACTGACTATTGAGGTCCTCAGGGGAACAGGAAATTATTGCTAACATTATTAGCCATGCGTTAATAACTGTAACCTATTTTTAAATAACTAAGTACAGCCATATTGTCTAATTACACTGGGCCTCCAACTAATGACAGTTTGTAATCTATGGCAAATTAACAAATCGCTCTAGCCTCGCAAACCCAGTCTAACTTAGCCTAAAAAGCCTGTAACGTTGCCTAGCAACCTAATGTTAGATAGGTCATGCTGAGCTAAACGAGTCTGCTAACGGTCCGTAGATGCTAACGTGACTTTCAAATTTCCAAGTGACTCACCTATCAGGCAGGGTGTGTTTTCAGGTGCCTGATAAAATTAGATGTAGTCTATCCAGCATCACATATTTTGATACCACAGACTTTACACTCAGTGATTGTCTTGTTTGTCCTTTTGTGAAGTTACTACAGCCGAAGTCGGTACGAAGAATGGCACAGCAGCACATACTAGATGCGAAATGATAATAAGGGAAGGAATGCATTCAGCTTGTCAGACATTCCTAACCAGCATAAAATAGATTGAAATAAAAATGAAAGCACTCAAGTGGAGTCTCAAGTCTGTTTTTTTAAAGTCATTTCTTGGTTTTTCTCAGCTTTAGTATACAGTGCCTTAGTGTAATTCAACTCGGACCTTAGAGAAAATGGTTCAGCGATAACAATAGACACAGCAAAATTTCAAAACACTTGAAAATGAAATATTGTATTGTTTGACATATGAAAGCATCCTCCATTTTGCTGCCAAGTTCATTCAAAGTGACCTGCTAGATATCATCCAAAGAGAAAAAAGCACACTGCCATACAACACTGTACTGAATCCCGAGCCCTGTCATAGTGTATTTGTTTGCTCTGAACTGATCTTTCTAGACTAATTCGCCTCGTAGTTCAAAGGGAAGATCAGAATCTCTCTGCGGTTGTCGAACATCCATGAACTGCTTCACTCTCTCAGTGCCCTGCTGAGAAACAGAGTGCATGTGAAGTGTGAATAATGTATCAAATAGGAGCTCTCATCATGGGTTTGGGTTTTGTTTACGGACCTGAGGGTGAGTCGTTGATCTCCGCTCGTTCCATTGATGAGGCAATCTATGGTCAAACAAGGGCATAGGGGAAGTAAGAGAGGAAGCCAGGATGTCCTGGTACAGGCCGCTGTGTCGTACGTCTTCATACAGATGGCTCTGAGAGTCTGCACAGAGGTGGGTGACATCTTTCAGAGCACATGGAAACACGTACGCAAAACATAAATATGGACAAATACATTTGGAATCTTATTAATTAAATGCACTTGGAAAACTGCCAATTAGGAGATTAATCAGGAAATACTCAAGTTTCTGGCCTCAGGTTGAGACAAGGACAGATTTAGCAGTTCCTGATTGGCACAGACTGCATCATTTTGGATGTGGTGTATTTACTGTTGTCTTGTTTACTCTTTTGTCTCACCCAGCCTGCGCATTTCCTCAGGGTGTGGACTGAGAGGCGGCATGTAGTCACCAGTTGGGTAATAATAATGATGGGAACTTTCCTGGAATGAGTGAAACAGATGAGATAGCATCAGATCACCTTTGATCGTACATGTAAATGACTTTTCCACATTGTGTTACACACTTGCAGATGGGGTTGCAGCAAATTTCGGTCAAATTATTCCCCCAGTGACCTTTCGAACAATTCAACCATGCAGATGTGTGTTTTTTTTTCTTTCTTGAGGATTTCTGCCTCCTTGCCAATACAAGTGGAGAGGATAATAGATTTGCTTTGACCTGTTTTATTTTGAACTACCAAAGAAGGCAGAAGATGAAGTTTTTATGAAAATAGTTCACAGTGAAGTCTGTGGAAAATAGAGTAATAGGGACATTGTTTAGTGGATGAGATGTTGCTATTGCTGTATACAGTGAGGACCATCTCCATTGTGTTGGGGTGTAGGCAGAAATCTCAAAACCAGGAATAATAATGCTGCATTCACACAGATTCAGGCAGACAGTATATAGAAAATTCGATATCATTCGAGTGGACAAGAGCAGGATGGTAAAAAATCCTTTAACATTTTCCTCCTCGATGGAACTGACAGCCAGATGACACATTAAAGAAATGGGTGATCTGGACAACAAGCAGCTAATAATTTTTGTTTTCAGTTCTTCTGTCATTATTGGACATGAAGGACTGACCTAATGATTCAGTGGGAATCAACATTCATTTTATTATTGCCTCTATCGAGCCGTAGCCAGAGGTGTTTGAGATGTTTTCAGGGTTGCCCATCTGTCAGTCCAATCCTTGTGAACGTGATATCTCAAGAACGCCTTGAGGGAATTGTTTCCACTTTGGTGCAGTATGCCCACTTGGACTCAAGGATGAACTGATAAGATTTTCATGGCCAAAGGTCAGAGGTCAAGGCCACATTTTTGGCCATAACTCAAAAATTTATACATTTATTCAATTCAGACATACAAATGTATAATAGGATAAAATGATGACGTTATAATATTAGATATCCAGAAGGTCAGAGGTTAAATGCACTGTGGCATCTTAATATTCTGCATGTTCTGCAAAGCTGTAACTCTAGTTTGATATATTTTATTCCACAGAGCCTGTTGGTAAATCAAACTCTTACTTCAGTGCTGTTTTTTGCTCTTCTTTCCACTAAATATCTTCTCCAGTTCTGATACACTGATGCTATAGCAGCATCTACGTGAACATCAGAGGAACAGTTGCTTCTCTCACTGGTCATCACACCTCAACTAGTTCCTCATAGGGCACTGATTGGTTGAACCACTGTGGTTTGACCACAAGAGCATCGCTTGAAGGCTGTCGATATAGATCGACGAGATCACGTGATTACGTGATTCGTTTTGCCCTCCTGCCTTTACTGTTGGACTGTTTGTTTTCCTCTTCCATTCGCCTTGTGTTGCCTGTCTACCTAAATCCATGTGAATGCAGCATAAAACTGTGACTATCAGCACTCGCGGCTTGATACAACGACAGGTAAATGAGAAAATAGATTATTTTTGGTAATTTGGCTGAACCAACCCTTACAGGTATGTGCTGTTTTAAATTAGGGGAGAGATAAAGCCTGCCTCTGTGGGGATGTGAGCCTTCATTATACCCCCTCCTGACAGTACGCCGCTATCTGTTTTCTTCTACCTCACTCAACAGTTTTCTTTAAGGTTCAGATCCTCGTTGGCCCCTTTAAAGTACAAAATGATAATTCCTCGGCGATCGATGCGTATTTTGAATGCTAATTGTGAGGTATTGATCTATGTTCCATCTCTATGCACAGCTAAAGGTTTCATTAGTTTATCTATCCATTTTCCTTGTTATGGCTGAATTCTCCACTTCCTCTCCTTCACCCCCCTGCCTAACCTCTTTCCTCCCCTCATCTGTTTACTCAGCCATCTCTGTCTCCGCATATTTTCTCAATTGCCCTTTTCTCTCTCTTTCTCATCCCGCTCTTCCCTTTCTTCCTCCGCTCTCCCGCTCCTCTCTTACCGCCCCGTAGCTCTCGTAGACATTGCTGTCTGTTTCAGATCCAGAGTCGATGAGGAGGGTGCGCTGGGCTGCCGTGTTGATCTTTTCTCGGCTCTCATACTTATTGGAGTTGCTTACAGTTGACTGACTGGACCTACATGGAAGAAAATCACTTTGACTTTTGCGATTCATTTCCCAGGTACTGTTAATCCCCAATATGCTAACACAGATGAAAACACTCAGCACACATGGCAACTTTTTCTTCATCATGTATCACCCGGGAAAAAAAAAACAGTACCGTTTTATTGCAGGATGGTGGTGCAAGTTTGATGCTGCTAATATAAATGGATATTGACAGAGGATTTTTTTTAGTCTTTCTGGCTGTTATGGTAGCTGGGTCAGCCAATGGATCAGGTCTTAGACGTCTTAGAGTGGATTGGATGTGTGTCTCTTTATTACTTCTACTGCAGGGCCTTAACTCACCCCTCCTCCTCATTCTTCTTTCCGTCCAACACACTGCCTCCTCTACCCCCTGCAGGGGGAACAGGAACAGGAGGAAAGAGGCTTAGTGTTAGGAAATTAGAACTTGAAGAGGGGAGCATCATCTCATAAGCGCTGAAATTGATCGGGGCAATAACAGGGCCGCAGAGTGAGAGTGAATGAAAGACACGAAAACTGTGAAAATCTATGTAAAAAAAACCAGAGGGCAGAGCGAGGTGAGGAATGAAAAATAAAAGAGAGAGAGGGGCGAACCTGACAGTTGGACTGAAGAACAAATGGAAAGAGACAGAAGGAGAGTTAGGAGAAGGGCATAAAGCTAGCAAATGAGATAAAAGATATGGACGAAATGCAGAAGTGACAGCTGGATGGATGAATGTGGCAAGAGGTAGAGGCTTGGAGGATGAGCAGAAGAGGAGGAGACAGGATGGACGGATAGAAAAAGAGGAGATGGAGAGATGAGAGGAGAGTGAGAGGCTGAGCTGACAGTTGCATCATGGTTCGCAGTCGTCTCTTTTGAGTTTTATTGAGGAATCGGGACGTTATAATGACAGCAAGTGATGGAGGAAAGACTTTCACGTACACGGATGAAAAGATCATCACGGTTACCTGTCTGGCCTCGCCTCTTTTTCCACCTCACTCCAAAGAAGCAGCCTAGCGAATTCAACACCAGCACGACTCCAAACACCACTGTGAACACGACTGTCAAATAGGCTGGCAGCCCACTGGTAACTAGTTCACAAAACATTAGAAACATTAGCTCAATGCATAACAATGAAAGTTAAAGAGGAAGTAAAATGGAAATTCGGAAAGATAAAAACTGACTGAGACAGACCCAGCCACTCTCTCAATTGTCTTTATTGATTAAAGACTAGCAGAGGGGAAAAAGTATGGTTGGGTGCCATGACAACCGCTACTCTCGTAGAGCAAACATTAACAGCCTTGGAGGTGCATACATTAACATGATTTAGCCAAATGAAGCTAGCTGCTGTGCAAACAGCAATTTCCAACTGCCCTTAAGAGCTTTTGCAGGGAGTTGTGATAAAAGACTTACTCTGTGAATCTGAGTCATCATCTGCTGGGACTTCTAGTGCCGGTCTCTCTGTAGAGGGAGAAAGACGATTATAAAAACGTACATGTCTTGCACAAAGCATACACGCAATTGTAAACAAAATAAAATGTCACATCTATAGATCAACAGATGGTTGTACAGTGGAGTTCCTTCAGTGTCAAGCAGGGGTTACTCCAGACTGACCCTTGGTGGTGATGGTCAGTACTGCATTGTTGTCAGCATAGCCACTCTCTCCCATTGCATTGAGGGCATTGACAGAGAAGTTGTAGGTGGTGGCAGGCTGCAGGCCGGTGACAGTGAAGGTTGTTGCTCTGGGAGGAAAGACATCCATGTAGAGGAAACTGGCTGACTGATCCCAACGGTATCTGTTGACCAACAGTTACTGTCAAGTACAGTTAATTGATTATGAAAGCGGGTCATTCTTAAAGGCACTCAGTAGAGCTCATAGCTCCACCAAGGACCAAGAGTCCCCTTTAATCCATTCAAGACTAATCCAGTGTCAAACTTGATTGCCCTGTATCACTTTAACAATAACAATAACAGAAAAATGCAGATGGAATCATAATCTCCATTGTGTTGTGGAAGAATAATGTGTTGAAATAAAGAGAAAGAAAGTTACACTACAAACACTATCTCAGCTTGACACCAGGGGTAGTTGCAGGTTTCTATCTCTTCGATTTGTTACCATATACTGAACAAACACTAACCTCTATCACAACAGATTGAAATCTGCTAGATCTGGATTTTTTATCAGGATCCGAACAAAAATGATTTTTTTTTATAAAATGGTCTACCTCGCAAAAGTAAAGTAAGTGACAAAACATTTCTGGATCCATCCCCTTAAGTTAAAGGTGCAATATGTCAGTATTGGACATGTTGGTGTTTATACTGCTAGCAAGGGAGCTTTGGGCCGGGACTGGCTGATGCTAGCTTGTTAGCATGCCAACTTCAGTAAATATATCTCTGCTACACAATACATACGTCAAAACTATCACTTCTTTACACTCTGTTGATGATTACAATTTTGAATGTTTTCTACCAAAATTCTTACATATTGCACCTTTAATGGGGTCAGGGCTAAGACCGATCCTCCATCCAAGGTATGTGGAAATCTCTTCAGTTGTTTTCGTAGAGAGTGGTTAACAAGTCAGCAGTGTCTTTTCCCACGAGCAACTAACAGCACACAGGTTGTAAGGGCAGGACTCTAAAGGCAGCAACCAGGTGCCAGATCGTATGAAGCACAACCGAGAGGAGCCATTGTACTAGGGATAAGGGGCTTATCCCTAGTACAAATTCTACCCATTCTGCCTTTAAACCAACATCTTACCTGATACGAAATCTCTGCCGCAAACCGCCATTGAAGCCAGGGATCCACTCCAGAGTAACCGAGTCGTGGGTAGCGCCGACTTGCCGAAACGATGTAGGAGGATCTGGGTGATCTGAGGCCAAAAGAAAAGAAGGAATGTGGAAAAAAAGCAACCGCGCTCTTGATTTTGAGAGAGTACTGACAAAGAGCAGAACACCTTCACTCGACAGGTGGATATTTGAAAAGGCTTTAGGCGCTGAGAGATGGAGATAGTCAAGTGATTATATCTGCAGAAATAACACACAAGGCAATGCTGGCCTATAGGATCGTGCCTCCCCTCCGGCCTCCCTCTCTGCTTCGGAGCGGTTATAAATAGACGAAATGAGTTTACTAAAAGTGAGGGCAGAGCGGATGCTCTTCTGTATAGAAATAGAATGATTTCAGGTATCCTCACATTTCCCATTAGTCATACAATTGTGTGTTTGTAAACACAATTATTCTCATCAGACGTGCACACCAGAAGGACCAGAAATAACTGTTTACATCAGAGACAAATGTTTGATTTGTTGTTGTTATTAACTGTCTCACTCATCACATATTTTTAAATACAACAACATTTAATGTTAGGGAGATTTAATGATGAAAATTGATCACTTCGGTCAAACTTTTCAGTGATCTTCCAGAGCCTCTTTGTTTTTTAACAGTTGATCTGGTCTTAATCATAGTTTATTCCACCGACTCCACAGAACATCTTTTTGACAACAACAGCTTTTTGCATTTTATTTAAAAGTGCATCACCCCTTATCCGCTTTCTCAAGGTTGCGCTTTGTTGTATGAATGACCAGGAAACAAGTGGAGTGCTCCGGCTGATCCCTCTCAAAACAAAGTGGCTGATTTGTCCAATTTAAGTCATGCAATGAAGGATGAAGCCTCTTGATTATTATCAATATTGTGGACGGAGATCAAAGGAGGCTAACCAGGGCCTTCAGTCTGACACGAGGCACTGCTTCAGTCAGGGTAGCGAAGGGGAAAGTGGATTATTTTGCATTTGGAGCATGCATGGAAAAAAGAAGGGTGGTTTTGGGGGCAGAGGGAGAGATAGTCAAGGAGAGGAGGAGGAGAGATAGTTGAGCAGCAACATAAGAAGGGGATGCTCTGCTCGTCTCTACCTCCGGGCTGCAGCCCAGTTTGCAGAGTAAATAATTCCCACTATCAGCTCCACTCATAAGATTCCAGGGCAAAGGGGTCAGCCTTATTTGGATCTCGTCTCCTTCAGATCCAAAAAGCACCATGCTAAGAAGAAGAAAAAACCCTCTCTTCCTCTTGGGCTCTAAAATGATAAGGAAGCATATAAAATTTATTATCACTGCGTCAGATTAATTATGAATATTCACAGCGCTAAAAAACGACTGGGGAAAAACAGGGCCAATATTGGATTGTATTTTATGGTTTTTATAGTAAACATTAAATGTGTCCAATGATGGCTGTGGGCCTTCGCTGAGAGCACGACTGGGCTGATAATGGCAGTTGGTGCAAGGATACAGCGGTAGCTTCAAGGCAGAGAGGTCTAAGCACGCCGGGAGAGCAAAGCATATCGTTGCAGCATTATCTGAGGGAGAAGTGAAGTAGTGCTACGGGCTAAACGATAAGGTAGAGATAGAGCAACGGAATGAGTTCCTTAAAGGGCTGACACTCAGGAGCAACAACTCTCTCCAGTTTACAGAATTCTGCATGTTCAATGGCCCTCCCACACTATTGTAATGTTGCTGGAAAAGGCTGATAAAGCTTGGACAAAGCAGCACAGACACAATTATTTTGAGATGCTGCCAAATTAGAACCAAAGGAAAAATGTGCATGCTGGTGCCAAGTACGTGATATGCATAATCCCTACATGTTGTGTGCCCTAACCACTGACTTTGATCATTTGCCATTTAAAGCCGCATTGGGTGATTTTAGACCACTAGGGGGCAGAAATCCTCTAAAAGAACTGATAACAACCCAGGCTTGACATATAACTACTACAGGTTTATCGGGTTGCTTTAGCAAATAATTACCAATGCCAGTGAATATCCCATATACACTCGTCTTGTAGCTCTGGTTTAGTCCGCTAAATCTGGGTCTTTTTATCACTCGATGCTTGACTTTCTACATAATCCACTGCTTTAGCTAGGCTCGCTCACATTTCATGGTGGGCAGGTAGCGTACACGATGCTTGTTTAGTGGAAATAGCTGCCGGCGGTTTGCAGATTTGGGAGAGTTTTTTGGTGAGACCGACAAGACTTAACTATATAGTCCACAGGCGGCCAGATAACCCCCTAAAAAAGTGCAAAAAGTGGCCAAAAGCAGCTAAAGCTTTGTGGAACTGCAGAGTTGGACATTAATTCTTAGTGGCTCAGCATTAATATTTTATTATTTCAATGTTACTCCCTCACTAGTGGACACCAGAAATACTGTCTGTTGAAAGTATTGTTAATATTTCATTAATCTACACAAAAATCAGTTGCATATTTACATAATTGAAACTGAAATGTCTTCTCAGTCAAACTTCATATTCATAAATTCATATTTACTTTGTAAAAAACCAGGCAATTGTTATCAATGGTCACACCAGTTTACTGTTGCGTCTAAGATGCAACAGACAATGTTTAAAGGTGCACTGTGTAGTTATTGGGACACATTCTTAACTAGATTATCATGCCTAAACAAACTAAATAAGCAATTTTATGAGTGAATAAACTGAATGAACAAACTGACCTTAAAGACAACACAACACATCATTTACATTTCAAGCTTCAAACAGTGTTCTGGGTCCTTTTTTTTTTACCTTTCTGAGTTTCTGAATTTATTCTACAAAACTGCATAGTGCACCTCATGTTTGATTGTATTCTTGGTTTTAGACTAGTCAATTAGTCTTTTTAATCTTAACATCAGGGAAATAAGTCATTAAAAACATCGCTATTTGTGAACCTTTCACACAAAACAGTCATTTGATGCGATTTGAAAAGAATCTTGATACGTTTTTATCGTATTGTTGCAGCCCAAGGACAAGCCGCATATATCTGAATTTGGTGAATATGAAACTCAACTGAAGGATCAAGTGGTCCTTTATGAAATAAGAAAACTCTCTTACATCTGAGGTCAACTAAACCATTGAAAGACCCATTGGGTTATCTGAAAAATGCATCACTACAACCCTAAGATAGCGCTCATGAAAAGTTGACCTTTTGGACACATGGTTTTTCGACCAAGGCTGTTGTGGAGAGAACCTCAGCCACCCAGACACAGAAACCCATACACGCACAGAAATCCCCATATATACAGTACTTGTGCTGACGAGCTGGATGTCTAGCTTGTCTTCCCCGAGTGAGTTGCGAGCGGTGCAGCTGAACACAGCATAGTCCAGAGCCGCGCTCACATTAACTACCCGAACTGTGCTGGTGTGGAAGGAGCCCTCCCTCACGGTCAGCTCCTCATACCTGCAGCATGCACGTACACGCACACAAACACACAGAGAAAGAGAGATAAATCCTGAGCAGGCAGACAGCAGGGATTGTGATGTCCTGCAGATTGCACTAAGTCACCCAATTTCACACATCAAAGAAGCATTAAACAGGTATTTGCATAGTGAAAGGCAGAGTATGAAATGCACTAAATCTGGATTTAGTGGTGAAATGGCAAGAAATAGCAAAGGAATATATTATATTGGGGTAAAATGAATCTAATTATAAGGATTCATCAATATGTAACCAAATGCTGACAGAAGCACTGAAGTTAATAATGGAAAGAATGACAAAAAAAGAATAATGCCTCCTCTCTGACCTGGGGTTTTCAAAGTCCATGCGAACACCGTTTTTCTCCCAAGAGAAGTCGACACGGGGAATACCTTCTGCCTGGCACACCACCTCAGCTGTGGTGGTGCCGTCCCCTCTACTTGCTACCTTCTTCCATTGGGCTCCTTTCCGAAGCTCCGGTTTGACTGCACAAGACAAGATGAGCATGGAGGCTAATCACGCAGAAATCAGACACAATTGACAGGTACATGTTCCAACTAATAAATCTTTATGTATGTCTTGTTGAATAAATGCTACAAACTCACATTGCACCACCAGCTGCACGTCCACAGCGGCAGCAGGTGCTATGCCATTATCGGCCGTGCACTGGTAAAGACCAGCATGAGCCCGAGTCACATCATGGATGGTCAGAAGGCCAGATTCGTCTTCCTGAGTCACCTCTCCCATCTCCACCTCCCCTTCTCCCTGTGGAAGACAGAGTGAGCGGGAATCAGCGGCAGACAGCAGCGATCCCTCAATACGCACTCCCCTCCTCCTGGGTGAGGGAGGGAGAGCAAGACAGGTATGGAGAGTGGAGCAGGAAACCATCAGGGCTCGAGGTGGGGATGAGAAGGGCGTCGGGGGAACGAGCTCCGAGGACAGAGAAAGATAATGCCAAGGGTTGGAGAGCCACAGGGAAAGAGAAAAAGGAGGGGCTGTGCAGGTTGAAAGCAGGACACGCAGAACTGCCAGGGGGTGGGTTAGACCGGAGAAGGCATCAGTAGATACAGAGACCACGCCACATTGACGAATGTGCCCTTT
Source organism: Pagrus pagrus (assembly GCF_965226575.1). Classification (NCBI taxonomy): domain Eukaryota; kingdom Metazoa; phylum Chordata; class Actinopteri; order Spariformes; family Sparidae; genus Pagrus; species Pagrus pagrus. Next base: position 17,451,690 of record NC_140191.1, read on the forward strand.
AGTCACGCAGCAGTAATGAAAGCTATTTTTCTGGATTTGGGCTGAGTGTGGAGTAGGAAGAGGTGGGGTGGAAGGATAGTTAGAGCCAGTGAAATATGGTGCATCTGTGCATTTAGAAAGGCCGGTGATAAACGGTACAAAAGGATAAAATAATAGAAAGGAAGCCAGATAGAGCTAATATAATTCAGAGATGGCCGTGTTTCTCTCTGCGGGTGAAGCTCTTACCAGAAATTTCCAAGCGAACATGTCGTATGTAACAGGGTTGGCATCTGCCACACATATCAGGTCTGCGGTTTCCCCCAGCTTCACAACCACAGGGTCTTTCTCTGCCTTGACACTGGGAGCATCTGGGAGGAAGAACGCGGGACAAGGCCAAGGCGGGAGCAAAGGTTAACAGGCCAACCTGGGACAAATCACTTGCCGAACCATTTAACAGGAATGCTGCATTGCTATAATTACTCTTACACTCGTCTGCCTTTGAACTTGTTCATAACCCTGTCTTAATTGGCCTCTGTGTTTCAGTTGCTGTGCCATTAACCTCTCTATATGTTGGAGGATCACAGATGCTTCTGCACCCAAACTGAGAATCAGCCATTTGACCCACAAGGCCCTCCGCTGAGAGCACATCGCTCCACGACATATGGACTATGACAGACTGACCACTTCGCCCTCCCTTGATTCCTCTCCGCTGCTAGCGCTCTTCTTCTTCTCCTCCTTCTACTTCACAAGCTTTTTATACTTCCCATGAGTGCCATGTACTCGCAACAATAAGACCATTAGTGCCTACTTGTCTAAACCTATGTTCGCACTTGAAGAACAGTAGAGGGAAACACTAGAGAGACAGAGACCTCTGGGTTGGTGGGATCCACCCGTGTTGGCCTGCTAACCAAGACCGACGTTGTTAAGTGGGCTACACCGCCACCCATAAAAGCTACTACAATCCTCCATACATAATGAATATCTACAACTGTCAGGCCCAGTCAGATCAGGATGGCGGAATCCATTAGGCATGTACCATGGGCTTTGGTGAAACGGGCAGACCTACATTTTCAACACTTCCATTATTAAATCATCAGTATCGGGGCAGAGGGCCTAGAGCTCGAGGCTGGGCCCGGGGCAGCAGTGGAGGTGCACGGCCTTGCATGGAGGCCTAATTAATGAGGCATGTTTGCTGGACAGGAGCTGAAAGTCAATGTTGTTGTCCGGGTGTGTCAGGGTGTGTGGATTCACAGACGGTTCTGATGCTTTACAGCTTCAAAAATGCTCTTTGTGGCATACAAATTCAAATCCAGTGCATAGTGTGAAGGAAAATTCTGCTCATTCTCGATATCTTAACAAAAAGAACGGCTACAAAAGAGATAAATGGTGTGGTTGATTTGTGACCCTGACCGCCCTCAGGTATACCTGCAAATATGACATGATAGAACCTGAAAAAGATTGATTAATTATGAATGGATTGCAGGAAGGTAAAAAAATAAAATAGTTTCAATATTATCTCTCCCTTTGCTTTCCTTTTCAGGATGTGAGGCTGCAGAAATCACTTCTCATATTTCTTTAAAAAGCTTTTTATCAATGCTAGCACAGTGGTTTATCAATGTCCGATCTGTTTTAATAATATTGTAGTTAGTGTTTTTATGTTATTGTTGGGTGATTTACTCAATTTCATTTACACTTATTATCTACCTCATTGCAGTCCTTAAATGTTTTAAATCCTGGTTCAACAATTTAAGGCACTTTGTAACGTTGTTATAAAAACAGCTGTATGAATAAAAATCATTATCATTATTATTACTTTCATTTCTTTTTCTGTTTTCCCTCTGGTAGCTGCTCTGTGGTACTTCAATTAAGCCCTTTAAACAATTGTAAATATGCAACAGAGATACATTTTTTATATATGTAGATCAAGTATATTGACATTCTGGGTGTTTCCTTCATTATCCGTGTCAATTTAACAACGGTACTACAATATTTTTACCCTTTAACGATATGTTACACTGATATTAAGAATATTGAAACAGGTTTATGTTTGAAAGTAGTCTCATCCTCATATATATTTAAATTTATATTTAATGATGTTCTTGCTATTTATTATTGAATATATCAAATTATATATTCTCTATACAGTATATTGTATATACAGTATATTGTTTTCATGTTAAGTGGAATCCTGTCTTCAACATAAAACATAAAAGCTCTTGATCAGAGCACACCTGACAAATGTGTGTGTCTGCTCATCCACTCTCCGTGTGTGTGTTCTTACACTGAACGTCCAGCGTGATTGAGGTCTGGTCGACACCCTCCTCATTTGTGCACTTGACTGTGTAAACGCCGGCATCTTTCCTTGTCACATTCTTGATCTCCAGTGAATTGTCGTCCGGCCAGTGGTACCTCAGATCCCCCTCTTCACAAAAGCATGAAACACACACACACACACACACGCACGCACACATGCAAACCAATGGTAAATTAAGTATTCATTACACGCTCATCAACCGCATGTCCTCTGGCCACCGGTCTCTAAGTGACATCTAATCCTGCATTATTGATTGGCCTGGCTGGATTCCCACATCAAGCCAACAATGGGCTGCGTGAGAGACACCTTCTGTACCACAGCAATCAAAACGTAGTAATAGCTGGGTTTCTACATTCAGGATACAGTCATTTCATGGCGGGGGCTGTGTATGATGGAGCTAAGAGAGTTAACAGAGAAAGGGAGTGGGTGCAGCAGGGCCCCGATGACACCGGCCTCGAGGAGAAGCCAGGTTTAGAAACGTTGTGTTGTATTCAGTGAGACAGCAATCCTCATTTAGGCTGCATACATTAGAGCCATAATGAGAATCACATTTGGCAGGGTCCCATGCTGGCTAACCTGCCATGTTTTATTCAGGCCCTGAATGGCAGAGCTGAGTGCTTACTTGCTGGCTCAGCTCAACTAGGACCTGGTTTATAGAGCCATCACACAGCCCCGGATCACCTTTGACCAGCTTCTCCCTGCGGTGCAGCCAAATGCAGGAGACCTCCTCTGGGTTAGCTGAGACCAGCAGTGGGATGGTTGCCATGTCGTCCTCCATCACCTGGACCTGCGATGGCTGCTCTGGACTGAACTCTGGCGGGTCTGACGCACACATATACAGAAAGAAGAAGCTGGAGTCAGACCAAAAATACACAAGCAGAAAATCCATGCTCACAAAATGACAACAAGAAAGAGCACAAAGACCCACAAAAAAAACGTGTTGAGCATGAAAGCGTTAAGAGACACTAATGAGAGTCAAACCGGTAGAAAGCCGACATCCCGCCAATAATTCCAGATCTAACCAACTTCACATACTTGACGACGGGGGAGTAAGGCAACGAGGGAGGGAGAGGGACAGGCATTAAAACGACGAGTGACAGGACTGTTGTCCAACTGCAGCTCTGCACAAACACACAGTGACATTCCTTCATGCTCATACACAGCACCAAGCTTTGAAGCAGTGGCTGGCTGCTGCCTGTGAAATGGCATCAAAGACAAACATGGCCATGCAGCAAAGCAAATGCACAATTAGGACACGCTGCCGCAGAGCTCAACAGACCCACAAATCACAACAAAGGTTTCCAGCAAACAAAAAAAACGCACACATACACATAGTGTACGCTGACATTTCTGTGCGAAAAGTAGCCCAGCAAAGCAGCTTACACCCGCGCCATCATGGATCATCATTATGCATCGTTTAGGTTTTATGCAAACCACATCTCTTGGTCACTCGCCAGGAAGCAAGAAGGAAACAAACCAAGAAACATTTCGCCCTCTACTTACAAAACACATTTAGTTTGAAGAATGTGTTGGCGCCCTCTGCTAGCACTGGACTGAAGGCCTGGCAAATGACCCTCTGGTTGTGATGCTGTGAAGTCAGGTTCAGGGACAGAGAGCTCTGCACTGACACACCACCAAACTGAGCCGCCTTGGGTGGCTGCTCCACTCCCTGGAACCTGGGACACACCCCATCCAGGAAATCCAGTCAACAGGGGAGTTGAAGTTCACAAGGCAATCATGCATAGTGCCAAGTGTAACAGGATGAACATCTCTCATTCGGATACTGAATTAGTCACATATTTTTTTTTCTATCAACACCTGTCATTATCTGAGACTGTCCAACCACTGACCTGAGTGCGCCCAAACTCCAGGAGATGCTAGCCTTAGGGTTACTGCTTCCAGACACACACTCCAGAGTTAATGTCTGGCCCCGACGTAGCTCTGTCTGTTTGGTTGTGATCTTGACACTTACTGCTGGAACTGGAGAATTATGGAGAGAGCAAAAAAGAAAAAAAAGATGTTGAAGGTGCACTACGTAGTTTTGGAAAATAAATTCAAACCCAAAATGTAATATTTGCAATATCATTAAGGTAATAATACAAACTCAGAAATATATATTTTTTTCCATAATTGAATCAACAAGCTGTTCTCTGTCAGACCTGAACCATTAACCCAAAGCGTTGGTATTTGTCGATCTTGAAACGAGACTCAACAATGATAATTTGTTGTCTCAGCTGACTGGAGTATCGCGCTGTGTTTATATGTTAGAGCTCCAGTCTAACTCACAGTGAACCGGGAGCTTAGTGTAGGCAGAGATGGTCTTCTTCGCCACATTTTTGGCATCACAGCGGTAGGTGGCCTTGTTGTCGCTCGCTGTCAGGACCAGGACCAGTTCTCGAGCCACGCCCCGATCGAAGGACGTCTGCTTCAATGCATCAGGCACGGCCCTTCCATTCTAAAACAGGAAGGAAGGATATTACATGGAGAAGCACTCTAGACAGCTACAACACACACACATTTAAACAGCACACACACTCACCTTGAACCAGGTCAGAGTCCCTGTGGGATTCCCCCCAGTGGAGAAGCAGATGAGACGGACCGTGGTCCCTGAGCGAAGGGGGACATCTTGAGGAGGAGCATCGAGCCATACCTTTTGAGGGGGGTCTGTTGTAAAAGGATGAACAAGAGTTTGAAATTTGGGAGATAATCTTTACAGGATTTTACCTGATTTTGCTGACCGTTCACATTTGGCAAACCATTTTTAAAGCTGTATTTAGAGACTTTGAAAAGCAGCTGAAGTCAGTACCAGAGACAAGAAATACTTTCAAATAGAAAATCTGCACAGAAAGAAAGTCCTCCAACTGGGAGAATAGTCACTTATTCTGTGTCAATGATTCGATGTCATGAGCTATCGCTGCCTTTTTTTTTGCATTTCTTGACATTCAGAGTCTAATTACCAATGACCTCTCATGAACTAAGATGAATATGTGTTTGGTAAAAAAAAAAAATTGTGCCAAATCTAATTTTATTCTCATAGTTCACTCACAGTAGACGCTGATTTTTTCGACCTGGGTCTTCGAGAAGTGTGTGCCCTTGTTGAAAGCCTCACAGGTGAGTTCTAGCCCGTCCTCCTCCCGGGAGACTCTGTGGGTCATGTTGGACATGGTTGTCATCCCACCATTGTCTCCCTGCAGACAGAAAGCACACATGGCATTTCAGTGGGGAGGGGGGGGACAGACAGCCTTGGTCTCTGGCACTCTCACTCTTCGTTTAGAAAAAAAAAATCAGAGAGAAAAACAACCCACAATGGTTTGTGCTGGCGAATACAGATGGCAAATTAGCCGCTGTAATAACTGATGTTGTGCATGGTCTGTGATAAATAAGCATATTCATCTGACTCTTTCTGCTTTGCACGCTGTTATAAATTGAGCAAAGCGTCATTTTGCACCTGCCTGATAGCGGCCATGCCTATGCAGCACATCTGGTTATTAAAGCTATTATTGTGGTGATTACTGTAAAAGCCACAGTCAGAAGGACTAACAAAGACACTGGACAGGAGCGTCAGTCTTCATTAACCTCACACTGTTTCAGATGCATTAAAGCTCACACACGGCACACTGAGTGCCTTGTGTAAGATCAAATGAAAATGCTGCTGCCAGATGAATAAAGAGCTTGTTTAATAACGCTCATCTTCTGTGTCAGCTTTTATTCACTTTGATCTTATTAACATACACAAAAGAGGAGAGGAGCTGCAGAATACTCCTTTTGGAATCGGCTGCTGATTCATTTGCGAGGCTGCAGCGGGGCCTATTCAGACTCTGCTCATGGTCATACTGTTTTTCTTTCATCTGAGCAAGTTCACATGAGGTCACATTTCATACTGGGGATTCTTTTAATTCAATGGGAGGCATTTTAAAAGTTTTTTGTTGGTGCAGTAAAGGCAAGCTTGAGTGAAGGGCAAAGCTTTTGCACTTTATCTGTTATGCTTTTTGCCTTGTGTTTACAGAAAAAGAAACAAAAACATGCCCTTTTCCAGTATCCACTTTACCGGCCAGCATGATCCCCAATTATAACTCATTGTGTGCACTGTCTCTTGCTGGCATCACTTCTCTTTGCCTTCTCCTCAGATACTGTAGATACATTTCAACTTCGTCTCACCTCTTCCATGGTTACAGCAGACGTGTTGAGCTCCTTGTAGCCCAGCCACCAGCGGATCTGGACAGGGGGATTACTGGAAGTGGCGTAGCAGCTCAGAATCAAGTCCTGCCCCTCGATGGCTGTGAGCTCACCCACCAGCTTCACCTCTGCGGGCTCGACTAATGTGCGCGCACGCACGCAAAGACATGTCAGTGAAAATATTGTTCCGTGAGTAGCACATTCAACAGCTACCTATTCTGATCACAGTGGCAGCGCAGCTATTTTCGGATGTGAAACATTGAGCTGTATCAAGGGGGAGAGGGAAAATCACTTTGAGTGGCAACTTGTTTTCTCAGGAGGTTTTCAGTGTGGTTTCTAAAGTCTGCTTCGTTTTAACCACAGGGGGAGACGGGGTACAATAGCTGCAGGCAAAGTGATGCAGCTGCATAAAGCCTTCAGGGGAATACAAAGGCTGGGGACTGAGCAGGCAGACACAAGGAAGGATGGGGTCACGTATGTAAATCTTATCCCACATGAGGCACAGGATGGGATGCATTTGAGCATGCCACACACAAAGACTGTTGAAATTACGCAGGTGCCGCGAGGTAAAAGAGGCATATTCATATTACACCGGTGAGACGTATTCTGTGCCCTCAAGCCTCTGCCAGTGCCTGGAGCGTAGTCAGGCAGTCAGCGGCTCATTTTCAAAATCCCTGAATGGATGACTGGGAGGCATGGCACCAGGGCCTTGGTGAGGAAAGCACTGGAGTACCTTCAGCCACCTTTACATAGCATGAGCAAGAGATTTCTGTTAATTCAGAGCATATTTACATAAAATAGGAGCATCAATCGCGCAGCATTTAAAGCTCTGACTTACATTGTCTGGCTCTGTAGTGGAAATCAGGCTATTGTTAGGCTCAACGCACCAGGGCTGCTGAATATTAATTCTGTATTTGTTTTATTGTTGCTGAAACAAACATTTTATATTCAGAGAGAAAAGTATAATCTATTAACCATGGGCGTTACTGTCGCACAAAGTGTAGGCTTTACTGCCTCAGGACTGAGCATTGAAGCAATTCAGCTGAATTAGTGTAGCAGCAATGAAAGAGCACGCTCTGATACTAATCTGGAGGCAGTGGGAAATATGGGCTGCAGCCATAATAACCATTAGTTTCATTAATGATATTAGCATTAGAATTTATGCTGGGACAGCAAAAGAATTGGTTTTTGGAGGTAAGACTCTTATTATATTCCTCTGCCTCATGTCCATATCCTTAATAATCCATCGCTTCGAGTCCTGCCAGGGCTTTGTGTGTGTAAGTGTGTGTGTGTGTGTGTGTGTGTGTTTCAGTGCAGTGCACGATATTATGCATTATTTTCACTCACAGAGCACAGTGATTTTGCGGCTCACAGACAGAGGGGATCGGGACACCAGATTGACGCTCTCGCAGCACAGCACCGCCTGGTTGTCCTCCGGGGTGATCTTCAGGCGGAGGGCGTTGCTGGACTTCTGCGCCTCGATGTCCTCCTCCCAAATTGTGGACAGAATTTCACCATTCTGACATGAAGATGTACACGTGAAAAAGGCAACATCAAGAACATGTTTGAATATTTGCAAGGCCCCCATATGGTGAAGTACAGAAGCGACTAACAATGGGATGCTTCCACTGCAAGTTCTTCAACTAAAATAGCTCATTTTGTCGGTGTGACAGCCTGCTACAAAGCCTCCTTAACAGATGGCGCAGAAGATTTACCTTGGTCCAGTGGAGAGTGGCTAGGGGGTTTCCACCATGAGACACGCACTCCAACACAAGCACTCTCCCCGCTTTGACTTCCTCTCTCTCCAGACCCACAATAACTGGAGGCTGAGGTGGGACTGCCAGGAAGCGAGAGACAAAAATAAAAAATGGACTTGACAAATGGGAATAGCAAAGGGGACGATAGAAAACTAAAGAGAAAAAGGTGAGATGGGAAGAGAAGGGATGTAGTCACTCAGGGGAACAGCAGGATGGAGTGACCATCAATGGGACGACATAAAAAAGAAACTGCGCTGCGATGAGAACGCTCTCTGCAATTGAGTGGGGAGCATGCCTATTTGTAGCGACAAGGCCAATAAATTGGGCACATTGAACATGACTGTGGGATAAGAGGTCCAGATCTGATGAAAGCATTAAGTATTAAGCGAGCAGTGAGCTGGATCAAGTCCATAAAGCAAAATAACAGATGTTCAAACAGTAATAAGGCAACGTGAAATATGAATAAATTACAGCCTCCTTGAATAAAATATATACGCAGTAAATAGGGGAGGACGGGCCTTTGTTATTGCAGCAATCAGTTTCAGAGAGCCGTCTGCAGACCCTGGGCCAGTGTGACAAATTGCCACCTTGCTAACAATCTGCCTGGCTGAAAATGGCCACCGCGCTGGCTTTGATGGGCTGGCATGCTGAGTAAGACTGCAGCGGTGGTCCCAAGTTCTGCAACATTAGCACTTAGCACAGAGCCCGCGTTGTTTAATACCAGGCAAAGGGATGGAGAGGAAAGGAGGAGTGCTCACGGTTATTGGTGATTGTTAAAACAGCAGCGGCAGCCTCTAATGTGGAGGAGTATAGATAGAGACAACATTAAGGTGTCTAGTCAGCCCGTGGATAATACGGCAGCCGAGCTGGAGGCAGCAGAAGGTGTCAGCAGCCACGCTCCACTTTAATCAACAACATGATTTAGGCCCCGGAGAAGCAGGTGGGTGGACTCTCAGGCCTAAACAATCAATTACTTCAACTGATCAACAGAGTAGAAAATACTAAACCTACTGTAGTAAACAGGAGCTGCGGTGTCAAACTGTTTGTGGATTTAGCGGCGATGGCTTTCATTGTTACCTCGCCAAATAAGAGGAAAAGCGAAACAAAGAGGCACAGAAAGCAAGTGTGTCAGCTCACCTTTGTGTGCCGCTGTAACCGTTTTATTATATAATGTCAAGCAGTTTGTGATAATAACATGAAAGAAAAGGCAACAGCAAGTGCCTCCCCTCCTGCCTCAGTGGAGTCTAAATTTAATTTGAGCTGATGAGCACAAAAGTTGCCGGGTTAGTTTTGCAGGATTCATCATTATTAACGGCGGTAGCCTTAGCTTCGCACATTAGTTATTATAATACTGTTAAAAAATTCAGAACTTGAAGCCTCGCTGATGTAATCCATCTCAGTTGGTAAAATAATTGGGTTATGTGTTTTGGTTAACATTGGGGAAATGAGACTGAGGGTGTAAAAAAGGTTACGATTACTGAATAAAATAAATCTGAGCTAAACTAATTCAGAATTAATTGCAGTGTCGGTGCATGAATTTACACTGCGGACACTTTTACAGTAGGAAAACAGCCTGGACCTCCTGTTTTGGTCATATCAATCTCAGTCCACCAGGGGAAAGCTTTGAGAACTGGAGGCAGTCACACTCATGTTGTCTTAAAGTAGGTGTGAGTTTGCCTTCAGGTTCAATGTTTCTCCTCGGACCACTAACGCAGACTGAGTGCACAAGTCCGGATACCCTTGGGCCTCCCCGAGGTTGGGTTCCTGTGCGGTTGAGTGTGTTTGTATGCCAGTGTGTTTTTGTTAAACAGAGAGGGTGTTGACTGTCACTTTACAGACAGGTTGAGACACTCACAGTACACGCTCATGGTCACTGTGGTCTCCACAGGCCGGAAAAGGGCGGGGTTGTTGGCGTGACATGCCAGCTGCCTCCCGTTGTCAGAGCTCAGAGCAGTGACCCTTCGAGAGGAAACAGAAAGAAAGAAGAAGAGAGAGGTATAAAAGGCAGTTCAGACAGAGTCATACAAAGTGCTAAAGCTCAAAATATCACAAAATGATAATGTCCGGCCACCAGTGGAACAGTTTTTGTGCAATATGTAAGAATTTAAGTTCAAAACATTCAAAAATGTACTAAAACGATCAACAGAATGTGACAATTAAAATTACAGTTTTGACATTATGTCAAAGAAGTTTATGGATTGTGTTGAAGAGATATCTACTGAAGTTAGCATGCTAACCAGCTAGCTGGGTGCCTGAAACCTCTTTCTCCCAGCGATCCAAAGCTCCTGTGCAAGCGCCGTAAACACCAACACTCCACTGGTAGTCCAGCTAGCTGCACTGCAAACTGGCTCTAATACAATAACAGTAGCTTCAGTCACAGATGTGAAAAAAATTAAACTGTGATTAAAACTACTTGTTCTGCAGTAAAATGTCCCCTGTTACTGTTCATTATTATATATGACGTCATTGGATCATTGTTACTGTTGTAGCTGGTGGAGGTGGAGCTAGTTTTAACTACTTTACGCAAAAAGTGTCTTAAACTTGCATTCCTTCTAATGGCCAGCAGGGTGCAACTTCACTGGTTTCAAAAATAAGTCTGATTGAATGTAAGCTTATGAGAAAATGACCCTACTTCTTACTTGATTTATTACCTCAGTAAACTGTTTCTTAATGAGTTTATAGTCTCAATTGCTTGTTTCAAAGCTTCTTCAATACAGCATGATCATTTTATTCCATTTAGAATAAAATAAACAATAAAGCAGGGTATGCTCTAGGGCGTGGCAACCTTTGGATTGACAAATTGCTACCATGGCGTGTCCTCAGGTTCGTGGTGTTATACAATCTATATCCTCCCCAGCTTCACCCTCTGTACAAAAAGACGACGACGGCTGTAATGCCAGACTCAAGACTTCAAAAATGGAAGCCCACAAATGTAATGTAATATCTAATAACTCACAGACATCTGAAGTATGACGAGGAGCCGCAACTAGACTCATATTTCCCAAAAAGTTGTGAACCCCGGCTTTAATCTTACACCATGTGTGGCATGTCAATATCTTATCGCGCAATTTTTTCCCCTTAATATTCTCAATTTATACTTAAAAGAATTTTTATAAATCTAGTGGAGTAAAAAGTGCAATATTTTTCTGTGAAATGTAGCGGAGTCAAAGTATAATTTAGCAAAAGATGAAATGACTACAAGGCCAGAAGTAAAGTACAAGGCCCTTAAATTTGTCCTTAAGTAGTGTACTGAAGGAAATTCGTGATGTACACTGAATGAGCCACTTGTCCCTGCAATGCAGTGCATTTATTCTAAGCCTAGTTTGCTCCTTCAGTGTACGTCTTCTATATCAAATTACAGTACAATATCAAGCGTAACAATCACACATGGCCCACTGCTGTGTACGCTCAGTGTGAATATGAGGAAGAAGCATCAATATTGCTTAAGGCCTTGGCTGTTCTGCAATAGAGCTGAACAACGTTGCAGCTCCTCAGTACCAATGTTATCTCGGGATATGACAAGAGGTTATTATCTCTGACACAGAGGAGACAAGCAGGATTAAAGCAATCTATGGCCCTGTTTAATGTATAGGCACCTGGCGAACCGGCGAGGATCGGATCTGTCTCGCTGCTGGAATGTAATTTTGTGCATTTGACAGAAGCTAATTCAATCGCACAGTGCCAAGTAACAGTTCGCTGTGTGCAGAAATTCATTGTACTCGCTAAGACAGAAGGAGAAAATAAGAGCCGGGTGAAAACAAGGGAAACAAGAAACAAAGACAGGCTCGGAGAGATTGAGCAGGTTGGTGAGGAGAATGAGTCTGGCAGGCAGGCGAACACATACGTTACTTCAGCATGCGTGTTCAGGAGCTTATCCTTTGAGCCAGACATGGTGAAAGACTCTGCACCTGTCAGCTCGACTCCATCTGAAAGACACAATGGGGGGAAGGCACACAAAAAGAAGGAGAAGGCTGTGTGTAAACTTGTTCACGTGAGACGGAAACATCGGTGTTATGGAAACGGTAAATACTGGGATATTATGTTAGAGGTGGAGTATCTGTACGTCTAAACCTGTCTTTGAAATTAAATCAAATCAGTGTTATGTTACAATATTGAAACAACAAAATGACATTGTGCTGAACACAATAAAGATGTACATTTCAACAAGAAAAAACAGCGCATGTATCTCAGACCTACTGCACAATGCTGTAGATAAATTCACACCAAGACAAACAAATAGAACATCTCTCCCTCTCTGTTTGAGCAATATACAGTATAATAGGTGTGACAGGGGAGCAACAAGCAAAAAGAGAAAATGAGAAAATTGCAGTTGTTTCTGTAAACAACTGGGAACTTGTCCTACACTCACTGTACATGTAATTGTAAAGTCAGTGGAAATTGGAAATTCAAATGTTCAGGCTATTTCCTCCCACACAGAGTCTGCTCCTTTCAACTCTGCTGTTCGGAGAAGTCTTTACTGAGCTTGAATGTTATCATCTGCAGTCTTCTTATGTTTATGCATTCAGCTTGCGACCTGTGGAGATCCAAGAATATAAAACAACGGAAAGGCTGCTGCCCTCAGATCTCACCCGTCTGGCTGACCATCGCTGTCACACTCAGTGCAGTTGAACAGGTGACTCACCTTTAAAAAGTGTGATTTCCGCCACAGGCTTTGCATCAGGGGCGACGCAGGTGACCGTGTATTTCTTCCCCGCCACCCAAGGTGTTGCCATGTCCACCTCGAAGAATGGCTTTGAAGGAGGAACTGAACGAAAGGAACAACAGCTCAAGTTGCATATTTATGGTGAAATGGTAAATGGATTGTATTTATATAGTGCTTTTCTAGACTTAGCATCCCCTCACAGCGCTTTAGTCGGCATTTGCCCATTCTCTCATACACTGGTGGCAGAGGCTACCATGCAAGGCACCATCTGCTTATCGGATAACCAATTCATATGCATGCACACAATGATCGAAGAGCTACTGGGAGCTAACGGGGGGTCCAGTATTTTGCCTAAAGACAATTCAACGTGTAGACTTCAGGGGCCGGGGATCAAACCACCGACCTTACGGCTGGAAGATGAACGCTCTAGCTCCTGAGTCCACAGTCAGATTGTTTTGAAAGGAATACAAATTACATAGCTTATTGTAATTAGTGACATAATCAGGCTTGGAGAGCAACGGAATACACATGACAGGCGTCTCACACAACATCACTCTGGTCTTGAATTAAACCAAATACACATGTATGTATGTATCCTTACAGAATATATACTTGTTAAAAATCAAATAAAAGTCATCTTATTGATATTCCTTATCTCTATTCTTCATTTGCATATGTTTGGTTAATGGGTTAATCCAAAAGTAATGGAAAGTAATCAAGTCACATGACTTTATATTGTGATACTTGGATTACTGACTACGTTTTTTTACCAGGTAATTAGTAACTGTATCGGAAGACATTTTTAAAGTAACCCTCCCAACCCTGAGCACAATCCATTCAATTACAAAAAAATGCAATCTAGTCAGAATACTTTTGGATTACCTCCAAATTGACCATTGAAAATATTGCACCAGATACTAAAACAGGGCACAGCCACATGTTTTTTTAAAAAAATCTAAAAACATTTTCAATGTAATTCAAATGTATTTTGCATATTCAGCATTCACAGTAAAAACAGGAAACAAACAACAGATTATATATATATATATATATAGCTAGAAGTAAGTACATATATATATGTATATATATATGTACTTACTTCTAGCTACATGGCTAACTGAGCTAACTAGCTACCAGCAGCTATAGTTAGCTGCAGTTACTGGTTAGAGTACACAAAAACAGTACTGGCATAATCTACAGGTGTACTGTGTGTATTCTTCAACATGTGAGATGCTACTTTACTATATTTAACTATATTAACTACAATCTAATTAGGCATTTTTTCAAATGTAATCTGGTCTGATTACAGTTACTTTTTATAATCTGCTTACATAACCCTGATTACATATAATACATTACAACCCAACTCTGTTTATCTCATAACTCTAATATCCATCACACTAATTTTGGGTTATTGGAAGCAGGCGCTATCGCAGATGGATATTAGCTTATGCAACGATATGATAATAAGGGCTGGTAACATTTGGGAGTGACTGGGATGTCATGCTGTCAGCTTTTGAGTGATTTACTACAGCGAGGTTTGATGTTCTGTTGAGTTAGAATACAAATTGTCTACACGAGGAGAATCAAGAGATGAAATAGTGATGAAACCGATCCAGCGCTAATCTATCATAGCAAACACCAAACACTTCTCTTCTCAGATCACCCCCAAGCTAAATATGTGCTTTCTGGACTGATCAAAGCAGGCTTCACTTCTCCACTGTTCTACTCTACAATCCTTTTATCTGACCATAAATAGGAAATTCCAGGAAAGAAAAAAAAACAAAAAACACAGCTTTTAACACAAGGGACCGAAAATTGTTTGGCAGGAAATTGAGAAATCTGTCACCAACTAATCATCAAAGAGATTTCTGCAGATCTGTGAGCCATTCTTAAGCTAGACTATCAGTTTAATCATGCACGTGCCACAGAAACCTGAGCGCTCATTGTGCCAGCTTTAAGAGAGTAGATGAGCCCATAGAATTAGAATCCATGTTTAAGGTTGTTTTTCTTTCATCAAAGATCAAGTGCAAAGGCTGTCTGAGTTCAGAAACAGAACGGGGTGTCTGCAAGTACAGGATTGATACATGCGTGTGAGAGAGACATGAAAGACTCCGGAGGAGACGTAAAGAGACACGGCAAGAATGAAAAGTGGGTGTAAGACGGGCTGCAGGGGCAGGTAGATGGCTGCTGTTGGATATCTGAGATAAACCCACAGCTAATGTGTGGGTAAAAAAAACAAAAAAAACAGCTGGACCAGAAGCAGCCACGCCAGCCAGCCATTCAGTTCCTCTCCATCTCCTTTGGCACATTACAATCAACGCCTGGCCACTAGGAGGAGCTGTTGCTGTGTGCAGAGTCGCCCACTGGCTCCAGTCTGCTATTGAGACAGATGAGATGTGGCTGCAGCTTCAAACTGATTTAAAAGAAGCAATTGAATCTGTGTGGACTGTGATGGGTTACCCAGAGCACTGCAGAGGCGCGCGTTGCAATAATGAGATGCATTTGTTTGTTTTTCCCCCCTCTTCCCCGAGAAGATGACTGGGCCATGCATCTATTGACAGCCCCTGCACTCTCAATCTACTCAGGCCCGCACGATTCACATAGGCGCGCCACTTGTTGTGCTCGAGGAGAGTCTGGCAGCCTAACAAATCCTAAAATAAGAATAATGATATGTTCGCAAATGAGGCAGGCAGGTATCTAATTTTTCCCTCGCTCGCACATGCTGGCCCGTTCCTCTTATCTCTCATTCACTCCATCATCCCTCTCTCCAGCAGCCCGGGCCCCTCCACCCCTCCACCCCGCCCATCTCCCACCCCCCTTTCTCCCCACACTATCCTTCTTGACCACTGCAGTTAAACTGCAGAAGCGCGGGGGTGTGGGGGGTGTTGGGGGGGAGGTGTGTTCCAGCTTGGACTGGGAATTACAGCATGCCATCCATCACATCTGCAAACCATGTGACCCAATCAGCCCAGTCAGGATGAACTTACACGAGCACACACATTTGTACAAATGTGATAGCACATGTGGACGACAACAAAACACACATCCTATTCAATTTACCAGACATGCACTCAGAGCAAGGCACAGACAGCAAACAAGCTGTTCTCTTAATTAACTCCTTGTGCCCCTTCTTTGTCTACTTGGCTGTCTGCTTTTTTATTTCCTCTCTCTCTCTCTTTCTCTGTGTTCCTCTCTGCTTTCTAGCCCTATCTCTCTTATTAAGGTACATACCTGTATATGAACACAAAAATAGATAGGCATGCAAAGACTTGCTCCTGACGCTCAGACGAGGAACAGTGAGCCGCAAAATTCGATTCATTAGACAAATACAGACGGATGGATGGATAAGGCAGATAAGAAGCAGATTAGCAGACACACATCAATATGCATAAGCAGCTCTTTCCACCTATCTTTCTCTCTCATTCACATACAGATGCACACACACTCCCTTCTCTCGCTCGCACACAAACACCCAAAGATGAACTCGAGTCTACAGTGCATGCAGATTTGCACGCACAAACACACCGACACGGGCGAGCGAGCGTGCAGGCAGAGCTACATTCATCTCACTTCACTCTCAAAAACAGGCGCCAGCGTGTGCGCACAGTAACATGTGATACTGATTCTCTGGAAAACATTGGAGAAGGCCCAGAGGATAAAACAGTCTCTTAAAAGCTTATTATGCTGAATTAAGGAAATAATGGAGAGTGGAAGATCAGACTTCTCAACACCAGGCAGACACAACTCATCGGTTTTATCTCTGGAAGACAATGATTGGCTAAATCTACATCCACGCACATACACGAGGATGTATTTTTATACTCGCATGTGCATGAAAACACATTCGCACACGCGTTGTAGGTCTCAGGTGTGTGATCTCTGGCAATGAAAGCCTCTAAAACAGCACTCTCTTTCAGCTCTGTCTCCCTCTTCACGTCTGCGTCTCTATTAACAGAAATTATTCCACACACATGCAAGGCCTGAACTGACTCGAAGGTAAATCTACCTTATAGCAGAGAAACAGAACATTGTTTGTCCCTTTAGTGTCTCATTTGCCATTTAGGAGAGCCTCATGTGGTAATTGTACAGACCCTGACACTGTAACATCAGTCTGGCGCTGTGATATGCACACCAGCGTACAGTATAACACACCGTCCTCTGATGGGGGTTATATCTTGGGCAACTGTCAGAACTTTCCGTGAACGAAGATGAATAAAGTCACCATGTTCTACGTTGCTTGTGCCCCCATTTATAAGTTGTTCCATTATTCATAACAGGGAATCATAAAATGAAGGCTCATTATATACTCTTCAAGTGCTAAACTCATTAGCTACCGCAAAAAACCTCACCATAGCCCTGGTTCCTAAAATGTCCTCTAACCTCCAACCAACACTGATAATAAGCTTACACACATGGGCACACTCACTCACACACACATATCTCTCTAAGACCCGGCTATGGCAACTGAATGAGTAACACAGTCTAAAACCAGAACACATCAAATGACTGTTTTGAACGTTTGCAGGAGGCATCTGTACGGGCGTGCAACGCGGTGAGGGAGAGAGTTGTTCATTAATAGGATTAAATGCTAAGGCTAATGGTATAAACCGAGACACAGGATGTGTCAGGTATGTGACGGGCACAGTGCGGGGTAAGTTTTAGCAGAGGAGGGGGTTTCAGGGGAGGGGGTAGAGGTTGTTATTGTCATGGATTACTCACTGCCACTTGATCTGCCTATTGCAGTAATCCCCTATCTAAGCTCCGCAGGAAGGCAAAAACACACAGGAGTTATGTTGCACCAATGGAAATGTCTTGAAAACATCTCTTTGTAAGCCCATGGATGGGGCTTATTGACATTTTTCCCTCCATCTCCGCTACTCACTGCCTGTGGTGATCCATCTTGAATTAGCCAGTCATGATAGCACTCCCTCTGACCCAAGAATCCAATTATTTGACCAGCAATCTCTGTTTTGTTTTCACATCCCTCCCATCTTTCCCCCCTCCCACTGTATCTCCCTCGTAAAGAGTTTATAGTGTTTTGATTTGATGCAGGGCTTGATGGGATATGGCCACGGCTGACTGGCCAGGGGTGTGGGGCCTTGGGAGCTGTAGTTCAGTGATGGAGAAGTCCGTGGGGAACTCATCAGAGACAGTGCTCTTCAAAAGGATGCACAGTTTCCAGTCCCAGTTCAGCACTAACAGGAGATTGAATTCATCAGCTCATTATAAAGCCCCAGATTAGTCACGTATTTTGAATCAGTTGAGTTGGTGGTGTGGAACAAATGACCCTTTAGGACCAAGGCTGCGGAGTGCTTTTTAAGTCAGTCGCTTCACTCTTTGCCCTTTGCAACCGTACAGCTGCAAATGTCCATCTCAATCGGTCAACAGCTGGATAGTGTTCCCCGGACGCTGAACAAAAACACCAGCTGAGGCGTGTGGAAAGGATTCAGATGTGAGGATCACAGGGCAGCAGTAGGTTTCAGTCATGGTAAATACGACTACCAGCAACCGCCTGATGCAACACGAACATAATTCCCACACATTTTGACCTTTCTCGACAAAGCCGAAAGCAATTTGTGTTGACTTTGTGCATGTGGGCGCACATGCAATAGCCTTCTCAGATGTGATAAATGTGGGAGTCAAGCCTGCTGCGGCTGCAGGTGTAGGCCTGCTGTAGGACATGAGACTGCTGCAGTGTAGAGCAGAACGTAGCCATTCAAAGGAGACGTCTGCGCTCTATGCCTCTTCCTACCCCACACCACCCGCCATCCCTCCCACCGACCCATTGATGTCAGAAAAACCTGCCTTCTTCCCAGAAGAGAGTGAGGCGGCTAGAATTGCCCCGGCAACACTCCCTCCCCTCTGAAAAAAACCCTCTCCATGGTCACCAAAGAGAAAGCCTGAAAGCGAGGGAGAGAGGGTGAAAATGTGCACCGGCGAGAATGGGGAGGGGGATGTAAGTAAATGAAGTGCGCCTGGAGAAGAAAGGTTCTTTTAGAGTCCTTTCCTTGCCACATATGGGCTTGCTCCCACAAGCAAGAAGGGAAAGGGAGAGTGAGATACCGGTTGTTATAGAGCAACAACAGGTGGTCCAATGTAGTCGCACAATTACATCTTTTCCAGCACATGTCTGAGTAGGAACTTTTCAATCACTCCTGTTATAATTTATTCCTGTGCGAGGCAGAGACATGGATCACCCCGAGGCTGCCAGGGAATCCAGGCTCTACTGATACTTTATATTGTGCAGCTGCTGGTTAGAGCCACAGACCTACTGGAACATGTGGGGATGACACAGTGCTTGTTAAAGGAATAAATACTGTCCGAAAAGTTGGAAAAATTGCGACTTTCTTCATGGTTCATGCATGCTTCAAATGTGATTTGCGCTTGAAGGAAACCGCTGAGCTCTACTGTGCCAAGGACACTTTCAATTTAGTCCCTATACTCAAGTGTGCGACTGCCTTATGTTAAGCAAATTGAAGCTCTTTATCAATAGAAATGAATATTTAACAGCTCTTTATATGCTGATTACTGGTCAAGAGGTTGTGTATGTTACTGGAGTACTGAGGATGCTCACTGTGCCACATTGTTTTGTTACTGTCTGACCAAAAATACATGTTTATGAGACCCCAGCTCACTTAGCACGTTGACCCAGGCTGTACTGGAAATGATTGCTCCACTGTCCTCAGAACGACCGGCTTGACATTCGTAGAAGGCGTCATCTTCCAGTTGTGCTTTTTCAATCTGAAGATGATACTGTCCTGGAATAGACAAGGAGAGATTAATTACGTTTGTGACACATTATGTTGTGATAAGGATGTGCTCACTAAATACATGTATATAATTACAAAGAGGAGGGTTTCATTTAGCTTTCTTGTTCACACCCCACTGAATACAACGCTCGCTGTTCAGAGTTGTGGCATGTATATCGATAAGTACCTCCTGCAGGCCCTGTTTCTTCTGTGTTGATTTCAGAGTGTCTGAATTATAGGCAATTTCCAACTTGGGAAATGGGAAAATTAACAATAAAAGCAATTTGTACAATGACATTGGCATTTCAATTCAGTGCAGTAATATTCTCTACTACTGACGTATGGCTGTTTGATTTGATTATAAATAGACTATTTTCGTATTTCTGTAAAATGGAAACATCTGACTCGCTGAGAACCTCCTGCTGCAGGCATTTCCATTGACATGCAAGTGGTTGTCTATACTCATAGCAGAGGCATTTTGTTTCAGAATGAATTTCCAGTATGGTAAATGAAATCCAATCTCGGATTCACAACGCTGACTGAATAAACTGTCTATTAATTGATGCCAGGCAGAATCCTCCTCTCTCTGTCTCTCTTCTGATAGTCTGGTACGCCAACAGGGCTTGATTTGTTTGATGCATTGCCATAACCTGTGGGGATTAGATGATGTTCAGTGTTGGTTTTCCAGCTCCTGATTCTCTGGCTCAGAGCCTACTAACATGTGCAAAATAGTATCTTGGTCTGACAACCGCCCAGGCCTAAAAATGCATGTGTCAAGTAAGCTGGCAAGATAATTAACACCAACCAGAAGCAATTTTCACATCTAAGTTATCATTGAGTGCAGGGAGAGAGAGACATTGAAGTTATTAATCATATTCCTCTTTCCTGAAATTACTCACAAATAGTGCAATCAAGTTGCAAAAAGAGTGTATTTATGGTAGGGGCGATGTCGGATGGATGCAACGAGATTTGCTTATTTGTCCATTACCCTGTATTTAATTCAGCTAGGGCCTTCAAAATTTTGGGATACAGTATATCTGCATAACCATTATGCCTGCAGCGCATATTATATATAGTGTATTCTCTCCTCTGCATATCTGCATTTGTATACAGGCCCTAAAGCTGGAAACACATATTGTTACGTAATTGGAAAAGGCTAGTCCCATAGCAAAGGGGTAGGGAAGGAGAACAGCCCAATCGCCAGGATAAAATTTTAGCAATTAACGTTTCTGCAAACCACAGATACTACCAAGATTTCTAATTTGTAGTAAACGTGCCATATTATGTTCATATTAAATGCTTATTAGCTGACTTTAACATCAGGAGGGCACAGTGACAGCCTTAAGTACAGCCAGCAAGGCTACCAAACGATAGAGTGCAGTTTGACTCACAAAATTGGATATTTTAAAGGACGACTGTGGATATTTCCATTCATTTTAGTCGAATCAAAAGCAAGTGTTTTTTAAGGCGACCTGAGGGTCATTTTCAGAGGTTTTTGTGATGACCAAAACCGGCTATTTTTCACGGGAGGTCAGACTATCTCAATCCATGATTGTGCTGACAAAAACAGGTATTTAAAGCCAAACCCTGACGTTTTCCTAACCCTGACCGTGTGCTCTTTGTGCCTTAACCATAGCAGAGCATAAGCACAGCACTGTGACAAGGCAGAAATACAAAATTCAACGTAAACAAACTTAAAGTTGCAACATAAAGACCTCTGTGGTTTTTTTTTTATCATTTATATTTGCGATTGGGATGAGTAGAAATCTAACTAGTGTCAAGGCTGTTGATCTTGATTCAGACAACCTTCATTCAGTCAGCAGAGTATAAGCTCGGTTTCTCATAAGCAGGCAGTATGTAACGGTAAATATTCCACCATTTAAGACCAGACCCTTTCCAGTTTTTATATCATCCAGTTTGCTGGTGCTAATCTTTTAACTGTTTCTCAATCAAGAGTGAAAGCATCTACACAATGTGACAGGCACCAACCAGCTGAAGGGTCTTTATCGCATCTTTTTCTTGCTCTGTTCGGTTTTACATACTTAAGGGTCAATGATATTTGGGCCTGGGCCTACAACGTTCATTTAGCTTGATGACAACTTCATTTGCAAAGACGTTCTTGTGTCGCCAACATGCCACAAACAAGAAATATCAGCAAGTGGTCAAGTTGAAATTCATGTGTGACTTTTGCTCACAAATGTATAAATGTTTGATGTTGATAATAGTTAGCTGTTATTAATTTAAGAAAAAATATGCAAAACTTGCTGTGTATGTGATGTCATGTGAACATGAGTGTTCATTCATAATTGAATTTTGCCTGATTGACTGGCTGCATGCCATGTATTACAATTAAATTGCACCTTGTGGACCAATCACTGAAAATAAATTCTCATTTAATGCTTTGGTGCCTTGAACAAGCTGTTTTATCTGTTCTGCTGTGTGTTTGTCTTTACAATGCACATTGTTACGCACAAATGCATGAAATCCCAGATCTGGGCTCACGTCCATACACATTTACATTATCGCTTTGGTTTGGGGGTAAACTGAGGGTGCTACATCCACTGTAAGTGCGTGTTGAAATCAATGCTGGTTTTCTCCTGTGGGTGTGTGATTTCCGACTTTTTTGAAGCATCGATAAACATCACTGATGGTGACAATCAGTGAAAACTGTTGGAGTATCAAGTGCAGTCAAGTGTCATCATAAATGATTTTGCTCTTTCCGTACAGAGTAAAGTGATTGCATACATCAGTCTGTAGTTGCTTTTCCTGATAAAGTGTACCTGCGCTGATGGCTATTTTATTCATGAGTGTATGTTGGAGTGTTTGACAGCTTGTGTGTGTTTGTTTTACTTACGTTTGCGAGTACATATTCTTATTTAGCAGTAGCTGGTGTAAAAATAGGCCCTACCTTGTGTTATACTCCTCATAATTTGCTCACTGACAACCAATCAGCTGACAAACAACTTTTAAGTGTTTTGTACGTTTGTTATTCATGTAAACTCTCTGTATTATCAGCATGGACAATGTGTGCATGGGCATCTATGCATGTCTCAGTGTTTATGTGTCGCTGGCGGTAACCCACACTGTGAAACAGTGAAGTGCGGCTTGTCGAGTTGCGGGCTGATCAGGAACAGATGCTCTTCTCTTACAAGGGATTGTCTTCTAATTGGCTATTACTTTTTATAGACTGTGGTGCAGATTCTGCAACACACTTTATTCCCTGCCACATTCCACTGATTTGCTGACACTCTGTTGCTTTAATTTAATTTTTTTTCTGCCTTTACATGTGAGTGACAGTGAGGGGGACGAGTGAGAGGCTGTTAACAATCACATCACCTCCTCGGTCCCAGATGCTCCCTATATAGAGAGCTACTGTGCCATAAGGTTCTTGTAATGTCTGTGTTGCTTTATTACGACACTTTTGATGCTATAGCAACAACATAATCTCATTGACTTTTAGAGTCGTCAACACCAGGTTTCCATAATTAAAACAATATGACCTGCATTTCACAAGAAAATACTTCATTTATCCTTTCCTCCATCACCGTTGCTCATCTTGAAGGCAGTTTTTTTTCTTTTTCTACTCAACTGCATCTCCTGTCGAGTTGAGTTCATCATGTCCATCAGATTCTTTATTTTTCTTTCTGTCAAACTGAAAGCCTCATTCAACCATAGGCAATTCATGATAATAAATTATGTTGTCTTTTTACTGATGCTTTATCAAACAAGTTTTATTTATGTAGCTCGAATAGGTCCATCAAAGCCCAATAGGCTGGAGACCTTATTCCCTGAGTATCCCTGTTTACCTCTCTTGGGGTTTCCAATCATGCTGTAGCGTTGAAAGCCTGGCAGGCTCCTCTCAGGTCCCAGGAGGAGGCCATCTTTCACCCACTGCACAGTCCCTGAGGCCCGCAGCACCTCACACCTCAACACAGCTGTGGCTCCCATCCGCACAGTCAGGTTCCTGGGCTCAGTCCTGAAGGCCTGCTGGGCATGCGTGCCTGGAGACATAAAAGGAGAAGGAGGAGAGGAGTCGGATTGGAATGGTGGAGCGGGGAGGGGATGTGATGGGATTTAATGTAAAGAGGAGGAGAAGAACAAGGGTTGAGTATGTCTGAGGAGTGCGATGGAGGTAATAAAAGGAGCACAGGGAGCATGACATAAACATACACCACAGGGATGCAGTCTTGTGGTCTTTTGTCTGAGAAGGCGCCCCACAGTGTCTGGCCACATTATTCATCCTGGCATATGTTTTATTGATGGGAAACTGCAGTGATACGGCCCTGAAAATGAGTCAATAAAGTAATTACTGCGAATTAAATCCCCCCTCGGCCATGCAGATAGGGTATTGGGAGGAGGAAGAAAGCATGGGGTATCAGAGACCTCGTTCACCTGCGGTTTTTCTTCAATGTCGATGTCCCACCAGCTAATTCCTCCTGGGAAGAGTAATGATTATCACTTTAATCCCCCTTGTTTGTCATAGGTGGGGTTGGCCATCCTTCAACCCGGCTCTTGGGTGACACTCTGTGGCGCAGTGCACTTGAGTCAGGAAGGTAACCTTAATTCAGACCACCCACGGGCTACTAACACTCGGGCTAGGATTATATGATTATTAAACATGGAGGTTTATGAATAAATTCAGTTCAAGTTCAAGTCAAATGCAACCGCATACTCCAATTAATGCTTAATATCAAGGTGTGAATCTCGTTTAAACAATGCCCCACAGAGAAGCCAGCCTGATTCCGCTATGGCTGTTTGAATCTTGACCTTCATTGAAGCAATGACCAAGTTGTTTGTGAAGTGCATGCTCTGTTGCGTCTGACAACATGAGTGAGAGGCAGAGCTCTCAGATCAAGGCTGAACCAGTCACCTCACGTCAAATATGAAGGGCAAGATTGGCCATTACACAGGATGCATACAAACAACCAAACACAGAGGCACATTAGCATACAGTTTACATAAATGAATACTCAACAGTGATCTACAGTGGCTGCAGATATAGTATCACTGTATTATTCAGAGATATAGAAATACTAAATACCATACCAAAATGTAGAGATAAGACTCGGTTTTCATGTGCTGAAGTGAGTGTGTAACTTTTGAATGAGGAAATAACACAATCTTCCAAGATTAGTTAGCTTAGCAGTAGATAGTGCTGGCTGGCAAGCGGCTACCGACCATATTATGTCGTCACTACAGACAACTCATTCACGTTAAATCAATCTGTGTCATATTTTGGTACCTAAGAGCAACTTAAAGATAAAAAGGCAGCTGGTAGAGGGGGTTAGACCTGCTTTTTGACAGCAGAACAGCAGCTAACTTGACACAGATTTTAAGATAACGGCTTGTGCAACACAAAGCTAAACCGTTTAATAATTTAATAATTTGCTATAGCCAAGCTAGCGCGCTGTGCTTGTGTAAACCAAGACTATCGCAGTGAGTCAGGGCAACGACTAAACTTTTCAAAACTTGACGCAGATAACACTTGTTATCTCGTTTTTTTACAACTGAAATGCAATTTTTTGTTATTGCAGATAGACCAAAGCAACAAAGACAGGTACTGCAGTGTGGTTACACTTCTTAAAACTCGATGCAAACAACACTGGTTGCAATATTTGTTCAGCGAAATGGCAAGGGTAACATGTCTAACTTGAGGAAACACCTGGTCACAAAATATACAGTAAGCTATCCAAAAGCTGAGTGTAGGCCTACTGTGTTGATAGCCTGAAAGCCAAGTTGCTCCCTAGCTGCAGCCGCAGCTAACATTAGCTCATCCGCAGCCTGCAGTGAAGAAGTTGAATCCTCCAAGGACGATGGAAACCTCATCGACATCTTTGGGTAATGAATTAGCTAGTTGTATAAGTTGTTGTTGGAGATAACGGGGCTTTTGTCAAGTTGAAGTTAGCTTTACATTTTTACTTGTGTGAGCCAAAACTAAAGACGCTGGCATCTGTTTGGACTCAACGTTAGCTTTTACAAATGAAATTACGTTTTAGTTTTTACAGAGATAGCGAAGTACGTTTGGTACCGCTACGCCACCAGTATCATTTCAAATGTGTACGGTAGCTATAGCTGAGCCAGTTAACTAAATGATTTCTCCTCTGTTTGTGCTACGGATACTTTTAGCTTACATTTTAGCATGTCACAGATAAACATTTCAGTGGTTGTCTCACAAACATAAAACAAGAAGTTAATACCTCATTAGGAGACGTGTTTGTTGCTGCCAGTAATGACATCTTTGAACCGACTGAGTCACTTGAAATAAAGGGTTATGTTATATGAGGTTTTAGTGTTCTTTTGTTTTATCATCAAAAATGTATTATCATGAATAGTCATTTTTGGGGCAAGTAAAGCCAAGGCAGGTGATAATTCTTTGTGACTTTGTTGCTGCAAGTGTCCCCTGGCAAAGTGGTTGACCCATACAGTGTTAAGGGGAGGAGGAAGCAGGTGTATTTTAATGATAAACAGTTTGACCTGATGTTTCACACGTGTAAACAAGTAATAACATGAATGACTGCTCAATTCCAGTTCAGTGCCTCGGTAAGCCATTCCAGGACGCAAGCATGCACATTCCCTGCATGTGCTGGAAGTGCAACACCTAAACAGAATGCATCCATCATTAATTAATGTTATTAATTATACCTGTGCTTTCCTGCTGTAACCTGTCAGAATGTCTGCCATGAAATATTGATCTCCATTCGTTATTCAAGAGTGGATGTCTGCAATTATACATGCATGCTTCCCTGCCCTTATTTCTACATTCATTTTGCCTTCTCTAGGTACAGAAGGCACCTCATATTCAAATATTATCAAATGGTATTTATTTGTCTGTTGTTTGTTTAAAGCTAAATCTTCCTCTCCTGTTATTAGGTAGCAGTATATGTGGTCAACATCATGTTGTCCACTATAATGTCAACTGACTTAGGGTTATGTTTAGTGAACTCCTTGAACTGGAAGTCATTGTGGTAATCACCATGGAGACTAGTAGGGCTGTGCACATTATACCAATCGGAGAAGTGAAATTATGCCTGTGTTATTTATTTCTGTATAGACTATTCAATGTCAGAGGTGAAAATGGAAAGAACATACCCAGTGTATTAAATCTGTCAAGGTAAACATGCACAGCACCACGCGGCTCATATTGGATAGCTTTACCTTGAGCTAAGCCAGGCAATACAACAACCGCTGGTAGAAAAGTCAACATGGTCACATAGAAACACCCTATCTGCCACGCTACAATTTGAGCAGTAGTCGACTGAGGTCTCTGTTTCTATGAATAAATTGGTTAATAAAATGTTCCTTAATATTGTATGAGGTCCTGTTAATAGGGAGGATGGTAAGTGAAAGCTGCTGAGATCCTATTTGACAAGGAAATAACAGAGGCAGGTAACAATAATCATGTTAGTAGTTGATCCAAACCACTTAAAGTATTTTGAATAGAAAAGTCCATAACTCCAGAGATCATCTGCTTTATAATAGCTGAACTGGGAAACAAAAAACTAAAGGTGCGGTATGTAAGAATTTTGATTTAAAACACAACAACAGAATGTGAAGAAAAAACTATTTAGATTTTATGTCAAAGATGTCTGTGTATTGTGTTGCAGAGATATCTACTGACGTTAGCATGCTATCCAGCAACCCCCCGTGCCCCCTTTCTTTTTCCCAGCGGTCAAAGGCTCCTGTGCTAGCGGTGTAAACACCAACACTCCCCTGGTAGTCTGGCTAGCTTGCACAGCTAACAAGCTAACCGTAACTACAGTCATGGATGTTTAAACAGAATACAGTTAGTACAGCAGCAGTTAGCAGTTACTCTGGTGATACAATGTCCCGTATATTTTGGGAGTATGAATATAACAGGTAGTCAGATCTTATGCATTGCACCTTTTAAACCTGTTATGGTTGGAAAAAGAAGTTGGTGTCGTGACACCGTGTAAATTCCTGGCAGAAGTATGACCTGTGGGGAAAAGTGTTCTAAACTTTTTGGGGGCAAAAACGCAGAAAGTTGTTCTTTTAAATGATTTGTGTGGCTTTTGTGCCTTTATTTCATAGGACAGCTCGAGATTGTGACAGGAAAGGGGTCAGAGGGAGGAGGGACGACACGCAGTGAAGGACCACGGTACGGGCTGTACGTGGAACGTCTGCTCTACTAAGTGAGCGAGCTACTGGGTCCCAAAGTCACCAAACTTTTTAAGCAGTATTTATCAGATTTGAAGATTTTGACCATTGAAAGTGAAGTAATGGCTCTCTCCGAGTGACTGCTAGCTGTTCTGCGACTTGCTCAGATGCTGGAAAAGAAATATGTGAAAGGAGAAAGGTAAATAGATGCCACAGTAAGCCCAATACTGCAGGAATGCTAGTATTTTAAACAGGATTTTCATAGTATGAGATTAGGAAGGTTAACTGTTCAACATTTACAGCACATGCATCACTCTAAACCTGTGTGGCGTTATTCAGTTAAAGCTTTAGTAAAGTCAAGGTCCCCGCTACTGAAAGGCCTGAACACATATGGGACTTGAAAAGGCCACAGTTACTGTAATGATAGCACCGTGGTGACATTTGATTCTCTTACCCCAGATGAGACAGAGAAAGGGTAAAGCTGAAGGAGACACAATCCATGCTGACAACAAGTCCATTTCACCACTGACACCTGACCTTCGACAATCCTGGAACGACCATGGAAAAAAAAAAACAGCGTATGAAATAAACACAAACATAAACCCTGTGACAACCACAAGGTGAAGATAGTATAGCAGTAGATAGATTTAAAAGTTTTTTCACATTTACATTTTCGTGTTTATTTTCAAGGTTCGACTTCCTGCATTGTAGTATAGCTTGTGTTTGTGGTACTATTTACTATTCACTTCAGCTAAAGTCACAAGCTTTTGCATACACATGAGTACAACACAACAAAGTTTTAAATGAATCAATCTATTGATGCGAGGCACGTTAACAGTATTTATAACCATCAAATCAAAATCAGAGTAGTACTTGGAGTGGAAATCAGTTTGACATGCATAATCTGTGTTTTAGATGGGCAGTACATGTAGCAGAAGTCTGTGTTTGAGTGGTTTGGTTAGTTTTAGTCTCCTGATGAGTCACAAGGGCTGCACAATGCCCTCAGGACTGTGCATTTGAATTTGTGGTAAGTTGTTGTGAAGACATCTACTGTATGTGGCCTCGTTTCAGCTTCTCTTCCCACAATAATTCAGGATCAGCTGAGGGAGTGACGAACAGAGCAGGTATGATCTCCCGAGAGTCCCGAAGAAGGTCAAAAAGACAAAATTCTCAAGTCGATTTGTAAACCTGCAGTGCAGAACTTTTGTCTCCCCCTTCTGGCAGCGAGAGCAATTACACAAATGCTGTTGCTGTGCTTATGACACCGTGCGTACAGTATTTGCTGTTGCCCATCTCTCTCTGGGATCGCTGCCCTGCAGCTCTTTGCTAGTTGACATAAAACACATCCCTACCAGTACGCCAATGCGGAAAGTCGCCTCAAACTTCAAAATTAAAGGTGCATTAACTATTACGTTTTTTAGCAATCTGATGTAGTCCCTCAACTAATTACATCGGTACTAATATTGATCTGTACAGCTGCTGACTTTAAGCCCTGATAATTAATACTTTCCCATAAAATCCACGTCTTACTAACATTCATATCGTACACGTGCCTTTACTTTGAGGACCACTCGCTGTGCAGCTAACCGAGCTAACTAGCTAATGGCTGCTACGTTTACCAGCAATTGGCTGTTAGTATGTGAGAATTTAAGCTGACAACACTCAAAATTAAACTACAATGCTGAACAGAATGTAAAGAAATACTAGTCATGATGTTATGCCTTCTTCATATTGTTGGAAAGCTATCGACTAAAGATAACACTAACCAGCTAGACCCGGTCCGTCACAGTCAACAACTCCTGCGCCCCCCTAGCTGCTCGGAGCTCCCAGTGCGAACCATTAGCTGCACGGCTAACTAAGCCAACTAGCAGATGACAGCTACAGTTAGCAACATTACCCTGGTGAGATGCTGCCCCCTTTTAGTTTGGAGTATGAATTCAACGGGTGGCCAATTCTTACAAATTGCACCTTTAATATCTTGCACTGCAGCTTTAAATGAATGGAAACCAATTGCTGCTTGAAAAAAGCAGGATATGGAATATATATCGTGGAGTGAATAGAGAACAACCTATACATACAATTAGTGTTAAGGCAGAAGCTCTTGTGATACATTGTACAATAGGTGTTGTGGATGTCTTGTAACCATGACCACTTCTATAACATGCGTCAAGCGTTTTAGTTTGCTGGTCTTACCATTCACTAAAAGTATTGTATTTTAGATGTTTGCTAGTTTCCTGATGTAAAATGACCCCTTCACATTATGGAAGGTCGATCAGAAAAGTCATGCAGATATTACGGTATTAGTATTTTGCAGGTCATTTTTCATGTGTAC
This sequence comes from Pagrus pagrus, assembly GCF_965226575.1. Classification (NCBI taxonomy): domain Eukaryota; kingdom Metazoa; phylum Chordata; class Actinopteri; order Spariformes; family Sparidae; genus Pagrus; species Pagrus pagrus. The sequence continues at coordinate 17,481,778 of NC_140191.1, forward strand.
ATGTACTGTATGTATAAAAGTGTGATCCACAGAGGGTCTTGCCGTGCTCTTGTTGTGAAGGATCCAGTTTAGAGTTTAATCAGCAGGCCGTGCTGTGGGTCTGTACCCGCTGCATCCGATACTCTTTTTGACCTGGAAGAGCCCTCTGTGGATTTTAAGTCAGTTTGTAATCACTTCAATTTATCTGCTGCAGGAGTGGAACAAATAATAGTGATTTACTTAATTGAAAACTAAATATTTTCTCATCTGAATAGACAAAATGAATTGAAGGCAACAGCTCTTTGACGCATCTCCCCTCAGTCGATTAGTTGCACTCCAACAGGCTTTGATAAGAATTAACTCACACTCAATTATTTTTTTTCGCTCGCAAAACATTTGTGTATTTCAGAGCCCCCAGTATACTCTTTGAACACACAAGGGCAATTACTTCCCTCTTCAATGAATAGAAAATCTTTTCTGAGGTTAAAAGTGCCCGTCTTCTCTTTGTCTCTATTAATGCTTCATGTTGGTAAACACAATCACAACCATTATAGTCTGCATAATGTTGACACTTTATCTCAAAGGCTTTGGAATTTAAAGTCATCCATCCACTGAAAAGAAGAGCTGGCTTTCCTTCATTTGTCTAGTACAATGAAAAAAGACCAATTTTAATCTGTACCTTTGGGATTTAGAGCTTAAACAGCAGGTATTCCCTGCAAAAAAAGGGGTTTGGCCGGCACAGAAAGGCTCATGAGTCACAGTTTTCATTCTCTTACTGAAGGCATACACAACATGCCTGACCTCCCCACATTCCCATTAGTTAGCCAAACAGCTACCTTGAATACTTTAAAAATACAGTCAGTCGCAAGAATGTTGCTGAAACATGTTTATTTTCCTTGAATGGAAACTCTGGTACGTTGTAGCATTTGTGGAATAACTGTGATGTGCCATTTAACAGCTGCTCAAAATGTAAAATTAGATAAATACCAGACTGAACGACAATTTAATTTGTCTTCAAATATAAGAAAACCCCATATTTCACAGCGGCACTCATTGCCACAGGTTTCTCTCTTTTTTCCCTGCCCTTGTTCTTTACCAGCTTCTTACAAATGCAAATTAGGAAGTTTGATTTGAAATTTGATTCGCTTTCAGAGACAAGGCTGCCACTCTCCCCGCAAGGGCATTAGAGGTAGCTGAACCATTCAGCGTGACCCCGACAGGTAGATTTTTAATGCCGTCTTTCATAACATCATCAAACGACTCAATACACTCAATCCTGGACCAATTTAACGTGAAACCCCATGAAATCAGTCAATGTGCAGAAAATGAAGTTTCAACCTCCACGCAGCCATCCAATTCAGACGTGGTCCTACATCTTAATACCGACCTAACTTCTCACCAATCTAACCAGTTGCCTGTGGGTCTAATTACTGTAGCTTAGAGAAGCTGCGTTGTGAGCCATTACTGCTTTAACACTGAAGTGCTGATAAAGAGGGTTTTCTAAAAGATGCAGATTAGATTATCAGCGAGAATCTAATCACATCCGAATCCATTGATTGTGCATTATAACACGGCATTCTTTAAGCAGTCTGATTAAGACCCGGATGGGAGTGCTAACATCGACAGCCCAGACCTCAGGTTCAAGGATAGACAGGCTAAATCATTTACTATCAACCTGCTCTAGCGGTTCAGCAGCTCGACAATGTCCAGTGCAGATTCAAGGCACTCAAAGAAACCCAAGGTAGGTGTTTGTGTGCTCGGCTCCCTTCAGCTCACAGTGTTCGAGTTTACTGGATTACTCTGACTTCGCTACACACACTCAAACACCTGCTCTCCTCAGGAAAAAGTTGAGAGACAGAGAGGCAAAACCTTCTTTCAACCTCCACCAACTCAAGCGCATCTGCCTGCCTAGGGTGCACAGAGAGAAAGAGAGTGAAGCAGGCAGACAGAGAGGGGGGGTACCTCCTTGTAAAAAAAAAAAAAAGAAGAAGCCAAAAATCTTTGAATAGGTGTGTGGATTTGCATGAGAGAAGTGGAGCTGTGCTTACCTGTTGAGTGACGCCAAGGCTCAGGAGCGTCTTCCTGATCTACAGATGGCTCTCTGAACACAAGTGAGCAGCGGAGATGTTAAAGAATGCCAATGGGACTCCCCCTTCTCTCACTCCTTAGTCTAAGACAGAGGCAAACAGATGAAGAGAGGTGGAGAGGAAGCGGCGGAGACTGAAGAGCGAAGAAAGGTGTGCATATGAAAAGTGTCGGCGACGGTGGTTACAAGGGGGTCACCTGAACGGGAAATAAATGTCAGAAAACAATAACAATGCCATGGCAATTCAAAGGATTCAGAGAATTTTTAATAGTTTGACAGCCACACTGCAGCAAAGTGTTGGACCTCTTGTCTCAGTTGCAGCAGAATTGATTTAATTAACTCAAGCAGCTTAATAAAGTTGCAGCGAGCGGAGGAACGCGGCTGCAGTTTCTTTCTTCCCTGCCTTCCTGGGAAGTATTCATAGATCCCATTATTTAGCATTTCACTGTGCCGGGTTGGAAGGAGCAGCGCAGCCACCAAAGATACAGATGCGACATGGACGTCTTCACAGCTGCTAGTTTGTAACATTTACTCTCATACATAATGAATGGAATCGGGAGTATCCACACAACTGTATTTCCCACACTGAATACTCCAGGGGTGATGTGCTCGGCTGCAGAGATGGAGACAGAGACAGGCCAAAGAATTCACTTTCAACGGAGGAATATTTGATTTTCCTTTTTTTTTTTTTTCATAATATTGCCTCACCCCCCCACCCCCCCCTCCACATCTCCCTTTAGTCAATTATATACTTCCAACTGAATGGTGGCTGGAGAATACCACCATTTGCTCAGTGGAACATACTGAAAGCTCTTCTAGCAAGACAACTTAAAGGTCATGTTTATTTTCCACGTGCATGTATTTTTCATTTGATCTGCTGATAGTCCACACTTGTGCTCTGGCTCCATGTTGACTGTATGGACAAGCTGTTTGCTCAATACAAAAGCAGTTATGCTGCTGCATCTGTTGTTCCACCATGGGTCAGCCATGCAGTAATGAAAGAGAAGCCAATGTCTGTAAAAGAAACTCCCACATTCGTTTCGCAGGCAATAAAGGACGAATGATAATGACGCACACTCCTATAGTGGCACAGGACTATAACCTGATGTTGTGCATGCTGCAGTGGCTAGTGTCCATTGTGTGTGTGTGTGTGTGTGTGTGTGTGTGTGTGTGTGTGTGTGTGTGTGTGTATGTCTTTGTGTATGTGTATAGGCAGTGTGAGTGGGTGTGTGTGGCCCAGATGTTAGCAGCTGGGTTGTGTAGTCGGAGCCGGCCCCACAGACAGTCATTAAGCCCAGCAGCCCGGGGCTGGAAGGTTAATTCCCCTGCCTGGAGGGGTATGTAGGTGGGAGGCAGGAGGAGGAAGGGAGGGAGAGAGGGAGGGAGGGTGGAGGATGAGGAGGAGAGGCTGTTGCAGAGGGGAGAGGGAGGGGGGGCAATGAGAGGCGAGGGGGCTGTGAAGCTCAGCACTCAGTTCACACAAATAGCACTGTCAGCAAGAGTGGAGCCGCTCCACTGCCAGACGAAGGAAGAGGAGGGAGAGAGCTGGGGCCTGACAGAGAGGTGGTGAGGGAGGGAGGGAGGGAGGGAGATGGACAGAGGACCTGAAGATGAATGGCGAGTGGGAGAAATGCAGGGAAGAGGAGGGGAAATACAGTAAGAGGGTAAAAAGAATTCATGTCAGGAGGTTGGACAGGCAGAGGGTGAGATGAAGGGGACACGGACGGGTAAGGTAATGGAGCGAGAGAAACGGATGGAGGAAGGAGACAGAGAGGTACTGTAAAATGGGCTGCGGAGTGATGAATAGAAGACGAGGGAGGATCAGGGGAAAGGGGGGAGATGGGAGGAAGGAAGGCTGACATGAAGAGTTGTTTTGAAAACCAACAGGAAGTCTACTGACTCAGACCAGTGTGGCAGGGAGAGCGAGGAGGAAGATTAATCAAAGAAAGCAATAAGCACTACGGTGGAAAGCAACACAATATGTGGAAGAGGGAAAGATAGGGTCATGTCCAGGAGATTGATTCAGATATGTGGAGTAGGAGTGAGACTGCCTAGGATATTTTTTTGTGTGTTTGAGTTCCTGTGCATGCCTGTGGGTGTGTACAGTATTTGTGCCGAAAGTGCACGGCTTATTTCAAGACACAGTATGTAACATTTCTGCATTAAAAGTGCAATATGTACACATTTTAGTTGACAACATAAAAATTCATTGAAAAAATATTAAAATTATCAACAGAATGTGTAGAAATAACAGTTTTTTGACATTGTGGAGTCTATGTATTGTGTTGCAGAGATATTATCTGAAGTTAGCAAATGCGGACTGCTAGCTGTAAAGCTAACTGAGCTACTGTAACTAGCTAATGGCAGCTACAGTTAGCAGTTACTCTGCCCCATAGTTGTTTTCAGTATGAATTCGACAGGTGGCCAGTTCTTACATATTGTACCTTTAAAATGTCTGGACTTTTGTTGTACATTTGGTTGAGTCGTGTACTTATTATCCCAAATGTTTTTTAACAATCTTCTTTCCAGATAAATCCATAAAAAAAGATAATGGTGTTGCATTCGGTCGCACTAACGTACGGGGAACATCAGATGATACATGACAGAGTGAGGAAGGAAGTCAGAATCCAAAAGTGACTCGACGTTACACAAATACAAAAATCAGTATTTCTGTCTGAGTCATGTAGATACATTTTCATCAGCAAGAAGACATATTATGCTCATTTTCAGGTTCATAATTTTATTTTGGGCAATTATGAGAATAGGTTTACAAGCTTTTTTTTAATGCTCAAAAAATACTGTTTGATCTGTCTGGTCAGCTCACACCTTCCTGAGCCAGCACCTCTCACCATGTCTCCGGTCGGCTCCATCGTGTTTTCAGCTAGTCAACTACACTTCTACCTTGAATTTGGTGTAAAATATGCAAATGTATGACATGGTGATGAAGTGTGATGTCAAGATGTCACAGAATTACTGACGAGGTGTTTCTTCAGGAGCAGTGTTTTCTGTGGGAGAGAAGCACAGACTTTGAGCGTTTTTTTTTTTACTTTGACATGCACAAGAACCTATAGAACACAATGAAGGAAAGAAAAAAAAACATAAAAGCATAATAGGTCTCCTTTAACAATAAAGACTACAACTCCCATGATCCCACACCACTTATGCCTTATGTTTTGTTGGGACTGAGGGACCCCTTGCAGCAGAAATTACATACTGTGCGTTTAATAATTTGGATCGCCATTAACAATTTGGCAGCTCGGATTCTGTCACTTGTCAAAATAAAGAAAAAAATGCTTAATTATAGAATGAGAATATGACAGCTCGGAGTCAGTAGCTTACAGTCTAGACAAGCAGAGATGTTCAACGCCTGACATGCGATCCACACCAAGAGAAGGACTTAACTTCAGCACCCACAGTTCTTAGGAAGTGGTTAATTTAATGAAAAAAAGCGGCCTTAGTAACCCTTCAAGACTTCTGAGGGCTCTGACAAAGGCCTGCAAAAATTGTCTTTGTGCATCGAGCTGGAGCGTATTACATCCACACTCTGAGCCTCGGCATTAACTACAGCCATCTGACCTGATGATCTGATTGGAGCCCTGGCTTCTGTTGCCTGCCACAGTACAGCTGCCATATCAGTGATGCTTCTGTGTTCTAAATCTGTAGACAAGGTCAACATGTTTTTTTTTTGTTTTTTTTACCCCAGCCAATCTGGCTCCCAGTTGAACACGGAGAGAAGGAGATTTACCAGGCAGCCGCAGACTGGGAGCATGCATCACCGGAAACCAGAAATGACAATTACAGGCATCACTAAAATAACGGTCGCAAACAGAGATAAGAAGACTTTCAAAAAGTCTGACAGCATAGATAGTTGCTTAATCCCCTGCAGCGGCACTTTCTTCAAAAGTCTGTTATTGTGATGAAGTCTGAATAGGGACATGAACTTTGTCCCGCTTCTGCTGGCAAGTTTGCAAGAAGAGATTCTCAAGTCGCTGTGCTCTGGGTGACCTGTAGACCAAGCGGTGCCGGAGCATGTGGAAGGACATGTATCGGGGTTAAGACGGATTTTGGAAAACCCAATTAAACACACCGACACACTCTTTTGCCGTTCCTCCTCAATCCCCATCCCTGTGTCCCTTTGCATTTTGGCAGCGACGTGGAGTTCAGAACTGGGCGTGTATGCGTGTGTGTGTGTTCAAATGTGTGTATGTGTCAGGATGGATGGAGAGGCTTGAGACAACCAGCTGTGGTGCCCAGATTGGGGAAGGATTATTTCCCAAATCTCCCCCATTTACCTCAGCTGCCTAACAAGCTCCTACATAACCATGTTAATTCACTGATATTGCAACTCTGATTTCGCTGTTAATAACAAACAAACACTGTCGGCCAATCAAATGAGATTTTGTTGATGAGGTTCTGTACAGATCTTTGTCTAGGTGGGAGTACAACATGAGGAGGCTTACTGAGCGTGTGTGAGAGGGGCTATATTTGATAAAAATCTTAATCAGACAAATAAACAGCATTAGATACAGGGATATAACTGATGGCTGCATGATGCTAATTCAATTGCAGTAACATTTAGATAGACTGTAAAAATAAAACCAGCCCGCCCTCAACAGAAAAATGCACATTTTCATCATCTGTGCATTGCAGCTTAGTACAACGTTTCTTGTTTGGCAGCGACCTCTAGTGGTAATAATGTTGGTCGCTAAGGAGGAAGTCAGGTGATGTAGTACACAGAGCAACAAAGTCTGCTTATATGGGAAGGTATAAGGAAGGTGGGATGGATGGATTTTTAGGCTTTGTGAGGCACGATCGCGTGATCTCGCAAATGCATCTTGCCAGGTTTCATTAAAGTGGTTCGACCAATCAGCTCCCTATGAGGAACTCTTGGCAGCTACAGGCTTGGTATAGATAATAGACGCCCAGCGAGAGAAGGCACTGTGTGGAAAAAGGAATGGCGGCTCCTCAAGACGTTAGCATGGATGCAGCTATGGCATCAGTTCTATCAGAACTGGAGAGTATATTTCACTGAGAGAAGAGAAAGGAATGTCACTGAAAGCTTTTTGTGATGGCAAAAGATGTTATTGCTCTTCTTCTTCGCTGGTAGCGCTGTCCTATTGTTGATCCGACTGGTCGAGGTTAGCCCATGACAGATGGTTCAATCACCTGCCAAGTATTTTTTGAAAGCGCCTGCCGTTTTCAAAACAGTTTTGGCGCATCAGGTGTCCCGTGTGAAATCAAAAGTCGAGGCTGAATAATTTTAGATTATGTAGTGTACTTAAAGGGGCTCTGTGTAACAACTTGGAGCAATTTACATGTATTAATCACTTTTTTATTGGCCACATGTGAGCGGATGTGCCCTTCCCGTCTCCCTTGACTGCCTATACAAGCCTATAGACGTTTCATTTGTGTTGCTTAATGCTGCTTGACTGTGGATTTCTTTGTGAAGGACTGATCTTCTATCAGAGAGCAACAGTAGCTAACGTTAGTTTAAGAAAATGAGTGACTAATGTCAGGTACGTAACATAACTGAAGTAAGCGTACTCATTATAACCCAAACTATGATCTTTTACCACACCTTTCACAATGTTGATCAGGTGACAATGAGGGCCCAGTTCGTCTAATCAACCTATTCATTCATTCGTTTAGGTATGAGGACTTGTTAAATAAATCCACTAAGTTGCCATTGATCAAACCAGGGCCAAGGAAGTAGCAAAAGCAACAACCCCCCCCCCCCCCCCCCCCCCCCCCCCCCCCCCCCCCCCCCCCCCCCCCCAAAAAAAAAAAAAAAACAAGTAATCTCTGGCAAAGGGGAACTCTTCATCTAACAGATTCTGTGTGAACTCACGAGGTCAGAGGGCCGGACTGGATCGCTGAAACAATATTATTAGGTCAGTGAGGGGAGAGGAGCAGGGTCAGATAATAAGACTCAATCCGATGGAGTGAAAATGCATGGGAGGGAAAGTGCTGACGCCTCCCTCGCTCTCGCTCATCCAATTCCCAGCGCTTACTCTGTGCCACTGATATTCATGCCGAGCTGTCCGTCCACGGCCCACAAACTTTAACGTTCGCAGTCTCCACCACCCCATCTATCATCCCGCTGTGGTGATGGACGAATGGAGAGCAAAGCGGGGAACACAGTAACGGGCTGGGAAGGGAGCGAGCGAGGAGGCATAAGGGGACAATATTGAAATTTGAGGTCAGAAAAGACAATTGTTCTATCCACTCTGGTGTGTCCCATTCACTTATTCAGAGGCACCTCATCCATGCGCAATAAATACGCACACAAACATATGTGCATGGAGGCACACGCGGACAAACCCACACACACACACACACACACACACAACACCAGAGCTTCCTATCACAAGCAATTCAATATAAAGATACACAGAGCTCAGGCAATAACCTGATCCTGGCGAGAGATGTTATAGGCTTTGACAGGCGGGCTGAGCCACACAGCCCAGGCTGTTCTCCCAGTGTCACTAACAAAACAGAAGGATTAGAGGATGAAACTGAGCTAAATCTGGGCGAGCTAAAAATGAGGGCAAAAACAAGGCACGGAAAGAAACAATATTGAACGGATCCAAAGCAAGCCTTTAACAAAAGCTATTAAACAATAAAAGGCCACTTTAATAACAAAACCCTTGTGTTCTATTATTTATGTTCTGCTGTCCACCCACATACACTGCACACACACAAACAAATGTGTATGCGCCTCTGCACACATATTTCTACTTTTATATCTCCTGTGAAAGAACCTCCGTAGACTGGATTCATTCCTCGACCATCCGTTAACCATAACTCTCACGACTGTGGCTTTAACTATAGTGAGCCGAGGTCAGCAGTAATGCTCCTTCCCACCTCTCCCTCACAGCACTAGCATTACCACAGAGGTGAGGATTTGGCAATTTCTACCTCAGGAGAATAGGATCCCCCCCCCCCCTTTATGACTGAAGGTCAGGAAGTGCAGTTTTTCAAAGGAGTGATTCGATGATTCAAATTCAGTTTACATTTTTTGTGATTACCGAGTGAGAACGCCTGCTGGAGGAGCTTTGTCACGTCGACCTGACACCCAAGGCAAAGCTCCTGTTAAGACGGGTTCTCAGTTCAGCAAGCATTATGTATTGAACGGACGATATGTCTTGAAACGAGAGCAACAAGTCAGCGGTGTCGTCTGGAGGTTAGACATAGTCTAGCAGATGGCCAGGTGATTTTGGTTGCTGAGTTGAAACTAAATCTGCTGTTTTTTATCGCAAAGAGTGCCCGTGTTTGTTTTTTGCAAAGAAATGATTCTGCTTTTTGCAATATGATGCGTAGGCAGCAGGCTGCAGGAAAAAGCAAGAACTTTAAATTAATTAAACATGATTTATTTCTTTAAAAGGTGGAATATGTAAGAATCCTCCTTTTGTTGAAATTATACTCCAAACAAACAGCGGGCAGCATATCGCATATACAGTAGACCGTATTCACATAGTGGCTATTTTCCTCTGACATCACGCTGAAGGTGGGAAGCTCAAATGTCAATCTGCTGTGTTCTAGGTTGCAAGATACGTAAAAGTAAGGAGATGGAAACAATAGGAAGTGGGTTAATGCTAACATTAGCTTACTGGTATCAAATATGTTGTTTTACCTTGAACTATCTGATGTCCCTACAGATTTTCATTATCCATCATTCTTTTAGTTGCTGTTCAATCAGTAACTGGTAAAATGATAAAAAAAATTGTCATTTTTGCCCCAAGTTTATGACTTGCAACCTGAAACACAGTAGCTTAACATAATCCCAGCTTTTGATCTTCCCAACCCGAGCGTGACAGCAGGAAAAATGGCTGCCATTGAAAATATATAGCCTATGGGGTCAGCTTTGGGGTGCAAGGAGCCAAACGTGGCAACAAAACCACCCCGGTGTTGCTGGACCTAGGGCAGACTGGATGCTGCCATGACTCACAATCGCTTTTCAAGAGTGGCATTACAAGAAAGAGTGGGCCGGGGTTAGCTGGTCAGCATGCTCACTTCAGTAGATATCTCAGCAACACACTAAACATGTGCGAAACGATGTCAAAACTGCTGTTTCTTTCTCTTGATGATTTAAGTTCATTTTCAAATGTTTTTTGTTCAAATGTTGCTCCTTTAATAGCTGAATTTACCAAAAGACAAGTGATAACAAATAGGAGTGGTGGAGAGTGTTTGAGTCAGCTCCACTGTTGTCACAAGTTTTTTTGTACATGGTGTTCTGGCTCCTACTCCTCATTACAAGGACGTTGACTGTGAATTCACATCAGTAAGATTTAATACAGCCAGTAAATAACGCTAGTAAACCATCTATTGGCAAATATGTAGGAAATGCTCCTTCCATATCCCTGTAGCTGCAAGAGAAAGAGCTTGCCACCTGCAAGTGGGCCTCATATTTTATCGACTTTGTCGTCAAAAAAAAAAAAAAAAACTGACCAACTTTTATTTTAGCTGTGCTGGCTCACAGCGACAAGGCAAAAAAGTCAATAGGCCAGTGCAGATTGACCTTCACACATACCGAGCCAATTCATAACATAAGATGACCAAAGCACAATGCTGTTATGGTCAAATATAACATCAGACACGTTATATGTTTTACAGAACACATTTATTTCTGTCCTTCTTTTTGTTGTATGTCTTAAACCACCAAGCTATCATGACAATTTCCAACAGAGGATCCTTATCCTTTTTGGATCCTTATACCCTTTCAAACTGGTCTCTTGCAAAAACCAATCACAGGCCAAAATGACCTCACCTCACAAACACGTCCTCATTCTGAAGGCTCAAACTGGTTCTCACAGGGATAGAAGCACAACAGCACACAGACATAAAAAAAACAAAAAACACACCACACAATCAGGCCTAAATACACCTCTGCCAACAGATGGGCTTATGGCTTTGTTGAGGTGGAGTTGCCATGCTGCCCGTCCCATTTTCACAAAATCCACTTTAATTAACATATCAGAGCTCCAAACGAGGCTAAACCTCTTCTCTGCAAACTGTAATCTGCCCAGTTTGAACTGGCCAACCGTAGAGCCTACATGATAAGGCTTGCCAACCGAAACACAAGGATAATCCAGTTATACCTGCTTATACGGCGGACAGCAAAAAGCACTGATCTGACAGGCTCTCTCTGAAGTGGTGGAGCTTGCATTTTTGATCTAACCAAAGTGTTTTGATTTGCTTATATCACGCGGCTCGATCTGATGGGATTCTCTAAGTCGTTTTCGCCGCATTATCTGGCCTATGCCTCACTTGCACAATAAGATTAAATATATGGACTGCTACTGGTTTGCAGAGCATATGCTTTTCTTTTATTCTCCCCTTGTGCCGCCATCCACTTCCTCCCATTCTGTCATTCTGGCCTAATCATCCAAACTTTATCCAGCCTTACATCTGTGTTACTTCATCCCTCATACAATTTTCCTTCTTTCAAGTTTACTCCCCGAAACATTATCGCACTCCACTTCCTGCCCTCCTTCTGTGGATCTATTTTGATCTGGAGGTGTCACAGGAGCAATGGCAGGGTGACTGTGATTTCCTCCACCTGCAGACTCACAACCCCCAGAGGACCGCCAGGGAAAGTTGAACGGGCCAACAGATGGAGACTATTGTGGAGGCAGGGTGAGGGGTAGAGTGTGTCAGCAGCGCCGCAAGACGTGGGGAGTCGTGAGAGTGTGCGTGTGCACGTGTTTATGAAGGCTACACTTGTTTTGTGTGCAAGCATGTTTTGTGTATGTGCGCGTTTGCGCCTTTGTGTTTGTGTCTGAGGGGAGGGTGTTGGCGGTGGGGAGGCGGGGGAGGTGGGGCATGGCGGTTTAACACAAGATGTTTGAAATCTGTTGGCCTGACGGCGTGTCACAGGACCGCTTGGTTAATAGAGTCTCCTGGAATGTCCTCTCCTGCAGTTTTAATGAACCCCGAGCCAAAAGGCCTAATGAAGCGTGCTCCGTTTGCCAAAACAGTCCCTCGGCTTGACCTCCCCTGACCCGCACCACTCCCACGCCACTTGAGTGTGGGTCTCCATGGTGACCGACCTAAAGAGTCCACTGGGCCGAGGTTGTCAAAGGGGACAAAAGGAGGAAGTTAAGTTAGAGAAAAGCAAGCAGTTAAGACAAAAGACATCAGCACATGTGCCTGCATATGTTTCAGCAGTTTAAGATTTTAAATGTCGCATATTTCCGCCTCTCTTTGTTATCCTGACAAAAAAGGCCAGTTAGCAAAAAGCTGCTCTTTCCTGGCCAAGAAAACATTTTTCTTAACAAGCTCTTCCCCCTTGTCAGCATCCAAAAAGATACACACAAACACAAGTGCGTGCACACACACAAGTTGGACCTCATTGCAGTTTAACTATTCTTTGTTGGAGCCGAGCAAGAGCCTCATTATTCAATAAGTTAAGACTATAACGCAGGCAGTGTTGTGTGTATTCGAGAGGGATGCTGGTGTGTGTGTGTGTTAGTGTGCGCGTATGTGTGTATGCATGTGTGTTAAGTATGAGTTAAGGACTAATAAAGTGCAAGGCACCTAATTAAACAGTCTTTGTTTATGCTCTATAGCAGTGGTATAAACTCAGCAGGCACTGTACAGGGTGGTATGCCAGGTCGCCATGCTCTCTCATTTGAATAACTACAGACAAAAGCAATGAGAGAGAAGGGGGCAATCGACTTCAAAAGAAATTCTTGCTTAATTGCAAAATTGTGAGAAAACCAGCAAAGACAAAGGAGAATGAGCTGATTAAAGCTGCATCAACAGTGTTTGCAAACAACATTTGAGTCTGATCTTTTAAAGGTACAGTGAATATCCGTAGGGGGTGCAAGAGATAAATAACATATAATTCCATTAAAAGTCTTTATATTCCACTTGTGACTGCATCATGACAGGTCTGAAACAGAGGAGTGCGAATTCCGTCGAGGCTGAAAATGGACCAAAGATAAACAGTTTCCAGACTGAATAACTTTTGATTAATGTTTTTGTTGTTTTGCTTTTTGCTTCGCTGCTGTGAACTGTTGAAGCTCGGCGCTATGAAGTTAGAATAACAAGCATGGACATGCAATGGTTCCCTTCCAGCGCCGAGCAGATAAAGAAACAAACTGCACATGGATGGTTGGACTTTTTTAATTATAATGTGAATCAGTCCTGAGACCCGTCCACCACTCCCCCAGTGCACCCCCCCCCCCCCCCCCCCCCCTTTAAGAAAACAGGCTGGAAAACCTGAATGGCCAATCAGTGCTGTTCCGCCTGTGCACATTCCTGAATCCAGCACTCTAATAGTGCCATTCATTATAAGCCTTATTAAAATAAACATACACTTTATGCTACAATAACAAATAAGCAAGGCTGCACATGCTGTCATAATCGACAGAATTTATAAGTGCCAAGGAACAGTAACCTGTCTCTTTCTCTGTCTCTTCTCTCCCACACACAAACACATGCCCCCAGTTATACACACACACACACACACACACACACACACCCACATACGCACACATATTGAAATAAAGTAATCAAGGTTATTTAAATGAGTGTGCTGGCTGCATAAACACTGCAAACGGTAAAGAACATTACTGGTTCTGCATTCCTGATCTCCCAAGGTGGCGAGAAGGGGGGTGCTGGGTGGGTGGGCGGTCAGGGTCCATTTACAGACAGTTGTAACCTGAAGAGAAGGTATATGCATGTTTAAAGACAAAAAATTGTGAGGATTCGTACACACTGTCTCAATAAACAATATTGACGACATGCATTACTCTGCTTAATCTGTGCAATATCCTTATTTTCACCAGTTTCTGTCACCGATATAAATATTTCTCATAGATTATCCAGGAAGCAGGGTGTCTGAGGATTGGAGATTTAGTGTGATCTGCCTGTGTGTGTGTGACAGAGGGGAACTGAAGGGGTTCATGACTGCTACCAGCTGACATTCCCGTGCAATCCAAAGACTAATTGATTAAAGGGTTATGAACATGTGTGTGTGGAGGTGCTATTGGGTGTGCATGTGTGCATGGCAAATATATGCCATATGGAGGAGGGATTGCACCTCAATTACTGTGAATGGGGTAAGTGTGCTATGTATCTGCGCCGTCTGTTTGGCTCACATGCTATTTGCTTGAATCTTCACAGCCGGGCTTAGGTTATTGTACGACTCCCAGACAGACATGCCAGATATTTCAACATACGTACAGTAATAATGGAGCCCAGAGTATTGATGTGAAAATACAAGTCCATTCATTGCTCTTAAGCAGCGTGTGCTATTACAGCTAGATAGATGGACACAAAGACGAACACACACAGCCAGCTTGGCTCTGTCCAAAGGTGACAAAATCCACCTTCCAGCACAAGCTTAGTAATTAACACGTTACATCTTGGTGGTTTCATTTGTACAAAAACTCAGGTGTAAGAACAAATCTTGTTATCACTGCAATGTTGCAAGGCAACTGGAACCCACCCCGGAAGAAATAATCTCGGACCTTTAAAACCACAGAATGTCATTCTTCGGGTGTTGAGCAATAATGTGTTAATTAGTGAGTTTTGGAAAAGACAGATTTTTGTTACATTTGTCCAGGCTACACATCCTCCCCATTTCCTGTTAATATCCTGTGCTATATTCCTGTGCTTCATATTTAACAGACGGACATGAAAGTGGTATTGATCTTCTAATCTACCTCTTGGCAGGAGGGCAAATAAGTTTCCAAAATATCAAACTGTTCCTTTAAAAGCATATATTGACGATTTGAAAAGCAGTTGTCCCTCTGAATTGAAAAATCCCAACTCCCATAGCCATTGACTATACAGTAGGTGTGATCTCATTGATTTGTTCACAGTAAATTAATCAGTCATCATTTTGGTAATAAAGAGCTAGAAATTGGGCCTCCCACTTTAGGTTGTTTTGCACTCTGCAGATGAAATATATCAGAGAACTCTAACTTTAATTAGTAGCAACTAAAAATGTCTTCAAACAAAAATTCATGGCTGCATTCTGAGCGCATATTTAGGCTGACACTGTGGAATCACTCAATGCTTGCAGAACTTCAGTGCCAGAGTGAGGATTAGGCCTATTTCATAGGGCTGTGTTTTATTGTAGTGAAAATGTGCATTGGGGGCTGCTGCTGGATGAATCGACGCTACCAAATTGAACTAATTGCACTGTTGCCTGCCCAATGGACCCCGTCTGGGACTCAGGAGAGCAAAGAGCTGAAAGCAGGCGAGTACATTACTGAATCCGACTAATTGCTCACACCTGTGCCTGCCCAGTTGACTCTGCTGGGGATTCCAGGGAACGATAAAGAGCAGAGCCAGAAAACATATGGGTGTATCCACCAGCCCGTCCTCAACAGAAAAATGGCTGTGTAGGTCGTCTCTGCAAGCAACTCAACACAACCCGTGTCCACGTTTACTGTTAGGCAGCGACCTCTAGTAGTCACAGTAATTACGACAGGAGGAAAGGAGGAAGTAAGGTCATGTAGTTTAAGTGCGACAATGCAAAACAAACACAGGACTTCACCAAGGACATCACGGCTTGTGTCACAGGAGAAACCAAAAGTCAACAGTGACTTATTTTAACTTACGTAACAAACAACGCAATTTGATATTGCTGTGTTGGTGTGACCAATCACGTTTTTGTAATGTAAAAGGCCGGAGAATGCGCACACAGGTTGTTATCCGTTCAAACATGTGTTTAACATTGTTAAAGGTCAACATTTTTATGTAGACAAATCATTTTGAAAAAATAATACATCTACAGAGCTTGCAGAAAGGTGCAGGGTAAGTCTCTTTTCCTGAAAAAGGTTACATTGTGAATTCATAATTTTACAATGTTTGTCAGGTCCAAAACTTTTCTTTATCTCTGTGTAAGAATTCTGATGAAGCTCTAACAAGGTTTGTCAGCCAATAGTATAACGGCGTTGGTATCACGTGATATCAGCATCAAGAGTCTTGGTGGTCATCAGTTTGTGGAAAAGAAATGCATAAAAATGGCTGATTTCAACAGGATGTGATGCATACTGTACTGCCCTAATGCTAGCTAGCTAGCGTTAGCGACATTGAAATAAGCTAGTGTTAGCGGCAATGGCGTTAGTGGCATTGGCATTAGAATTAGCAGCGTTAGCGTTAGCATTAGCTACTGTACAACAAACTGGCAAACTGGGTCCTACATGCTGTACATAACCCACTCCAACACACCATCTTGCTCTAGATGTGTTTGTCACTGTTTCATAGGTTGAAATGATGGTCCTGGAAGAACACCAACACAAGTCTCAAAGCTATGATACTGTATCAGCAGCGTGATTGATCAATTTCAGTGATGGTCCTGGAACAACATTAATCAATGATCAAAGGTCTGCTCCGCCTGTTGCTAGTACTCTCCAACATTCGTATATGTCATTTTAGGAGTCACCGGCGTTCGACCTATTCAGTCGTTCAGGTATGAGAACATGTTAGCCGACACAGTGTCAGGTTCCACTCAGTACGAGGAGGGTGGCTTCAGAAGCGTATGTGCTGCTCCCTTTGGTTCTGAAAACTAGCAAATCCACGTGACATCTGTGGTCACCAGCTCATATACCCAACCTCAACCACCTCTCTCTTGTCACAAAGACAATAAAAAGACCCCAAAGAGACATGAAGTGACTGCTTAGGTGCAGACAGAAAGAAAGCATTGACGTTGGACAACTAAGTTATGAA
This sequence comes from Pagrus pagrus, assembly GCF_965226575.1. Classification (NCBI taxonomy): domain Eukaryota; kingdom Metazoa; phylum Chordata; class Actinopteri; order Spariformes; family Sparidae; genus Pagrus; species Pagrus pagrus. The sequence goes on from NC_140191.1 coordinate 17,498,528, forward strand.
TTAGACTGTTTCCAATTTCAGCGCCGTCTGCTTTCAGTTACCTGAAAAGTGGAGTACCACTGGGAGGACATTATATGGAGGTTACAGCACATAAATAAAGAAGCAGCTGAGACGTAAATCCTATTGGAATGGAGTTTTATAACTCAAGGCAGACAACAGTTACTTTTACATCTGGAAACTTTTGTGGAAATTGTATCGTTTTTATTATCATGTTAGATTGTGCTTTATAAATACTACATAATTAAGGTGCTTTTATCATGTAGATTATTATCTTTACATTTAAAGTGAAAACAATAGGGGAGAGTTGTGCGAAGAGAGGATAGGAGAAAGAAGAGTGCAGAAAAAAAAAAACGAGGAGTGTGCTGAGATAGCTGTTGTCTGACCAGAGGCTTCCTGGGCAGAGCAGAGATGATCTCTGAGTCTCTCAGCGTGAGTTCCACACACCCTTCACCACACAAACAGCGTGAATCCTGTGCAAGTGCCTTGTGGCTCCCACACACCATGCCTTGGAGAGGCGCACACACAGTGAAACACAAAGCATCACTCCTAGCAAGACCTCAAACTCTGGCCGATATGTAATCCACAGTGTTCTCATTATAATCACCAAAGAATTTGTCTTCATCCGGAGGCAAAAACAAACTATACGCAAAAGCCCTCTTCATCTTTACAACTTTTTCCATTCAGAGCGATCATTGCGAGGATGATGCTGTTCCTTATGGTCTACACAGAAAACATCAAATCAGAAACATAAAACAGCTGCCCAGCTGTATGTACTGTAACAGTGCTGCAGCTTGATGTCGGAAAAACCCAAGCAAACAACATCTACCTCCATGCATTCATCAGCTTTTCAGACTTTTACCGGCAGGAAGTGACAGCTATTGCATTCTGCTTCACCTTCCCCTGGCTATAATACCAAAAAATGTGTGTAAATATGTGCTTACACAACTCTCACTGTGTGTAACCACCTCTTCAACTTTACTGTGGGAGCTAACATTTTATCCTCAGCTCGGAATTTATACATCAGCAGGCGCCGCACACATCCAGACATCATGTTCTCTTTTTAAACAACTGTGTAATTGTGCGCCTTGTGGGCCTTTTGTTGTTTGTGACCCCACCTTCATTGTTGCTACACCTTCTGATTGTACCTTGGTAAGGTTAACCCATCTCTCAAGGGGAGTACTGTACCTTATGCACAAGATATAACAAAGAGAACACCATCTGTACAGGTTTGGAAGAGAGGAATGTTTGTGTATGTGTGTGAGTGTGTGTGCACATATATCTGAGCACGAGGGCACAAAGCCATCCCCTTATGGCCCATTGTTTTGGAAGGGTATGACTCTTGCACCCCTCCCTTGGATGATGGGGGAATAGAGCACAGTCTGGCTAATATTTAACTAATGACTGTGCCTTCCAGACTCGACCGCCCTCCTCTCACCAACTGCCAGACCTGAGCCATCTCTGCAGTGAACGTCACTGAAGTGTGGCTGTGTGAAATAGAATGTGGAGGGATGGGGCTCTGCACAGTATCAGGGGAGAGGGGGTACGGGAGAAAATAACTGTTGGAGAGCCCATAAAGGAGCTGTGAGTGAGAGAGAGATGGATGCACACTGTTGTGTGGGAGGCCAACGAGTCCAGCAGTCTGAGAGAATGCCATATGCTACCTTGAGGCAGGCAAAGTCTAGCAAAAGGCGAAGGAGAAGCAGAGTTAGACAAGAGTGGCTGGCTTCCATCAGCACTGATATTATATGTGTCTGGCCTTCACATTTCTCATCAAGGAGTACATTTATAGATAGAGGCAATGTTGCTGAGGGGAAACAAGACAAGGGGACTGAGGAAGGCAGAGGAAGGGAGGGACGGAGATATGGAGAATGAGTGAAAAGGCATAATTAGATGGAGCTTGTGTTCATCAAGTGGGGAACACAGAGGAGAAAAACAGAAATCTGTAAGGGCAAAATAACAAACAGAGTGGAAATTAAGGGGAAGTCGGGAAGACAGGGAGAAGTGAAGAGGGGCAGATAGATATAAAAGATTCAGCAGGGCTGATTATTGTTATGGTGCCACCAATGTGGACTGAAGCCCCCGGTGCTGCCAGGCAAATGTAGTATTAGTCACTTCAATAATTAATCACCCTGGGAGCATGTCGTTGCAGCCATGCACTGACCCATTTCTCTAACGTTTTTCTCAACAGTAACATGCCCACAGAGCCCCTCTTCTTCCGTACCTTCACTGAGTAAGGTGGGGGTGCAGGCCCAAATCCTCTGGGTCAAGCCTGGTCATTTATTAGCCACATTTCTCAGGAGAAATAAAAGCAATCTTGCTGCTCTTCTCAAAGGCTGGAAACCATGCAGGGAGACAGAATAGCGGCCTCGGCTGTGGCCCAATGGGCCTTTGCTGACTGTCTGTCCTGGTGAAATATGAAGCCCATATGTAGGACGGCCATCTGAAAGAGAGACCCAACAGGGCTCCTTCAGGCTTTGATGCTCATCACCACAAAAGCAGATGGCTCTGTCCTGGTCTTAAAACTTTTTCTGTTACAACCCCCCCATTTCTTTTATCCAATCCTATCCGGCCTATTAGCCCCCTGCCTGTCATGGTCTAGCAGCCTATGCTTAGCCCCCAGGGGGCTTCCCGAGCTATGGAATGAAGTCAAGCTTCCCCATTGACACAGGTCTCACTGGATAGCTTTGAATAGAAGTCAACCGAGTGAAAAGGCATGTTTTAGAGGACAAATGGAATAAGGTGTTGGGTTGGATCAATACTGCAAGGTTGTTTGGACTGGAAATGCTTTGCTCTCTGTGTGCACAGACAAAGAAGCGCTGACTGCAGGTGGCAAAGAATTTTTCCGGACATTGGGTAAAAAGTAACAAAGGGTGTTTAATGGAAGAGAAACCTGCATGCATCTGTCTGAAAGATTGTGATCAAAGCAGAGTGATAACCCGCTGTGTGTGTCTATATGTACTCCTGGCCTCTTCACTAAAACAGGCAGAATTTGTCACCAAGGTCCAATCCAAACCTGCGTGCTGCTCGCACCCAAGCAATTTCTGAACCAGAAAGGCAATCAAGGACTTAAAGGCAGACACAATGCAAATAGGTCTGAAAGCCCATCTGTAGTAATCCAACAGTCCCTCCTGCACCAGCCTGCTCTCCGTCTCAGCCTCTCTGTGGCACAAGCCAATTAACTGTTTGATTCAGAGCCGGGGATGAACACCCTAATTGATTACATGGCGATAGTCGATTCAATTATCAATTTGGGCACAAAAAAGCTGAGCAGAGATGCACAGCCCGGAAGTTTGCAGAACGAGTTCTTCAGTAACTTGGCAGCACAATCGCTGCGTATGTTTGTTTAAGCGCAGGAGTGAAAAGTAAAGAAGGTAGGCACAGAAGCAGTGGAAGAGAGGCAGGAAGACTGACACTTGCTGTAGCTACTGCAGGTTGTTTACTTGCAGTCTCTGACTTACCTCTCCTCTGCTTCTTCTTCTCTCTCCTCAACACAGACATTCCTCGCTGCCTGAAGCGCGCAACCAAAACACACACACAGACGGAGAGAAAGCGAGGCGCACACATACAAACACACACAAACATTTGCATTGACACAAACGCCCAAACGCAGAGATATATTGTGTGGTAGGCCCATATATCCACGTGGACACACTGTATACAGGTGCGTCGGGACATTTCCACATACAGTTGAATGCCTCTCTAAACACACACACACTCACTGAATAAACATATACATGCATAATTAAAACAAAGAGAAACACACTTAGACATTTACCCCCACACACACTCATATGTGCAAATACATGGACACACTAAACCACACGGGAATGGAGGGATTTGCAGCAATTGAATCACATGAAAAAGCCTTCTTTTCCTCATCATGCCTGTGATTCTGCTTTGTTTACTCTGTCATGGAGAGTTGCTCCGTTCGATCAGGCTGGAGAGGCACTAGGTTGGCTGGTTGTGCTAACGAAGTCTCAATGTGCCGTCTGTCGACAGGGTAATTTCCCAGGATAGCTCTGTGTTCTCACTTCTCGTGGCTCTGCTGGTGAAGATAGGAGGAGATCAGCACCTGGAGGAGAAACCGAACGGGGTCAGATTTCTACCGCTGTCCACTGTCTAACACACCTGTTACACTAGCCTGTACACTGCTGTCCAGACCTTTAAAGTGCACATGCTGCTTTCTGACACTGCAGCTGGCGCTGTCGACAGATTTACAACAGGCACATGGGAAAATCTTAATCAATGCTAAAGTAAACCCATTAATTTTTTTGTCTGCGTGTTCAACAATGACCAATAATTAAACTAAAGATGATTCTGTTGGACATGTTGGTGCATTTTTTAAAGAATCTAGGAAATTCTCTTTAAACTGCACACTCGAAATTTTAACTAGCATTATTCTTTTCTATTCGCCATCATACCAAATGCAGTGTATACCACACAGATGTTTCAATACCTTCTTTTCCTTCTCGATAATGATTCCAGTCCCTGAACATGCGTATTGGCCAATTCCAAATACCAGTTCAATTCCAGTGTGTTAAAAAGTATATACTGTCATTACTCCTACATGACAGTTAAAACTACTAAACCTGTATGGATGTGATTTTCATCAAAAAAGGGCTGGAACACAGAGACAGAGGCGGGCAGGTTGAACAACAGTGATAATAATAAATAATAATACTCCAAAATGCAAACAACAAAAGGCAGGCAAGGGAAAAACACAGACTTAAAAATTCAAGGGCTGATGAACAAATGGAGCACAGGTGTACACAGAAAAACAAACAAAGACAGAAAGTAAAACATGACACACAAGGATATAATCTAGAAAATAAAACAGGAAACAACAAAGCAAAAAACTAAACCATGACAGAGATACAACTGCTGTCATCGTTGTCTGGCCTGAGATTTGCTCGGTAAAAAAATGGATTGGATCAACCCTACAGTACACTACACTACAGTACAATACAGCATATGAGAAAGAGCTTATCAATGTCAAGTTTCTTATGCAGCTGCTTGATAACTGGAAAATGTGGATTTAATAATTGTGTTTTAAACGAATGCGGGTGGTTTTGAGCAATACTGTGGAGACGCAAGAGCTGTGTCCTTGTTGAAAGAGGGAACTGTCTCTTTAGGATTGCGAATATACAATTCCCTCTTGATAGTGTGCTGCTGTTTAAATAATCAAGCTTGAGTGCACTGGAGAGTTTTCATCTTGAAATTTAAATATCTGCACAGTTTAGGTCAAACCGCTGCAAAAACAAAATCATGTCAGGGTGTGTGAGGGAGAACAAAAACATGTGTGTGGAGGTGTTGGTTGCAATGTTTATGTGCATTCACAGATCAACCGGTAAGATGCATACAGTCGCCCTCACTTCCTGCTGTCCACTGTAATGTGCTGGCTGACAGAAACCATCTTTCTGTCATTATGGTCCCCTGTCAGGCGCTGATGACTGTTCACACAATGACAAATAAGTTACATTCCTTTTCCATCAACAGGGTGCAGGAACAATGTGCTGCTCTCGCTGTGCAGGATGGAGACATGGAGGTGGGGGAGAAATAATGCACAGCCTGTTGGGAGTGATAGGGAGGGTCTGTGTTGAATCATTTTTTAAAAAGTTGCTAGAGACAAAAAGTGTGCCACGGGGACCTCTCCATCAATCTGTCAGGGTCCTCCCCTGCCCAGCATGGACTTCTAAGGATGCTGTGTATGTGTGAATGTGGGTGTGCGCAGCAGGGGGTTGCATGGATATAAGGCACTGCAAGTGGTCCTCCCAGATGGTTGTGTCCCACTGCTTGTAGGAGGTCTACAGCCTTTATCTATGACAGGCAGTAGGTCTTAACATCCTCCACACACACTGCCCCGCTCCAAGCCTGAGGCCCACGGGGCTAAAGTTATGAGAGGGGCCGGGCGTCCCAGCGCAGGAACAATTCCCTGCTTCCCCTCAGTCTTTTTTTTTTTTTTTTTTTTTTTACGAGAGAAAGAAAAGACCTCAATGACAGCCACTGCTCAGAAACGCAGGGGACTGAGGATGCTCACTCTGTTCTTTGGCAAGGACTATCTTCGCAAACTGCCACACACACATCGGCGATGAATGCCTGTACACACATTGACACACACAAATGCCCCAGCATGGCTTCTTCCTCCGCTGAGGGTTCAAGCCGGTCCAGAGCATCACCATTGTTGGAGAGGCTTAGAGAGGGAGAGAAGGAAAGTCTACAAGAGGAAGAGCAAGACAAGCTGTGAGAGAGGAATGGGGAGACAGACAGAGAGATGCCAGGAGACACTCAGCCACAACGCATTTCTAATCGACTTGCTGCCGACTTGCAAACCAAGCATTCTCATCTTGTCTGGGCAAGGTCAACTGTGAGACGTACTGAAACAAACCGAGGGAGACAGAGGAAGGGAGATGGGTAACTGGTGCACTGAGTAACTGTTGTTAATAGAGAGAGGTGACACCATCTAGATGTAGGACAGTGTGTCTGCTGCTACATAAGGTGAATTTTAAAAGTTGTCGGCTTCAGCGTCCTCCACAGTGCCACCTTGTTACCACTCAAATCTCCAGGAAGTCATTTTTCAAAAAGAGACCGGTGTGTGTCAGTGTGTGTGTGTGTGTGTGTGTCATAGCGGATAGGGGTTATTCTTTTATCCTTTGACCCAGATTTGAGGGAGAACTGAACAGGGGACATGAAAGACACGGACCTCCCAGCAGAGCCAGGGTCATGTGCAACCTGAACACAGGCGCACACCGACACAGCCAGCCGAGCAGAAAACACGATTATGCGCACACGCAGTCCATGCAGACACACATGGCGCACACGCTCGCAAAAAAGCATGCATGCACACTCACCTTCAAAAAAAATTCATATGATCAAGATCCCCCAGAACAGTCGGTCAGTCAGACACACCTGCTACAGCTCCCATGACAAGCTTGTTCCTTCTCCTGATCCATGAGCATGCACACTACATAATTCCCAATGAGGGAATATGTAAGCACATATGTGTAATCACAGATAACAAAACAGTGCAAAACAATCCTCCAATCACCAGAGTAAATGTTTCTGCAAACCACTGATATGTTAAAGGTGCAATATGTAAGAATTGGCCACATGTAAAAATCATATTCAAACCAAATAGGAAGCAGCATATCACTTGAGTAGCCGCTAACTGCTGCTGTTAGCTAGTTAGCTCAGTTAGCGTGCGCTAGCGGTTTGGACTGGGTGTTCGAGGACCAGGGCAAGGTTAGTGTTTACACCTCTAGCAAAGGACCTTTGGACCGGGACGAGCGCTAGCTAGTTAGCATGCTAACTTGAGTAGATATCGCTACAACACAGTACATAGAAATCATCATGTCTATGTAAGTACTATTTTTTTAAACATTCTGTTAACAATTTTAGTTCATTTTTGATTTTCAACAAAAAGTCTACACAATGCCCCTTTTGATACTTTACCTTCCTTTATGTTGCAACTTCATGTTTGTGCTTGTGCTCACAAAACCCACCTGTTTAAGGTTAGGAAAAGATCATGTTTTTGCTCACCTGGTTCTGTGGCCATGAGCACGGCTAGAAATTATCCCAACATCTCATTAAAATATCCCGTTTTGTTGCCAATAACACAGCTGGGAAATGTCCCGACATCTCCTTTTAAAACATCCAGTGGTTTCACGCTCACATGAAAGGCAGCTAATACACATATGATTTAATCGTGATATGACAAATTGTAGAAATCCTGATAATTTATGTATACAATGTACAAATTTAACATATCTGTGGTTTGCAGAAACATACAACACCAACATTTTATTCTGCCGGCTTGGGGTGCCCTTCTCTGCACAAAATCACACACATGATTCACAATTACATGCATATACTGCATTCATCCATGCCTGTGCTTTTTTGTGTGCACGGTGACGGTTGTAGCTCTGCATCCGTGAGCACACACACTGACAAAATGTGAATGATCCTAGCTGTAGCTGATGGCAGAGGTGAAGGAGAACAATTCCTCATACAGCCTGTAATAGCCTTCAATGAAGTTGGCGTGGGTGAAATGAAATGGGTCTCACAACAGGACAGAGGTGAGCATGTCTTTCCAGCTGCTTCCAATGCTAGTAAACGAGAGAGAGAGGAACTGATAAGACGGTGGCACACAGAGAAATAAATCTACATTATTAGAGCAGACAAGATGCAGCAGACAAACAAGTTAAAGGAAACGGTGTGTGTTTGTGTGTGTCGGGGGGTGTGCTTGGCTATCGATACCTCAAGGAATAAAAAAAAATGAATAAATAGGTGAAAACAGAGTTAGAGAAAAAATGGAGAGGCAAAATGGACAGATTTACAGTGGGAAATGGGCACATTTACAGGCAGAAACCTGGATACACCGGAGACACAACATTGGGCTTCTGCCAGTGTTAAATATGGTCGCTCACCTACAACCAGATGGTTCCTCACTTCTGACCGCCACCACTGTACTTCCGTCCCTCTCCCTCTCTCAGTTTTTGTCTCTCCAACAGTCTCCTACCTCTCCCCCCCGGGAAGGTAATAACTAAATGCTGTCATTTCACCAACTCAACTTAGTGCCACGACCAATTGTGCTGTCAGAAAAAAATAGTCTTTACCCTGGGTATGAGTGACAGTCTTTGGCCGGGCTCCTACGACTACTCCTTACGACCGCTGAAATCCCTGAAGGTTCACTTCTTGTTAGAGGTGACAAGTCAGCTCGGAGAAGAAAGCCATTACCAGAGAAGAAAGGTATCAGGCAGCCTCCTGCTGGTATAAATTGAAACCAAATACAATGGCTCTGAGCCAAGGAAGTATTATGGGAAATCTAATATTGCCATTTCCTTGCCTTGCTGGTAATTCTAGTGAAGTTTTCCTTAGCTCTTATAAGAAAACGTATTTGGCAGGACTTCTCCTTTCAGAATTGAAGAGCATGTTTTTGTGTCTTTTATTCAATGAATTCATGGCGTATCTATTAAAGAGCAACGTCCCTGAGAGTTTCCGCTCGTGTTTCTACCGCGTCTTATTTTCATTTTTCTTACTGACTTTTAGAAATCCCTCGTCACCTCCTTAGTAATTTCAGCCCTCCTCTCTTCCTCCTCTCTAGTCACAGTAAAGCCTGGGAGCTTGGCCACATGGTTCAGGGCCGGGCTACAATGCACAAGGACGAGGGGGGATGAGGAAACTGGTGGGGGTTCAGAGGCATAAAAGTTCCTTTCTTCTCCGCCCTTGCCTCTTTCTTTGAGCCAGAACAGAGGGTTGCCACGGCGATGAGGTTGGTCTGTCTCCCACGGCGTGGTCTGGGAAGAGCAGCAGCTTGCTCTGACATTTACTCAGGCTGGAGGAAACAGAGACGATAGAGGAGAGAAACAGACGTACACACACACAGAGCGAGAGGAGAAACAGGGGGACGCGTTAGCAACTGGCGGCTGCAGAAAGCGGATGGATTAAACGATAACACCTGTAACATCAGAGGGTCGACACACACATGGAGAATTGGCCGTCCCCGCCTTTATAGAAAACCTTTTATCTTCTTCTCAGTGTCCATTCATCCCCAACTTCTATTCCTGGCCTCCTTTTTCATTTGCTCTCATTTAGATCTTGCCAGCATGTCAGTAAGCCAACACATATTTCCATCCTAATCTTGTCCACTGCCAAACTTATGCACACAACCAATGCAATGACACGGGCGCATTCAAACGGACAGTAAAGACACGAACACACACACATACAAAACTGTGATCCTCCTACTGAGAGGCCAACAACCAGCAATGCCAACAAGTCCTGCAGTCGGAACTGAGAGTCAGGTGACCACAGCTCAACAGCTTTTGTTTCACATTTTAGGACCCAGGATAAAAGCTATCGAGCAGATTCCTTTATAACATATATTTTCCTATGAATGTGTGCATGCTTGAGTGCTTGTACAGCCGTGTCATTATGTGCTCGTGTGGCTATCCGAGGTGTGTAGGTTTTGGATCTTGCCGACATCAACAGGTCAAGAGCTCCGTGCTGAAAAAGCCTGCGGTGCTTGAAAAGCCACAGCAAGTCAGAATCACTTTTTTGTTTTATCAACGGCTGTTCAAACACAGTCTGTTTCTGATTTAGGGAGACAACAGGCAGCCGTATCGGCTACTGGAAGCAAGGAAATAGAGGTAAGAAGGAAATGACTGATGTGATGTGGGTATAAAAGATAAGCTTGAGTGCAACACACTGCCACGGTTACAGTAAACATGCAGCGTTCCCTTTTTCCTAATGGATCAGTTAGCATACAACCCACACGAGGCAGAGACAGAAGAAGAAATGCTCACAATGCATGTCATGCAACATTCGCCGCGCTACTGATGGTAGTGGCAGCATTTTTACATCCATATGTGCCACCTCAGGGAACTTCAGCGAGAATATGCTAATGCTCACTTTTCTCTCTGACACTGAAATACACAAGGCCCCTCTGTCAGTGGTGAATGAGCTTTGTATTCCCTGAGACTGGAGCTCCAGTGGAAATGTTCACTTTTAGCCTCCTTCTGATTCTCTGGAATCTAAATAAAGGCAACTTCAATGGGGATACTCTTTGTTAGCATTACCCACACGAACACAGAGGCACAGAGACTCAGTTCGACCAACATCAGAACAAAACTTTTCCTCTTCTCAGAGTACTATCCACCGGTATTTCCTGTAGATCACCCCAGTACAGTGCGCTCAGTGGCGTTTGGTCTGTGGTGCTCAGAGCATGAAGGAAATTTGAAAAGCTCAACGGCAGCATTTCTTAAAAATAAAAATGCCACAGCCATGATAATGCAGGAGCCCTTATTGTGAACAGTTTGAGAAGTACTTTCTACCAACTGTTCATCTCCATGCAGTCGGACAAAACTGTCAATAACAAGGTCTGTGGGTTATCAAGAGCAACTGTGTTGGTGTTTTTGCAAAGACACTTTGGCTTGTTGCAAAGTGATAACAGTCACATTAAAAAAAACACACAAAATGCCAGACATTTTGAGGTGGAGGTCCCCTTTATCCATTCTTGGCGATCAAAAATCGCTTTTAGTGATTTTTTAACAGCTAGAAGAATGAAGGATAACTGGAAAACACACTTGGCCATGATACTCGATATCCAAGGTACCCATTGAATGCGACACATGAATGAAAATTGACTTGGTATTTTACTTTGGTTTGGTCTACAATCTCATGAGAAATACATTTTGGCAGTTGGCCTTCCATCTGCCTGAGTAAACTTTTTGTGGATTTACAGTTACGAGAAAACCAAAACAGTGGGCTGAAAAGTTGAGAGCTTCTGTTTGGATGTTGATCCCCTGTGGGTTCGGTAGTACTGGCAACATGGTGAATTTAAACGTACATACAGTATGTAACACTTGCCGCTCGGGGCTCTGTATCGAAACATAACAAAAGGTGTTACGTGCCGTTGCTTTCTCCTTTAACTTGATAGTGAACAGTAAAGTAAACTGGCTGTTTGCTGCACGAGTAACACAAGTAAGCACAAATGGTTCTTCCGTCAAACTCACCTCACTGTTAATGGATACACCATTAAACAACAAAAAGGTCAAACAACCATCTGATGTGAATCAGGAACAAATGTCACATAATAGTCAATTAAAAAGTTTCATTCACCCTAGATTTGGTCTTGCTCGTCGACTGGAAGTAGCAGCGGCGACCTAATGAAATGCATCGTTAGCTTGAGTAAACGTACGGATTTCTCTGGATTTGAACATTTAGTTGGAAACATTTGGGATAATGTAAGTACACAACTCAACAAAATAAAACAAAGGTCTAGTCGCATAATTCTTATATATTATGCTTTTAAATGAATATCAAAAATATTGATCAATGTCAATACATTACCTAAGCTGCCACACTCTATGGTGGCAAGAGGAAAAATTATGCTCGTACTCCAATAAAAATGGCAAAGCATCAAATGTTTGTTGTCTTGTTCACCACAGTTTAGCATATGTAGTTACAATTAATGCTAGTGCAATTAACCTTTTCCCATTCAGACATATTACACATATTAACCTTACATTTAAAAGAGCTATATTTAGAGTACAGCACAATACATATAAGCACATTACTGGACGGGAACTTCTGTTACGTGATCTGCCATTAGGTGACTTACAGATAGGATGCTAGTTCAGTAACCAGTTCACCAATTCACTGAACAGCTAGAAGTAGTAATTATTAACATAATTAATACATCTCCTTTCCAATCAATTTGCAGCATCATCTTTTTATTTCTTGTCACCAACATTAGTTCTGGCCAGTGGCAGTGGGAACCGAAGGGAACAGGCAGTTGATTAAAAACGCTTGAACCTCTGAAATTCACTCTAAAGCCAGTCACACTTTAGCTTAGCCCTAACGAGCATTAATTTAAATGGAACAACTAACTTGTTTTCGAGAAATGCTAATGTTATCAGCTAATGTGCTGCTGTAGTTAGCTAGCAGCTGTGGCTAGATGAAGAAACGACCCAAAACAAAGATGAGCACCTGAGCAGCGAATGCAGTCGGTCAGGCATGGAGGCTTCATCCCTGTGAAAGAAAGGATAATGGATTCAGACGTTAAATAACGTGAGTCAAATCTCTGCCTTGACTGTCTGTGTCTGTTTATGTCTTGGCTGCTTTCTCCTCTGCTGGTTAAATGTGTCTACACTGCTGTCTGTGTGTATGTAACCCCTTGCTGTCTTGTTGAGGTTATGGAGGTTATATTGCATACTGTGGCTTGTTTGCCCGAGCTCTGAGGCTGTTAGAGCTGCTGTCCACACTATAGTATACAGTATACAGTCAGACAGTCATACAGTGTACACACTGCTTTGAATAATTTGGAGTTTCCTCAGTTTTTGCATTTATTGGTCGTTCACTGACTGGTTGGCTGTGTGTGATTTGTGAATGAGTCAGTTGGTTGCCTGTGAGAAGAGAATCACTTCATCCTTGTTAAATGTGTTCATATCAGCCGGTTAATGGAATTTCTTACTTCCTAATATCAGTATTAGCGTCAGCTGATTGAAAACAATTTTCACTACTTACCATTAAAAATGACATATATTCTCAATTTCAAAGGTACGTTAAACAAATTGCATAGCCTAGCTCATCTCAAATCACTATCTAGGATATCACTTTTATATAAAGATTTCTAAAATACACCCAGTGTTGACTTAAATAATATGCTTGTCTGCTTATAGTCTGACTCCAACCTGTTCTAGTTGTTAATACAATACAGTTTGCGTTGCATGTTATATTCCCATGCAATGTCATTAGATGGTCAATCACGATTCTCACTCATGCGGTAAAAGAGAAAACACATTTTCTGGTATCCCTGCCCACTTTATCCAATCAGAACCGAGAACTACATAAAGAGGCGGTCCTTTCCGCTCGTGACCGTGCAGAGAGCAGGATCCTCCTGTTTGCTGCTATGTCTTGTGATCATCTCTCCGCATTCATGGGGGTACTGTATGTAGAGAGACGAGGGAGGTTAGCTAAAACGAGAACAACACTTATGAGCTTTAGTAAAGGAAGCTCATTTTATGTAGAGCAACATTTGACTAGGAAGACATGACATTTCAGTGCAAATTATGCCAGAATGTACTTTAAATGTGTACATGTTGATGAAGGTTCTCAGTCATCCAGGTCATGGTAAATCTAGGTGCTGTATCGTAGGCGACTGGACAACTGAAACCTACGATACAGCACCTAGATTTAAATATGTACATTAAAATAACGATAATAACCTTAAACAACCAGTATTTCTAGTGCTGACTAGTGAACGTAGCAACGTTTAATTGACTAGTCATCCACATCCCTGATTGGCATGCTTTCTTTATATGTCAGAGAAACCATTTTTGCTTTACAAATACACAAACATAACATTGTATTTCCCCGCAATATAACTTTTGTCCTCAGAATGGGTTGCTTTCAGACGTGTCATTTAAGGTTGCAGAGATAAAGCAGTTACAATGTACTGTATACTGTGGTGTGAAAACGGCTGATTATCACACTGTGTACATTTGCATAATCAAGGTATAGAGTTGTACTTGCATGCAGTTCTGCAGTAGTGTTATTTTTATGAAGTTTATATTAAGTTTCAAGTCTACCAGGACATATTTTGATACCGCGACACTTGGATATTTTCTACGATGGGTATCGAACTGTGAAAACCTCACACGGTTGCAACCCTACCGTCATTTCTCAATGCGCCTCAACCTTTTATTACCTGTAAAAAACTTTATACAAGCTTGTATTTTCCTGACATGGAAGACAAAGCAACGGACATCAAAACAATTCATATTAACCCCCCGCTGTTAAAATGCACAGTTATGCCACAAGTAAGATCTGTCAGAAGTCGCAAAAATCATAAACTGATAGGCCTTTGATTTAGATATTAAGCATTTCCTCCTCTTTTATCTGGATGCTACTCTTCACTACTACACTTCGGCTCCCTGTGATGATCGCACGCTGACTTGGTCATAGCTTCATTTGTGCGCTCTCTGTCTTCAGTACATGTGGTCACTCCCACAGTGATGCGGGGATAAAGACGGTCCAAACGATGCTTTGTAGCACATTTATCTTTCTTTGTGTATGATCTTATCACTTGCCGAAGGCGCTTTGCTACAAACCAATGGGGGTCTCGAACTTGTTCCTCTCCACCACGTGTCCTATCTACCCCTCAGTCTCAGGGGGTCAGTCATTCTGCCGAGGCTGAACTCAGGGGGATACAAGCAGCAGGAGTGAGATGAGCCTGGAGGGGATCTTCTCACCCTGAGACGAGTGATTACTTCGCTGGGACTAAGTTATGCTAATGCATTCATCTCCAAAAGCACCGTGATTATTTAGAGTTCCTCACCAACTGTTTTAGATTTTGCTCGCTTGCTATTTTATGCAAAGATGCTTCTTTTTTTTTTTTTACACAGTGCTCCGTTGGCACAGCGCTTGCCGAGCTGAGGGAGATAAGAGGGGAGAAAATTCAGAAGATTGTTGAATTCTTTGCCCTTATTTTAATGTGCCCTTGATGTGTGAACGAATGCAAATCAAAATGTGTCTACTTTTTTTTTTCTCCTGAAAGTATCGCATGTTGCAATTTTGCAAAATGACAGTGGAGTGGAAAAGAGCAGATGATATTGCATACAGTATATCATTTCCATTATTTCTCTGGCCCTCTAAATTGCCCTATGTTTTATTTAAAAGGTTCCAACACTTTCGCTTTAATCCATACAAACTTGGTGCATTCCTTTCCTCTGCATCAGAACTCAACCCCCTGTTGTCCCATTTGGCCCGTTTTTGATTCCACCTGGTGCTCTGCATGTCGTTTGCGGTGAGGCAGCGTCCTGGCCCGGCTGCGGTGTTCCTGTGAAGCAGTGTCAGGGGATATCAGCATAATACCAGACTGAATATGTTAGAGCATATTCCCTCTAATCCTGAGCACACTGTAATCAGAGGAGACTGGGCTTCCTACCACTGTGACCGCACAAACACATGCCATTGGTCTGCAGTACTATGCAAAGGTGTGTGGGTGTGGGAGGGGTGAGAAGCAGGGAGGGGGAGGAAATGGAGGTTAGAGGGGAAGAATTTAAGGCAGCAAAAAAATGTGAAGAAAGCCAAAAGAGAGGGGAGAAGAGGTAATAATGCTGTATCAGATGCAGCAGTTCCAAGAAGTGAGGAGGAGGTGATGGTCAAGAAACAAGGGGAAACTGAAGAAGAAGTTACAGGGAGATTTAAAAGGGATTCTGAAGGCCTGTGGGGGATTTGCAGAGAATTTGGAGGAGATTTCTGTAAATGAGAGCACTGCCCAGATGCGCTGCAGAAAGCAGCATCTGCAGCATTAATTACAATAGCCCCCACCCCCTCCCTCCCTCACCCCCGCCGTACTCTGCCACCTGTTTCCTTTCAATGGCCCCACTATACGTGAGTGAAATCCAGGAATCCACATTCAGCACTAAGGCTGATGCAATCGCATACAACCTGCATCCCCCTCCCACCCCTCCATCTCCACCCATTCACCCACTCTCACACACACACACACACACACACACGCACAGACACACACACCACCACAAACAATCCCCTGCGGGTATCTTGATGTCTTATCTATTAGGAAGTGAAAGTGAGAAAGAGAGCAAATAAAGGCTCTCTGTCACCTAAGATGTCTTGTCCATGCGGTTCGTTTCTTCCTCGCTGCTGAATTGATTTGGTGAGTCAACCGCTTCACTGATGGAGAGATTGTCGGCCCCAAGAGGACACAAGCGCACTCTGTTTGCGGGTGTGACGTGTGCATTGCCATGTCGGGGCTGTGTTCTGCCAGCGTTGTGGTCGCTACATATTGCTGCTATCTGAATCCCGAGATTACATCTGCTCAGCCGGGATTGTTTTCATGCTGCTCTCATGGAAGGATGGGGAAATTGTATCAGAGATTAAGCTCAACCTATTTCACAACACTCTGGCCAGCGACGGACTAAGATGTGGGTCGATCTTTACCTTCTAAGGTCTTGGGGTGAGGGCAGGACAGTGTCCATAAAGTAACACAGACTTTAATATGGTTTGTCTTTAAAAGAAAGACCTGGAAAGAGGATTTGTGGTAAAAAAAAAAAAAAAAAGCATGCGATCAACTCTCAGTGTCTGCAGATTTCTGTCATAAGACCGAGTAGTAAAGGCCTGGGCTTATCTGAATAGAGGTGAAGGCTTGATGGGAGGGATGCAAACGCAGTGCAAGCCTCTTATAATTGAAGATCTCTTGCAGAGAGAGAGAGCATGCTCATATGACAGAGTACACCTCGCTGTTGAACCTGCAGGCTGTCGGCTCTGCTGGCCCCTCTGGCCCGAGTACTGCTGGGCTTTTCCAACTGATCAATTAAGTAATTTAGTGCCAATTTGGCGGTTAGATATCGGATCAGTGGTATAGATTCCAGAAGTAAGAGTTGCATCTGATAGGTGGCTGTCGAACCAGCACCTTTTTAAAAACAGCAGCAACATCCAGTGTACACTACTTCTGTCTCTCTCTCGTATATGTGCACATCCGCGCACGCAGGAGGGAGAGCTCAACCGAGAGAAAGATATATATATATATATATAAAGGGAGTTCAACAACAGAGGAGGGAATGTAAGAGTAAGCTGCTGTGCAAATAATATCAGCTGTTACAGCACTAATGAACACCAGTACAGAGGCAGAATAGAGATAGAAAACTACATTTCCCTTTTTTTCCCGCTTGACCTCCTGCTGAGATTCAGCGGCTTTAATTCTCCCGGTGATGTCGGGATCCAAACAGCTACAGTGAATAAACAAGATTACCCATTTGGACATGCCAGTAAATCTTATCATATTGGAGCAGGGAGAGGGGCTGGGAAACAGGACCAAAGCAATAAGGTTGACGGAGGCCAAGACGCGGGCAGCCGTGGTTGCTGCTGAACACAATTCCTTTCTCAAACAAATCCCCTTATTTCCTTTTGTGACTTACTGTAGATCTTGTTCTCCGGCCGTGGGGAGACAGTGATGTTTCATATGTTGTGGCAGCGAAAATTATCACTCCTCATAGGCGTGAAGCATGTAGCACTGTATCAAATGTTATTCTCCGTCAGATATTAATCATTGCTGGATTTGCAGGAAGGCTTCATTATCCAGCCAGTCATTTTTCTTTCTCTCCCTTCTCTGATTTCATTTCAAGACTCGAAACTTAAAATCTTTGCCGAATGGAACTCTCAGAAGGTTGCTGCGAGGGAAAAATGTCTTTTCAGAAAGCTGAACGACCATTGTAATTGAAGATGCTCTCATCAGTTTGAATCGGATTTGGTGAAGATAAAAAGGGCCCAGTCTTACTGGATCTCTATATGCTCGGATTCTAGGCTAATTGTCTTGCTTGACGTAAAGCGATACAGCGCGGAAGCCTCTTGTTGTTAAGCGGCCTTGTGCCAGATTTAGTTCTTAGCATGAGGCAAACAGAAGCTGTGCTGTAGGGCTGGGCGCGATGAAGGTCGGGGGAAGCCGGAGACAGCACAATGCACCCCGGCTCCACCAGACGCAGAGGCAGCCGGTGGAGCTTTGCCACAGACGAGTTAGTCAGGGAGCGATTCCTGATTCCATCATGAACGTCACGCCTCATCATGATGAATTCTTGTGACTGAGATCATCAGAGGCAGTTTTTATGGGACCATAACCTGTAAATAAGATGATTACAGCAGCAAACATAATGTGGGCTGGGGGGCTGGGCAAGAAACATCAGCGCGCTAAGCATACATGACAACAACAGTGATAAAGGATTTGGGGCTTATGAGAGCAAGAAGATGTGGGACTTGTTACCACAATAAATTTGACATGAACATGCAAAAAAAAGATTATGAGAAAGTAAAAAAAAAAAAAAAAAAAAAAATTCCAGCCCTCCACACACACACAACCACACTGGATGCAGGGATGACAAAAAGAGGGGAAAAGATAGATTTTTTTCTTTCTCTGTCTCAGAGCAGACGCTGATCTTCTCAAATCCCTGTGTATCTCATGTTAAATCCGTGTAATGTGGATTAAGACCTGTTGAAACATATATATATATATATACTGTATATAGTTATATCACAGGAACAGATTGGGGCAGACAAATCCTTACTTGTTTGCCCTGGAAAAAATGACATTACTGATACGGATGGGCAATGTGACCATTAGGGTTGAGCTATCAGGCCAAAAAATATGACATCAAAATCTTTTTAATTGCAATTATGATCCACAATCTGAATTGCCATCTTTTTCTCAATTTTGAAATGCCCTGTAGGCTATAGCTAGACTTGTGAATTTCTTCATTTGCACCTTTAAAACACAATACTGCATTAAAATGTTGCTTATCTGGCACAAGCTCCACATTTGATTCTCGCTAACTCACGTTGCATTATTTACATTATGTCACCCAAGGAAGAGCCACGTGATAAATCCGTCCAACCGGCAGAGACATCTAGTTGGCCACATCACTCTATTGATTTGTTCATAAAGCACAGATCTGCTAGTCAGTGAGGTTATATGAGGTTTGGAAACAGAAGTAAGAGGACATTAAATCTCAATGATTTGTTTGAAAATTAGATTGTGGACCCCTTCAAGATCAATCACAATCAAAGAAGGAGGTGAGATCACCCTCCCCTAATGACCATAAAGTATACTGTAAGATGGTATTAGTTTGCCATTTTAACATCAGTGGGTGTTTGGGCTATTAACGTTCAGAATTGTTCTTGGTAATTATATATATTTATTTTTTTCATTGCTGTCATTAGTAATTGGACAATAAAATAAATTATTGCAATATATTCTCATGTGAATGACTTGAAAAACCTGTCTAGCCGCTAACGTACAGTCCTATGTCGATTTCCAGATTATTTTGGAACTGCCACAAGGGTGGAGCCTGCATCTTTTCAGTCATTCGTGAATCCTAAAACTGTCACCATGGCTGCCGGCACAGCTTGTACATGGTATCCCCCAGAAAAAAAGTTAACTCACATGTGTGGAAATGTATTCAACACCTCTAGTATGCACTCTTTTCTCCATTAGTAATGTCAGGTGAAGTGATTTAAGTAGGTTTTGGTGACATTTTAAGATTTAAGATTCGATAATCTGGATTATATCATAAATTGCAATTATTCTGTCTAGGATAATCGTGACATGAAATTCCCCATGCCTCACTGCCATAAGGTACTTTGATTTGTCACTGACTTTGCTTGAGTAGCACAGAACAGACATTCCTGCTTGGTTATTTTTATCCACTAACTATTTCTCAATTGATTTTCCATAAAATGTATTATATACCAATTACATGCACCGTGACATTGGAATTCATCCATCCTTACACCCCTAATTTACTGCAATTAAAGGAAGGGCTGCAACTAATGATTATTTTCATTATGGACAAATCTTCCGACTATTTTCATGATTAATTGATGAGTCATTAAAATGTCAAAAAATTATGAAAAATTATGAAAAGTGACATCTTCAAATTGCTTCTTTTGTCCAACTAACGGTCTAAAACACAGACTCATTTACCATCAGAAATGACTAGGACGAGCAGAAATCCCTTACATTTGAGACGTTTTGCTTGAAAAACAACTCAAATAACGAATTGATATTCAAAATAATGAATGAATTATTTTTCGTTTCAACTAATCAAGCAATCAAGAAACTTTTGCAGCCCTATTTGAAGGTAAGAACAGAGCTCGGCTATGCAACATAGTCTGGAAATTGTATTCACGTGTGAATATGGAAGATGTGCATCCTCCCCCAACACACACACATACACAAACATTTATGATGCCACTTAATCCCCGCTGCCCGTTTCACCCAGTGTCCATTAGAGCAGGCTTTTTTTTCCAACATGCCACCAAATCCTCTTCTTTTTAGCTCAGCACTAAAAAAAAGATGCAGCTACTCCATGATTCCCCGCTGAGTCTCACTGTCAGACGGCCATTTCTTATCTTTCCCTAACCTCAGTCGTTCTTTCTCCGAGGTGTTTTCAATCGTTTAATTAAGCCCTCCAAGTCAAGTTTCAGGCAGCTTTTTTTTCCCCTTATCAAGCATATTTTCCGAAACATGTGTTCTGGCTGCTCCATTCACGTTATGGCCTCCTGCCCTTAAAATAGTAATAAAAAAAAACCACACTGAATGATGACTGGAGAGACATAAACATCATCATACTCCTGCCGCAAACACAGCAGCAAAGACTTGTAAATATTTTCCTAGCTGGAGAAATGAATAAATAACCAACTAGCCCTTCCTTTCCACGTGTGTCGAACTCCTGCTTGATGCTGTGATGTTTTCATCCCACAGATAAATAGCAGCCAGGTGAAAATGGTGTTTTCTCCTGACTCCGCCAGGAGACCCAGCTCAACCCTCCAAAAGAGCTAGCAGCTGTCGGCTGCAGGTGAGCAGAAGGCTGGAAAGCCGGCGAAGTAATGAATGCACCAGATCTGAGTGACTTTCTAAGACCTGCTTGGAATATTTGTCTAGAAATTGCAATTGTGCTGGTAATTCTTAGTCAGCCCCCTCCCCGCACAGGCACACACACACACCCCTCACCCAGCTCGCTTTGTGTCTGATACCTTTTGATCCCAGTAGGAGTATAAAGATGAGTGTTAGAGACGGGGTGAAGCAGGCAAGAAGATAGAAATAGATGGAAAGACTGTGTGTGAGAGAGAAAGTATGTTTGTGTGGGCATTATGTATTCATTGTACACGTTTGATTGCATGAGACAAAGCGCTGTATACCCAAGATGTGACTCCTCCATGTCCATCTCCAGTGTCACACAACCTCATTACGTGTCAGTGCATGTACAGCGAGATCCTATCAGCGTGCGTGCGTGGATATTTGTGTGTGCGAGGGGTGTGAATGAATTGAGCTGTTTTGATACAAGCACTGATCCCGTCTTGGCAGGGAGAATGACCACGCTTATTGAATGGCTGCCTGAGTACTCTAATGAGGTAATATTACCACACCAAATGATGAAAAATTCATGTTACAAGTTGGTGTAGGTGCAGACGGCTCTCAGGAATTTCATTTGCTGTTTGATATTCTTACTTGCCAGCTCAGCAGGCACTATTGTATGATTGGAACAGAAAAAAAAAAAAAACACACTTAGGGCTGAAAGCCCAAGCTATTACCGTGAATAGCCTGTAGACACACCGCAACACAAGTGGAAAGTGTGTTTGTGTGTGCGCCTCTGTGATATTGCGCATGTACTGTAGGTGTATGCGTGTGCTCGTTTGTGTATCTGTGGGCAGCACAGGTGAAGGCGTGCATCCTGAATGCTAAGTGATCATCCTGCCCATCTCATTGGCATTGGAGAGCTTGTACAGCTCTGATAAGTGCATTTATGGAAAAGTCAGCACAGCTTTATCTCGTCATTGCAGGTTAGATCACAGATAAAAGGATTGGACTCCAAAAAGTAAATAAAAAAAATCAAGCTTGAGATAAGACACCAGCTTCTGAGCTACAGCAGCTTGCCTCAGACTCGCACTGCATCGAGACTGCTCATCAGTATGGCCCCTATCACTAACCCAGGGCTCCGTATGGGGCCTCGCTAAGACCTCCAAGGACGGTTCAGATAACATTTTCCAGGAGAAGCTATTGATGTCAGATTGTGCTGCTTAGAGTTGTCTTAGGCTGATTTTTGAAGTCTTGTGCAAAAGAGTTTTTCCCTCAAGGATACAGTAGAGCAATCATCCTGGGTAACATTTAGCTGGTATGTAAATTCAGAAAGCTATACCTTCAAAGCATTTAATCCCATTCCACCTTTTTTTTTTTTATTATTCTTACTATTTCCATACACACAGGTCTCTCATTTTCCCTTCCTCACCATTCTCTCTATCTACATGCCTTCCTCTCATCCACCTGAACACAGTCTTCTGAAAACCTTCTTTCTCCCTTTCTAATACTCCCATCCCTGACTATGCCCCCAAACCTCCCCGTCCCTGCTCTCCTCTATGTGTCGGAATAAGGCTCCAGCAGTGGACCCTGAGGGTGATGGTGATGGAATGCATTTGGGGGGCCAGCAGCTTTCTCTCTCCAACCTGCATGCAAAATCATCCCAATGGGGAATCACTGGCTCCTGTTTACAACGGCGAGAGGGGGTGCGAGCGCCATGGTAACACCATTGCTCTCCCTAAAACCCTTGGCAGATAGGTCTGCACAATCACCCCCAGTTAAAACGTTTTACTGTTGGATAAAGGAAAAAAGCTGAGGAGGGAAAAAAAATAAAAAATTGGCTGAAAGTACGCTGGCGCACATCCAGCCACAGTAGAAGTCTGCTTTTTTAATTCCTGTTTCATGTTTCTTGACTTAGAAATTAAATTTATGAGCATGACAGAATGAAAGATGCCTTTATAGTTGCAGAAACACATGCTGTACACATAAATCCTTCTGGAATCAACTCGTGCACTGGACACACAAACACCCCAAAAAGTACAGTCAACAGTGGACACAAGAAAGGGTTCACAGCAAAAGATCAAGACAGCACATATGCAGCCATGCACACATGCACACATGCATAAAAACTCTCTCAGTGCTGTCAGGAATAGCAGCTTTTTCTCCCTGGCAGAGTGCTCAAGAGATTAAGCTCAGGGTAATTCATAGTATTTTGGTGAGACTAAATGCTTTGCCCAGGTTTCCATTTAAAAAACCAATTTATTGATTTCCACTGTGGATTTTTTTTGCCGAGTGACCCCGGCAGTTAAATATTCATAAGCCATTAAAAATAAAAGATGCACATTTTGTACGTTTGACCTGTTGTTATGTACAGCACAGTCTATAATCTGCTCAATCCTGTATACTGTCCCACTCAGAGGTGAAGCGGGCGCTGTTTTGCTAACAGAAAAACACCATTAGTTTCCCACATGTTCAGCGTTGATTAGAACTGGATGAAAGAGACTGAAATCTCCTCATTTGGCAGATAGAGAGGCCCACAAATATCTTCATAACATTATGCCGTTGCTGTTGTTGTTCCAAAAATGCAGTTTTTTTTTCTCTCCTCAGATTCAGAAAATTGCCTTCCATTATAGCATTTAGATAAGATAACGGAAGAGGAATACAAAAGGAAACTTAGGAAAGCCGTAAAACCTTTAATTAAGATGTGGATAAGTTTGAGAAGAGAGAATTGCGGATCGTATTCTCGAGCATCCCTTTATGGAGAAGGAGGGAGATGAAGGAGAAGACTGTAGGATGTTGAAAACAGGTGAAATGGGAGACGGAGGTAGAAGGGTGAGCTTTAATCCCTTGGGGAAAAAAAGGAAATATCCAGCTCCTTTTTATCAAATAATGAGCATTAACTTGGAATTTTACTAAACTGGCCACTTCATCTGACTGTGTCAAAAAGGTGCAATCTTGTTTTTTTTCTCTCAGCTGCTCAGTACTGTCTTATTTAGTTCTTCAATAAGCTTTTCACATGTCTGCCGTTGCAGGATTGGGACTCACTGGCTCAGTGTGAGTCCCCCCATCTTGAGAAATTATGCATTGGCTGCGATGCTCCCTGCTGAATCCCTGCTGGGGCTGAGCGGTGTTCTGGGATGCAACCCAAGTCTAATCATCCGATACAAGTTTAAAAGTAGCCATGGGTAGTTTTTCGGCGGTGGGGAGGGGGGGGGGACCACCATGAGGGGGCCCTGCAGAGATGCTCTGCAGAGGCAGCGAGCAGCTCCATCCAACTGCCCTCGCATGAAGCAGGGCAGGTAATGAGAGGCAGAAACATAGTTGAGTGATCTGCCTGCAGGACTCACTGGTCTTGATTAGT
Source organism: Pagrus pagrus (assembly GCF_965226575.1). Classification (NCBI taxonomy): domain Eukaryota; kingdom Metazoa; phylum Chordata; class Actinopteri; order Spariformes; family Sparidae; genus Pagrus; species Pagrus pagrus. The sequence goes on from NC_140191.1 coordinate 17,522,758, forward strand.
GCTTGTGTGCTTTTCTGTGGCTTCTGACTGTGAGTGTGCAATTTGTTTCTGCTGTCATTAAATCGCTCACTCAACATTACATTCGTAGCATTTTTCTCCAGCAAAGTTCCATTTGGTCAATTTGGTTCGGGAACATTTAGTCCATCCCGAGCGTTTTATACACCAGTCGGACCACTTATGCATCCTGTGTCACCATGCAAATGTGGACACATGTTTGCATAATCAGGAGACTGATTTGGATCTTCTTTGAATTTAACACCACACCACCATTGACTTATTAGTAGAAGTTGAGTCCATTTATCCGTTCCCTTACACATCCAATGGAATGCTTTTATTATGCTGCCTGTGCTTGTTATTGTAGCTGTTTGACATGAGCATTAGTGTAGGGGCGTGAGAATAAATAAGCACACATTGTATACATCATAATGTTGTCCTTCCAATACTGCTTTGGTATCAGCCTAGTGGACTTGAGAATGCAAACTGTATGAAAAGGTTGACACCAGGGTCAAACGCTAGTTACTGAAGATGTTTAGTCAACCAATGTCACTGCAATAGAGGGGAGCTAAAACACAGAAGAAGAAATACAAGAAAGGAAAAAATGTGTTAACGGTAATGTATTTATCTGTCCATGCAGCAAAATAATGTAGCTTGACAAGAAATCTTGAAATAAGTTGGTTCAGGTAAAAGATCAGTAAACTCTCAAAGGTTTTCATGGATTTGAATAAATAGAAAATGATGGTTTTTGATAAAACTACTTGAGATCAGACGTGCTGAAACACAGTAATACGTATAAGAATGGAATGTAAACCTTGCGTTTGGCCACATATTAGCCCTATCCCAATATGAACAAACAAAATCTTTGTTTTATGCTGTGGAAAGGGCATATGAGCTGCATTTATGGGCCAGACACACTCAAACAAACTCACTTGAGTTGCTCGCTCACCAAACCATGGCTTTACAGTGGATACAATTGACTAGTCCAGCTTATTTGTTAATTAAAAATAAAGCAGTCGCTATACCTCCTGATCACGAGTCTCTCAAATCACCTGCTCCTCCTCTGAGTCAACACAAGACTGCCCCGGCTGAAGAGCCTCTCCATGTGCGCTGCCTGTGTTGATGGATATCAGCAGAGCGCAGGCAATTGTTGTGCAAGCATGCGTGAAAAGGCATGTTGATGATTTTGTTCTATCCGCCCATTGTGCTGATAATGGAAGAACTTAACGCAAGTAACGATATAATTATTTGATCCGTAACTGTAATGTGAATGAATTTAGGGATATAAATGAATAACATTACTGCATTACAGACAAATGTAATGTGATTACAACAGTGAGGAAATGTAACAAATTACATTTACTCAAACACTGTACTTAAGTACAATTATGAGGTACTTTTACTTTACTTGAGTATTTCCATTATCTGCCACTTTACACGTCCCACTGCATTGTGGAGGCAAATTTCGTACTTTTACTCTCCCACGTCTAATCTATAGCTTTAGTGACTAATTACTTTGCAGATTGCAGGCTGCATCAGAGCCACAGTAGAACAGTTTTAATTGACTTTATTCTGAAGGCAATCACATAGAAAACCACAGATTCTGATATTAAAAAAAATGTTGGATATCGGATCTGATATCAGGCTGATTATCAGTCAACCCAAACATACATCTTAATATGTGTATCATTTACTGTTACTGGTACATTTAAGTAAAGTAATATTTTGTCATAATATCGTTACTTTAACTCGAGTTTTACATACATTATTTTACAACACGTTACCCCTAACTAGGGCTGGGCGATATGGCTGAAAATGATATTGCAATAGTTTTAGGCTATATCTCGATTTACAATATATATCTCGATATTTTTTATTTTATTTTTTTATTCTGTTGCGACAGCATTGGTGACAATTGGTTCTTTCACGAAATATTAACACAATGACATTTTTGATAAATATACCAGGAAAAAACACGATTTATGTATTATCACGATTTAACGATATCCAAAATCTAAGACGATATATTGTCTCATATCACAATAACGATATAACATCTTTATATTGCCCAGCCCTACCCCTAACACAGATCTTATGTAACTTGATTTACCAGTGAACTACTCAGTTTCAGGATTTCCTGACTGATTTGGGAATACAGTTTAATGATCAGATCAAGAATACACTAGGAATGTGATATTTTAAGTCTTGGCAAGCACACAACTTTTTGCCGTTTAGTTGTCACACTTCAGGGAGTGGCTCTGATCTGCCTCTGGGTCCAGTTGTATGTTTGTAAGGATTTGCCTCTTTGTGTAGACGGGCCCAGATCAAGATGCTGCAGTACTGCTCTCTAATAGATGTGAGCATGTGATACAATAATTGAAAGGCAGCATTTACAGACATATAGAAAGCACACAGCGATAAAAGGAAGAAAGAACTCAAACCAACACCCTCAAGATCTTTTGTAGCTCATTGCCATCTCAGTAATCACTAGCCTCCGCCCACTGACTGCAGTAAAGTAAGACAAGAAACAGAATGCCCTTCCCCAGTGCTCTCCTATCTCCTATCCCTTTATCCTCTTGTCATTTACTCCTGATCCCTGATTTCTTTTGTAAGCCGACTTCAGTTGGATAACCCTGTAAATGCTTTGAGATTCAATGAGGTTATCACTCCTGAATATGCTTAATTACAAGAGAGGCTACGGATAACATGGACGTGTTTACATTAAATCGGGCAAAAACACAAGGACAGATGAACAATGAAGATATAGGGCAGATGACAGATGACTCAAGACGGGCATAATATGTTTTCAGCCCATCACTCAAAAACACTGATGAGCTGCGGACGCCTAATGCATATTTTTCTACCCAATAGCGAATGAATCACTCGCGTGTCTTTCACTTGTGATGTTGTGTTTGTTGGCAAACACAGTTTGATAGTTACTGCGATTGGAAACTGGAGATTACTGCTGACTCCTGGAGGACTTCCACATGGGAATTTTAATAAAGCAATGCAACCCATTTCCACTTCCTTCTACCATTCACTCACTTCTAAGCTTAAGACTGAATGTTTCTGCTCCGAGGTGTTGAGCTACCTACGTGATGTGGCGTGCACCTCCTCAGAAATGCAATTACAGTACACATCAGGTCTACAGGGATGTGTGCAGACAGAAAGAATTGTGATTGACCCTCACAAGGTGATGCTTTGTGTTCCCCCCCACACACACGTTTTCCGGTGCTAGACAACATGCAGCAGGTTAAAGAAAGGCTAAGTAATTTCCTCTTTTGCGGTAATGCTAGACAAATTCCTATTTTGTTATCTAGCAAAGCCACTTCCAGCTTCTCCTCGCTGCATTTGTCGTTCTCTGTCGATAAGTGAGTGACGGGCTGTAGACGCGGTTACTTCAGTCGACAGAGGAGCACAACACTGCCTGATAGACACATCATCTGGTGTTGTGGTGGCTCTGTCAATAGTTAAAATTATATTCTGCACTCTAAATGGATCTGTATAGCTGTTCTACTGTGACGACGAATCCAGCCTTTAGTTAGTTCCTGCTAGGGATGCAGCTTCTCAGTCGGAGTGGGCATTTCACCCCTACAAGTTATTTTACTCTTTAAGTGACATTTTTTTGTACAGCAGCAGCTCTGACATATGGAGCTGTGCAAGCGAGAACTAACAGAAAGTTAATCTGCCCCTGATTCCCATGGCTTGGCCAAACTCCCCCCCTTTTAATAAACTAGGTCACAACTAAGCAGAGCCAATCTAGGAGAAGAAAAAACCCCACCAACTAAAAATAAAAAGTGTGGTACAGAAAACACAAACAACAACATTAAGGAATCAAAATTGGATCTCTTTGTTCTGAATTTGGATCATTCACAACGTAATTCTCGCGCTGCGGTGCGAAGGGGTGGAAATTGCTCGCAGGCCAAGAACACCATTGTCTTTGGACTAGACAATAAAAGAAGAAAGCCCTGCACAGCCTACAAACAGAGTCAAGCCTTACACATGAGCACCAAGCTGGTGTAATCGACTATAGACATAAGCTGCAGGATGTAATTGAAACAGTGCTGACAGCAGTGCAAAAGATGAAACACAGACTCAATTCAAGGAGGGTGAAAATGGCAGCAGATGGTACTTTTCTTGTGGTTTGTGATGCAGTGAGAAGCTTGTGTTTAGCTTTTCCTGGGTCATCTGTTCTGTTGAAAATATGACGGACACATTTCCTCTGTCTTCTCTGATAACACAATAGTTAGGCTTGTGTCTCAGACTGCTGGCCACCTCTCCTCTGCACTTCTATCCCTTTCCTCTCCTCTCCCGGGTCTTTCCTGCACTTTGTCGCGGCAACCCTGCAGGCATGCTGTCTCTCCTCCTGAGCTCAAAGATTCTGCAGCACCTTGGATGTGCCTCTCGTGGGAAGCAGACGAAAAGAGAGCCTAAGAGCAAGAGAAAAAAGTGGTGTAGGAGAGGCGAGAGATGGGATAGATGGAGGGGAAAAATGAGTTGTGTTTTCATGTTCACAGCCTGTCCTTTTGATGTACACACCAAAACAACCTGAGGCCCACAGCAGCCAATCCCAGTGGCTAACATGACAGTCGGCTTGGCAGCCACTCTGCACGCTTGAGACTCCGCTCCGCCTCTACACCCGCCCTGTCCTGCCGTGCGCGCTACCAACCCCTCCCTATCCTCTACCTTCATGGCGTCCCCAACTTCCCACTACCCAGCCCTCCATCTCACATGCCAAAGCACATTTGGCACCCCAGGACCAAGCCTTCCATTTCTGCCAACCAGTCTCACTATGATGCCAATGGTTTTGGAAACAACTGCGCTCCATGAAACTGGCACAGCACTCGCATCAGAAAATACTGCCCACTTACACTCAACTTTCTAAATAAAAACGATAGGCGGGGAGAATCCTCTTTGTGCGAGAGATCTCCATCGGACTGATCCAAAAAATGAGAAATGAAAGAGGGAGGAACAATGTGCTGTAGGGTGCAGACCCACATTCAGGAGTATTAGCGCACACAAACACACAGGTACACACCAAACTATTATTAATTTTCATTACAGAATTCATAACAACGATAAGGCCAGCGCCAAATAAAAATAATTACAACAAAGGAAGAATACTAATTAAGATATGGATAATCATTATATGCATACATGGGCAGCAGTGTTGTGATCATCACTGTTATTGTTTTTTATTGTCTTTCATCTCTGTTAAGAGGCGATGAAAATCAATGGCAGGCTCTCCCTGCGGCTTGGCAACCGACTGCAACCCGCTGAAGAGGATGGAGATGGCTCTCTGTTATAGTTCTCTGCTTCTGCACACATGCACACACGCACACACGCACACATTCACATGTGTACTCAAATACTGTACACACGCACACACACACACAAACTTCTCCCAGCGTTGGCTGCTGTGGAGGGAGATTGCTATCGGGGTGAGGCAGGGTTTTAATTGATCTTGGTCACAGTTTAATGTGAGGCAAGGATTAGCTGTTATCGGTGGAAGGGAAGAGGGAGAGGGGAAGGGTTCAGGGAGGAGATATCACAGTCCCTGACGTTAAAACCCGCCGCCCTTCATGACAGGAATTCTGTGATGTGACCCACAAAGATGTGAGAGTTGCTGCTGGGAAAAGTGCAAGTGGAAATCTGGGCAGCGGAGAGACGGGCGACATCAAGCTGAACTTAATCCCAATTTCCCTGTGACGTTTTGGACCAGATCTTGGCTATTTCTAGCTCTATGTAGAGCGACGGATAGAGCTGGTGCCAGGGTTTGGCCTGTGCTATTTAAATCCACGACTTGTTATTAAGCTTTATTGGAGCATACGAGACATGAAAGTGAGGCACGTTTTGATTATTGGCAGGTGAATCATCAGAGAGCTAAAGGGCATAAAAGAACGGCCGGGGAAGAGGCGTGGGACTCCCTTTGCATCATACTCATGCACCACTGGCTGAGTTTCTGCAGTCGTTGCGATTCCCTATGGTTCAATAAAACTGGAGATAAATAAGGAATAGGGCAGACAGGGTCAACATTAATCACCAAATTACACAGGTTCAAAATATAGTGGTGTATCCTGTGGCCGCCACACATCATTGAGGACGGATATAACTTTTTTTTTTTTGAGCCACAGATTTCAAAGAGTGCTTTCGCTGTAGCTTAAATGCCAGGGCAACATGAAAAAAGCAGTAGACTGCGCCAGTTGGTGAAGCTTCAAACTGAATGAGGGAGAAAAACATCACAGCTGAATAGGGATGGCTGCATCGTTGTTTCTCTCTACACAGTTCTTTTTTTTTGTGTTTTTTTTTTACCAAAGAGAACATTGTTAAATTCCTAATCAGACAAAAAGAAACAGGGAACTTGGAATCAGAGACTGTAAACAACACAGAGAGCCGAAAAGCTACATGACTAGTGGTAAAGCAGCTTTAACTCTCCCGTCCCATGACTTTGTACATGGCATGGAGCTATGCGCGGTTTTGCTCAAGTGTATTTCATTGATGGCAGAGGCTGGCAGCCTCGAGGGGGTGTAGACAAGCAAAACAAATCATCCTAGCCATGAATCTGTTGCTTCTTCTGCTTCTCTTTTCTCCTCTTGGACAGTTTTCTCATTCAGCACTCTCCACTGACAGTAGACTATAGTTCAAGAGCCTCTTAACAGTCTCCCTCACCCCACTCCACCCCCAGCCGCCTGGTTTCTCCGAGTTCCCAAGACAACGCTTAACCCAAAGGATGGATGAAAAATCAGAGGCAGCAGAATGCTCAATTTCTCCACAGAGGATCCAGTAAATGAGACAGAATTTGATTTGAGAGTGTTGTGTTGGATTGGATGCATTTGTAACTTTGTTGTGCAAATGGTCAATACGGTATATAGCTACACCAATCCACTGCAAGACAGACTGAGAAACAAGATAGTGTCAGCAATCAAGCCCGTCTCTTACACCCAACTCCTGATTATTGACGTGTAACATGCTAAACTATGATTGACTCACTATTGATTTTCATATAGTATAAGCTAATTGAATTACAATGTTTTATAACCTGAGGTATGAAGCATTATACTGTACACTCTAACACACGCACGCACCTTTATGAGCACCAAACATCTCTGTGCCCCAACTCATTCAGGGCCATAAAAACATATTTATGAGAGCATCAGGCCATTGAGCCACAGCAATGTTTGCCATTTTCTCTGCGCTCTATGATTCCATCCAAGCGTCAAGATTGATTCTGAGAGCTCCTACTGTGTCACCCTCCATAAGGAATATGTATAATTCAGCAGCCTGTTTTTTTTTTTTCCCTTTCTGTTTTTTTTTCCTATAAACATACACTCATACTATTACCAGCCCTCAGCGACGAAGCCATCCAAGGAAAAAAGAGGATTGTCTGCTTGGGGGACAGAGCGTAGGGTTGGAGGGGGAGTTGCTGGTGCTGGTGGATTGGTGCAGCTTTTTATTCCCCTCGATGCCCAGAGTGCCGCGAACACAACTCCCATGTTGTTCCTCGCGCAGAGACACTAACAGACTGTCACATGGTAGCGCGCTGCCAGCTGAACAATCACCAACACCAATCCGGCCTGGCAATTGTCAACCTGTCATTTCTAATGGCCACGGTGGGCCAGATGCTCGCAGAATAGGCAGGGCAGTCGAACACACACCGCAGCCCGGGCTTTGTACATGGTGCCTAGTCGGGAAGCCACTGCTGTGCTGTTGTGTCTATGTGTGTAGGCACTGCTGTGTACTGTAGCCTTTAGGGGGAACAACTGACTGGGTACAGTATAAGTGGTGTGTCTTTGTGCAATTGTGTGTGTGTGCATGGATGAATGAATGTGTACATGCACATGCATGGTGTGTGTGTGTGTGTGTGTTTGTGGGCTCAGTAAGTGTGCTTTTCTGTCAGGCGCCTTCCCCACAACGGAGGGCTCACTGGGCTAGGCAGGACTACAGTCATTACATCCACGCTCTCGCACAAGCAGATGGCAAAACAGATGATCCTCGCTCATCTCACTCATGACCATCCATATTTATTTCATGGTTGCTGGCCCACAGACTCCCCATGCCTATCACTTCTCCATGAGTGCCTTGGCAGAGAGAGGGCTGCCGACGCACACAAGTGTTTGGAAAACAAAACGGGCATGAAAAAGGAAGCAAGTGAGAAAGAAAACAAGTGAGGGCGAGCACAAGAAAAAGCTGTGAAAACCGGAAAAGGAAAACAATGGTTACGCGCCGATGGTCGCCCATCAAAGCTGTTAAATAAGTTCGCATTTATCAAAGACAGCAGCAAATCCATGCGTTGTTGTGAGCTACTGTTCATGACTAAGGCTCTGGTCGATGCTGGTTGACGTGATTTATCCCGCTTCTTAGAGTGCCAATAAATGAGAGGTCTGATTGGCCCAGCGTAGGACTGGACAGAATGGCTCTTCACTCACTGCCTTTGATCTCCTGCTACTTACTGGGGAAATGAGCAACCTAGCCTAAGACAAACTCACAGAAAGCCCCATACATTACCATCCTATCCCCTGGAGCTAGGCCAGAGCTAAAAAGCCCAAATTGGTCGGCACCAATGCTGTTTAATGGAACTCGGTATGACAAGAGAGGCCATTTTTAAATCCACTTGACCAGCTCAATGCAGACTGTGCAACATCAATGCGGTATAGCTTTTGCTGAGGCAGGAAAGCTGGACCTTTTACCAGGTATCCTAATTATCTTCATCCTCACTTCTCTGTTTTATGTATAGATGTGCGCATTAATGGGTGGATTTATTCTGCCACCATCATCAAATCTTACCTCGGCCCTGTGCTCACCCCTTTCCTTTCCTCCCCTTGCTCTTTTACTGTGGATGTCTCAACACATACTTCTTGGCCTCGCCAGATCTGGCAGCAGTCGTGGACGATGGATGAAATTTAGGTTAATCATAGGAAGTGACACAGAGGTGTCCCCCAGGGCCAGTGGCTGAGTGAGCAACTCAATTAAGAGCAAACCGTCTCAGACAGGGCCACCCATGCAGGCTTGGTCTCTGCGAGCTGGAGGGGAGAGGGAGGGGAGATCTCTGCAAAGTCTTGCCTGCCCTCTCTTCACTCTCCCTGGGCAGGCGATGGATTCAGCACTGGCACTGGCAAGGCAGAGCCAGCGGGCAGAGTGACCGTGTGCTCCAGTTACTCTGTCGCAGATGATTCACCATAACTGAGGGGGGCTTCGAGCAGGACATGTGACACACACACAGATGAGTGGACAGCAGCTTTGTTCCATTATCAGTCAGCCATGGGATTCAGGGAGCAGGAGGGTGGGAGCAGGAAAGGGCAGCAAGAGCGGGAATCATAAACATGATCCAAAACACCATTTCCCTCCCCCCTTTTCCCTTGAGCCAGACTCAGAGAGGGGACCATGGTGGGGTTAGTGATAAGGGCAGATTGTGGCCATACTGTTAGCAGGGGTATAGAAAGAGCCAAGAGGCTCAGACTAGATAGCTAGCTCTATCAAGGCTAAGAAAGGGCCCTTGAGTCTAAGTGCCATCATTTCCAATAGCAACAAGCAGATAAAAACAGCTGGTGCCTGTGGCAGAACTCTGCTACTGATTTGTTTAACCCAAGGACAGGAGACAGGTGAAATATAAAAAAGCTGTGTTGCCAGAGTAACGGAAAAATACGGTGCTCATTTTTTATCTTTGAAGATGTTTTTCACTGTTTTGTTGGATGTGGTGAGATTCATGGATGGGTAACTCTAGCAAGTTAAGCTGTTCAAGCCCATATAATGCAGCGTCAATGTTAATTGTATGTTAGAAAAGAAAAAAAGAAAAACATAGCAAATTTGCTGCCTAGTGGTGTTCATGGGAGCTGTGTATTAGCATATCAGTAAAAGCATGAGGACCAGAAGGCCATTCGAGAGCTTTGTGCTATTGGGCGCACTGAACATGAGTAATTGGCAAAGTTGGCAACATTCAGCTGTCAGTTCACTAAGGAGACGGTGGACGTGAGATGAGCAGCGAGCATGCGAGCGCGGCCGCTTCCTCATTATGACACGTGGCATGTGAGGTTCACGTGGAGCGGAGGAGCGGGATGATTGTGAGGGCTGGACTCAGAATGTGCTTTGGCAGGTAGATTATAAAGACTGTGCAGCCTGTCCATTACATTATTTCTTTTCATCATCTGTATGGCCATAATATTAAGTTCTTCGGCGTGTGGGTGAGACTCTTGGGAGCATTAGCGGACCTCTCACACCCATTACAGTCATAAACATGCTCACAAAGTAGAGCTCCATAGAGGCAAAAACCCTGAAGTAGCTAGGAGTCTGGGTTTGGGTCCTTTATGTGCCTCTTGTAAGCTACTCTGCTCAGGCTCTTTGATTCATACCCAGTGCATGGGCTGTCTGATTGGAAGGATCATGTAAATAGGGAGAATTTCTAACACCACTTCTTGTGGGGGTGTTAAGAAATCTCTGTATTGGCATACCAGTTAACATATAAGGACCAAAGAGCTATCCTGGCTTTTTATTTTCTTTCACATTGATTTAACTTTCACTTTGTTGTTGTTCCACAGGATTTGAAGTAAATAACACATCCAGGGTACAATCAACAGGAAAAATGTCTACTGTCGACCAAACAAACAATGATAGCTGTTTCCTTTGTGCGCTCCTTCAGACAATACAAAATATGTCCTGAACCAGTTGTTTTATCAGCTCAGGTGTGCCTCTGTCAGGTTGAGGCCCGCCCACATAATCACTACTTATACATTTTCACACCAGAATTAGCGCCTATATGCAGGGTTTTTTTTTACTCGGGTAAATGAAAAATAGACAATTGGCTCCTTTCACTTTGCCAGTAGACGAGTTTGTCTTTCTGTTTTTTTCTGCCGTGTCAGGTTTGATGTCACAAATGCACCAGAAAACAATGAACAGCAACATGGAAGCCAGTGACAATGTTTCTTTACAGTATGTCAGTCTTTCTTTCAAACTCAACACCACCTGAACAATGTGAGAGTGCTGCTCGAAAGAGATGGTTGGAAAACTATTTCCACACAATGTATGTAAGGTCAGTGTGTGTCATAGCGTTGCACAGTAAAAGGAGAGAAAATAAATGTGTCCAACTAGGTGTCATGTTTCATATATCATGGTTTCAAAGTGTTTTGATATACTGTATTACAACAATTGTTAGTATTATCAGTTACATTGACCCTTAAAGGAATGAAAACAGAAGGGTTTTTGGGTTGAACAAACACTTTATTATAAATTTGCAAAATCTTATGTCCTGACAGACTTGAAACTTGATATAAACTTGAAATATATTTACTTTAAACACTAATACATTGCAATTCAATATTGTAGATTAGCAAATGTGCACAGTACAATAACTGTCATGTTTTTTTTTTTTACATGGTAAACTGGTGTATCGCTACAACCTTAATCAGAGCTGGAGCCGATAAATAACTGTCACTATTGCAGTGTACCTTTTGCAACTGAAGACAAAAGCTAGGGCTGGGCAATAAAATAACATCATGGTATAATAGGCCATATCGCGATACACAATAAATACCTTGATATTTTGAAATCTCCTCAAAAGCACTTTATTATCGCTAGGACTGCGCGACAAAATCAAACATCACAATATTTTTGACCAAATAGGCCCTTCTTCCATATCAGTGTTGCAACAGTATTGTCGGGATGACTTGATAGCTTTACAAAAAACTAATATAATTAGATTTTTGATAAATAATCATCAGTAAAGTGGATATAACGATTAAGTGGGTAAAGACAAGTATTATAACAAGTAGAACAGGTAAGCTCAGAAAAGGACGCCACACACACACACACATCACCTTACAGTGATACAGCCTTTAAAACCAGGAAAAGACAACACGCATGTGTTAAATCCAAAATGCGGATACAGTATTATATCTTAGTCTCATATGACGATAACGATATATATCATATATATTACCCAGCCCTAACAAAAGCCAGATGTCAGTGGGGTGTTAGTGTAGTCTGTCCAGTGTAAAATGGGTATTAATGTAGGCAGATGGAAGAGGTATAAATATTAATTACAATTTGATCGGCTGGTAAAAGTTGAACAGATTGTCATTTATCAACCCAAACTTTCAGTGAATTAAATTCCTTACCCTTGTCCATGTAGCTGTGGGACATAGTCAGGACCTGCAAGGACATAACTTTAAGAACAACAGAAGCAGTGATGCGGATGTCCCTAAACAGACTGCATTACCACCATCAATCACCCAAGTTCATAGTGACTGGCGGCTGTCCCCTCTTCTCATCACCCCCTCTTCATCCCCTCTTCCTTGTTGGCTGACTAGCAAATAAAATAACAGCAAAACACCATAATGTGCTGTCAGTCGTCACCTCTGAGTTCTGCGGGTCTTGTTGCTGTGGCGATTGCAGAGGGCAGGTTGCGGTGCCCTGACCTGTAGTCTCTTCAAAAGGATAATGAGCCTCATGGCTCCCCAAATGAATGGCGTGGGTGGCCAAGGTTCAGGCTGTTTCCCCATAATGAACTTCAATCCTTTCAACAAAAAGCCACAAGGCTGTTTTATTTTTTTTTGCCTTTTTAGTTTTTTCCCAATCCCAACTTGTTCTTATCAGAGATAACTATGGACAGAAATCAGAGTTCAGATACGCAAAGAGCCTTTAGCATGATCATGCACACCAGTGCGTGGAATAGTGAGAGTAAACAATAAGAAATGCAACACCAGCTGACATTTTGAGGTCAGCGTCATTCTGCTCTTCATCTCGGGCTCCTCAGCTCTCCTGATTAGCTGTAGTGGTTTGATGGGGCACATTCTTACTGTCCATGGAGCTAATTAAGAGCGACACACAAAGCAACAAACAAAACAACATATCAGCTACATTAAATCTCTTCTGAAGGAGCTGAGCAGTACAAACATGCCACTCACTCACCTCCCTCCCTCCCCCCACCACCGCCACCCTCGGGCCGTGGTGTGCCTGCCGCTGAGGAGGCAGAGAAGGTAGACAGTGCAGTGATTTTGGCCATCAAACACATGTCATCCTCCCTGAGTGGGCAGGGAACAGAGGTGGCCGAGGGAGACAGTTGTTGCTGCGCACTATTGTGTGATGGGTGAAGAAATGTAGGTTGTGTGTGTACGCGCGTGCCCGTGTGTGCGTATGTGTGTGTGGCAGGGGCTGAGGGGAGCAGATAAGGGGTAGACAGGAGAGAGAGGACAGTCGCTCACAGCGTGGGGACTTTTTCAAGTGCGAGCCTGTCAAGCATGGACTCCTGTGACAGCCACACAACTCCTGGTGAGCTCCTATTTCCCCTACTATGGTCAAGATTACAATGATTGTCCTCACTGCACAGGCCACCCATAAAGGCGCAGACACAGATGTTTAGACAGACTGGCCAGGCATGGCTATATTTCCTGTGTGTGTGGCTGTACAGTGTGGACAGGAACTCTCTGAAATCAGCATGAGAAGCTGTGTGACACCCGACTCTCCTGTGGTGAATTATGCAAGCTCGTATTTATGAATTAACATTTCAAGCCCTTTCAGCCAGGATTTGGGGAGCGCGAATAGCAGTGGTCCACCTGAAATCACCCACTTCGATATAAAAAGCAAAGTTTGACTAACACCTTTATGGTGAAGGTATATTTTACTTGTCTTTTTGTGCAGGAAATCACTACAATGTCCTGCTGGGGAGAGGAAGCGTGCTAATGCTAGTTTCATTAGAGAGATAAAGACACCTGTGGAGCAGCAATTTAAATAACCTCTTTGATACCATCGTGAATTCAAAACCTCTCCCTTCCTCACCTTACTGTTCGCTTATTAGCGGCAGAAAGCGGCGTGAACCCGGCCCAGTCGAGTGAGTGCTGGGCGGCGGTTGCTGCTGAAGAGGCACCGGTCTCCATAGAGCAGCGTAGGGCCGAGGGAGATCTGGAAGCTGGCCCCGCAGACTCTCAAACAGCCCTATAATGACAGCTCTCAGCAAGGCTCTGATTTCATTGAGGCTTTGATGTGACCGTTAATGGCTGCTGACAGACAGGCTCACACCCCGCTCATCACACTGCTTCTTATTGTATTTTCCCAGCCTCGCTAGGACCAAGCTCTGGCTTTACCAAGAATTGATTTAATCTGACCTTTGCCAGAGTTGTGTTAAATCCACATTAACCCGTCCAGGATTAATGAAGAGAGGAGAAAAGAACCTATTTGTTATAGTGATCCCACAAAGATGACTCAAGCTGGTGGCTCTGAATGTGATATATCCCGCGTGCTATTACATTCCCCTGGTTCACGTCCCTCAGTAATCCACAGGACGTAGCCGTGTCCGTCTCTGGTCCGATTCGCACGATGCCACGTTTGTTTGAAACGTGCAAACAGACGTGAAAGAACACTCATCCTCTGTCATGTTTTATTATGTTCCAAGTCAACCAAGGAAAAATTACAGCCCAACATTTCACGCATGCATCCGTAATACAAACACATATATGCATACTCTGCCAAACATGGACATGTGGTGTCACACACACCCTGAATCCCCTAGTAGACTGTTTGTTTATACCATCCTACTTGAGCTGTGGCCTGGCCAGCCAACCATAATATTTGCCATGTGGCAGTCACAACAGGTTTGACTCTTCATTCGGCCCAGTCCGTGCACATTGAGTTAACAGATTTCAACTGCAGTGGGGGCATGTCAACCCAAGAATGCACTAATCAATCATATTTCACTTGGAGCACGCTCCGGCCAAACCACAACCTACCATCATCCTCCCTCCCTCCCTCCTACAGTGCCTGCTTTCTTTGCTTTCTGTGTGTCTCCTGAGCACATAGTGCGGGAAACACTTAATGAATCAGACAAGCTGTTCACATGGACAATAATGAGCAGGTTTTGGTTGAGGGGAACCACAATTTCTAGTTTCCGCTAAGGTACTTGAGCTAGTGTTACAACAATAATGAATAGTACCACAGGGATCCCTGTTAACTATACTCTTATTAAAAGGTCAGTGCCGCACCAGACTTACACAGGGAGAAGTGTTGCATACGTATACAACATTTTATGTGAGCGACTTGACGTTAACGGTCTCAGGAATGTAAAGCTAATGCTCTGTTTAGGAATTCCTCTCAGCGAACTAAATTAGGTTATACAATGTAAACAATGAAAAAGCATATCTGTAGCATTAAGCCACTTTAGAAGGCTTTGATGTATTCTTGGGTAAATTGCCATATCCCCCACCCCTCCGCAGCGCCCTCAGGACAACATCTTAACTGATATAAATCAGCTTTACTGCAACTGGTCAAAATTTACTTATTCACATCACAGAGCTTTCAAGTGATCATCTATCAGCAAAACTAATCTATTTTCCTCTCAAAAGGGGCCCCTTTTTAATTTCAATCCATGGGTCCACTTAATTTGAGCACAACCTGTTTTAATACAACACGTATTATGTGGAACGGCTGTACCCTTGAGCAATGTACTTTACCTGCGTTTCTCTGGTGCAAAGCTCAGCTTTGCAAATGGGTTCCAGAATTTGTGAGTCACTTGGGATGAAAGTCTGTGCCAAGCCCATGAAATAATAACACTAATATTTACATAAAGTCTCAATCCCTCCAACCGCGTTCATTTTCTAACAGGTATAACGGTTTGGGAACACAGATCGACGACTCGTGTAAACCATGTGTTCTTGGCTGTGCTTTTGACAGACACCGGGGCACAACCTTGGCTTACAATGTCCGGTGTGAAATATAATTAAGTCACAGAGGTAATTGGGGCGTGTCTCGACGGACGTACGGCGCTTGTTGCTTTGGCGTGGCAAGGGCATGATGAACTTCCTCTCAGATCCTATTTTCTAAAAACAGTTCTGATCATAGCGAGGACGTGGCCTTTTACAGGAACTGCCAGGGAAAGTACACAGCACACGAGAAGCGGGGACGCGGTTGAGACGGGGATGAAAAATGCAATCAGGAAACACTGGAAGGAAGGCAACTGCAGAGAGCGAGTGGCCGGCTAATAATAGAGCTGATAAGAGAGCAGTGTAACCCAAACAATATGCAGACTAACTGCTTTAAATCTGGTCTCGCAGGAAAATGAGTTCATCATTTGCAGCGTCCATGAGCAGATGCAAATGAAATATGAGCAACATTATTACATTTTGCAATTTTTTTCTCCAAATTTTGAGCAGCCTACTACAAGATTAGTATATACACATAACAACTAATTCAGTTTTACATGATAGAAATAATCAGAATGTTTTCAGTGTTGCAAAAACAATATTTGTCATTTCCGCCAGACAAAAACAAACTGGTGTTTTAGAGTTTTCCACTCTCTTCACTGAAAATCATAATTTGTTATCTCCTCCACTAGGTGAGGTCAGGAGACTAACAGGAAGCCTGTGTGGGAAATCACACCTCCTTTTTGAATTCAAACAACCTTTTCCTCATCCTCAAACACAATCTGTTAGGCTGCCCAGATCTTCCAAGATGTCCCCGGTAACAGATGCTTATCCTGAGCCTATCGAGAAGAGATGAGGGAATGGGGGCGAAAGGAACCAGCTTTTCCAGATGTGTTGAAACAAAACAAGGGCCGATGTTTTGAATGGCGAGGATCTGGTTCTCCCCTCACCCTGTCTGTTTCTTATTCAAGACAACAAAATATGAGCTGGTATGTGTTGTTGAACACTTGAGGTTACGATAGACGTTTTCAAAGAGACGAAACTGGAATCGACTTTTTTTGACACGGTGTTGTCTTTCATAACATTGATTTAGCAATTCTGACCTGTCTATGGCCGAACAGCGGGGGCTGTAGGCTCATTTAGTGGGATGGAAAGGATCTATTGACCCTTAAGACAGCTGAGGTACACTAGTAGATCTTTAGCTCCCTTTCTTGGCCAGTCTTTAGCCCTGAACACAAGGGACCTTTGTGTCTCTCTCTCCTTTGGCTGGCAGCTGTGGGCTAAGCACTCATCCATAGATCTACACATTTGCAATTTTGAAGAGGTAGGAGCAACACCAGTCTATCATTTTTCCCCCTCTCCTTCTTTCTAATCTTGGAAATCTTGGAAATGAGGCACGCTAAGCATCGCCAGGGGAGGTTGATTATTCTAGCTGTGTATTTGCATGGTTTTTTCCTTCAGACATGCTGCTTTTCCTTTCCAAAGAGCACCAAAATAACAAGAAGACAGGGAGTCGTGGGATGATGGACAGTGAGAGTCAGTAAAATAATCTCCAGAAATCTAATGGATTCACTTTACATTATAGTATGTCTAAATATTCATGCGTATGGAGGAGCACCATGAGATGATTAAAGCGAATGTGAGTGGTTATGATAATCGCAGGAAAAGTAAGATACATATTTATGCTTACACTGAAAGGAATGTGGTATTGATTTAGAGCATATGGGTATTAACTTACAGGCTTTTTAGACTTAAGTAGGGGATATAAGTCTGCTGTGGTATATTTTGTTTATATATTTGCTATATTCATGTAGGACCGTGAAGGTATGTTGAATAAGTATACCAAAGCCATTCCAGATGTTCCATTTTAAATCATGTCATCTCCACTTAGTGTAACAGTGCAGGAACTCCATTTGGAGTAAATGCCCCTTAAACAAGGTAGTTTTGCGAGGCATTTTGGTGGGATCAGCAGTCTTTGATCCACTCTCTTCCTCGCCTCCGGTTGGCTCCCCCTGACCTTTTGCAAACCCAATGTGACATCTGCCTTTTGAGCTAAGACAATTTGACAAATAAGTGATGACCGTTCACATTTTTAATTTAGGAGTATGATGAAAAATTAACCGTGGCCAACTCAGGACCTTGATTTTTAAACAAGTCTGCGGCAGCCCGCCTATCTTTCCCACCCTCCTTTTCCTCTCTTCACCATCTATCTCGTTTGCCTGCTCTCTGCACCCCACCTCTGCTGATCTTTCCCTCCATTCCCCCCCTCTTCCCTTCCTGCCCCATAACTAATCCTTATTATGCCTCTCACATAAACCGTGGGCCTGGCACCGGACTGCCCAGCCACACAGGCTAACACGGGTAGGGTGAGAGAGAAGATCGGAGGAGGATTCTTAAGTTGCAACGGGCCAAGTGGCACAAAAGATGCTCCACAGACCCTGTTTCCTCCCCTCATTTGGGACTTCATCCATTATATTCCTCTGTCATCCCCTACTCAGCATAATAACTCCTGAAAGGTAGATAACTATTAATAGAGTTCGCACAGCACTGCAGTCATATGGATTGCCCCGCAGCGCTGTGACTAAGTAGAACTGATGTCTCCTGTGACAAGCGCTCGTGTTGCTGTCATCCAGGACGCGCAGACACTCTGCATACATTACTGACTGCTGGCTTCCCCCTCTCCGTCCCCCCTTTTGGATGGCACCACAGCTGTCCCAAAGTGAATCCCAAATGAGAGTATCTGTCAGGGTTTGTTTGCTGCGGGCCTTGATTTGATGCTATTACTCTGCAGATGGAGAGACTGGCTCAGTCTGCGGGAGCCGAGAGCTGCTGGTGGACAACACTCGCCTCGGGCCTGGCCTGGTGGCACCGAGGCACATTTTGAACAGAGAGCTGAAACCGATAAGGGGTGAAAACAGTTCCTACTCTCTTAGTGTCTGCGCCTGAAACAACATCCTCCTCTGATTCCTCAACACACCCATGTGTTTGTGTAACAGAGGCCGGTCATATCTCTCTCTCGTATCCCGTCTCCAGCCAGATGTTCCTCATTCATTTTTCTTCAACACAGCTGCATATGTAAATAATCCATGATTTCTCCTGCTGGATGGGTGGATCGGGGCATATTGTGTGTCTGTTTAAGTAAGCGGTCTTGTCTCTTGCGCCGGGGGTGTAGACCTGTTTTCAACTTTAAAGCAACGCTGTTAGTTTTTCATTGGGTCCGAGGGCGACAGCAAGTCTGTGTCAAGATGATGAGGTCAATCCCTAACCACTTCCCCGGCAGCGCTCTAGCACAGGTTATCTAACGCAAGCAGACGGATGACATCTTAGCTGAAAGTGCTTAGCTACCTGTTCCAGGTCAAGGCAGATTTCCTGCTGTTGCCATTCCAGCAGCGACTCGCTGTATCAACCATCTTGTTTCAAGCCCCCAAAGCGTCTCTTTCTTCTCTGTGGCAACCATCAACTGCACTAACCCAGAGAAAGACTGACAGCCAACCCACTGAAGAGGTGTGTAGGCAAGTCGACCAGAACAATAACAAAACTGGAGTCAGAGGCAGAAAGGGGAAGAGGACAGACCCTAATAATGGCCAGGCCGTGGCTTGACATGCTATGAAAAGTGACAGTGGACGAGTCATCCATTATTTATAGCAGTGCAGAGCTGGGTTATTTATTTTTTTCAGCGGCATGAGCAGCAAGGGATCATGGCACAAAACAAGCAGCCAGTCGTGGCCTATTCATGTGATTGTCAGCAGACAGCGAGGCGAGCCCAGTGTTGAAGGAAGCTGTGACTGTAGTTGTGGACTGGTATGGACACTGTATCCAAACAGCATTCACCTTGACTATTTGCTGACTCTGTCTCTGTCTCTCTCATTGTCTCTTTTTCATGTCATAGACACGAGAGGTCAGTGTCAACCGTGGACGGGTCAAAACAATATGGCTGCTTACCTTTAACTTACTTTTTTAATGGTTTGAGGAGACTCTGACTGCTGCATTAATTAGAGTACAATGTTGGAATATAGGCTAATTATATTCATCAAATTGTTATTGAGCTGACTGCATTAATGCGTTGGCAGTTAAGTGGGTTGGCACATAGTATTTTGTATCACAACACATTAGAGTTTGCTGCACTGAGGAGTTATTCAGTGTTATACTCACAAAATAATCATGATAGAGCCAACAATCAGATGACGCATTCATCAATGAGTGGCAGTATTGCTGATCTCAGTGTGAGACTGCACTGGCTAATCTATGTGTATGGATTAGCACAAGTGTTCAATAGTTCTGTCCAGGCGACTGGATTGCAACGGTTGTCTCAGATATTTATCGTAGCTGAGCGGAAGCGCTGTGTGTCTGGACATGGCTTAGTACAGCAGAGATGCCACGGACGCCATCAGGGCATTTCTGGCACACAGGAACGCGCATGACATCAGGAACAGATGTTGCACATGGTGAGGCCCATCAAGGGACAACAACTCTGCATCAGTGCATGAATATTTTAGACAGCTTACTGCTGTACTTATCAGCAAAGACACGGCTAGGCTGGCCAAGGACCCAGTCAATCTGAGCTTAAATTTTTGGGGGATGTTGTAATCACGTTATTGAAGAGGCGGGTGAAACGCACCACCAGGTTGATGAAGTGCTGGCTTGCAAAAATAGGAGTTGCTTTTTTAGCTCTGGTGCATTTATTAGATGATGAAAAACTATCTTCATCGGGGCTCAAACCCTGTCAGTTTAAAATTTGATTATACTACTAAAGATGCATCAGAGCTACACAACAGGAATGCATGATAAGGATTTTTTTCAGCTGATACCGATAACAGATAATTACCTTCCTCTCATGGCCAATACTGAAAAGATAACCAATAATTTGACATTTTTGTAATTTCAAAGGAAATTGGATGGAAGGGTAATTTAATATTTTTAACTCTAATAAGAACTATTTCAAAGAAAGAAAAAAAAAAAACGTCCACACTGGCAGTGACATGTTTGGCTCTCTAGTCTACACTAGTGGCTCTACACATGCGCAGCCAACCCGATCGGCAGAATAAATGTCGGCTAAGTATGTTTCTGCAAAACCACAGATAATTTTAAACTTGACGTTTCTTCATGTTGCTAATTTATGTTGTTAATTATGCTGTCCTTATGGTCTCTCTAGGTTTAGGTTAACCACTTGGTTAGGGTTAGAGAAACATGATGGTTTGGCTTAAAATAGCCTTCCTGTTTTGGTTTTGTCACCACTGAAATGGCTGGAAATGATCCGACTTCCTGTGAAAAAATAGCCAGCTTTGGTTGCCACGAATGACAAAATGGCAAGTCAAACTGTGGTCATCCGCTTTGCAGGCTTTAAAGGTGCTTACTACCACTTACTGTATCTGAGTGTGTAGATGCAGCACTTGCTAAGTCATTAAAAATAAATGGATTTCATAATAACTGCCCTATTAATCGGCTTTAATTTAATTGCAGCTGATAATCTTAGAACCCAACCTCTATATTGGTTGGCCGATATTATTGGCTGTTATTGGCCTATTAAAGATATATCCGTAATGTTGATCAATATGTGCCAATTTTTATTATTTTTTTATTTTTTTATTTTTTTATATAACATAATGCAGAAAAGGAATCTTGAGGTAATTTACATAATTATTAAACTCCCAGTGGAGTTTATTGTTTCAGTGCACTGATGTCATTTTTGACAATTAAGTTTATTGTTAAACTAACTACGTACCTTTCCTCCATCTTTAATATCGGAATGTTTTTACTCAGTATCCAAGGATCAAAAGTCCAGTATCAGTCGGGCTCTATATAATTTATCAGCCCCTATATAACTACATATCATCCCTACGACAAAGTGTGCGGCTTCACCTCCTTTTTGTCGCGATGACTTTATCTCCATGTGACTCTATACCTTCAAGTCCCCACAGTCACGACCACTGTAATGTCAGACTCCAGATCCTGCCTGTATATATCTGTAGAAACTGGGTTCAACAGTCACATTCCTGTAATCCACACTCTTTTCCGAGCGCAGCTTGAACGAGAAGCCTCAACCTCTCCTTGACCCTTGAGGAAAAGAATCTCTCAACCACATCCCCAGAGAGACTTTCATTACAGACAAAAACAAAATCCATGGGTGGCCAGAGTCATATTCTGATATTAGGGCAGAGGACATGGATTTGATACGAGGCTGGAAATAGTCCTATAGACTGCAGAGTGAGCCCCGGGTCCATGTTGAGCTTTAATGGCCCTCCTCCTGCTCGTCAATCACACATAAAGAAAATGCTTAATTGCAAAATTTCAAACCGGTGCAGTGGACTGACGTCATATTATTGGAATGGGGGAGAGGAGACAGTTTTGAATTGCTCGCGAGGCGGGCAGATGGATACCACTGCCTAGCAAAGGTATATGTCCTTATGAGTTATGAGCTTGTAGCGGCATTCAGAGTTATGGTTGACACAGATCAGCTCAACATTCAATATCACAATTACAGTAAAAGCTGGTGTAATGTTTCTCATATGGATAGCAGCATAAACCTTAGACCCCTAGAGGAGCCCAAACACTGCAACATGGACATTCACTACATTACAGAGAGCAGGATGTTAATATTCATCAATCCAGTGGGCTGTATTTCAAATCCCAAGATGAAGCTTATTAATTATAATACAGATTCAATTAGGGGGGAATGATTAGTGTGTGTTTGAATGATAAAACATGATCATTTCATAAGCTTATATAAAATGTTTTATAATGTGTGGCCAATATGTGTTTTCACTGAAAACTACGTGGAGTTTTCCCACCGCACTGGAAGGTTTTGAGACAAAACAAAACTCACATTCCTCAACTTGGAGCTCATGTTTTACCGAGTTTACTTTTGAGAGAGAAATGTCTTCTTTTTCCCGTGGCGGGTAATGAGGTTGATTTTATTCAGTTTAATATTCATTCAAACTAAACACATGGTTTGTGTCAGTATGAATACATTTCTCTCCACTTGAACGTTGGATCCGCTTTCCAGCCAGACAAAAGAAAAAGCAAGCGAATGTAATTTTAAGGGCCCAGCATGCCGTTCGCCGCGACTGACATCTCTTTTTTTAATTGACCCCGGGTCAAATAGGGACTGGGATAATATTTTGTTAAATTATTCTCATTTCCCTGCGAATCACATTTCCATATATCTCCACTTCATGCCTTATTTATTACCTCCTTACAATTACCATGCAAACGACGTCTTAACTGTCACCCCTTTCTCCCTCTGAACAGTTTAGTAAATATCAAACCATATTTATTATTAATAAACCCACAGCTGAAAACCCCCTTTTTATTTATAAATTATTCACACACTCAAAAGCTTGGGGAGTATGGGCGCCCTCCATTCGATGCCACGGAGGCCAGCATAATTAAGACTATTGGCTCAAACCGATGCTAGTGCATGTATCATCTGTTTGGCCCTCATCTATTTGTCCATCTGTGTGAGCCATAGGAGATCATGCATTTCAATCACAGCATCATGCCTGGTGACAGTCTTTGCACAATGGTTGCTGATTTTATTATCACAGCACAACTGGGTGGAGGCACCCCACTGTTTTACTGCTCACCAGAGCCCCCGCCTTCAGTCACTGATGGTTTCACATGTGCACACTGTGGCCGACAAACACACACACACACACACACACACACGCTCAGAGAAAAACAAAAAGCAGAATCAATTCTCACTACTCTTTATCTCTCACATTCCAGCTCCATCGCACCCTGACATATGTAGAAACAACAAACGTCTATTCCTGCGCACAAACACACACACATTCAGACGCGCTCATTTGCCCATGTGCTCACTCACACTAACCTGGGTTGGCTTCCCAGCTGTGCAAGCTGTTTCTTCCATCAACATGTGTTTACTGGCAGGGGACCCTTATGTTTGCATTACAGGGAGGCAATAAACAGGAAGGCCGGCCCCGGGGTTTGAAAACTACTGTTTGGGTGGGGGGGGGGGACCCTCATGAGGAGTGAGCCCTAATCATTGTGTGCTTCAGCCTTTAATTAAATGCAGTGCGAAATGTCAAAAAGGAAAGACTCTCATTTTGCTGGATGATGTTTTCTGGAATCCGCACACACGCGCTGAAGTCCTCAGTGTCCAGATTTACACACTTTGATGAATTTTTCACAGTCTTGTGGAGCGCAAACCACCTGGTTGAGTTAACAGGGCGCATGTGTGCGTGTCTCTCACTGTTTGTGTGTGAAGGGGGGGATGTGTTAACATTAAATTAAATCGTCGCTTGCTACAATACACATACAAGTGAAAGACTGATTAACCGGATGACTGCAAGGCCTATTATTTTGGTTAATCAATAGATCCTTGAATAACTAATGAACAACATCAAAGAGCGAGCCTATAAACAGCCACAGGCAAGTGATAGACTGCACTGTTTTCATCTCTTTATAAAAGCCTTTCGCTTTTGTTGAAATATGATAATGACTCTGTTCTCTTCTGTTCATTTTAGCGCCCACTGTATGACAATGAACAATGGGCTCATTTTAGATCAAACTGCACCTGATAAAAGTATGTTTTGAGTCAACTTCAAAGAAAATAATTAGGAAAAAAAATCCCAACAAGCTTGTGAACTTTCTCTGGATAAACTATGAAGGTAGGCTTCTTCATAGTCATTTGTAAACTAAACTGAATTAGTGAGTCTGATTTAGGCTGAACAACATAAGTTGTTTGGGTAAACAAAAGACAACAAGTTGTAATTGTTGATTTATTCTTTCACAAGTGTCGAGGTTTTTACAATCAAGTCATCGTTTCACCATTTGGCAAAACATCTGGAGCTGATTCGGCTCTAATGTGACTACTTACACATTCATTTGCCTTAATTAGTTTCCAAATCTGTTGGCTGATGGAGGGAAGCGATTGAACCGGATACCAACTCTCAATAGTTAGATTTCCTTTTCGATCAAAAACTGACCCATGATCGAAGGTTTGGTTTCTCGAACCTCATTCAGAGGGCGGGAGAGTTTCTGTGTAATAATGCATACTGAGAAGTCTGTTAACACTATATATAGGTTAGTGACTCATTATCATTGACAACATTACTTCAGCTCATATTGTCGAGTCTCAGCATGATTAAATCACAGAGCTGTGCTTATAAAGAGAAAATGAAGAGCTTTGGGTTAAGGTTCAGACTTGATGAAAATTAATGTTTATATTGAGCTAGTTTGCCATGAGTGGGGTCGCAATGCAGATTTATATTTAAACGCATTTTTTTTTCTAGATCACAACAGAAAGTACATTTTCCTATAAATGAATAGCACGAATTAATAGAATTCAAGTCTCCGTGTGGGCTGCTCCACCCAAAAATGTTAAGGCAGTCATTTAACTCAGAATAAATGTCTTAAATACCCTCCCCGTGACGCACGATGAGCCAATAGCGGGGCCCCTGGGGGCGGGGGCCGCTGGGCCCCCCCTGGCAAGCATCTGAGGCAGAGGGGCTCCTCCGACTCAGCTCCTGCCAGATTCGGTGTACCCCCCCTACTAGCACCAGATGACTGTCGGTGCGCATTTCCTATTGGCAAGAGGGAGTGAGAAGTAAACAGAGGAGACCGACGGGAGAAGAGTGTGTGTGTGAGAGAGAGGGAGAGAAGGAGTGAGTGTGTTAGAACAGAGTGAGAGACTCCAGCGGAGGGGGCGAGAGGCAACTTCACCGGGGTTTATCACTGCGCACTGTCGAGGAGGAGAGATCGCTCTCGAGCTCAGCATGCTCACGCAGGTTAAAAAGTGGACCGTGGACGATCGCAGCGACTGAAACGCCAGATCCACTAATGGACTGTTAGAGAGCGCAGCGAGAGGGGAAAGCTGTGCCGGCGTGACGGGGAGCGGACCCTGGAAAAGAAGCTGACGCAGTGGGGAAAGTTACCAACTATGGAGACGCATTGTTAACTGAGAGTTTACAAACTGTTCGGACCTTTCAGAGTCGTTTCTTTCAACTGGATGCTATTCTAGACGAATCCCAGTGCGCTCGGCTTGTCCGTCCGGTGATATTCCGGTGCCGCGGTGGACCATAACCAGCTCTAGTCGCATAGACGGAGCGAGTGAATCCTTCCACGCAACACAATCAGCGGCCAGAGCGTCTAAAATGATGGCGTTATACCTCATCTTTTGCCTTATGGTCTCAGGTAAGACGTGCTTTTTTTCTCTCTCTCTTGTTTTGTCCTCATCCAGCACGCAGGTCTGTATCGGTGGAGAGAGGATGGACCGCGCTCCGTGCTGGCGCGCTGCGTCAAGCCATCCAGTGCGCTGTTAACAGGGGGGCAACCGAGATGCTGCAGTGCTACAGTTCACTGCTGTTAATTGCTGGTAAATGTTTAATTAGTTTTGAAAGAGTGATTACATCAGGAGGTTTCCACTGTCTGCAAGCCGACCCGGAGCACCGGAGGATTGTGGCACTGCGTAAATCAGAGGGGTCTGTTTTCTGTTCTGGTTCACATCTCGGATGTGTGAGAGAGACGCTGTCTGTTTTAGTGGTTAGGCACGAGTGTGTGGATGATGGCAAAGTTTAACTTATCAGATTTTTATTTTATTGTTTTCACCCGGGGGGATTTGTTGCTCCGGACTGCGTCCACTCACAGTAAATTCTCCTGGCTGAGATGCTTCAACTAAAAGCGCCGAGATATGAGACGGAGCCGTGCAGAGCTCCGCATCCCTTCTCCCCCCTGAAGTTAGTCAGTGGTCCCCAGATTGATTTCCATTAAAACACTAAAGCGAGAGCTCTGGCCTGATGGAACGACGTGGAAATTATGTCTCCTACTGGTCTGAAGTTTTTCTCTTTTGAGTCGTAATCGATCGTGGTCTCTGTGAACGGTGCGTAAACAGATAAAAGGGTGCACGGTCGAGCACAGTCTCTCGGGTATGTGCGTTTGTGATGGAGCGAGAGAGATGGAGAGAGGGAGAGTGAGGGAGGGAGGGGGGGGAGAAAGGGATAGAGAGAATGAGTGAGAGAGAGGCAGGAGAGGGGGAGCGTTTGTTTTTCGGGAGACAGGCGGAGAAATCACGCACCTGTCTGCCCCCCCACCCCACACACACACACACACACACACACACACACACACACACACTCACCCCCCTGCTGCTTCTTGTTTGCAGAAGTGAGTTGACTACAGGAGTTTGTTTATGAATCTTTATGACAAAAAACAAAACAAATCAAATACTCAGACTACCCAGGATCAATGTAAACCAGATTGTGAGTGTGTTTCATGGAGAAAAAAAAAAAGACACACATTTGAAAAGCAATTAGTGTTTAATCTGACGCACGTCAGGCTTATAAAGGTAGTTTTCACCATATCTGTCTTCTATCTGTCTGATGGCTGTGTAATCGAATTAGTGTGAGATGTGACAGAGGACAGAGGATCTCTGTTTTTTCAGTATAAATCTAATCTTTATGAACAGACCGACTCTCCGAGCAGCTGGTGAAATGTACTTCATTAATTTAGTGCTGTAAAAGAAGCTTTCAGCAATTAACACTGAGCAACTGTTGACTTATCAGCATTTTTCAGAGTTGATAAACTACTGCACGGCATTAACAATTTGAGGGGAAATAATTACATTTAAATGTAAGAGAATACACAACAGTATCGCGCTGACACAGATCTTCTCTGGGAGGGACAAAAGATGGAATAATCCTTTTAGGCTTCATTTTTTTTTATATCTCCATGCTGCCTTTGTAGCCTCCAGACTGAATCACTCGCAGTTTCCCCAGCTTTCCAGATCACAAATGGCAAAGCGTGCTTAGTGGCCATTTGTTGCGAGTGTACGTCTTTACCTTCGGCCCCGGTTCCGCATGGTTTTGTCATTATTCAGAGCTCGGGGGAGGGATATGACACCAGCAGACCTCTGCTCCCTGATAGACTAGCAACAGCTGGATGAGAAGGGGCGGTAGCCAGACAGTGGCATATTTTTCCTGACCCTAACCCTAACACACACACACATGCACACACAACTCCTCTCTCTCTCTCCCGCTCTCTCTCTCTCTCACACACACACACAAATAATGAAAATGGTAACAGCTGCCCTAATTAGAACCTAAGAGACCCTAGACCTCATTTATTGTGCCAGTCTTCCACAGGATAAAAATGTGGCCACAGCACATGGCTCCACTTTGAAATGTGAGTATGGCATATAGCATACATTTGTATGTATGTAGTCTTGTACAACACTGATAATTTACTCTCTCGGAAAGTCCCCTGGGCTCCCGGAGGAATTGGATTCCACACTGCATCAGTATTCTGAGTAATCTTCAGTGAGCTCTTCTTTGGAACCTTTTGCTTTGGGTCGCTTACGTCTCATCGGGCCAAGTTCAAAGGCTGTGAGCTGAGATTACAAGTTTCTCTCCCTTCCTCTTAAGTCGCGTTGCCTGTCATGTCCCACTATAGTGTAACGCTGTGGAAATTTTCCACCTTACTTCTTCTTCTCACAACTCCTTTGCCTGGTCGCAGAATGTGTGACTATGGGACAGGAGGACGCAAGAGCGTAACCGCTTAATGGGCCGGAGGCGGCCGGCAGACTTTCACCAAAGGTTGAAAGCCTGTTCGCGCACACGCACGCTTCTGCAGGGCACGCACGGACACACTAAGCCGAGAAAGTGATAAGCCCTGACCGAGCCCCCTCCTCCCCGCCCCGGCATCCTTCCCTTTCCCATTACCAGAGATTTGTCTGTTCCTCATGCAGTGCAGATGTGTTTGTGGACGCAGTGGCAATGTGGCCCAAGAGGTTGGTTTTGGGGAGCTGTGCATATTTTATGAACTGCCGTTCTGCTGCTCTTTGAATTCTTGTGGAGGGACTCCGGATGGGGAAACAGAGTTTAAGATGAGGAGGGGGAGGGAGGACAGAGGGGGGGGAGTCTGGTTACAGGGACAAGACTCACATGTGTCACCAGTCTCTTGATGATTAAGCTGACAAGTAGCAGGGAAACACTGAGGAAGACCGCTGAGCGTCGTTAACCTTTTCTCCATCTTGTTACACTTGTCTCCCTTCTCTGTCACACTAGCGCGCACACACACACACACACACAAGCTCACACAAACATACTCGTGCTCCCAAATCCCTCCTCCTAGTTTTCCATTTCTCTTCTCTCCCTTCTATCAATTCCGTTTCTTGTGCGCCTCTGATGCAAAGAGATTGAGGGTAAAGTAGGTAAGTGGCAGAAAGTTTGGCGGCAAGAACCCCAGCCAGCCGATGAGGAGAGTTAGATACGAGGTGCACAATAGTGCCGACGCAGCAGAATCCGAACACAGCTGAGTCTCGAACAGAAGTGTCTTGCATTATTTAGGAGACATAGTCATGGCAAAGATATAGATGAATTTTGGCCCACTTTGATTTCCTGTTTGCCTGAGCCCTGTGTAATGGTTTTGCTGGCAGGGGGTTATATTGAACACTGTATCTGATATTTGTAGATTCTCTAGTGGCCACAAATCAAATGTAAAGATCCACACATTTAGCTATATCTTACTTCTTTACATCCAATGTGTATTTTATTTCTCCACCAAACAACTAAAGTTATTGTTTGAAAGTTGTTGTTGAATGTTTGCCTCCAGATTTGAGGTCACGCACACGCACACACAAACAGACAGTAATGAATGATCAACATCTTAAACTATGTCCTGCTCCTTTCCTCATCCTGAAGACGTGTCATGCAAACATCCCATTGTCTTTCTGCCCCTCTTTATAAACAGATATCCTCCCGTTTCCCCCCCTCCCCGCACTTGCTACGTGTACGGAAGGAGAAACTGGAAGGTGAAAGAAAACAATGGCGCTTCATAATGTTGCCTTTCTCTAATCAGCTTTGCCATGCGGGTAAACACAGATAAAGAACTTGGCAGTGTGTCCTGAGGCTTTGTTATCAGCTGTTAGCAACTTAACTGGATGTGTACGCTGGTATGGCTCAACACAGGAAGCGTAAGTGGCCAGGTAGCAAACCGTGCATGGCACTTGGCCTCTTCCAGTATTATTTTTACCCCTTCCCGCCCATCCTCTTTTTGTCTTGGCTTTTCTCCTTGTGTCTGTCTCTGCACATCCTCACCTTGTCTTCCTCTGGGGCAGTCGGGGGATCCGGGGAGGAAATGACAAGGAATGGGACAATGGAGGGGCCGTGTCAGCTTCCTGCCACTGCCTGGAGTCTTCTTCCCCAGTCAGAGCACTTCAGGCTGTATCATCAGCACGCTGACTGGTGGGGACAGCGCAAACATGTTTACTCTTTTGTAATTCTGTATAAACATAGTTAATGTTAAGAATAGAGAAAGGGAGAAAGCGGGATTGTGTGCATGTCATTAAAACAGGCCCCCAAGGGAAACAGTCACGTTTATACAGTAGCAGCTATTTTAAGAAAGACTTGGATTGCATTTATCTCCCCCTAAAATGTAAGTGTCACCTCAGACTAGAGAGATGTATCACCATTTCAAAAGACCCCAAGCCCAACATACAACAGAAAAGAATCGCAGACATACCAGACCACACATTCATTTTTATTTTCCAATCAATTCCTGCCCTGCAAGACAAGAATTTCATATCTCCAGCCGAGACACAGAAACCAACAGCAAATTGAAATTTATCTTCTGCGTTGCAGCAATATCTGTTCCTGTGTTATCTCCAGCAGCCGTGTTCCTTAACCTTATATTAAAGATAGCTCTGTTGGAGACGGATTCTGGCAGCTGAGAAGGGGCTCAGGGAAGAGAAAAGTTCAGTTAGGAAATACCATCAGACATCGTTTATTTAACACAAGAGGCTGATTTATTTTAACTTCTCCTTATACGAAATGTAATTGTCAGTGGGACTCACTAAACAGAAGATCTGACATATTTCTCTGGGTGCACCAGGGCTTATGGCATGTGTGCATCATCCGGAAGTGACTCACGAGGAGCCCACAGACGCAGCACCCTTAACAAACACACATGCACACACATGCACAGAGGTCAAGGGCACACACTGGGGCAGAGGATGATAAGCTAAGATGAGTGTTTGGCATCTTCAGGGCTGTGTGCCCTTTCTGGAGCGATTAGTCAAAGTCCAACTGTCTAATTAATGATGCTCCAGCTCTCAGGACATGTCATCTCCTTAACCAACTCAGGCTAAAAACACATTCAAGGAAACGAGAGATTGCCTGCCTGCTGCTCACTTTATTAGCAATGGAAACAGTGTATACCCTTTTGGGAGCAAGTGCTCCAACTCCTCGTTCCTTGAAGTCCAGCCCCCCTCCCTCTCTCATTCTTCTTTTCATCTCCTCTTCCTGTCAGTTCAAACTGCCTGGAACACCAGGGCTAATACTGTGCTAGTGACTCAACCATTAACCAAAATAGTGGGCTTGCTGTGGTCTCTCTTTCCTCTGCACAATGAAAGCCCAGCTCTGTGTTGTTGTAGGAGGCCGGGTGAAGGGTTGGAGAAAGTGTAGCGGAGTCTTTTATTTCCATTTATTTTTCCCATTTCGGACAGGGCTGAGAAACTCGCCCTGGGGGGTCTGCGATAGAAGGCGGCCAATTTGCTATCAACTGAGGGGTGTCAGTCAAAGCTTATCGATCGGGCTTTTAACTGCGGCTCCCTCCACGGCAAAACATGTTAATGTTATTGAGCTGTGTGGAGACGTGAGGAACAATGTAGCGTGTGGGTGGCTGAGGCGGGCGGTGGGCGGTTGAACCGGTAGGAGGGTAAGGTGTGTCTCTCTCCTGCCGTCTGTTCGGCCAGAGAAAGCCGATGCAGTGGGCCCAGCGTGAGAACAGAGGGGGGAGGGAGAGGGAGAGAGAAAAGAAAGAAAGGGAAGGCAGAGGGGTCAAAGGGATTTACTGCCAGGAGCCTAGCATTTCAGGTAATGGATATGCTTGTATTGGTGTAAACCAAACCTGCTGTTTTTCTTCCAGCGTAGCAGAGGTGAAAAAACAACAAAGGTGTAACTGACTGCAAGTCTGAGGGGGATTAATAGAAAGTTGATATTTCAACACCTCGGGCTAAGCATTAGATCTCAGGTGTACACTTGGACACGCAGAAGGTGGTTGTGTGCGTGCATGCGTGTAGGTGTCGGTGTGTAAGCGTAGTAGAGTTGTGGATAGGGGGTATGTATGAGGTTGAGGTAAGGAAGGTGTATAGTGGGAGGCTTTTCTGCTTCTGCCACATTCCTGCAAAGCTGCAGCAAGGAGGGCATGAACACATGGCTAAGTGCTTCCCAAGCTGGCTGAGGTGAACCTAACACCCCTCCTTGGAGGAAGCAGCCCAACCATTGTTCCAGCACATTGCACCCGTCTGACTGAGGCATCCTAGCGCTGTGCAGATCCCAGGGGGCTGGAGAGAGAACGAAGCAGAGGAGGAGAGGGACTGATTGTTCCCTGCTCAGACTATCCACAGATGGGGCTACGGCACAGGATGCCGGGCTGTTTGCTTTAGAAAGTCCCAGGCGTTTGCTTTGCATTCGTGGTGTATAGAATGCTCTGGGGGATGAAGAGGAGAGGAGAGAGTGCCAGTGGAGACAACAGCAGGAGAAGGGGAAAAAAAAAAGAGAGAGTAGAGCAGAGAGAAAGATAGAAAAAGAGACCTTGCCTAATATGATGTCAGTGTGAATATAGTGTCAGTGCCAAGAAGGGAAGACAGATGATACAGCCATACAATGATAGGGTAGTTGGGCGAGAGCGTGCTCAAGTCCTCCCCTGTTTCCAAACAGAGACATATAGAGCTGGAGATAATGGAGAAGGGAGGGAGAGTAAAGAGAGTAAGCGAGGAAGGGAAAAAAGGAAGGGATGAGATGCAGGGAGCCCGGGCTGCATCCATCATGTGGTTTGGTGCAGAAGCCATTTGTACCTATTGTTCTCCATAATTTGTTTTCTCGGAGCCTGCGACGGGAGGGGTGAAGGGAAGAGACAAAGCTACGGCAGCCATTTATTTTTGCGCTAATTACATAAGTGAGACAGCATAATTAGACGTATAGCTAAATAGACAATAGGCCGAGAGAGAGATGCTCAGAGGCAGATAGACAGGGAGGTGTGGATGAATTCAAATAGATGAGAGGCATTGGATGGCCCTCTCTATTTCACATTCAAGAGTGCGAGGGAACACGTTAAAAGAAGTAAAGGGGATGGAGAGGGATAAAGGGAGAGGAAAAGGGAGAGTAAAGGAGACGGGGCGATAGAAGGGATAAAAGATAAGAGGGAAGGGGAGAAAAGCCCTCTTCACAGACTGCACTTTGAGGTGCGGCCCAATGCTGCTGGAATAGTCACCTCATTTAATACACCTGCTCAGCGGGAGCGGAAAGAGAGATATGAGGAGAAGTCGTAAAAGAAAGAGGAGGAAAGGGCAAAAGAGAAGAGAGGGAAGAGGAGACAGATCTCATCTCGGCTTCTTCAGATCAAAGGCAGAGAGTGGCTACAGAAAGCTGTTTGTTGTGGCTTGTTTGGGAGGGTCTGTGTCTGTGTGGGGTCACGGTTTGACCTGGCCCACGTTTTTTTCTTTTTTTTTTGTTCAGCCGCTATTACACTTCAGCACAGTCTCATGCCAAATCCTGGATGGTATGACAGCCTACAGGGCCTGGGACAGATTTCTCGAGAGAAGCGATGATGAAGCTGCTGGGAAAGCTGACGAGAGGAGAGCGATGGGGGTGAGAAGAGGAGGAAGTTTGCGAAAATCAGCACAGTTCAGAACAAAAAGAGGATTTTACATCTTTTCAACTAACCGAAAAGGACCATGTTCGTTCTAGTCGTGCTGTGTTGCTGAATGTTCTGCGTGTGCTAATGCAGTTGTGCATCTGCTCAGGTTCATGTGGAGGCGGTGCGTGGGTGTGTTGAGCACGTCACCAGTCTTTCAGGACTGTGATACAGGGGAAGATAAATAGGCCCTTAATGAAGCCACTCAATCACAAGCCAGTTAAAACAGCTGACCAAAGATTGAAGGGCAGTCAGGCCTGATTGGAGGCCTATTGAAGCTGGTCGGGGGAAGCTCTTGAGCCGTCACACTTTAGATTAGCCATTCACTGCACTATAGACCTCAGCCTAACTACCCTTCTTTCTCTAAACAGTCCTCTGACACACTATAGTAGCTCAAGTCAACTCCCTGATTGTGCTTGGGAGTTCTTTAAAAGCCAATTTAAACTCAGTCCTTTGTTTAACTCCCCAGGAACTCAAGCTGGGACATATTGTATTGGTTGTGTGTCCGTTTGTGTGTGTGTGTGTGTGTGTGTGTACTCTTTCATTGGGCTGAGGTTGAAGTTTTTTTGTGCGAGCTGTCTTTGAGCATGTGATGTTTTGTTAAAAAAGAACTGGGTGTATCTCAGAACTGGCACCGACTAGTTTTTTTGGGTGAAAGAGAGGGTGCATGAGAGAAATCAATGGCCCAATTCAACCTATTACAGCCATGACTGTTGCTGTAATGGTGTGGAAATGGGCAGCGGTCATGTGGATCCCTTCTATACCTCCGGGCTCAGATCACAACTGAAGCTCCGATTCATTTCCTCCCAGCTTTGATTAAAAAAAAAAAAAAGTACTCTGAGGATTTCAAAGAGCCTCACATGATGGTAACGAGGGAAGGGATCGGCCCGTTTTTGTAAACCGGATGAGACCTCCATTCTGCCAGATTCGCCGAAGGACAAACATAACACTGGGCTGCAATTTTCCTCGACAAATAATGACCCCTCTAGTCCTGTCTCCTTCCACCCTTTGCCTCTTTGATCCCAGGTAATGTGTTAACAAGCAACGGGTTCACGGAATACCCATAACATTACGATGTGTATCCGCGCTGAGGTGTGAGAGCATGTGTGTGTTTGCCCGCGTGTGGCTGTTTTCACACCAATTAATGAATTGCTTTATATGCCTGCTGAGGTGACGATGGCCTGTCTCTAGCAGGGCATTGCATTTTTTTTTTTTCCTGTGTCTTTCTCGACGCATGATGGCCAGGGTCCTCTTCCTCTCCCTCTGTCTCTCTCACGCTAACTCATTAATGAGACCAGTCTAATTAGTGCTTGTGGTTCCATACAGGGGACCCCAGCGACCGCAACGCCATTGTGAGTCGGCCTAATCAGGGGACCGCTCAAAAGACGGAGGGCCCACTGCACCAGTGAGAAAGTTCACACATACAGGGAGACCTGCTTGGATTCACACTCAAATTAGCGTTACGGGTTAATTGGCATAGGAGCACAAAAAAAAGAGAGAGAGAGGAAAGAGCGAGTTTTATTTTCAGATGTGCGACCAGCGAGGTTTAAGATCCCGTTTACCTCTCTCCCTCTGGTCGTGTTCCTCCCGAGGGCAATGCAGAAAAATGATCTTCGCTCTCCTTCATCCCTCTCCTTCACTCCAGATAATTCAATCTCTTCAATATCAAATAATCTCTCCCAATTTTTCAGCCTATTTTAACCTTATCGCTCAAACGGCTACCTCTGGGGGACAAGCCTCGTTCCACCTTGTTAAAAAAGGGGGGAGCAGAAAAGGGGAGAGGTGGCCCAGGAAAGAGGGATGGCAAATAGCTCTCCGAGGAGTGCTTTAAAAGCCTCTGCTTGCCGCTCTCATGGGCCATATGTGAAACAGCGAGCAAATAGATTGAAAGAGAGAAGAATAGCGAGGAGAGGGAGAATACCGAGGAAGACAGAGGGAGACAGAGACAATCTACAGGAGAAGGAGGTGATGCGGGGCGTGGTGTTTAAGGTCTGGGGCTCTAACTTGTGTCCCACAGCACTTAACATGCCCCCAGCCATCTCTCCTGGCAGTTAATTAGAATCCAATAAGGTTGCCGCCTGTTGGTCATTGTTCCTCCAGTGTGTTTACCCTTTGCAGAGGCTCCATTCGCTGCTTAATCTGCCGAGAAGCTGAATGTCAATAGGTCAGGCCAAGACTCCAGAGCCCTGAGAGAGAGGGAGAGACGGAGCAAAGGGGGAAGGAGAGAGGATCATGGGGATGAAGGGAAAGGGGTCATCTCTCTCTCTCCTCTCAATATTTTTCTCCGGCGTTCCTTTCTCGTTGTTGTTTTTTCTCTCCCCCCCTCTCGCGTCTCCTCTTCTCTTCTTTTCTTCTCACTTCTAATCCGTCCTCTTGATTGTTCTAAGCTGCTTTCAGCCAGCCCCTGGGGGGGTTGGGGGGGTTGGAGTCTGTTTTAATTAAGATTTAAAAGACGACTCCCTCAAGAAGGGAGATTTAAGTGCAGGATGGACTGTGCAAAGTAAATGAACGAAGGTAAGGACAGATTGTAAGAGAGGGGATCAGCAAATATCAGAAATCGGTTAAAGGAGAAAGTTAAAAAGCCATTATTTCACACACGCAGATCGCGCATCGCGTCGCACACACCCACACATTCACACAGCACGCAGCCAGACTCCGAGGCGTTCGAGTGGCTAAGCCAAATGGGATTTTTTTTCATTTGTAATCAAGCGGCACAATCTATATAGATCGAGCTCAACTTCCTGTGATTCATACCATATCCTGCGAGGGTGATATGGGATCAGCGGTAGCCAGCAGGCAAGCTGAGGGAGTTATCTCCACATTCTGTCTAATGATCGATCATCTCACTAGATGGGCTTAAGAGCATGTAACGCTCCACTTGTTTATCAGAGCCCCAAACTCATACTAATGAAACTTGAGTAAAAGTCTTAAAGTATCTGATATGAAATGTACTTAAGTATTAAAAGTACAAGTAAAAGGGTAAATTCAACATATATTTACATGTATGTATCACCTGTATACTTGCCGTTGACTTGGCGTTGGCGTTATCAGCGATAGATAAAATAAATTAATTTAGAAATGTGCTGCTTTGGCTCTGATGCAGTCTGCAAAGTCACTAAAGTTATCAAGAAAAAGTAGTGGAGTGAAAAGTACAATATTTGCCTCCAAATGTATTGCAGGTGGAAGTGCAAAGTAACAGAAAATTTAAATACTCAAGTAAACTTCAAGTACTGTTTACTGAATATTACAACATAAAGATATCTGAAATCACCCAGCCCCAGTTTGAAGTTTGCTTCTGTTGTCTTTGTCCTCTGACCAGACACGAGGACTGAAGCTGAACTCATTTCCCTGTGTAATGTGGTTCTATTCGGGTGGCAATGTCACCACAGTGGAAGCTCTAGACGTTCCTGTTAGACACTTAATTAACAGTCTTATCGCACCAGGACAAAAGAAGATTCCTCTGTAGAAGTCTGGCCATCAAAGATACACGCACTATTTACTCCCACCGTGCAAACAATGTGTTACAGACAAGTGTGTGTCCATTTGTGTGTGTGTGTGTGTGTGTGTGTGTGTGTGTGTGTCACTGCGGCCTGAGAAAAGGCGCGTGCTCCGTGTTTGGTAAAACAGTCACATAGCACACATCTGCCCCGACTGTGAACCGTACATTCTTCATCCAGAGTAAAACCCCTAAAGAAAACACACCCCGTGAAACAGACCGCACAATAAAGTGTTTAAGTTCATCAAGCCGCACAGCCACACGGTGCAGCCGGTAAGGTGTTAAAGGCCAGGCGAGGGTCAAGAGCCCAACCCACTGCATTCTCTGCCACGATACATCCCAACACACTGCCACCATATGTCCAGGGTTTCACAGTCAATGAGCCGACCCACCCAGCATGACAAAGACCTATTCACACCCAGTTGACTCTGAGGAAATCTGCAATGCCATGGTATGATTAGGAGAGAATGCGGCACTGGTCCAGCCAGTGGCCGTTAGCATAAAAAAAACAATAGACCAGAAGATGCAGAGACGTAAAAGGAGTGTTAGGGAAAGGAATACGCAGACAAAGAACTTTACAAAGCACTTTGAGCGGATAAACGTAAGCATGATCTTGCCCTCAGCTTGCTGCAGCTCCATCGCTTGCCTCCATCAAAGCCCCTTGAGATTCCCCCGGCACACTCCGCCTCTGTCACTCACAACTCTGTTAATAAGGCCAGCAGTAAACGCCAGGAAAGATATGCGGGGATGAAAGATCCTTCTCTCATGTTCCTTGCTTTGAGGATGTGTTTCCGGGTGTCGAGGGGAGGTGGGGGGGAAATGCAGCTTTATAGAGTAATGCTGCATTTTAATAGAAACAATAAACCCATCCGCTTATAAAATAATATTTTGTGTCCCATATCCTGTTGTGTAGCAGCTCTGGGGACTTTTGGCAGAGTTGGGAAAAAAAAAAAAGCCCCCACCTCCACAAGCACTAAGCTAAAGGTATAGAAGAAGCCAAAGAATAAAAGTGTGGGGAGCTCCGGGGGGAGGGATATATCACACATATATTCTTTCACCGCAGCGATTAATATCCGGGAAAAAAAGGTCAAACTTGACTTGAAACGGTCCAGTATATCACAGTTACATTGGGAGCCCGCATTTCATACATCAATCCCCGCTGTGATGTCTCATCAGCCTGGTCACACAGGAGAGACCCACACTGCACATTATCAAAGATTGATGGGGTGTCCTAGTTAAAGACAGGGGGAGGAGAGATGACGGGTTGAGAAGGGAACTTCTGCGTTACTCTTTCCCTTTCAAGAGGTGTTGACTGTGGGTCGCTTGGCCTTTCACAGCCCAATGCAAATATCACCGACTGTAGTTTGCAAATGTTATGCCGGGCTTCACTTTTGAGTGACCCGAAGCCCTGACCCCGAGATGCAGCGATTTCAGGTCAGTTCCCTCACACAAGACTCAGGAAGCTCGCGATGAGTGCTGAGCCTGCCATCCCCGCCCATCCGCCCTCTTCCTCGTCTTCCCCTGGAACGGAAGACAAAACAAACCGACAGAACAAACAGGCAGATTATCCTAAATCCTTTTTTCTCCAGCACACAACCTAACCATCTCTTATATCCACTGTTCACCGTCATCCTGCCCGTTTCTTGTTCAGAGTGCTTGCTTAATAATTAATTGATTAATTAGCTCGCTCATTAATCATTTATTCATTAATCATGGCCTGATTTTTCTAGAGGAAGCGGCGCAATCTGAAAAAACCCCTGACTTCACATTTCACTCTAATTATGCTCCTTTACTAATCAACGCTTAAGAAATGGAGTTTCAGGAAATTAGTTTTCCCCTTCCCTTCTTTTTCTCAACACAAAGCAGGATGTATTGAGGTCGGCAGGTAACGTTTTTTCCCCCCTCCCTTTCTTGTGTTCTCGAAGCTCTTAGTCATCAGTAATTTTAAAGGACTGATTCAAGTTACAGGCAATCTGATGAGCAGAATAAAAATTTGATGTTAAATTAAAACTCGCCTTTTCTCCACCTCGGGATGAAAAGGGAGCAGGAATTCTGGTCACAGACTAACCACAGACAGTGATTAATAAAATGGCAATTTGAAGGCCGTTTTGTAAGAACAGAGAGGCGGCAGCATTGTGAATCACACACTTATTGTTTCCACTGGATCCATGGCTCTCCTGGGAGAGGAGGTAATTTGTTTAACCACCAGGAGTTATGTTCTCTGGACAGAGAGATGGGGCGATAGGATGGTTCTGAAATACCTTCTGTAATGTGGAGCGAACATTAGAAAGAAAGTGAAGAGACACATTTTAAACAGGTTTAATTAGGAGTGTTTGTGTGCCTTTGTGTTCCTGTTGGATGCAGAGTTCACAACACAGCTCAGCTGCTTTCTCTGAAGGGGCTCTTGTCAGCTGCTGACAAAAAAGAATTATGCATCAAATTAAAGAGAGCTCCAGTGAAATGGAGGCAAGTCGGGCATTAACCTCTAAGCTTTAAAAAGCACACATATTAAGCAACACTAATGAGACTCTCATTGAGCGAGCTCTGTTTTATATTCAAACACGCACACAAAAGCGCAGCTTTGACTTCAATGTGCCATCGCTGCCTCTGAATGAGGTTGTATCTCTTATTCATCTCACCAGCAGCAAACACTGCAGAAGTGAACAATAGTGTAGATGGCCCTCTTACTCTAATGAGATGCATACATTTACAACATTACCACCCTCATTAAAAAATAATAATAATAAAGGGGAAAAAAATATTAATTATGAAACGCACTACTTCCTATCGTTAAGAGCCAAGGGGGTCTCCACCGGGCTCAATTAGGAAGAGTAGGCCGCAAATCCCTAGACTAAATTAATTGACACTCCAGGGCATTAGGCCCAGAGTCCCAGTACAGAATCTATGTAGAGAATTCCTTTGTTTTCATTTCCACCGCCTTTTAGAAAAAGCAAGAGATGGAGGCAGTTTTAACATGATCTCTTCATTGTTTTATGGATTTTGAATCAATTATTTATTTATATATTTATCTGTCTCGTTTACTTGTCACGACTGCGGCGGGGAATGAAAAGGTTTTCTTTTTTTTTTTTTTTCTCCTGTCCCATCTTTGAGAAGCCTTTCTGTCACATGTTGCGTACCATCGCTGTTTTATCCACCGTGTCAGCTGTTGTGCACACACTAAACCGGGGCTTTTGCAAACAGCACAAGAAGTTAATGATTTAAAAGCACAGTAAATTATACTGAAAGCCCTTCCATCCAAACACTGGTGGAAGGGGGGTAGCGGGATGGAGCCGGTGAGGTAAACTGGGATACAGACAGAAAAAGCGACAGAGAAAGAGAGAGACAGAAGCAGGGGGGGGGGACAGAAGAGGGCTGGAACTGTGACACAGATCCAGCCAGCAGCTGTCTTGCAGTGGAAACACCAGGGGGTAAGCAGGAATGACACGAAATGACAAGACTAGCTCAATCAACATCTTGTCAACACTGCTGGCTGATGGGTACAGACAATTTCATACCGCCACCACTGGCTCCCTCCCCTTTTTTTCCCTTTTTTATATGGCTTTTTATTTCCTGTCCTCCTGCCAGCCAGCCAGCCAGCCAGCCAGTCACTTGCTATCTGTCTGCACGGAGTCAGCTCTCAGCTCTTTGGCTCTTGGCTTCAGAGTGGGGGAGCTGTTTTAAAAGCTGCGCTAGAATTATACTCAGAGAGATGCTTCTGCCCACTAGAAACCCTAAAGATACGGGGCTGTGACAGTGAGTGTGCATCTATGTGTGAGAAGACAGTATAAGAATGGGTGTATTTATGGCACATTGTAGGGGCACTGCAGCACCATTCACATGCACTCACACACGCTGACTATGTCACATCAGCACTCTTGGTGCCCCCTCCTCCTGTTCTCCCTCCCTTCTTCCCCTCCTCGTATGCATACCACTTTATTACTCTATCCGCTGCATCTGCTGTAGCAGGTACCCAGGGAGAAACTCTGCCACTGCTCTCCCATGTGATCAGCCTCACTGCTGCCCTGATGTGTGCAGTGCCCTATTCCAGCGGAGAAAAAACCTCGTGGTGACAGCCTCGGAGACAGACTGATTACAGCGTTCCATCAATCCCCTCTCAGGCCCGGCTCCTTTGCAATCGGAAGCTGACAGGAGCCCACTTTTTCCATTTTTACCTTTCCTCAGTTTTTTCCGGTCGTTCTAACATGTAGTGGCTCCTTTTTTTTCCGGTTGTTCCCTCTGCCCTGCTTTCTTGAGTGTTGTGTTGACAAGCTGACACAAACCCCTGTGATTTTCACACCAGGGATGTAGAGAGCGAGAGAAAAGGGACAGGGGGATACGGGAGAGAGGGGAGATGGGAGAGAGAAAGTGCAAGGGAGAGAGGATGGCAAGAGATGACAGCTGACACGGAGTCTGGGAAAGTGGAGTGATGGCAGAAAGAGCCATGGAGAAAGCAAATCAACAATTAGTAACACCTTATATAACTCTCAGAGGGGGCCTGCTAGGCATTGATTTCAGGGATCATGGCTCACTGACTGTAGACGTATGAGTGATAAACAGAGGAATGAGGGGATGGATTGTAGAGGGATGCAGGAATGAGAGGGAATGCCCTGGGTGGCGGGGGTATCAGCAGAGCAGCAGGAGGGGGGGCTGGGTGGATGAGCGGGTCCACTCTCTAAAAAGGGTCTCGGTCTGAGCCAAGATTTTCACAATGGAATAAAGGCTGAAAGGGGAGGCTAGGAGGATTAAACTCCAGCAAAACAGCTCTTAAAAAGCTGTTAGACTGCAATTTGGGCACAAAAAAAACGCAGAATGGGAGAAAAGATAGCGAGAGCGGGCGGGTGGGAGTGCAGCTGGAATGCAACGTG
The DNA here is from genome assembly GCF_965226575.1 of Pagrus pagrus. Classification (NCBI taxonomy): domain Eukaryota; kingdom Metazoa; phylum Chordata; class Actinopteri; order Spariformes; family Sparidae; genus Pagrus; species Pagrus pagrus. Next base: position 17,564,388 of record NC_140191.1, read on the forward strand.
GGAGAGAGAGGCCGGGACGCATTTAGGTGAGCGAGAGGAGGGCCATCTGCAGAGGCGCAAGCTGGAGCCGTTTGCCACGGTCCAAGTCCAAGAAAAACACAGAGGTGATCACACACGAAGAGCATGTGTTGGGTGCCACGCTGCCACAAGTTGGTGGGTGGTATCTGTCTGCTGCTCAGCCCCTTCAAGCCCTCAGAAGTTCTGTAGGAGTCGTGGTAATGAGCTTAGTAGCCAGATCAAACATGAGATGGGTGCAGCGTCCCCTTTGGGACATACTCTTTGGTTCAGCTACCTCAGCACTACTGTCTCTACTTTGTATATAGACACACACAGGAGCACACACACGCACACAGGAAGGGGAAGACAAAAGAGCCTGACTCAAAACAAAGGGATAATAATTCCATACAGAGAGAAATGGAGCTTGCATTTTCCAGCCCGATTTAGAAGCCTTATCTAGACAAGGCACAATGGATGGCATTTGGGGAGAGGGGTTGTTTATTCCAAGCTTGACACTTTTTTGCCAATTGCCTTGTTTTGTGCAGCGTTTTTTTTTTTTTCTCCCCTCCTCATTTTCTCCTCTCTGGCTCTTATTGTGGAAAACTCACACCAGCTGGGTGCAGGATTCTGCCTCCACCGGCATTGGGGCAAAAAAAATAAAATAAAATAAAAAAAATATGCAAGTAGCTATCGGGCGCTATTTTTTAACATTTTGAATTATTACTGCACAGAGCAAATTGTCCAGTCAGGTTGAGAGCACTTATATTTATAGACCCCACAGGACTGGATGTTGCACTCTTTGCTCTGGATGGGAATGAGGACATGGAATGAAATCAGGACTAAAATAGGGACTCTCTGCGAACGCGGCTCGGAGCCTCTTAGAGTGAATGAACATATGCAGTCAAGTGTCATTGTAAAAACACGGGGAAATGGACAGAGTGCATCGGCTGAGCCGCTGTGAACGAGAGAGTCTGATGTTATTTTACGTTTTATTTGAAGGAGCTGACTTTTTGAATGCCGGGTTAAATTGAGTTACAGCCGGGAAGAGTGTTTTTGTTTTTTTGTCAGATTACCAAAATGGCGTAACAGATTATGACTGTGGTGACTTGGGTAGCAAATGCACTGCACTGTGTGAGTTAGATCCACATTTTATCTAAAGGTCATCTGCAGTGCCATTATCTTTCTCAGTCTTTAGCATCATGGCTGGCGCTTACACATCCGCAGCGCACACACACAAACACACACACACACGCAGTGACTGGTTCAATCTAATTCTATCAAGGCAGATGTCCAGCGGTGGACAGATCACTGCTGACATCTGTCCATCTCATCCTGATCCTTCCTGATGTGAGTGTATCCCCATCAGTTCAGATGAAGGAGAGAGAGTGCAGGCAGCGGCGGGGTCGACGCAAAAGCTCTTTAATAGCTTGTGTCCAAGTCGGAGAGAGGCTGTTTTGCACTTAACTCCGACCATGTGACAGAAACAGCAAAGTCACTGTGTCGAAGTAACTGCTAAATGTGCCCTCCGGTGCCTGACAAGTTGCTTTGCCTATTAACACTGCCCCACCCTCCACACTCACATCCACTCACACACGCGCGGACATAAACATACATGGCATATTTTTAGACAACACGCACACACCGAGCTCACACAGGCGGGCAGAAATGCACACACACACACACACACACTCACAAACTTAGCCCTATGTGCATCCAGCGGCGTGAAATGATATTCCATTTTGAGAAATCCGGATTTAAATGTATCAGGCCAAATGTGTTTTGACCTTGTTACTGGGGGATGGAAAAGCAAACGCTCACACACACACGCACACACACACACGCGCTCCCACACACACAGCAAAGGTAAGAAATAGAGTAAATGTTGCATTTTTTTTGCGATGACGACTTGCAGATCTAAATTTTAACTGCCTTTAAAGTAACATTAAGCACGCCACATGCGGCACGACTAATCTGTACATATTTACCTGCGTAACATTCGACGCTACATGGTGGATAAACCGACATCTACTGCAGAGATGTTGGGATTTCAAGGGGATTCAAATCTTTCTTTCCGAATTTGATTCAATCGCAGCCAAAACACAAGCTCCTCATTTTTTGGAGTCTGGTGAAGACGCTGAGAGCTGCAGCATGGTTGGCATTGTGGTGTTTGCACGCACGTGTACGTGCCACTGCAGCACACCAAGAACAAGCTCCTTCACACCCACAGCCTCCCATACTTCTTCTGACTGCCTCTCCTCCACTGTTTCTTTGTCTGGTTCTGTTCCTCCCTCCCTCTCTCCTCGTCAGAAATGTATTCATGTAATTAAGCTGCTAATACACCGTCAAAGAATTGTCTAATTCAGCAAGGAGGAATTAAAGGAATCTGGCATGAGTCATTAGCCAGTCGAGATGTTCTGTTGAGCATTTTCAATAAGGGAGCTGGAGAGCAATGAATCACTCGTATGGTGTGAAGGCATTCGCCACAGCACATACTCTGTGCTCTATATTTGTACGCCGTGGCGTTAATTGCCATATGTGAGCGTGCAAAATTGTACGTGGGTGAGGTGAAGAGAAACAATTCAATGCATGTAATCCATCCGAACAATCATCCAATGCGCTGAATTGTTGCCCCATTGTAAACATTTTGATACTCTGGGCAAGATACTTAAAAATGTTTGCACTGTGGCGAGTACAAAGAGGAAAATCCCCATCTCACTCTGCAAGGGGAGGCATATGAAAACGCTCAACAGCTCATAAAGGCAGAATGTTAGGGACAGGCGGGCAGACTGTAAAAACTGCATTTTTGAAGGTATGATGGGAAAATGCCAGCCTTCGCTAAACGCCTAATAGCCTGAGCTAGGAGACGTTTCACTTCTCATTGACGCTCTTAAATTGGCCTCTTTTGATCCACAGTGCGTGACACACATACAGCCTACCTGTGTGCATCCACAGCTCGATAGGCTTTTCAAACACATTGGTAAAATGATGCACGGGGAGACATTATTGGTTGAGCTAACATGCATTGTTCTCTGTTTCTTTTCTGCTCAACTATCTATTAACTATGTACTTTGGCCCAGATGGAGAGAGAATGGGCGCATTTGAAAATGGCCTTTTTTCCAGGCGGTCGTTGAGAAGCCCCGCAAAAGCCTGAGCCGCGGAGAGCTCACGTTCCTGATGAACTCACTGTTTGGCGGCTTTAATTGTGCTGTTGGGAGACAGAGGCAGGAGGGCGCAAAAGGGAGAGAGGGGAGGCGAGGGGCAGGGTTCAGTCCACGGTGCACCCCGAGATGAAGTGGATAATTGAGTGCGGAATAAACACTGCCAACGAGCTCTGAAGCCCCCCTCTCTCAAAACAGAAAAGAAAAACTGGGGAGAATGGAGCGAGAGAACGAGGGGGAAGAGACGGGCAAAGAGAAAAGGGGTGAGAGAGAGGGAGAGAGAAAATCCCAGCTACCCTCTGGGGGGAAAAGCTGCTATTGAAAAGCTATTAAACTTGCATTTAGCAGGATTGATTGGAAATGAAGAGGCCTATTAAAAGAGAGGGACAAGGGGACAATAGCGCGTCTCTGGCCGCCGTATGTTGCCCTCCTTTCAGCGGCTTTCTTCGCCGGGAGGGGGGGGCAACCCTGTCTGTTTAAGCGCTCCCACCAAGAGAAGCAGTTCAGGGGGGGGCTTAGCACTGCCTGAATAGAACCCTCTTTATCTTCCTCTGTCCCCCTTCCCTTCCATTCTCCACTGAGCAACAAAGAAAGAGAGAAGAAGAATGAGGGAAGGCTTTTTTTTTTTTTAAGTCCTCTTCCCGACTCACACAGACACCCCACTTAGATAACCAACCAACTGCCTCTCCCTCTCCTCCTACCTTCCCCTACGGATTAGTTACCTCTGGAGTGTTGCCATCTTCTTCTGCCAGTAGGGTTTGTAATACTCAATCTTTAGCATAGTGGCACAAACAGTTGGAACCGCGGATCCACATTCACGCTGTGTTTCCTGCATGCGTGTGAAGGCAGGCCAGCCAATCCGGTGAGACTGTTTGCCGTACTTAAACACAGCAGCGGAACGGCGGCAGGTGTCTCTGCTGACTTTCAGCAGGCTCAAACGGATGGGTCCCCCGGGAACTTTAATGGAGTTTTGATTGTTTAACATCCATTTTTACAAAAAAGCGCTCTGAAAGAGTGGCAGATTTTTCTCCCCAGAAGTGTGTTTGCTTCATGTCAGCGAGCACATAACCATATGGCCTTGGGAAAGAGTTAAATAAGTTATGAAGCGCAGCTGACTCTTCCTCTTAGACCGCACATTTATAGAGGAGAAAAATAATATTTTCACACGTGTCAGCCTTGTCTCAGCAAGTGCCATGAAAACAAGAGAGTTAGCAGACCAGTTCATGGGAGTCTGTTCTCTTTCACACTTAACTTTTTACACCCCTTACAGCGCAGGTTTCACTTTCCTCACGCTGCATCTCTGCTGGCTCTGCAGAAACCGGCTGCCATTACAGTCTGCTCGCAGTATTCAGCATTCCTATATAATTTCTTTTTTTTTTGCTATTTTGTGAATTTCAGTCTGAAGTGTCCATCTACCATCATGAAAATCCCAAGAGATGTTATATTCATATCCTGCTCTCTCTCTTTTTCTTCCAGCCGCCACCCAAGCAGCCTACTTCTCCCAGCAGCCTCAGGACCAGGTGGTTGTAGCTGGCCAGTCAGTGACTCTACCCTGCGTCATTGTGGGTTATCGGGGAATGGTACAATGGACCAAAGATGGCCTTGCACTGGGCGGAGAGAGAGACCTTCCAGGTATTATCTCTGACCTCTCTCTTTCTATCCGTCTCTTTTCTCTGCTGCTTCCTGGGTGTTTATTGCTCTCTCTGGCTCAGTCTGTCTTGATGCGATCAATGCTAGGTCTCATTAGAAACCAAGTCTCTCTCTGTCAAACGTTGGAGTTTTACGCAAATGAATGTTTAGAGAACAATGCGCCGCAGACAGGCCGGCTACTGCTGCACATGCCGAACTTTAATTTGTTGCTTAGCATTTTAAGGGTCTTGTAGGAAGGTAGATAATCAATTGGCTTTTGTCACGCACTGACATTTAAATGTGTGGCAGACTAGAGAGAAGGTGGAGATGCTTCCTCTTGACCTTAGCCACCCCATCTTTATTATGTCTGTGTTTAAAGGACAGACTCCTCAGGCAGCAGCCCGCTCACGTGTTGCATTTTCCAGCCTCACGCTGCTCTGCTAACACAACGGCTCAATTCCTGGCCCAGTGAGGTGCTGCTTGCTTTCATTTGTGTCTTACAGAGCCTTGCCACGTTTCTCTCTCCTTTGTTCAAGGCACAAGTCTGTTCATTTTATAGTCCTTTCATTATGTGTTTGTTGTTGGTTGGTTTGTTTGTCTCTGACTCTATTCTCTGTGCTGGCTTCACGCAGGCTGGACGCGCTATTCCTTAATGGGCGACCCGCTATCAGGCGAGCACAGCTTGCTGATCGATTCGGCAGAGTTGGCGGATGACGCGGTGTATGAGTGTCAGGCTACACAGGCGGCACTGCGCTCCCACCGTGCCAAGCTCACTGTACTAGGTAAGATACACAGCTCACGCATGATCCTCACAGCCAGCCCTCGTGCCAAGGCCTGCCGGCTGGCAGCGCTTGGGAACAATCAGGGGAGTGTCTTCATCACAAAACACAGAAGACAAATAAACACATGTGCAATACAGAAAAGATAATTGCTCAAGTTATCATAGAGGGAAAAAAAGTACATCAAAACACTCTTCACCACTCAAAGATAACCCCGTTGTAAATTGCTGGTGAAAGATCATGTCAGGAAAAGTATAATTCAAACAAAGCAAGGCTTAGCCAAGAGATCAAGCTAGAAAAAAAAAAAAAAAAGGAAGCCCCTCTGCTTTCAGTGGCGGTAATCAAGACTGTGGACGTCTTGGATAATGTGATTGCTGCAGTCACAAATGACTTGCGTAGCCGCTTGAAAGTCAGGGTCTGCACAGTTAGCACATTTTACAGTGAGCCACAACATTTGTCAACCGCAAGGCGGTTTTTACATTAACATGATGTGAGTGATCTACTTCTTCACACAGACGTTCAGAGGTGGAGGGGGGGAGAGGGGGTGAGGGGGAGGAGGAGGAGGAGGAGGAGGAGGGCCAGGTCTTGTGGGAATTGGAATCGGCAAAGCACTGCTGTCATCTGGTGGCATGCAAGGGAATATCACTCATTAATTAGTCCTGTCAATTGTCCATACACTTTCAGCTAGTATTACACAGAAACTCAGAGGGAACAGTGATGCGCACATGATGCTGCAGCTTCTGCCACAACACAAAAACTTTCACTCCAGAGGCTGTTCTGTCCTTGAATCCATCCGTTGTCAGTCAGGTGTGTATCTTGAGTTCACTGAGGCGAGCAGTACAGAGAATGTTGCCATGGAAAGGCAAGCAGACTGAGATCACAAGCATAAGCACATTTCTACTAAATGAATAGATTCACAGAGCTCACCTGTGACCATCAGCCCACCTTTCTGCGTGTCGCTTGTCAAGGCAGCACAAAGCAGCTCGGTCATCACATGCCCACACACAGCCATAAAGATGCCCACGTGGAGGCAGCCGAGAAAGTTGGTGAAGCTGTCTTCCTACATTGAATGCACTCTGAAAGACCCAGGCAGGTGGTTCATGAACATTATGTGCATTTCATAAACATATAAATGAAATCAGGTGCGTCGCTCAGGAGCGTGCGGTTTATGTGTGGACATAAGGAGTGTTAAAGAGAGGAGGGGGCTCTTGCTGTGTATGGGTGTGCACATGCCTGTGTGTGTGTGTGTAAATCAATGTGGCCAGATGAGACCAAAGCAATCCTGCACAGTCAAAGGAGTCAACGGCGGGAGTGCAGTCAGGGGAATCGGCATGGAAATTAAAATCACCTAGCACTCGGATTCCATTAGTGTCCGTGCCGCGGCAGCGGAAGGACCTCTGACAATTCAGATACACACAGTGAAATTGGTTCGGTGGAGGGAGCGAGAAAGGCCAGCACAAACCCCATGTTTACGCCTTCTCTTATTGGTTGGGGAGATAGACGCCTTCATCAGGGGTGGCACGCTTGGCTTGCCAGTGGTGCGTGCGAAACCATGCAAATAAATGAACAAATAAGCAATTCAGTTGAAACATCACTCTGCAACAGTAAGAGCAAATAGAGTAATAATGCTAGTCCCAAGAAAGGAAATAAATAAGGTTGAGTCTGTTTTTTTTTTCTAAATGACAACAGTTCTTGGTCTTTCCTCCTGTCTGAAACTGCATCTTGTTAAACAGACACATGGCCATAAGGAGATACTGTTTGCTTCTTTTACTTGTGAGATATATTGATGCTGAGCGGAGAGCGAAAACAAGCTCAACACCAGATACTTCTCTGCGCTGGCCGGGAGCTGTAATGAGCTTTTTTGTTGTTTTGAGTGGTATGTTTGTTCTGCTTTACAGTTCCCCCGTCAGACCCTGTGGTGGAGGGCGGCCCTGTTGTACGTCTTAAGGCCCACACACGACACAACCTCACCTGCAGAGCCTCGGGAGCCAAACCTGCTGCTGAGATCACCTGGTACAGAGATGGAGAGGTCATGGAGTCTGCAGTTTATTCCAAGGTACATTAAGAAGAGATCTATGCCCAGCGTTATCATTCAATCACTAACACCCACACGATATTACAAAACATGACAGCGGGCAGAAATAAATGCAGAGCTATTCAAAACAGAAATATTTTCTCTGAGGGTATAATATTCCTCTTTTCTTTCAGTTTCTCTTTTTATTTTTCTCATCTTTCTTCCGTGGTCTCGCAGTTTTTTTTCCCCCTATCGCCACCCTTCTCTCGCTCACTCTCTGCAGTCCCCCTCCCATTTTCACCCAAGCCTGACCCCCCCCCCCCCCCTCCCAACCACCCCACCTCCTCTTCCACCCCCACCCCCTCTCGCTCGCAAACCCCCTCCACTCCCCCTTTTGCTCGCTAATGCAGCGACACTACAGCATAACTGGAGCATGCCAAAGCTCAGACAGGCATGAGTGTTTCATACAGTAGAGTTTCTGCAGAGAAGAAATCACCCACAACAATGCAGAAACACAATGGGGATGCGCCGGAGCGTAAGCCAGCCACGGCTGGGAAAGTGTCACATTTTTCATGCTCTCTGACCACGCTAAACGACGCTAAACGCCACATTTAAGGAGGCGAGAGCCTGCAGTGAGAAGGGAGGGCAGAGGATTGGAGGAGGGAGGGGGAAAGGGAGAGGAGAGGAGAGGAGAGGAGAGGAATACAGGGGGAGAGAAGAATATAGAGTTATCTGGTGAGATAGCTTTGTGAAAAACAGAGAGAATTTCCAACATTTAGAAGTGAGACCAGGGGGGGGAGAAAGCTTTGTCCGAGTGAGGGGTGGTGACAGGGAGTGATGTGATTTGATCCAGCATAAAAATGCTTTTTGTGTGTCTGGCCGAGGAAGTGAAAGCCTCCGTCCATTGATTTGGCTGCCCAGGGAAAAGGCTTGGCTCGCCCTTGCTCTTTTTCCAAAGATGTGTGACACTTCTTCCTCACTGTCACCACCAAAAAAAAAAAAAACGACACACAGCCACCTTGGCCATCACAGTTTTTTTTTTTCCTCTCTCGTGTGTGTGTGTGTGTGTGAGGGAGAAAGTGAGAGAGCTGTGAGCCATATCCTCAGAATCTACACCTTTCCTCACTTAGGCGTATTGATTTCTGTGAGCAGTAAATAGATTTAAAAGATGATGACAAACAAGGAGCGCTGACGGGGAACACTCTCAGAAATGTGGGAACAGCACAATATCCCCCTGCTGCATCATAAAATATATGATTTAACTGCCATGCCAAAGAACGGGATGGCAATTTTAATGCCTCACACATGAAAAAATAAGACCTGCAGTGTCATAGAGATATTCTATGAGTGGTGCGAGCACAAATAACAAGTGACTTGCTTGTGCAACATTGAGCTGATGTTCAGTTCTACTCAGTTGTAATGGAGTCTCTCTGTAAAAAGTTTGTAAGCCGCTGTTCAGGACTTTCAGCAGCGTCTAACAGCTACACTGTGCATTGTTGTGCAGACACTGATGGAGGATGGGAAGAGGGAGTTGGCTGTCAGTATGCTTCCAATCACCCCTGAGGACAGCGACACCGGGCGCACCTACACCTGCAGGGTTCTTAACCCAGCTGCCCCTGCTGGTCGCCAGACATCGGTCACCATCAACGTCCAGCGTGAGTGTCCCGGCATCTGCCTTCCTTTAAAGGCCGCCAAAATAAAGCACGCTATGTTCAGTAATCTGTAAAAGGACATTTAATCCTGTTGCACCGTTAAAAGGTGGCTGGTGCCAATAAGATTAGTAAATCTGATGAAGAGCTAAGTCGTACATTCGTGTCAGTAACATAAAGGTTTTCCTTTCACAGACCCTCCTTCAGTGACGCTGTCGGTCCAGCCTCAGACTGTGACGGAGGGAGCAAAGGTTCTCTTCATCTGCTCTGCTTCGGCCAATCCTGAAATCACCGGATACAGGTATCCATCCTTCGTTTTAATCTTTCGAAATCCTTGAAAATTTTTGGATTTGAGGGAAAAAGGCCTTGAGAGTTTTTTAAACTAGACATTAATAGATGTGGGTCATTGAAAGTTCTTGAATTTTCTTTATTTTATTATATTTTCTTTACTATTAGTTAGGCTTTGTTCTGCTGTCTGCATGTGTCGCAGTTGCCTTATTTTTGCTAGCGCCACTTGCCTAGAGAAAGTGTGATAGTTAGCCTTGATCTGGGTTTCAAATTATATAATGCTGGGTCCTTGAATATCAGGGAATTAGGCCTGGAAAGTCCTTGAAAAGTCATTGAGTTTGATGTGTAAGAAGATGTGGGAGCCCTGGATCCCAGCAGTCTAAGATGATGACACAATGCAATCACATAACTATTTCATGACATTATATGGTGTGAAAGAGGCAGAACAAGCATGCAAGTGTTTCGTAGATTCATTGGGTTAAATGGGCTGCTTGATTGGCAGCGTTTGATTGTGATTGGCACGAGCTGTGAATCAGCTAATAGCCACTTTGCTACGCATGGCTGACTACCTTCCCTGAACTAATGCGACTGTATAATGTGATTATTCATCTGTCCCAGGTGGTCGAAAGGAGGAGTCCCCATCTCCGAGGCAAACGGGGACAGCCTTGAGGTGACGGTGGACTACTCTTACTTCACAGACCCTGTCTCCTGCGAGGTGTCCAACTCTGTGGGCAGCACCAATGTCAGCACACTGGTCGATGTCCAATGTGAGTTTAACTTTGTGGCTGAGCTGTGTATTTTGAGATTTTAAAAGCAGCCTCTTATTGATTGTAACTGACTGTCTGTGTTGCTTCACCCTAGTTGGCCCCAGACTGCTGTCGGAGCCCAAGCCAATGACGGTGGATATCGGCATGGATGCAGCCTTTACTTGTGCGTGGACTGGAAACCCTCCTCTCACCCTGGCCTGGACGAAGCACGGCTCCAGCGTGGTAAGGCAACAAACACTTGTCATTGCTTTATCCTGGTGGTATGGTGAAGCTTCAACACCATCCCTCAACACCGACCCTCCAGAGAGGGATATTCACACATGGCCTTCAGGCATGAATCCCTCACACTTCCCCCCCCACACACACATTCTTTTTCAGGCTGTATCTTCAACACCTCCTCTCTCCATGCTCCCTGAGGGCTAAAGCCTCTGGCAAAAAAACGTCCGTCCACTGACAGATTCATGCAGCATCATTACTGTACATGACATGCTGTCATAATTCCAACTCAATCAATCGCTCCATCAATCAGCCAGTCAGCCAGTGAGCCAAGGTGTGGTTGAAACTAACAACATTACAACGCGGGCTGCAACTTTCAGAGCAGCGCCTGGTTCTTAGACATTAAAAAGGCCCGGCTGCACTTGAGTATCCATTTCCTCAAAGTCAATTTCGTAGGTGGAACAAATGGGACATTTCCACCTTCACTTTACATCATCCTGGTAAAAATCTTTCAGCGCATGCACACCATCAGCAGGGACATCCCATAGGAGCCTCTCTCCTGGCGACTAATATAATTTCTGAGGCGATGCAGGAGAAAACACCCTCAGTAAAGAATGCTGCAGGAGTGGCGTAAGCGATGCTGTCATCTCAAAGAGTGAGCGCTTTCAGCCCCTCTAAGGGAGGCATTTTTCTAATCCACCCACTGCTACTGTCCCTCACACAGCCAGGAGTAATGGATTAATTGGGTTACTCCATGAGTGTGTTGAAATAAAAAAAAATTGGAGAGAGTGAGAGGGGGGGAGGGGGGGGAGGACGGAGTGGGGGTAAATGGATTAATCACAGCTTGATGGAATGACAGGATCAATGAGCTAAGGACTGAGTGAGTGTAGCAGCTCCAAAGGCTAGGGCCCACTCACACCACAGTACGCTCTGATCTGTCCCCACTGTTTAATTACAACAATCTCCCCAGCAGCACGGTCACTCAGCGGTGGCTGGAGTGCTTTAATGCCGTGATTAAAGCTCTTCACAATGAAATTAAACTCAAACCACCAGCATTTGTTACAATGGTCAGCCCACCTCTGTGCTGCCTCCACAATGAGTGGGCCACTGATAAAGGTCCCGGTCTCCTTTGTCTGCCTTTTTCTCCCTACATCGGCCTCGCTTTCTCTTTCTTGCTCATTCTCTTTCTGACACGCTGCTCACTTGTTCTCTCTGGATTTCTCACTAGGTGCTCAGTAATGGTAACACCTTGCAGCTGAAGGCTGTTACCCAGGAGGATGCTGGAACATACACCTGCAAGGCCATCGTGCCCCGGATTGGAGTTGCAGAAAGAGATGTCACTCTCACTATTAATGGTGAGTGGCTTTTTTTTTCAGAGCTTTTTTTTCCAGAGTATAGATAGAGGAAGTCTTCCCTCTTCCGATGGACCACCACAGGACCTTATTTCAGAAAAAATATGTACAGTAGTTAATGGCAAGAGACAAATATTTTTAATGAGTCTCTTGCCATTTATGACCATAGTACCTGAAGGGGTGGGACTTCTTCTCTCTATACATGGTTGCTTGTTATGTTTGGTGTGATCTGCTGAATGAATAGCATCAAAATTTACTGATCTGATTCTTTGTTACTGGTCAGTATTTCAACCCATCCTTCTGTTTTTTTTCATTATCCACTCTGCTCTCTCTGTCCTTCTTTCTTCTTCACACCAGGCCCTCCTATCATCACAGCGGAAGCCACGCAGCATGCTGTCAAGCACTCCAAGGGCAAGCTGGAGTGTCGGGTGGGAAGCAGCCCGCCGCCTGATAAGATTGTAAGTGAGCCTCTTATTTGTGCTGTGTGTCATTCACTTATGTTTGAGAGCTTCCATACTCCGTGTTCCTCCTATAGCCACACCCACATGAGATAGATCACTCAGCGTAGTTTTATCCCTGACCTCACCTTCACACCTTTGCACCCGCACATCTCCACCTCGAGCGCTAACAAACACGCACACACATACACATATTCACAACTCTAATTGCACAGACGTTGACTGGAGAGAAAGTGGAGTTGTGGGGAGCTGTGGGAGACTGGCTTCCTGCAGGTTTCAGCCAAACCGCATTCAATTAGCGGCCCAAGAGGCATCACTCGGCTGACCCTGTTGAACTGCCGAAGGTACGCTGGGCTGAGAGAGGATAATTAGGGTGTGAGGAGGAGTGAGAGACAGGTGCCCTGCTGGCCCTGTGCTACAGACAGCAGAGAGGAGCCTTATTTCATAGTGCAGCTACCTAACCCTCCTTAGGCTTCACCTGCAGGGCAGACGTGGGAGGCAGCTTAAACATGAGCCTGTGCGCTGTGTCAGCCACGGAGCACCTTAGAGGTCGGCGGAGAGAAAGCAGAACAGAGAGAGAAACTGGTGTTCAGTCAGCGGCAGGCAGGGATCTAAGGATAAACAGCTGCATAGGCCCCTGCTATGTTCACCGGTGAGGAATTCTTCATAGAAAAGCGACTTACTCCCTGTTGCCTATTCTCTTGCTCCTCTCTGCAGGTGTGGACCTTTGGAGACATGAGCCTGTCCTCTGGTTCCTCTGGTCGTTACTCAGTGCAGACGGTAACCAGTGACCACGGGGTCCTTTCTTCTCTGGTGCTGTCCGAGACTCTGGCACAGGATTTCCAGCTGCGCTACAACTGCACTGCTTGGAACCGCTTCGGCACAGGCACAGCCCTGGTCACACTGAAGGAGCAAGGTACGCACTAAGCATGTGCACAATTAGTTGACGAGTGACTAAACGTTACTAACTTCACTAGTTGGTAGCAGAAGTAAAAATAATTAATTAATTAGCGTATACTTTAAGGTTGCTATATAAAAAATTAGCAGCTTTGTTGTTAAAGGAGCAATATGTAAGAATTTAAAACATTCAAAAACTAAAACAGGACTCCACCAAGGACCAACAGTCCCTTTGATTTATCCTCCATGTTGGTGTTGTGGAAATCTGTTGAGTAGTTTTTTTGTTATCCTGCTGACAAACCAACCAACCAACAAATAGACATGGGCCAAAACATAACCTCCTTAGGTAGTGAACTAAAATCATCGACAGAATGTAAAGAAATAACAGTTTTGACATTATGTTAAAGACGTCTATGTCTGAGGTTAGCATGCTAACCAGCTAGCCCCGACTCACATTATCTTGTAATACCACTTTGTACCTCAGAGGGCAACAGTGAGTCACTGTAGCGTCCAGTCTGCCCTGATGGATGACCACTGAGTGATGCCAAACCTACTCTGCTGATATGCTGCCCCCTGTTTGTCTGGAGTATAACTTCAACAGGTGGCCAATTATTACATATTGCACCTTTAACAACACTGATTAACTGTTGCATCTAGGATCCAATATACATGATATTTTTAGATTAAATTGTGCTCAGTTTTGACTGTTTACGGATGGTTTACTTACTTTTAGACTTGTGGACAAGTCTTATAATAAACTTCAGTCTAAACGTCCGGAAAATTAGCCATTCGTACCAACCCTAGCACACACTGACAGGAGTGATAATCCCCCACCAGACCCCTCTGCAGATGCTACAGTGATACTCTCAATCCTAGCTGTGAAAGGGGGCCAGATAAGGTGAAAGCAGTGCTCCTGTCTTGTGCTTATCTTAATTATACTCCCCTAATCGATATGATTTAATCAGCAGATGGTTCCTTTAATGAATATGTTTGCCCCATAACATAGATATTGATTGGGGGACAAAAGTCAATTAGAGGAAGTCACATGTGTTTGCGGTTGGACTCGTATTCTCCATCACTGTCTCGGAGCCAAGTTCAGGCTGAAGCCCCTTTAAGTGATCTTAGAATTAGGCAGTAGTACTACTACTGATGCTACTGGAAGCTTTTGTTGCAGCAGACACCAAAAATAAGGTCCTCTCCAGTAATTTACATCAACGTAGCAGAGTGGGGTCTCCAGAGAAATGGGCAGCGGTATCTCCTGGAATCTCTAATTAGATTACTGTCTGTTGCTTCATTGCATGTCAGGCCTTGTTACCCTTCTTTCAGAGAGATTAGAGACAATAGCCAGGCTGTGGGTTGCCGGATTGCCCGCACGAGCATACGCTGGCAGTGAGCAGGCCAGGGCTTACTGCAGATGAATTTATATAGGCGCTGACGTTTGTGGGATTAGCAAGACAAACGAATGGATCTCTTTTTTCTTTGGCTCTGATCTGAACATTCTCGACACTGACACTTATGCTCTTCCATCTCTCATTTCATCCCTCTCCTTCTTTTGACAACCTTCTACCCCCACCCCCTGTGCCACACTTCTCTTCCATTACTCTTCTTGTTACAGAAGCCCTGCCTATGTTGATAATTGTCGGCGGAGCAGTAGGTGGAGGCTGTGTCCTGCTCATCTGTGTCATCACTCTAGTCTCGCTGTGCTGCAGGCACACAGGCAAAGGTGAGCTCAACGGTCAGTATGGGCAAGAGGGTCTACAGCCAATTCTCCACATCAAACAGATTGAAGTCTTTTTTCATTTGTGAGCAGAAAATCGAGCAGTTTCTGTTCGATTTTTGTGCCGTTTCACCCTGTGTTTAAATAGAACTTCTGATGTAAATGTTACTTCTAGTAAATGTCAAGTTAAGCCCTTTTTATTCTCAATTCCCACAGGCAAAAGGTGCACTCGTCTTTCCAAGAGCGACATCAGAGTTCAGATCGTTCACAGCGATCACAACGCTACACGTGGCAACGATGATGAGGAGGATGTCAAAGAGCCCATGGTAAATTTCTTTGTTCACCGCCTCTGCGTGCCAGATATCTCTCTTGATGGTTAGGGAGCATTCACATCAACACTGTAATGTGATACTCCGATTTTGCTCTGTTCTCATTCAAGTGAGGTCTTGTTCGTCCTAGTAATTCTTCAAAAATGCTTGGTCTTCCCTCAGGCTCCGAACAGCAGCGAGTCTCCAGGGACATCGCGCACAGAACATAGCGACCTCCTGGAAGAGGAGGAGGATGAGAGATCGGACATCAAGGTAAAACTGAAAATACTCGCAGAAACACGCTCAAAATAGCAAGAGTGTATTATTGTCATCTATTATTCTGAACTTTGAAAAGTTCATGATGTAATATTCTCTCTCCCTCTCAAAGGATCCCACCAATGGATACTACAACGTCCGTGGCCACGAGGACCGCCACATCCGCAGCAGTGGATTCTCTGAATATGTCCCCAACACTCGGCCAGTCTACACTCCATCACAGCTGCCCTCCCCCAGCCCCATGTACGGTCAGCACGGCACCCAGCCTCGTGTCTATGACTTCTCCCACCGATACGCAACCACCACAGCGGGCAGAACCGCATACGAACAGCAGCAAGCTGCCCAGCAGCAGCCCGCCCAGTCGGCCAGCATTTATCCCACTGATCCCATCTACAGTGGCTCTGCTTACCTACCTGCTACCTATGGTCGCGCCTTCACCAGCTACGTCAAGCCTGCTTCCTACGAGAAGGTGGATGCGTATGACCAGTCAGATCAGGCCAGCAAGGTGTCGAGCTCGTCTCGTTTCTCTTATGCCTCCTCACAAGTGTCCTCCCAGCAGTCTGACTACGGCCGGCCCTCACAACGTATGCAGACGCACGTTTGATTGGACAAACAAGTTGGGGAAAAGAAGAGTATAGGAGCAGTGAGTAGATAACCATTGTCAGCGCCACATATGTGGCTGGACTAACATGAACAGAGACTTTATTTACTCGGACGGTCCTCCAAGGACGTGTCTGGACAGTGTTTGGAGGGAGTCGTGTGATTTAGGTTATGGGATAACCGACCTTTATTTGTTGTGATGGTTTGAGGGATCTGCAACGATGCTAACTGTGGAGCTCCTGAGCTGGAGAATTCAGCAGATTGTGATGTTCAAGTCAAACTTCTGATTACAGTGTGATACCTCACCAGGTTATCTCTACATGATGACCACCCAAACCTGTGGAGATATTCTGTCGGTGCAAGAGCCAACTAGAAAACAAATCAAACGCATCTCCTGAATTTGGGTGGCCAAAATGACTGGGGTAGCTGTTTACCTGCCTTCCAGAGTTTACTTTTTGTCAACGCTAAATGTCAAACACGACCTCTAAAACACTTCGAAAGACAAACTAAGACATATTTGAGGAAAAAAACAGATATGAACAACCTATCGTTGTCTGTCATTTGGTGTTTTGTTGGCATGCGAAAGGAATTCTAAGCACATTTGTGTCTCTATCATCAACAACCGACTGAGCTATCCACAGAGACAGACAAACTATTCTGCACAACAGGCTAGCTCTACTGACCAACAAGTGCTCCAGGCACTGTACTGTATGAAGAGTCTAATCAGCGGTGGAATACTTCTGGCCTGAGCTGTATTCCTGGAGCTTCTTCTGATAATAACCCTAACATGTTGGACTTATTGGTGGATAAAAAGACGGAGATACGAAGAGAATGTGTCTTGTAGCCTTCATTGTAATGGGGGACTGTATGTTAACTGTGTGTTGTACCAAGATGGACAAGGTAAGGCCATGAAAACCCAAAGACGGTGATAATTTTACAGGGGGGAAACGGGGACTGAGGCTGAGGCTACTTCTGTCCTACCCCTGCTACTGTTTTCTGATTGTAAAATCAAGAGTAGGCTATTACCAGAACAATCAAAAGTGGTGATTTGGAACGATGGCAATCTTGAACTTAAAATAAACTTGAATGCAGCGTCAATTTTTCGGCAGGCTCAGGTGGGGAAAGAAAGTCCTAACGCGGACCACACACTCAAGTTTTACAACTCAATCAAATTGTCTCAATATGTTTACAAGAAACAGTACTACCCTGAAACACTAAGTATCTGTACAAATGGCTGAGCCCATACTTTCTCTCTGTTGCATGCAAATGATGTGTCTAGTGAAATCTTCAGCGTTTATCTTCATGTCCATTTCATGTTTGAGACATTGGTTTTCTTCACTTGGCCCGGTTGCATTCCAACTCCTGGATGTTTCAGTATGGACGCCTGTACTGCCATTTGTCTACGAAGCTGTTACCAGGCAGCCTGACGAGAGAACAAAAGTCACTTAAAGTGAGGAGGCAAACATCATCGCTTGTCTTTATTTTTATATTTTATATAAGCCTTAATGTACAGCGTGTAAGCTGCTCTATTGTAAAGTATCTTTATATACATATGTATCTATCTTGGTTGATTTGTTTGGGTCCACAGATTTTTCTCGTCTATACGTTCGTTCATCAATCATTGAATGCAGTTACTATGCTTTTTTTTTTGGAACACAACTAATTGCCATTTGTTTGTTCATTCTTTTAATAATGTATTAAGAATTTTATTTGCTAAAAATGAGCTACCGTTGCTTGTACCTTTGTACACATATTTATATTTAAATAAAACCATTTCCGATAAAGAACTGGCTGGTGTGAATCTTGAGTTCTCCGCCTGGTGAGGGGAACGGCGACAAACAAAGCGTTCCATGTACCAACAATGATGAATACATAAATTAGCAGCACTGTCTATGTTGATTTTCCTATTCCCCCAGTGGTGCGCTGCTTTTAATGAAGACAGATGAGATGGTAGAACCCCCACTGTACATGTATCCACCTCCCGAAGTCGACATGCCCATCTCGTAGGGTAATAGGATAGAGCTGTGACAAAGGTAGGTATTATTTGACAAAATGAGTTTGTCTTGTCACCTCTGTTCCCCAGGTAGTCATGCTGCTCACGACGGGGAGGAGAATACATGCTCATTACTATTCTACTGTGAGAAGGGACAAGGTCTCACAAGACACGCATTTATTACGCACGACATAACACAAAACGAGACCTCATCAGAGACGAATAATGCAGGTGATGCAATTAGGTACTGAGGAATCAGATGTTTATTGTCATGACTCGTATAAAAACATATACAAACACAAACAGGGAAAGGTTATGAGGTTAGTGTATGAAAATATCTACCATTTAAAAGTTGTTGCCTCCACGCATAGTTATTCAACCTCTAAGACATTAATAACAACAGGTCAGCTGAGCATATCCTCAAAGTTTTCTTCTTAATTTTTCCCCCTTCAATAAATAATACTTCTGCAAATCTTTGGTTTGCTTATCCAGGATACGTTATCTTCAGGATAAGTCAGAAAAAAAAAGGGAAATAGAGTTAAAGAAACCATCCAGTCGAATTTTAGATGTGGTCGTAACCAAAGAGAGGAAACTCTTATGGGGATCAGAACTCATTGCATCGCTCTGACAACTTGTGAAAAACCCCCATTGGTTTACTTCGGCTCTCAGGTGAGTGTGACTGAGGACCCCTAACACCCGGAGCTTTACTTAGAAACCCGTGCAAAAGCCAGCTGGAAATAATCCTCATCCTCCGCTACGAATTTCACACTTTGGCACATCATTCACAGAGCAGGCCAGACCAATAAGCATCTGTAAATATGTAAGAGAAATACTGATCGAGGAGCCCCGTTCAGATCAACAACAACTTAAAACAACTTGAGCACCACTCCAGTCTCACATCAACATTCCTCAGGGATCATGATGGTTTTTTTTTTTTTTTTTTTGCTCGTTTCAGCCCACCAACTACAAATCTGGTATACTTAACATTACTGCTGGCCATTTTCCAAAGCAAACCGTGGGCTTTTAGAGACTGATTAATTCATTTTCTACCTTCCAGGCAGCTTCTGCTTTTCATTCATTTTAGCCGGATATGAAAATGCCCCTGCATAGATTTTAGCAGTCCTTTTTCTCTCTTTCTTTTGTGTTTTGTCTTCTAAACTTGTGTTATCCTCACATGGTAATGCGGATGTCTCTGCAAGTTGATGTTTACACTCAACTGATAAGAACTGAGACTAATGGCTGCCTGGCAGATAGGTAGATTAAATCCTTTAATCAATTTAAGAACCTTTTGCTGTGCTTCGGAAGCTGGTCAGCAGTAATCTATGAGTGTTTTGTGGCAAATGTACTGAAAATAGTGTTATGTTAATAAAACCTCAAATTTATAGCTATCTACAGCATGAGCCCGCTGGCATAGTGCAACATTCACTGCAGCCCAAGAGGATGAAGGCATCTCACTTATTTAGACTCAAAAACACATCTACTTTTCCAATTGTATACGAAAAACACACTTGTAAAACTGTAAAATGTCGGGAAAACAATCCCCAGTAATATGCACTAATCACAGAATATGCATATTTCATTTTGCGTACTCAAGGGAGACATGACATAATTGATCTGGGCGACACACACTGAGCTGATTTACACCTTAAAAAGTAGACAAAATATGAGTTTGTGTGTGTGTGAGCGAGTAAGGAGTGGCAAAGGGGGGGTTGGCAACCAAATAAAGTGCTCTAAGTCATTCATGTGAGTAGCCAGGTCCATGCAGCAGTCTCCTCAGTCTGCTGCTAAATAACTAAATCTTTGAGAGACTTGTCCCGAATCGGACTCAAATGTTCCGTCTCCATTATTTTTAGCACGTTGACGTTGTTCCTGAGTCTCCGTCCCTCCCCGTTCCTCACAGCATCATCAAACCCCGGTCTCCTTCCTGATCCACTCCCTCAGCTTGGTGACCCTGCTGTAGACACCGGGCTTGTTCCGACGAGCACAGCCCTCACCCCAGCTCACGATGCCGGCCTGGAACCACTTCCCACTCTCCTCGAAACACACCAGGGGACCTCCGGAGTCTCCCTGGTGAAGACAGGAGAAAGGTTATTAGATTGGGCTCAGATGTGAGACACGCGATGATTATATCAGACCTTTCGCTGCAGAACATGTCGCAAGGTCTCACCTGGCATGCGTCAACTCCTCCGGCCAGGAATCCACTGCAGAGCATCCTGGAGGTGACTTGGCCCTCCGTGACCGTGTTGCACACCGTGTCGTTGATGATTTTCACCGATGCCTTTTGCAGCACCTGCGCCTTTTGACCTGCAAGAGCAAGACAAAGGGGTCAGCGCTCCGTCACGTGACCTCCGTGTTCGTCACTAACATCAAAGGTGTTAATGGGCTGGATTAGTGTTAGCTAATGAAGGTTTAAGAGGCTTCCCAGGAGAGCCGACGTCTGTCTTGATATATGGATATGGAAGAAGGCTTAATGGAATAGAGCAGATTAGAAAAAGATGAGAGAAAAGGGAGGGAGGGTTGAGCGGAAGAGAAGTATGTCATGATGGGAGAGATAAAGAAATGGGTGGGACATTAAAGGAAAGGAAGAAGACAGGATGGAATGAGAGAGATGAAGGGAAGAAGAAGGAAGCAGGCAGGGATAGAAGATGAAGGACGGAGATGAATAGCTAATTGTGAGAAGGATGGGGGAGGAGTGGGATGTCTTAATTTTGATGTGAGCTGGATATGCAAAAAGGAAAAACACAATCGTAGAGTGGGTCAGCGTTAATTGAGGAATAACGGCAAAATTATTCAAAGCGAGTATAATAATCAGCTACAGTGAGAAACAAACAACAACAAAAAAAAGGCTACAGCTCTACACAAAATCACCAATTCCTGCATAATACCTCCTTCTCGGAGCGCGCCCCAGCCTGTGACCCAGCAGGACATGCCCGCAGGGAAGATGTGGGAGTGAGAGGGTAGGCAGATGGGTTGGATGGTGTTGGCGAACTCCAGCGGCTCGCTGAGCTCCAGCAGCGCAATGTCATAGTCAAAGGTCATCTGATTGTAATCCGGGTGGGAGATGATCCTCTTCAATGGGCGCCGCTGTACGCCATCCTGCTTGTACTGGTCCTGCATGCCGCTGTAGGTCTGCCAGTTGGATGCAATGTGGTTCCTGTGGTAGCATGTATAGCAACATGGAGCAAAGGTTATGTTTCTGTACACGCAAGAGCAGATCAGGAGACAAGTGTGCAAGCCAATACCACCGACACTATAGCCCCGCAACATATACTATATATACGGTTACTACATCTACTAAGTACACTTCTCCAACCTTCTTGACAAGAACAGACTGCTGTAAGCTACCGAGGTTGTATTTGCCACAACATGACTGTATTGGACTGCACTCAATTTTCATGATATTGTTGCCACCCCTGTACAAAAACATGCAAAATGACATACTATTATCATCATACCACTCATGATGATGTATGGCTGTGTAGAAAACATGTGTAGTGGCTTTATTAAGTATTCTGGAGAGTGCTTACAAATTAAATAACGGCGCTGTGTACAGCAAATATCAACACCAACTGTGAGTCTGTGAAAATGAACATATTCCCTGCTCGATAACAATAGAGGGTGGCTCGGGTCTAACAGCATGGTTAGTGCTCCACCTACAGGGCACTCCGATGACTACAGCTCCATTCGTTTCATGGATGAGATGTAAATTTTAGCCCCCCCAAGGTTTTTCTGAATTAACTGCATCATCAGGGGCTAATTTTCAGACTTTTGCAATTTGTATATAAATGGCCCTCTGTTGTGCACAGTTCTACTTCTTTTCCAGCAGAATGCGTATTATGAATATTGCATAATGAGATCCAGTAAAATGTTAAATAATGTGAGGAATAATAAAAAATTAAGGGACACAATAACACTAAAATATATGAGAGCGGATGTGTTTCATGTCCTGCACTGTACATGTGTGTGAGTGCTGTGGATGTTTGAGCTGTGACTCACGCTGGGTTGCTTGTGACAAAGCAGTGGGAAGCTGAAAGGAGCCACTTATTAGATATGATCGAGGCACCGCAGACGTGCCCGTAGGTCAGGAAGTGAAGGCTGACCTGCCAGGGCCACTCCCCCAGCTCAGCGTTCTGCCCTCCCACGATGCGGTTCAGCTTATAGGGCCTGGTCCCACAATCTGGCATTTAACAGAGTATATAATGTAAGGGGAGGGGCGTCAGATGGTTGAATGCAAAACACTAAGTGAGACTGAATCAGAAAAGTAGATTAAGTTGACTTGAAGCCATCATGACACCGGCCTTGGCTGCGAACGCAACTACGAGTCTTTGGAATCCTAATAAGGCACAGTGGCATATTAGCTGATCAAAAAAAGAGAAAGAAAGACAAAAACACAGACACGCCCTGAGGCTTAAATGGAGGAAAAAACTAAAACTTCAGAGATGACAAGAGATGCTTTCAAAGAAGAATGAAATAAATAAAGCAGTCAAGGCCTGAGGCTCTTTTCTAACAGACAGCCCAGCTCGCGGCTCAACGAGCTCTTCTATAATCTATTTGAATGACACTGAAGAGATTAAATCCACTTTCAGCTGTTTTAAAACATTTAAAAAAGCCGAGTCTTGTAAGGGGGAAGGAAAACATTTCTTACCACAGCCGGCCTCGTCCGAGTTATCAGTGCAGTCGTGGACTCGGTCACATTCGGCGTTCACCTTGTTGACGCAGTCGCCGCTCTTGCACTTGAAGCTGAAGTCGGAGCAGATACCCGGAGCTACAGTGGGGGTGGAGACGGGTCCCGAAATCAAAACACATAGCGTATTTCAATCACAGCATTTCTAAGTTTAACCAGTAAAATACTGTGCAATCAGTGAGGCTTCAAAGTGAGACTTGAATGCACAATACATAGTGATTGAGGAGCAGATTGCATTGATTGGGGGTATTGATTGGGGTTGAGGTCTAATATCGCTCTTTAACCACACAAGTGAAAATCAAAAGGAAATGCAAGTGTGCCTTCTGTGTGTGTGTGTGTGTGTGTGTGTGTGTGTGTGTGTGTGTGTGTGTGTGACCAAGTGATTGAGTGAAAGGGAAATTGATAAAGAGCGAAGTAGAGAGGAAATGAGAGAAAGAGCTAAAATAATGTGGACAGTGAAAAATACCTTGCATTAAGAACGCAGCATCTACATAAAACCTAAAACACTCCTCAGCTGTGGATGAAGCTTAATTGCTTAATGGTTTGTGTAACATGCTTCTAAATCACTCTGCTGAGGGTTTTTTTTTTTTTTTTTTAAATGCGAGTCTGGCTGGGAAGAGAATAAAGTGCTGCCACTTACAGGTTTTACAAGAGGCCTCGTCGCTTCCATCTTCGCAGTCCTTCTTCCTGTCACACACAACATCCTGAGGCAAACAAGCCCCGTCACCGCAGCGCCACTCATTCTCCTCGCAACCTGGAGGCGGTGAAACATGGCGATGATGGGGAAATTATAACAAAATAATGATGAAAACTTGAATGAGGAGATGACAGGAAAAGTTTCGGAAGGACATTAGCGATGGAGCCAGAGTGGACATTAGCATCTGTCTCCATTTTTCTTGTGTGTATTACACATGATTAAGTGTCTGCTGAGCAAATTGGGCTAGGCTTCAAACAAACTCCATTACTGATGAAATAATGACCACGCAGTCGGTGACCAGAGCATTAGCAGTGATGTGTCTTTAATGTTAGCACAATTAGCATAGCATTAGATAGGGTTTGTGTCCCCTAAAGAGCGCTTTCAGGCGGGAAAAACTTACTGCACGTTTTCTCATCGCTCCCGTCTCCGCAGTCGTTGACGCGATCGCACACCCAGAGTCTCGGCTTGCACAAACCATTCCCACATGCAAACTGGTCCTTCTCACACTCTGGGGTAACACAAATGGCATGTATTAAACAATGCAACAGAGGAAGGTGATCATATGATATTCAGTGATATGGGAAGTAATTGTTCACTAACACAAATATCACCAGTAGGTCAAACGTTAGACATTTTGGGAAATTTGCTTATTTGCTTTTTTTTTTTATCACTATCATTTCACCTGAAAGGATGGTGCATAGTGAATTTGTGAATTTCAAAGTAAAACAACAAATGTGTTAACCCATTAGCTAATGTTAGACATCAGCTAATGTTAGCATTCCGCCACTTCCTAGCTGACATTACTGTTTGTTTACACCTTTTCACTTTCTGGCTTAAATAAATGTTTATAGAATGAATTCATACATTAATTCAGTAATGTTAGAAGTGGTTGAATGCTAACATTAGCTGTTGTCTAACAGTAGCTAATGGGCTATCAAAATTATAGTTTTACCTTGAATCATGGCCTGTTGTCCCAACACATTTTCACTATCCATAATCTTTTCAGCTGCTGGTCAATCGGGAAACCGTAAAAATTATAAAAATTTGTCAGATTCCCTGTTTATGTTTATAGGAGTTTAAGCTTCCCGCCCTGAGTGTGATGTCAGAGGAAAATGGCTGCTGTGTGAATATGGTCTATCAGGGTGTAAGTTTTTTCTGCTCTCTCTCTACTTTTGTTTTTATTTTCATTGTAGAATTTGTGCTCTGGTCTGAAGGTAACAAAATCTGTCTTCCAACAACTCTACAACACATTATATCTATTTCACTCAATTCTTACAAGAAAGAGTAAAAATGTCAAGTTGTGGTTTTACGGGGGGGGTTGTGTGCAAGACTATTTTTTGGCCGCGGGCCGTCAGTAACTTTCTGGAGCGTGGCAACCTTATGATGAAGATAAGACTCCAGGAAATGACTGCTCCCAGCCAGGAAATAGTCACGTACATCATCCCCCCATAAAACCACAACTCTTCTTTTTTACTCTTCATAGTTTGTTACCTTCAAGCCAGGATAGCCTGGATCCCCCTGTTTCCAGTCTTAATGCTAAGCTAACTGGCTTCTGGCTGTAGCCTTATATTTAACGGGCAGTTATGAGAGTGGTATCGATCTTCACATCCACCTCTTGGCAAGAAGGCAGGTAAGAGTGTTTGCCAAAATGTCAAACTAGAGGAGCAGAGTGGAGGATATAGGAGGTGGGATGAGAAACGAGGAGGGGAGGAAAGACAGTGTAGTTGGGTCCAGGCGGGAACTTACGGCACTTCACCTCGTCGCTCATGTCCCCGCAGTCGTTCCAGCCATCACACTTCAGGTCTTTGTTGATGCAGATGCCACTGGAACAGGCAAACTTGTCGGGGCAAGCTGCTCACAAACCGGAGGAAAGAGGGAGGGAGCAGAGAAAAAAAAGGAGATATAGACGACGATGACAAATTGAGCGAGAGGGAGTGACAGTGTATGTTCGCTACATCCATCATGTTGCCAATGCTTGTCCCTGCTGATCAGAGCAATTATAAATCCATTTCGGTCAAACTGGGAGACAACATAAAGAGCGGAGAGTATTGAAAGTGGAGTGCTCCTGACTGACAGTGGCAAATAAAATGGACCCAATAAACAAGCTCTCTGGTGATTAGTCTAGCTCTTGAGTTTCACTGCCACAGTTTCTAAGCCTCTATCACTAAACAGCTCTATTTGACTGTCAGTCAGCCACTGTCTCGTAGTCTCTCAGTCTGCAGTTACTCCCAGTGTCTTGCTCTGTAATGGCAGGCTATGAGTGTCACTGTCACGTCGCAACATTTCACCCATCTCGCCAAATGTTGTGCAAATGTGGTAGCGAGAGTGACTTTAAACTCACGGTTTGCAGGATCGTAGGCGCTGTACTCTGCACTGAAGCCTTTGTCCGTGTAGGACTCATCGGAGTGGAAGATCACATCCATGGTATTGGTGCTGCTGGTCAGAGCCAAGGAGGACATTTCTCCACAATATCTGGCACACAAGGAAAATCCAGAATGATCACAACTTCTGACAAGTCTGAACGGTCCAGTGTGAAGGATTTAGTGGCAAATTGCGTGAGGTTGCAGATTGCAAGCAACCAAACACCCTTCATCTGACTCTGCTCTACGGTGGCCTCTAAAAATGCAAAAAACGTGAAAGGCCCTCTCTAGAGCCAGTGTTTAATTTGTCCGTTATGGGCTACTGTAGAAATATGGCGTTGCAACATGGCGACCAAGCCCCCAGGAAGAGCTCCAGGCTTTGAAGCCAACTTTTGTAGTGGCCAAACCGTGTAATTACATTGTCGAGTGATGCACTGGGGCCCAAAAAGACTTTTCCCATAAGCTTATATTGTGAAAGAAGCAGCTGTATATATTTTTTTAGCGTCACAAACTCCGCAAAATGACTCGTTTCTCTGTCATAATTTGAGCCATTCGGTCCAATAAAATTTGGAAAGTCTAGAAGAGGCGTAAGATTAAATCATTCTATCTCTATTCAAGTTAGCTGGGCGCTAAACAGGAAGTTAGCTGCCTCGGTCAGTGGAAGTCCTTAGTGCGCACGATCTTTGGGTCCCACAGCACAGAAGAGCCGGGTAGTTTTATACACGGGAAGTCGAGCTTTTCTGGCTTCATGCACCACTGAGCAGTCTTCATAGGAATGAACAAGTCGCCATCTCCAGATTTTAATTGTTGGATCTATGTGGGCTAAAAAAGGCTCATTCTAAGGTAACAAAAACACAAACGATTCTAAGTTACAGGTGATTAAACACTAATGAAAGCATGATTAAATGCTTCTAAATCACTTAAAATACACACTGGACCTTTAAATGAGTTATCTGTGAAGTAAAATCATCTAAAAGGAAAAAAAATTGAAAGGTTCTGAAAGTGAGAGAACCTTAATTGTGTGTAATTGCACAGGAAAACTGCAACAAACTGCAGGTACAGTGGGTCAAAGTTTAACCAAGAAGTCAGTAAATGATTGATGTTTGGTGACGGCCGTCTAGGGTGCCATTTAAATTCAAGTTCAAGTCTCACTTGGTGCCCATAACCTCCACATAGTCTTTGTGACACACACGGATGTCCACCCCAGGCTCCTTCATGCGGAACATGTTGAACCTCAGCCGCACCTTCTTCCCAGCAGGGACCTGCAGCACAGAGGAAGAGGTGATTGGTTCATAACAACCTTGTTTACCATGCATGTCACTCCTCCACCTACACAAAAAGACATGCATCTGTATCCCATGTAAATGCAGGCAGACAAGCTGCAACACGCCTAAACAGGCCGTGGGTGCGCACATGCACGTGTTTGTATACACACACACACACACACACACACACAACAACATACGCACCAGCAAACAAAACCAACACACAAAACACTGCAGCTCAGCTAGAGCTGCGGCAGCAACAGCAGTCTGACAGATGAAGATAGAAGAGGTACTGAACAGCTTGGCTTCTATAGTGCTGCCTCAGCATTCCTCTCATGGCAGGCTGAGGATGGAGGAGGAGGAGGAGGAGGAGAGGAGGAGGTGTGTAGAGGGGTTTCAGGTAGAGGAGGGGGGGCAGTGAGGGAAGCAGTGTTGCAAACCTTGATGGTCCACTTGCAGTCGACGGCAGGAGGATAAAAGCTGGGGTGGAGAGGGGAGGTGAGGGCTCCACTGCTTTGAGAGAGGACGCCACCACAGGCTTTCACTGAAAACATGTGTGCATTATCATTCGAGTACCATCAGAAATAAACAAATCTATGTGAGCTGTTGTAGATATAGTACAGAATGCAGAATGGATGATGTTAAGTGCCGTGAATGTCTTAATTACCGCTAGACTTGGGGACAGACTTATACTCCGCTTCAAATCCAGGCCTCTGGACATCAGTGTCGGTAATCAGGTTAACCAGCATGATGTTACCAGATGACACCACCATCAGAGGGTTGGAGGGTGGCCGCTGACCACACTTCCTGTGAGAGAGATGATCCACAAATCACGTACAATCATAGAATGAAAAAAAGGCGTCTGCAGCCATGAAGCATGAGATGAGTTTTGCTTTTTTCTATAGGATGTGCAACACTTTGGGAGCTCAAATAAAGCTGTAATTCTTTCTAGTCAAAAGCAGTAAAACATCAATTCAGCAAACAAGTTTAAAATGGTTCAAGAAAAAAATAATTTGAAAAGAAATCAATAGATAAGCAGAGAGAGATAGAGAAAGAGATAAATAAGGAGAGATGTGCCAGCGCGAGATAGAAATTGCCTAGGCGGACTTTCAAAGTCAAACATTAGGTACATTAGCAAAAAGTTTCAGCACCGCTGGCGGCCGAGGAATGGAGGTGTGAATGACGCTGCAAGAGCAGCAATACATCTACCTCCAGTAGAATAATGTCATTATAGAGTATTATATTATGGCTCTCATAAACCCCATGTCACCTTGGATAAAGCTGATCGCTCAATAGCTTTATAAAAATTTTATGCATCACTTGGTAACGCATATTTGTTTGGCAATGGTTTCTGAGTTTGAAATTGCCTGCAGCTACAACTGATGTTGCATTCAGGAGCCTGTAGTTTCCGAATCGTAGCCCTCCCCCGTAGAAAAAGTGCAATTACACACAGTGGTGTAGCAGGATTCAGGTTGGCACCCATCATAGATTTGAAAGGAGAGGTCTTTTTGAGCCAACTCAATCTCACTGAGGTCTCAAAAGTTAACAATAAAATGGGACATGCAGCACTAAAGGCTTCAGGGCCAAAAAAAAAAGAGAAAAAGTTGTAATCACAAATCCAGTGAAAGGAATGGAGTGGAAAATGTTTTCCACCCACATCAAAAACAGCTTTTACTCCTAAATCCCTCTGCAACATTTCACTCAAATACAAAGTGATTCCTAGTGCTTGTCCTCTGGGAATCATGTACAGCTGTGTTTCCCCTCTCTCTGATCGTAAAAGCTAAACAAATGAGACAAATGTTGATAGAGAACAAACCCTGGGAGTCAAGGTTCAAGGCAAAATGAGAATGTGATTTGTGTCACATGTCCTACTGTAGGAGCAGAAATGAGTCAATTTATAGGTTTTCTTTGAAATAAAATACCTCTCTGGGGGAGGCATTAGTGTGGGGAACACTGAAAGTAAATAATATGACAGTAAAACCATCCGAAAGATGCGAATATAAAAAGAGCACCGATGTGACCTTGTACAAGGTTTCCCAAACCCTCTAGACATTCACATCCCTTCGACTTACTCTGTGATGGCTTGAGAATCATCCGGGCTCAGAGAGTCATAGATGGCGACAAAGTCATCCGAGCAGTCATCCTCGATGTGGAAGAAGGGGAACTTGACAGATATAACATTGTTCTCTGAAGCTCGGATTTGCCACTGACACCGAGACCTGGGAGGGTAGCCTCTGGGGTAACCTGGTGATGAAAATGTCTTTGCCGTTCCTTCAGCCTCAAGACGGAAGAAACACTCTGCTGGGAATAGAAAGATTGGTTATATCCTCAGGTGAGTATGGGAAGATAACAGCATTTTAGCTTGTAAATTAAAATCAGATCATCATCATGTTCTGTATCTTCTGCTCATTTTCTAAAAACAAATATTGACGGTAATGACTCTATCTGCCTTGGAATCATTTTTGAATTCATGCAAAGCAATGACTTTGCATTACAAATTACACGTGTATATTCCCCCATACTTTATGATATAGCTGTATAAGCACAGATTAATGTAAGGATAGCACAGCTACTATGGTAATTTAATGTCATGTAATGTAGTCTAATCATCCCGAGGTTATAAATCACCAGAGAGTGTCAAAGAAAAGTGTCAGGCACAGTGAGTGACTCGCCCCGGCCTGATACAGGGTTCTCAATCTCTGACTAGAGCAGCACATGTACAGGACTGGCCAGGCCAGCCATTCGTTACAGACTGGCAGGAGGGGTGAGCATCTAGCCAGCTGGAAAATTACAACTGCGAGTGATTGAAATGGGACACGCTGTACTCACTGGCTGTGGGGTTCCTGGCCATACGAGGATCTGTGACTGGAGACAGAGAGGCGGGAGAGAGAGAGAGAGTGGCAGAGACACAAGAGGAAGAGGTAAGAATGGGCTAACGTTTGGAGCCTGATAGAATTTAATGCATGAGCCTAAAATATTTGGGTTGCACATTTTCTGTTCCATTTCCCTGCAGTTACGGGAACTGGTGATGGTGTGTAGCTCTTTCTGCTCCATCTCACCTTGCCCTACAGCAGCAGCCCATACATCTCTGTCTAACTATCTGGGACAGCAACATCAAATCATACCCACAGAAATCATTTTAAAGTGGACCAAAAACCACTGAGTCACAGGGCCAGCGCTTGGCTGGTGGCCAGGATGTGGACAAATGCAACGTGAATGCTGAGAAGACAGAAGGAAGAAAAATGGCTGTCTCAAGCCAGGCCAGGGCCCAGCTAATATCATTAGAGGATCCAAACAGCATAAAATGTGCAATCTCAGATGCAGCACAAGCAGAGAGGTCTGGCTTATCTGTTATCATCTTATCAGCACAACTCAGAGCGAGCTGCTACTATGCAAATAGAAGGCATACAAAATACCAACGCTGATAGGAGATGACAAGAAGCTTTTTCAGATCTGTATTCATAGTGCTTTATCTTTGCTGATTGTTAAATGTCATAATCTGGAGCCAGCTGTAGTAAACCCCTATTTGTCCTCATCTCTCTGCCTCCTGGTGTGACCCCCAACCTGACCCTGGAGGTACCTACCCGAGGCAGTGATTTCAACGATTTGGAAATCCTTGCGGCTCGCTGTGCTACGCATCGCCTTAATGCCATCCTCTAATACCTCCAGCACCCGCTCCTCTGAGAACTCCGGCACAATCTCCAGGTCTTCCACTGGGACGTCAAACTGGGACCAGTAGTAGGCTATCACACCCTCACTGTTGCAAGCAGAAACGAGAGAGCAATGGGGGAGAGGGAGACGATAAAGAGACCATTCTTTAGCAAGTTTCAATACTCAAGCAACATTTAAAAGGGTGACTTCACCATTTTTACACATTAAAGTGTGTTGTGGGTAATGTAGGCAACAGGTTGCGAAAAGCAGTCCATTGGTCTAGCATTGCGCTCCAATCACACTGTTGGACTTTTCAAAGCTTGGCATTACCCACAATGCACCCTAGCCACTGAGTGGCATCATTGGAGGCATTTTATCAGATCACATGCAGCTTCCTCTAGAGCCACAGAAAGCTTTATACTACTCTTTCACAGATGCATTAGCACTCCCCAAGACCCCAAAACACACTTTAGTGTGTAAAATTGGTGGAGTTACCCTTTAAGTACAGTAACAGTAATAACTTGTAAAGTTAATGTTCCCTTATCAGTGTTTTACTATTGTGTTTT
This sequence comes from Pagrus pagrus, assembly GCF_965226575.1. NCBI lineage: Eukaryota > Metazoa > Chordata > Actinopteri > Spariformes > Sparidae > Pagrus > Pagrus pagrus. Next base: position 17,595,709 of record NC_140191.1, read on the forward strand.
TGGATTAATATTACAGCTGCATTAATGAGTATGTTTGATTTTTACTGTTGGCTGGTTTATTCTACAGCAATGCATCATACTCTAATGGATCATCATCGGACTTTGTCTCTCTAAACTCTCTTTAGCTTTGTGACAATTCATTTTCAAGCTAATCCAAGCGTGTTTTTAAAAAGTTTATTTAGCTTGAGAAGTTGGAGAATTCTCATAACATTTCGTCCCTTAGTTCATCAGAAACATTCAAATTTAAAATCAGCAGATTTAGAGTTACATGGTTTTCACTGGACGGGATCTGAAACGTAACTAGTAACTAAAGCTTTCCAACAAATGTAGTGGAGTAAAAAAGTACAATATTTGGCTCAGAGATGTAGTGGAGCAGAAGTATAAAGTAGAAGAAAATGTAGATACTCAAGGAAAATACAACACAAATTTGTATTTAAGTACAGTACTTGAGTAATCGTACTTGGTTACATCCCACCACTGTAAGTTACAAAAGCTAGATCTGACAGTAGCTCCATGCTCTGTCCGAGTTCGCCTCCACACAGGCAGTGAACTGTTGTGTTTTACTGCTGCTGCTCGTACAGAACTTCACACACAGAACTCAGAGCGGTCAGAAGTCAACAGACCACATCTAACTTTGATTTTGCTTGTTCTAAGAAATGCAACACAGTTGAAACTCTGAATCCACAGAGGTCAGTGCAACCAAACTTCCTTCATGCAATATTTAGCTTTCACAGTCTGTTCAGCAGCATAAAAAAATTAGAGGAGCTCTCAAAAGTACCTGAACGCCGTGACCATTGACTTAGTGTAGTATTTTGCCAGGAAGGGATCTCTCTTTAGGTTTTCCCCCAGCTGTGAAGAGAAAATGTATCTTTTAAGTGAAAAGAACACGAACAAGATTTCTGCTTGTCTGCCTAGAGACATAGTACAAATTAGCATGTTAACACAAAGACGGTCTTCCATGAATAGCACACTACAATGGGATTCTCAATTAACCGTCTTGCCTTCAGCTGCAGGGAGCTGCGAATTACGTCAGACGAGGCTGCCGTCGCGCTTGTTGTCTTACGTGCAGGTCACCGCCATATTTTATGCATGTACAGTGTTATCTAACTTAACAGCGACAGTTGTTGTGTAAAGGTTCACACCGAAAATGGAAAAAGAAGGAGCTGCGGAGGATGTATGGGTAAGCAGGAGATTATAGCAGGAGAAAGTGGTCGGTTATCCTAAAATAAAATATAAAGAGCGGTTTACAAATGGCTGAGTCAGCAACAGCAGATATGAACCCATTGGCATTTCACTTAGCCCATCTAGCAGACATGGAGGAGGATTAAATAAACGATTAGACTCCGCAGACAGGTGGTGCTAGACTGGCAACCGCTTAGACAAGATGCCTCCATCTCCGGCCTCGTTGACTACACTCCACCCGTCATGTAAACCTAGATCAGACCCTATCCCTCAAAAGTGGCCCTTTTTGTCGTATGCAAGTGCAAACCGAGTACATCAGACATCTCACCCCACCAATCATCCAGTCATCTAATATTCCAGTCGACCACTTCCACCCTCATCCCCACCTAACACCCTCACTCCTGTAGCTTTTCACTGAGAAAGTGTGCTCTTGATGGGGTTTGAGCGGGGCTTTTTTGTGCCATCAACACGCTGTTAAGTGGTGCTACAAACATATCTCCAATCATAGGAGATGCTGTTGAGGGAATTACTAAGGGAATTGTACAGCGTTTTATTCCGCCCACGCTAATGTGCCTTCAGCAGTTACTGTGCATTGGGAGGGGCTTTTTTTTTTTTTTTTTTAAAAAGAAGCATTTCAACGATGCCAAACAACATCCATAACTAATCCTTAGTGAAAGAAGGGAATCGAGTGTAATACTCTGCTCAAAAAAGCTCACACTACACAATGTAGATGATAGAAAAGAAGCAAAAAAAAAAGGAAAATCATCTTCTTTGGGTGTCAAACTCACAGTTGCCTCCAGTCTGGTTGCCATAGCCTTGAATTGAGGGCTCTCCGTGTTCTCCAGCTTCTGGTCATACTGCTCGCCAACCAACTTCATATGCCCGCTGAAGACAAGCGTTGATGGCCTTTCCTGCTTACTAAGGGTGCTTTTAGAATCAGCATCTTTAACTAGGAGCAGAGAGGCAGATGAGAGTTTAGTGTTTGATCAACAAAATGATATAAGATAGCGGCCTTTGATGAAAGAGGAGACTCAGGGTTTTAAACAGGCCTTGAAGCACTATTTTAAAGTTATACGGTGTGATCTCTTCCCGAGAAGACAGTTTGGCTCTCAGAGCAATTAAAACAGCCAGTTGAATCAAGAGGCTGTTTATCAAGACTTCAGAGGCCTTTTTATCAGACGCATGTGTAAATGACAAGGAAGCTGTGCCATGGACTCTGTGACATTTTTCTCCTTTGCATTATTAAAAAGGAGAAAGTCAGAGCTGTCAAATAGGCTAACACTAATGGGAAATTACAAAGTCCAAACAAGCCACTCTTACACTCTTATATCAAAGAGTTGTGCCTCAACAGCAAGTGGAAGTGATCCACTTTAGAGTTTCTGATGTTCTGCATGTTTTGGCAGTAACTGATGTCGGGAATGTAAATACCCACAATTTCTCATTTAATTATGTCAAGAGGAGGCTTGATTTATGTACAGAAATGTCCGGAGAGTGTCCAGCATCGACTTTAATTTATCCAAAAATCTAAAAGCAGGCTTCAAGTCTCTACTGCATGATATGGTAAAGGAAAGCTTTCAACTGGACTCACAGACAAACAGCCAAATGAGGAACGCTGCGACAGCTGCAAGGATGAGAAACGCCACAAGAACCCCGATCACGATGCCGATCGTCCGCTTTGATGACTTCTTCTCTTTGTTGGTTAGGAAGTCGACCCGCTCATGACGGCCGTTGCGGCCCTGATGCAGAAAGAGAGCGAAACATAGTCAGCAAGTTATAACATGTTTTAAATGGATAGAAATAGAATAGAAAGCTTGTATCCTCATTGTACTGGATACAACAACATGAGGAGCACTGAGGGTAGGAAGACGAAGAAGAAAATATATTAAAAGTCACAGTAAAGGAACATCTATAGCTGATTAATAGTTATATAGGAAATCTAGAATAAAGCTAGTTATCTAGAATGAGAAAGTTATATTCGTGCAGTGTGTATTCATTAAGATGAACACCAATTAAAAGAAGGAAAACTGTAACTTAAAATAGATTACCAAATTATCCTGCAAGGATTAGGTCATTAACAGCAGTTTTTGACCCAACGAGTCACATTTTCTCCTCAGCCCATGCAGAATGAGGAGAATAATGGAGGGTTGTTAGAAGAGCTGCGACTGACGATTATTTTCATTAGTCTGCTTATTATTTTCACAATAAATCATTCAGTATATAAAATGTCATCACAATTCCCCAGAGCCCAAGATGACATCTTGGAATTGATCTTTTGTCCAACCCCAACCCAGAGACTGTGTATTTGGTATCATAAATGACACAGAGAAGAAGCAAATCTTTACATTTAAGAAGCTGGAACCAGACGATTTAACAGACTAATCATTGCAGCTTTATCAGTCAGTTGGGACCTCACCTACAAAATAAATTTGTCTATAGTTAAACATAGATGAGATTTTCTATAGCTGCAATTTAAGAAACAACACTGTAAACATCCTGATGACAGAAAAGAAATGATAAATGCGTTCGCTTAGAATCTAATCAAAGTGTAGACTTTAACGAGCAAACATCTTCATGACATGACACGCTGCCATGAACAGGCTTCGGTGTAATCGAGGAAGTTTGTACTCGGGGCACAGATTCTGTTGCAAAATATACAACAATATTTTTACTTCTCAATATCTAAGCATTAAATAAGCTGCTGTCCCATGACACAAAAATGAGAAAGACAGAAAAAAGTGATGTGAAACGCCTCAAACTGCTGGCAAGTTCAAACAAGCGGCAACTCTATCTTTGCAAAACTGGCAAAACCGGTTCAGTACATGTGTCAGGGCTCCCACACTCAAACCTCCATGTGCACATACATGTAATAAGAAATTGCATAATAAGTGAGGGATAGAGATTATGGGCACTGAGCTTAAGGCTGTGTGTGTGTGTCTGTCGATACTGTATGTGTGTCTGTTGTTGAGCTCTCTCAAGTGGGCGGACTGAGACAAAAGGTTTCAGGCCGGTTAGTAATCAACACACAATGAATTCGGAGCCTGTAGCCCATGAGTGAAGAAGCCCGAGTGCCATTAGGGATGGAGAATCACTTTGGTATTAAATCAATTTGTCAGATGTGCTGCCCCTTAAGATGGGGGCTCAATTACATGAGTCTAGATGATAACTCATGGCAATTAAGGCCTATTCTTACCCGGCTCGGGCTTCCACACATGCTTTCTAATTGGAATCTCTAACAGCAATCATGGGCCAGAATGAGGGGAATCATTAGAGATGGGGTCAGCAAGTGCTCCAGGGTCTCCGTCACCCTGATCACAGCCTAATAAAACCATTACACGCTCTTCATCATATCCCATTCTTCACTCCGAGAAAGAAATACTATCCCATTTTTGAACTATGTGTAGCATTTTTTTTAAATACCAGCTCAGTGTGCTGTGCCATTATTAAACGGGAAGTAGTGTGGTCGGTCTTTCAACGCTGAAAAATTGCCACAACATCATGATTCAAGAAAAAAGAAGTGCTAATGTTTGTCAAGAAAACAATCTGGGCTGCACATCAGGCTCACAACAGCCTGTGAACATAATGGGTGAGGGATGAATTCTGCAGTCTGTTGCTTGCAACACAGTATTTCAGTAAGTAATCTAACCAGTTTGACAAGTGGAAAACAAGTTAACACTACTGTGAGGTGTGGTTTAAGAAAAAAAAGAAGCAGGTTACCCTCCAGCAGTGCCGCTACCATGTAATTTCAACAATGGTCCTTATTAACAATAATTCATTTTCATCAATTTAGATCTGTCAGTATACAAAGCAAAAAATGAATATACTGTAATGTCCCATGCTTCACTACACCTTTAAGGCACTGACACTGTGAGTGTCAGAGAGTCCCTTCATCCATTTTCAACATGTAAGAACTTCTTGTCAAGGTCTGATCGGTTCCATCCAACCAATCACTTGGGGTAAGAGCCACTTAAAGGACCCACCCAAAAAATAAAATTTAATCATTATCTACTCAACCGCATGCCAATGGAAAGACTGGGGAAGTTTTGTAGTCCACTTTTCTGGAGCTTCACTGCAAAACAGCATTGCAGCATTCTTTAAACAACTGAAGTAGATGGGGACTTGTTTTAAAACATAAAAAAATAACAAAATAAAAAATAAAATGTCCCCATACAGCTTGTCTGGTGTAATCCAAGTCTCCAGAAGCCCCAAGATATAAAAACTGATTTCAAAAGATGTTATTTACACTGTAGCTGCTGAGCTAAAAGCATTGGCACGCACCCTGTCTCAAGCGGGTGCACAAGCTCAACAGAGTGTCCTGGGTGTAAATGATGTCTTTCAAAATCAGTTTGGGATCTTGGGGCTTCCAGAGACTTTTGGTTGGATGTTTACATGTTTTAAAAATCTCCCCATCTACTTCAGCTGTTAAGGAGAATGCTGCAACGCTGTTTTGTCTTTCCATCAGCATGGGGGTGACTAGATAATGGCTGAATTTTCATTTTTGGATGAACTTATCCTTATTTGGCAAATGTGTTATTTACGTTCAAACATTATTTGAGTTTATACAATGGTCAATGTATACTTTGTATAGCAGACTATGCTAAGGCTATGCTACTATGTTTCTATGTCTATTATTCTGCTTTTAAATGTTAGAATACAGTTATATTGTTCTAGTTTACCACGAGTGATAATGCACTTGAGCAGAAAGGTTTGAAACCAAATGTTGCTAATAAAATGCTGAGGAATCAGCGGATGTGTGGATCGCTACAGGTTTTTGATGGATATGACATGAACAGATACAGTGCCTTTAGTATGAATAGAGCATCAAGTTGGTAAAGGAAATAAATGCTCATTTAAGTTTCCCTGCCTCCTTGAATCGTGAGTACATTGGGTTTTCACAAGAAGGTTGAATTCAGTGGAACACGAGTCAAAACGATATACTCTGCAGTAGGGCTGTAACGATTCATCGAGTTACTCGAGTTACTCGATTACAAAAATTGGTCGAGGCAAAAACTCTGCCTCGAAGCGTCGTTAAATTCCTATGACGCGCAGGGATCTTGAATGTTCCACACGGACCGTTGTGACTACGGAGAGCCGGAGAGCCTGACGGAGAGCCTCTCCGTACTCTCCGGGCGCGGAGTGTCCGTCACTCCGTCGAGGGGAAACGGAGACGGCAAGGGCTGTGATTGGTCCTCTAAACTCACGTCCTCGCGCTGGTTCTCCAGCAGCCCGGGGGAGATTGCATTGCGTATCCGCCACCACGACGGAGAACTGCGAAGGCTCGAGATGACATGCCAGAGCAGAGTCAGTTTGTGCGCGTTTAAAAAACGTAGATATGATATCTGCTTTCCAGACAGTTGAGACCGACGTGACATGTTCTCTCTCTCTGTCTGTTTGTAAGTGTGTGTGCACGTGTGTTTGTTTACGTCGGTCCGGAGCTCCTCCCTTCGTAAAACAGAGCGGCGGAGAATTGTAGATGCGCGACGATGAAGAAATTATTAATTAAATGAACACGGTCCGGACCGGTTCTATAGGAAAAGTGACCTTAAATGACTTCTGTTGTGATTTGGTGCTGTGTATAACATAACATTATATATAACACAGCATGCGTGCACACACATAGGTTGCTAGGTTACCATAGCAAATAGGCCTATCCCAGAGATTATATATTATTTGTTAGTAGGTGGTTAGAAGGTGCAATCCCTTTTTGTAATGTTGTATAAGACAACACTAAGGCAAAATGGCCGTTACTATTTAAGTTTGTATTGATTCATAGTGTTACATGTTATACATGTTTTACAGTAAGTTGAAACCGTATTGTTATTTAAGGAGGAGTTGGAGTTGTAAGAAATACCTCTGTTTTTTAAAGAAATAAAAGCCAAATGGTTGATCATTTTACAGCCACATCATTTTCGTCATGCATTATTTGTTTTGGTTGTTTAAAAATGCAAAATATATATATATACGATTAATCGATTAATCGATCGATAAAGTGCTAGATTAATCGATTCCAAAAAGAATCGATAGCTACAGCCCTACTCTGCAGACTAAGAGGCCGAAGAATTTTGAGCAGCAACACCGCCTTTGTTTCTCCAATCCCTGGGCTGCTATTCTTTCTCTGTCTAGACTAAACATATTGTGTTACCAGTTCAAGAAAATATCGATATATGTCATGGACACTGCTAAAACATTCAACTGCAGCTCGAACAATTACAAATGTTCAAGGAGAATGAGTGCTGCACTCTTTTATCCAGTTAGTTCTGCAGTGCATTGCTCGGGGCTGCACCTGTTCAAGTAGTTCGTCGACATACTTTGAACATTTTCCAGCAGCAGAGGAGTAAACACATGAGGCTGTCTGTGGTAAGAGCTTTAAAGAGTGCCCCACCTATTTAACACTGCACCCCACCAACACCGTCAGACCAGAGAAATCATCTCGTCGATTTCAGATTTCGTCTTCCTTGTCAAAACCTGGCACCTACATTACCCAGAATGCAACTCAGTCAGCTGAAGATGTGGGCTCTTAATGCTAGGAGCAGCTAATGTAGCCTCGAGACGCTCGCCTCAAGCAGAGATGAAGACAGAGGTCTGGGACACCAACATCTTTCGAACCCTACTTTTCCAGTTTTGTTTGACTTCAAACTTGCAGTCAACTGACGCTGCCTCAGGCGACATCACTTGAGGCAATTTGTCAGACTTCGTGCACCTCCCCCTGGACTCTGCAACAGAAGGCTTTATACACCTTTTTCACAGATGCAGAAGTACTCCCCAAGTCCTGTAAACAGACTTTGATGTGGAAAATCTGTGGAGTTGCCCCCCTCCTGCACGTTTCCAACACTGACCTGTCCTGCCAGCACAAACCACGCCAGTCAAATACGACAGCAATCAAAGCAATTTAGGCTTCAGTGCCCTCATATTTACTTTTAGTGAGCAAACACCTACACACATCTCACCTGACAGTAGCCCTGAGCAGACATTTAGCAGTTAGTCAGCAGCAGGCGGCTGTGTCTGTGGAAAAGCTGCGCTACAGCCTTGTGGCATACCACCACCTCGCTGATAAATGGCAAACAAAAGCTGTGTGAAACTAAACACAACTGAACATAGTTAGATGTTATTAAAGAGTGAACTTGTCCACAGTTTTGTCAGCTGTTCATTTCAGCGTATCATTCAGTTAGGTCAATAATAAAGAGGTGCGACACTAACACCACACTCAGCTTCACTTCAGCTGCTCAGTTTCAACATGGCTGCCCTTAGAAAGTGGCTCGAAAATGCAGCAGAAAAGCAGCAACGGCCTTGCACAAAGAATCATTTACTTCCTCGGCTGAGTCACCACAAAAACAGGGAACAAAGACTTTATTAATCATAGTTTTCCCATCTCATCCAGTATCTATGACTGACCTCATTGTCTGTGAGTAATCAAATATTAACAAAGGAAGAAACTGCTCATTTACCGACGGTGACACAATCTCTGCCAACATTGAGAATCTAAAGGACAGAGGTGTGGCATGACAAATTTGGTACTTAATCTCGATTTGTGTTAAAGTGTGCTGTATTTGGTAAGTGGTTTGAAAGCTATCAAGTTACATTTAAATGTTGTTTTTCTGTGTTTTTTATAACATAATAACATATCCGCCCACATCCTGTTCTATCCTGGATCATCAGTCGTTGAGTTTTTGAGTTAGGTCAGGTACTGTATCGCACGTCTACCATAGAAAAAATAAGAAATCTCAAAGCAATTCAACTTTTGTAGCATATTAAATAGAAACAGAAAGTGCCTTAGTGCACTTATCATGCAGCTGCAAATTCAGATTTGTTTACCTTCACCTCTGAGCCTTTCTTAGAGATTTGATATACAGTACACGACATATTTTAAACCTGAAACACTTACAATGTGTATCTACCGAGTCAGTTTTGTTGAGATATAGGCCTACTATTAGAGCTGCAACAACAGTCATTAGCGGATTAATTAATCCTGGTTCCAGCTTCTGAAATGTAAAGGATTTGCTGCTCATCTGTCATTCAGGACAGCAAATTAAATCTTTGGGTTTTGGACTTTTGACTGGACAAAAGAAGCAATTTGAAGACGTCATTTTAGGCTCTGGGAAACTGTAATGAGCATTTTTTACAACTTATTTTGTTGACATTTTATAGACTAAACAATTAATTGAAAAAATAATCAGCAGATTAATCAATAATGAAAATAATAGATAGTTACAGCACTACACACTACATGCAAAGGCCTACTTCTAACAACACAGAGCTGGAGAATATATTCATGTGCCTGCATGCATGTATAATTTTGCCACCTACAACAACACTTTCACTGGATCTTAATTCATGCCCGTATGCAGCGCTTCATTTCCTTGCCAAATCTCAACCTGCTGCTTGCTTTGTTGGTTCGTGTATTTGTAGTTGTCTTTTAGGAGGATGGGGGTCCAGTAAGAACAATGCCAGGCAATTCGATTGTGTCAAATACCTCAAGCTGTGGGCACCCCCTCACCTCTGACACTTTGATAACAGTCTGTGTCAGTGTCACATTATATTAAGAAAGAATCCTTGAATCCTGTTACTGTTTGCTCACATTCTTAGCACACGTACACACTCCGGTACAGTGCAGTGTGTATTTCCCCGGGGGGTTAGGACTGTTTTCATGAAGCTGTCAAATAAAGGTGGAAGAGAGCTGGTGGATTTCAGCAGCACTGACCGAAGCCTTGTAACCATTAATGAGTCTCTTTGCAGAGTGAAGTTCAACCTTTGGCCGCCTGACACTATTTTCTGCCCACATCCTCTGCTGGTGTTTCACTTGTCTCAAACAAGACTGAATTATGTAGTAACAAGAACTGTATGCTGGGTATTTACATAATGTATGCATGCTCCAGGAGAATTTGACCTATAGGTTAGGAAACATAAGCTTTCGAGAGCTTTTGCATCCTATTATCATCTAAAACACAAGTCTGCTTAAATATTAAACACCAAAAAGTATTGTTTTATTGTGCTTTTAAAGCAGTGAGGAGGCTGTCTTGGTTAATCTAAAATCAATGTTAATCACAATGTTGACTTGTTTATGGCCTTTAAAAGAACAAAATACACCACAATACTTGTTATTCAGTCAATCATAACTCAGTGCATTTCACCAAAAAATATACCAGCAGTTGTTGTTGAGACACACAATAACTACAGCCAGAGGGATTTAAAGGGTAACTCCACCAATTTTACACATCAAAGTGTGTTAACAGGTCCTGAGGAGCACTACTGCATGCATGAAAAAAGTAGTATAAAGCCATCTGTGGCTCCAAAGTTAATAAATATCCTCTAGTGATGTCACTCTGTGGATTAATTGCATTGTGGGTAATGTAGGAGCCAAGTTTTGAAAAGCCTCCTATAACATTGTTGGACTCGTTATGGACAGTTTAAAAACAAAACCTGGCTCCTACATTACCCACAATGCAATTTAGCCGCTGGAGGCAATTTAATAGATTACATGCATCTTAATCTGAAGCCACAAAGAGCTTTATACTAGTTGTTTTTTTTACATATGCATTAGTGCCCCTTAAGACCTGTAAACATACTTTAATGTATCAAATTGGTGGCGTTACCCTTTAAACGAGGCACCACTGCAGCAGATACACAAGCAGATCCTCAGAAATTAATCAGTTTGAGCGTGACTCAGTCGACTGAAGGTACACAGTTCCTCGGTTTGAGAAACTTTTCAATTAATATGATCGGAATTAAGCAAAGTAAATGTCATTTTAATTTTAAATTCAAAAGCGAAACGTAAACAGAATCAGCAATGTAAATACCAACTATTATTAGTGACACAGTACATCTGCCTGAGGTTTACAAGGCCTCTGTGCCTCCTTCTGCATGAGAGAACACAGATCATCTCAACAGTATCTAACCAGATCACAGCCTATGAGATGATGAGTAGCAGGCTGTAAAAATAGCTCACACAGATTTAAGATTTTTTTTCTCCGTATGTGAAGAAATCCAACTAATAAAAATTATCTTTTAAAAGATATACATCAATGTGAAGTCAGCAAATAGCATCAAAGTCTGATGATGTCTTTGGACTGCCTTTGTCACGACTGAGGCATGTAAAAGAGACGGAGCATAACTTGGAAATACAGAGTGAAAAAACATTTTGCAGCATGGAAAAATTATATCAGCCCCATTTAGGACAAACACTACTACTACTTATGTCCATTTCCTTTCTGATGGCAGTGGGCGCAAATAAACACTGTGTCACCATTACAACTTATTTTAACACTAATCAAGTGGTCCTAGTTTGATATTTCATGATTTCATTGAGGGAGGGAGGCCCAGAAACACCCTGATGATCAGATACAGAAACCCTGTCAGAGGTCGAAGGTATGAAGGTTTGAAATGTGTGTTCGTGGAGGCCTGCTCGTGTAAACACACACAACTCCTAAAGGAAACAGGCTGTCAGCGGATCCAGGCCCGAGGCGAACCGACTTTGAACGGGTAGTAAAAAACGGATGTCTTTATGAGGGAATAAACAACACACAGTGTTAACAGACGTGATATTAGACCAAACTTACGTCGTATTCATATCTGGCAGAATGCATCCTCCAAAACGCTCCAAAGGAAGTCCAAAGGACAACTCCTTGACTGTAACGCGTTACTTTTGTACTCCTCCTGTTGCAAAGTTAATTAAAATAAAATCCTGAATTTGTAAGACGTTCAGAGACGGTTTCTGAGAAGTATTTCAGCAGTCGTTAAAACTTCAATCCAAATGTCAGTTGCTCTTCCTTGACACGCAGAAACACACCCGAGACGACCTCTTCCTCACACACCTTTACTTTAAGCCACGCCCCAAATACCTGCTGCAGCTGCAGCGAGGAGTTCAGTGTGCAAAGGCATGCTCCTCCTCTTCATCAGCTGTCTTTCAGTAAAGTGTCCGACCATGACCATTAATTACACCCCCACCCCCGACCCCACCGACAGGTAAGAGGATCAGGGTTTCATTCAGCCACCTGCCGCAGCTCAGTTTGCTGTGGGGATGTATGAGGAAGTTGTATTTATTTTTATACCATGTGTTCCCCCTGCTGACGGTTTGTGGATGTTGCTGCCAAGAACACTGGAAAAAAAAAAAAAAATACACTTCCTACTCATGTCATGTGTCGTATTTTAGAGGGTGGCATTTAGGCAGCGTTTAAGGGAAATGCTTGAGCTAAAACCTCATCTTATTTGTGTAGAAAAATATATGTTTGAATTGTAAATACGTTCAAACTATAGATGACTTTATGAAAACAACACATTTTAACCAACTGAAGGATTTGACATCAAAAAATAATGAAGTGAATTTCCTGATGCTTTATGATACATTCACAGAGATGCTTTACAGAATTAATTACATCTCATATTTATATCGATTGATTGAGTTGTATAATTGTTTCTGAGTGCTCTTTTAAATGAGTCATGTTATGGGCATTGTCAATTTTATTTTCATAACTTTATATTTAGTATTTAGTTACCACTACAATAGGTTTACATGCTTTACTTATGTATAAAAAAGTAAAAGTGTATTCCTCCTCTGTCTGAGACGCTTTGCTTTAGCTCCTGTCTCTTTAAGGCCCCCCCCCACCCCACCCTTCCTGAATACCCAGTCTGCTCTGATTGGTCAGCTCACACACACCTGAGCTAGCACTGCTAAAAACAACAGAGCAGCTGTGCTAAATTAAATCATGTGCCAAACTAGCTGCTAGGCATAAATCATGCAAATGTTTGACATGGTCACGTAGTGTGATGTCACAAAGTCACAGAATTAAAGGCGCGACTACTGGCAAGACGTTTGAGGAGTTTCAGTAGGTGTGGAGTTTGACCTTTATCATCTCATCATGCATAAGAACATAATATAAACCAGTGAAGCAGAGGAAGAACATGAAAAAGCATAATAGGTCTCCACAAAATGAATCAGCACTTCTACATTTAATATGTCATATAAATATATATATATATATATATATATATATATGTATATATATGTATATATATATTATGTTATCCTGTTATTTATTTTTGAAACAATGCTTGTAAGACTTTTCCCTCATGTTTCTATTTATTTTCCTGTCTTTTCTTTTATTTATTGATGTTTCTTGAACTTTTAGTCTTCCATCTTATGTCTCTGTGCTGTTTAAAAACTCTGAAAAACGTTGTAAAAAAAAAGGAGAACAAGAGTTGCTAGTTTTCAGTCACTATAAATGTATTTGTTTATCTGCTATCCTAGTGGTTTTCAACATTTTCTCGCATGGGAGAACCATCTTCCATCCTCTTGAAACTCCTCATCACAGATTTATGATTTCTTACTGAGTTCAACTAAAATCTTAATTTTCCTTCTCCGATTGTTTCATTTGAAAGATTTTAAAAAGTCTGAAGTATCCAGCGTTTCACAGGAAGGGAACAAAAATGGGGAGAGAAGTCAAAAATGAATAAATACACACTCACACATAAAACTAATAAAGTCTCACACGACAACCCTGAGACGACTTCTACCTTCTTGAATGTTCAGTTTTTGTTGAAACTCTTATAGAAAAGTGTTGATTGAACTTTCACAATTTCTCTCTTCTCTGCTCTCATGTGAGTTTAACATTTGTACTCGAGTACACAGAGTGTCCATCCCCTCATCCCTACTGCCCTGCACTGTTTTTTTTAATTTATTATTTTTTTTCATTTATCAAGAAAATAAATAATGAAAAGAAGATAAAAATAAGAAATGCAGACATGCATCCAGCCAATACCCCACCACCCCACCCCACTGGGCCCTTTTGGCCCCCTCTGGCCAAGGCACATTTATTTGTACAGCACCTTTTGTGTGCAAGGCAATTCAAAGTGTTTTAAATATACAAACAATAACAATAAAGAACAAATGGTAAAAACAATAAGACCAAAAGTAGATGGCAAAAACAATAATAGCAAGCAAGCTGCCAAAATGACACAGAATAAAAACAAATAAACAAGACATACAAATTAAACCAAGAAATAAATGTGATTTAAGAGAAAATTAATTAAAAGTAATGTAATACAGCTGGGTCTTTAGCTTAGACTTAAAAGTAGACAGCATAGTCTCCAGCCTTGGCTCAGCTGGCACTTTGTTCCACCTTTGGGCAGCATCGAAGCCAAAAGCAGCTTCGCCGTGTTTGGTTTTGACTCTGGGAGCAGCCAGTACTCCAGAACCAGCCGACCTGAGAGGTCTGGAGGGTTCTGTACTGAGTCAGGAGATCTGACAAGTGTTTTGGACGTGCACCATTCACTGATTTATGGACAAGCAAGCAAATTCTAAAGTTGGTTCTGTGAGAAGTTGGCAATGCAGTGATCCGAGAACTGGAGTAATGTGCTGAGCTTTTTTTGGTCCTGGTTATCACCCTGGCAGCAGCATTCTGGATCAGCCGAAGCTGTCTGATCGCTGATTTAGACCTGTAAACAGCCCATCGCAGTGATCCATCATCCATCATCCGTCATCTGCGGCCCTGCTTGCAGTGCTTTTACACTGAGAATTGACTTCTCAGGATCATCTGAGGCATCTGATAGCCAGCAGTTAAACTTTCAGATGTTTGTACATTAATATATATCTCTATATAACACAATATTATTCATAGCAGGGCGTTTTATACATCTTTAACAGTTTTATCCTCTGTGGCGCAGCCCCAGGTTTTTTCTCCTAGATGACAAACACTTCAGACAGCTGTTCAGCTTGAGGACCAGTCCAAATGTTTTAAAGGGACCACGTGTTATTTTCTCTGGACTCTCCCTTTAAACTGTCGCAGAAACTCAACAAGCGAGCCCCGCCGTGCATTCTCAGCGCACCGCCGCCAGATGTCGCTCTTCCCCAAGCCGAGGCGAGCACGCCGTGAGTAAAGTCTGTGATAAATACCCGCAGAAACAGGGCTTGGTTCTGTCAGACTTCATCCACATAAAATCCCAGGCTGCCATTGGAGAGCCCGTCGGCAAGAGCGAGCAGGACGCAGACGCAGGAGATATCGCAGGAAGCCTCCGACGGACGCAGTGTCAATCACCTCAGCTGATGTAACCGGACAGCGATCGTTGGGAGTCAGTTCATTTTTACAACAGCAACTTCGCCACACACACGCAAAAAAAAGAGGGAGACAAAAGGAGGCGAGAAAATGGGACATACCGCAATACCTATATTGATGGCTGTGTTGTCCTGCTGCGTGCGGGGAAACGTCGAGGTAAGAGCGGCACGATCCGGATCATTTGGAGCGATGGCGCATTGTGATTTTTTTGTGTGTTTCCTTGTGAATCTTTGGGACAAAATGCTGTATTTTAATTCTCTGTGTAATTTTAGTTTGACTTCGTGACGACATTATCACACACGCCACGCACACAGTCGCCTCTATCTCCATATTGCTGACACGCACCCTTATCTGGGCCAGGTTTCATTTGCGAGATGCATCCTCGAGCACCGTCCCGTGTCAACAAGAGTGATGACACACGAGCGTCCGCGCAAAACGCAGTGATGGGGAAGGGATTTGAAATGCAAATGCGGCGATGGTCAGATGGAAGCTCACGCAAACACAGGGAGAGCTCCCGTGAAGATGTGGTTTCGGCTCGCTGCGTCAAGTCTGGGCCTGGAAAATGTTCTGTAGGCCCTTCTGCTCTGACAGCAAATCCCATCTCGTTGCATCCCATCTGGCCTTGTCAGAGGGAGAAATCAGCTTCCATCCATCCTTTTTTTTTTTTTTTTTTTTTTGTTAGAGGAGTGGTGCAGCTCTTAAGCTCTCATGCATATTCAATTGCTGCTCTGTGGCACATTTGGTCCCCATGAAGGAACACTGCACAGATAATAAAACAAGCAGAGAGAGTCACTGTCATTGTCAGATCTCACACAGAGCGTCTATTTCCAAACGCGAGGCCTTGTGATGAAGAAGCTGTTCATCCGAGAGGGCACGACTTTGTTCTATCATTGGACATGCGGCGCCTGAGTGTGATACAGAGTGTACTAATGAGAGACACAGGGTCATCTCTTATTGGCATGTGTCTCCGTCAATAGGTGAGAGAGGAGATGGTGGAAGCCTCTCGCAGAGAGCGACAGATCAATGGGCCACCAGCTGCTCCCCACCTTCCAGCCTCCAGCAGCAGACACACAGTTTGATGGACTCGACCTTTAGTTCTCAATACCTTTTCAGTCATCCATCATCTGCGTTAGAACCGAGGCAGGTTGGAGCAGAGTGGTGGTGGAGGTGCGTGTGAATGTGGAGGAGGAGGAGGAGGTGGGGGTGAGGGGGATGAGTCATGATGTCCCAGCTGGAGCTGTGGCTCAGGTCAAACGTCCTTCACTTCTCCACCTGGAAGCGATGAGCGACCGGGTACGGTATCAGTGCTTCAGGGTCTCCCCCGAGCTCCTAAGAGGATTTGTGAGATGTTTATTTATTAGCCATCTTCCACAGCGAGTCTCGAACAGTCACATAAAGCCTCTCCTTTCATTGTGAAATAATTTCACTTCTCTAAGAGCCTTAGTGGGATTACTGCTATGCTGAGGAACAGGCTTTAGCTTCATACAAGCAGACCTGCCCATGAAGGTTTAGGCTGAAGATTACGCTGTGAGAGGGTTGGCTGGCTGGATTACACTGTGGTATTAGTCTTAATAAAACTGTCAGCTTCCCTTAATTTACTCAACATCCATTCAGCCAAGATGTGCGAGTTGGACAAATTTGTTTTGATCTCTCTTTTGTGGCGTAATATTGAAATTTGTTAGTGCATCGGACTGTAATCACAGTTGTAAATTTAATTTTCCCCGACACTGTTCTGGATTAGTGAGGCCTCAGCGGTTTCTTTTTTTTAGCTGAAATACAAATTCAGCATCATCCCGTGTTGTTGCTGCGATTGGACGGACACATTGATGCCAGGTTGTCACGCATGTCAAGTAGAGGAACGGCTTCCCAGGTGTCTCGGCCTCGACAGCACTCACCTGTGGCAGCGCGCGAAGCGTTCAGCTAATTGACACGCCGAACAAAAGCGTCGTGCATGAGGAGGTGACGGAAGCAGCCACCTTCATGGTAGACTTACATCAGGTAGTCTGACATTCGTGGAGCAGAAAATGGATTCTTAATCTTTGACACTTATCATAACATATACTGTGAGATTTGTCAGCTGTTGAAGATTTTGACGTACAATTTATACTGACTCAGCGATCCATTGAACATATTTGTCCCTTGTAGGTCAGTCACAGTCTCCTTTACCTGGTAATTCTGAGGTTGTCGGTTTCCTGACTTTTTTAAAGTGAATTCAACTTTTAAAATGTACAGAGTGCCGAACAAATATGTTTTCTCACATCATGGAGAATAATTACTGTAGGTCAGGGCGTCTCTGCAGCACTACAGTATTTCATTATAATGCTGTGTTGTCACACATTTGACCTTTTTTAAGAAGAAATTGCAACTTCTTCCAATTCGACTGTTGCACTTAGCCATATTGCGATCTTGACCATTTTGCAATTACATGTGCAACCTTACACAACATACCTCACAGTAGTAGTGTTGTCACGAAACAGGATCGATACGATACCTTAAAAAATATAAATTTTCGATAACATGGGGAGAAACTGGAACAACATTCAGGGCATAAGAGTTTTTTTTATTTTTATTAACTCATTAGAAATGCATTCTAAAACCTACAGCTTTGTTTGAAAACACCTCCTAAAACCTGAGGGTTTTCTGAAAGACGCTCACTAAAACATTTATTTCTCAGCCTCTAATTGGAAATGATTGCCTTTGTTCTAATGTTCATTAACAAATTACAATGCATGTCTTGAGTCACGTCTTGAAAGTGAAAACATCGTCCATCAATCAAACATGCTCACGTCGCATCAGGCTCTAAAGGGAGAAACACGTTGTACTCGCTCTTAATGGGTTAAAAGATAAATATAATATGAATATAAACAAGTGTGTAAATATAACAAGGCTTGTGTATTGAATGTTAAGAACAACAGCATCTGAGTTAATTCACTTCTTGAGGAGGTGGGAACTACAGCGGTACAGATGTCCAGCTGAGAGAGGAGAGTGAATAAATACAGCTAGTACTGAAAAATAAGATCCTCCATCCTATCCAGAATGTTCATATTTGACCATTATTTTCTCGATTTGTTGTTTATAAAGTGTCAGGACATTGAAAAAATGCAGTTTCCTAAAGCTGAAGTTGACAACTTTAGTCCAGTTATCAAGTTTATTAACAAAAAAATGGTAAGAAAACTTCCAAATATTCACATTCTAGAAAGTACAACCAGTGAAAACACTTCAATGACTGTCTGATTATCAAAATGTTGCCATTTAGTTCTCTTTCAATCAACTAACTGCTCAACCAACTAATTGTTACAGAAATAAAAGTATATACATCTAATTATAGAGGTCATTGATTTGCAACATAGTCTCATGAAGCCAGAGATATTAAAGAAACCGAAACTGCTGCAGAAATGATCAGCACAATCTCATATCATCCTTTGGTATCTTGTCATGCTCTTTAAGGTCACACAGATATCTGGATACTGACTCACACAGAGCCAGACTGCAGCCATGAGCTCGGTTTTTGCCATAACAAAACCCACGGGAGAATCTGATTCAAGGAGAGCAACCACATGATTGCTGCGGTTGTGTGCAGCCATATTTGATAAAAGGATGACTAGGGACGACAGGTATGCTCAGCTTTAGTCGACCAGGTCTGTATTTATCAAGATAAATGACTGCAGTGTAAACCTGAGCACTATAGTCCCAATAAGCTGCAGGAGAACAGCCGTGGCACACCCAGAAACCAACGTACTCTATGTACAGGTTTCAGGAAGTACAGGATGTCTGGGCAGGCACGAAGCGTAAAGGGAGGAACGGGGAGGGAGAGAGTAGGGGAGGAAAGAGTAGAAAGCACATTTTAGTATGGCTGAAGATTAAATGAAAATGGTGAGTCACAAAGTCTCTGCGTAACCCCCACCCACCTCCACCACCCCACCCCACCCCACCTCCACCACCAACAGCAATTTCAGGCCTCGTGCTGGAACACAGCCATACAGATTCATGCACCTCCCACCCCCATCTGCCTCTCAATGCAGCAACACAAGAGGATTTGTTTTATAAAAAAATAAAACAAGAAAAAAAAAAGATGAGGACAACCAGATCTCTCTCACACACAAACACAAACACACACACACGTACGCACACACTGCTCCACACTCACTTAATTAATTTTAGAGCCAAGAGATAATCGGGTTCCTCTAATGGATGCCTGTGTGCTCGCTATTCTCTACTATATCCGTGTGCCAGTGGGCATAAAACGCACCGTTTTATTGTATCACATGTTTCCCCCCCTGTTCTCTGTATCTCGCTTCCTTTCCAAGGTTTTCAAGTGCAACACACACACACACACAGGACGTGGATTAAATCCTGCAAAGTCATTGTGAAACGAGAGCTGTACCGGAGGAAAACAGTGCTGTAAACGCGCCTGAGCGATTGAGCTAGAGGTGACAGGCTAATGAGTGATACTAATGCGCCCTTTCGGCCATTCTGCGCCCTGCGTGCCCCGTGTTGTTGTGCGATTCGCGGGGTTATTGAGTCGGGTTTCATTTCCTCTCTCGCTGCCAGTCGTTTCGAGTGTCTGGAGTGGAAATGAAGAAAATATACATTTGTGTTTGTGTCTCCGGCGGGCATGGAGTCTGTCCAGACTTTCTGCTGAAATTAAATTGACATTAATTGCACATTTGCGCGGCGTCCTCCCCATAGGTTCAGGGACGCTCTGTCAAAATGCTGGTTTAAGATGCTTCAATCTTGTCTTCTGGCCTCTCTGAAACACTGTGAGTGATGTGTCTCAGTTGGAAAGAGGAGTAATTCCCACATCAGAGTTTAATAATGTTTGCTTGCAGGGCTCATCACTTTATGTCCTCTCTATAGCCCGTCATGCATAACCCAGTGCACTACATTTGATGAGTTAATTTCTTTGACTTCCCTGACGGCTGTTTCTTAGGAATAACATTACTTCACCTTTCATCATCCGCTCGCTTGAGTGTCAGATACAACATATGTGCAGATTCATGGAGCTCTTGCGGATGAAATTTGATTGCTTGCGCCTGCCTGTAAAAGGCTCATATGGGACTGTGTGGTAGAGATGCGTGCACGCGTCTCCAGCGTGTGTTTGCACGTGTCATGTCCAGTGTCACCTAGAGGGCTCGAGGTACCAGAATAGCCGTCCTGATCGCATCCAGCTGTGGATCCTCTCCAGAGTCTTGCAGGCCAGAGATATCAGTAAGCCTAATGGGTTGGATTTCTGCAGGGAAAAGTTGAAGCATGATGTTTGGTCCTGCTGCAGCCAGTGGGAGGTTTCAGAGGAGCCCCCGCTCATGGAAAAAAAAAAACATCTGCAGTGTGGTGATAACACTTGTCGTCCATGTTCAGGAGGGAAAGAGAGAGAAAACAGATTGCTGGTGGAGGGAGAGAGAGAGAGGGAGCGGGGGATTGCCCTGGCACGGCGGACAATTTGAGAAAGGGCGAAGGAGGAGAGAGAGTGTAAGTGATGTAGAGCATGTAGGATGTTATGTGGGTTGCAGGGTGGAGTGCATGCTAATGGAGGGACCCAGCCCTATTGCTACTCAGCCCGAGCAGCTGGGAGAGCGCAGAGATCCATCTCTGTCATGTACATGTATTCACAGGTGGCCTTGAAATGAGACGGAGGGAGGGTGAGCAGAGGCAAAGAGAAACCCCGTGGCCAGAGCGGAGCGCTGACTTGTATGAAAGCAGGACTGCAAAATCTAATTTCCTTAACGGCCTTGGCTGCAGGGTTTGAGAGAGTGTGGGGTTGTCGGGTCCACTGAGACTGATCAGGCCCGTATTAACATTCTGCAGAAGAACATTGGGAGCTGTAATGGAGAGAAACGGATGTACTTTTTGGCACCTCCTTCATCAAAACACGCAGCTCGATCAGGAGGACTAAAAGCTCATTTCTAACACTTTAATCTAAAGGTGCGGCGGTACGGATTGATGGATGGAAATCACTCACAAACACACAATTAGGTCACATGCTTACGCTCGTAGATTACTCAGAAGTACACACACACACGCAGCACACACTTGCTGCTTTATAAAGATGGCACGCTGCAGAGGTTGCATCAATTATTGAAGGCCGTGGAAAGGTCTGGGCTCTCGCTTGTCGACAGGGCTTTGGCACTTGTCACGCACCCTCTCAACGCTCCGCCGCCAGTCCTCTCTCTCTTCATGCTACCTGGTTTTTATGTCTCCCCCCCCCCCCCACCCCACCCATCCTCTTCCTCCCTCCCCGCCCTCCAGGTCCACTCCACAGCCTCCCTCTTCAGAGCACAAAAGAAAATCCCCACGCCCGTCTCCTCCTTCGCCTCGGCCCCCCTCGTCCCTCCTCTCTGTCTCGGCCCCAGCCTCTTCTGTTCTCCCCCTGCCACATCCCAGAGGCACTCATTACCCCTCCCCTGCCCAGTCTCCCAGACGCTGCTCCTCCATCTGCCTCCGCTGCTTTCAGTGGCCAGTGACATCTTTTCACTTTCCTTGCAATTGTACCTGAATAATTCATGCTCCAAACTCGACCTTCATTGTGTTATTTTTTTATATCCTTTTTTTTATTTATTTTTTTCCATTCTTGATATTTTCAGACATCAGACTCTGCCTGTGTTTATTTGCATCTGCTGGCTCTCTTTTCTCAGTTCAGCTCACTGATGCACCCAAACAAATGTTTTAACATCAGATATTCTTCAGAGGCGGTGGAAAAAATACATTCCTAGACGCATTGTTGTTCTCTTTTATTAGATGTTGTCAGTAATCAAAAACGCAATTCTTGACTTTATGATCACCTGTAACAATTTTGTAGGAGCAGGTTGTACGTTCCTTAGGGCTGAATCAAATGAGTGGTGAAGCATAGCATACATAAACATGTGTCGTTACGGTACAAGGTTAGCTTTTTAGGTTACTTCTTGAGTTTTGGCAAGGATGGTGTGAGCAAAGATGATGATGAATCGGTTTATTTGATTATCGGTCATTACAAATGCAGGGTGTCTTAAAAGTAGCCAGAAGTCACACAGTGAGAAAAAATAATCATGTATAGAAATCTAAAATGTTCCTACGTCCAGACGTCCTCAATAAACATATATAATCTCTCTTTTTGTTTGGTACATTTCTCATTTTATGAGGCTCGTGTTGCGTAATTTGTCTGTTGGTTGTAGCCATTTTGTCTTAATGGATGCCATCAAATTATCTTTTAGGGATTTCCTACATTTCCCAGAATGCTTTTTGACGAATCCCAAGACAGATGGTGTGGTCCTGCTGCGTTCAGCTGTTTGTGTGCGCAGCAAAGTTATTTGATATTGAATGTCGGATATTCAGTGAGTGCTCTTTGGAAACATTTAATAAATTGTTTGGCATGACAAAGGAAGGCAGCGAGTCCTTGGATGTTTTTGTTAAAAACTGACTGAAATGATTAATCGATTACTAAAATAGAAGGCAATTAATTTTCTTTCAATCGTTGAAGCTCTAGTGTCAGAATGTTTCAGGATAGTATTGTATATTGAATGTACAGTTGCAGCAGAGGAGTCTCCAACATACTGTATCCTCCATTCCCCTGAGACAACATGTTCCCACAGCATTTGACTTGATGCTCTGTATTCAGAAACCCCAGTATAAAGTCTCCAAAGGCTGCATGCAGTTGAATCTGCTTCTATTTTATACAATAAATGTACACAGCTGGTGTGCCCGCTGTAAACAACCAGGTTGGTGGAGCTATAGATAACAAGTAGACTCGGGTGCTGCTGCGACCACTGTTAATCATAAACAATAAGATTCGGTGGGTGATGGGGAGAAACAAGTAGTTCTTCATTCTTTTCTCATCTTGGGCTCACCATGCTCGCCAAGGCCAAGCTGTGCTGGTTAACAGCCAATACTCAACCAAGCTCGGCTGACAAATAGGGCACTTCGCATGAGTCCAGCGGTGGCTTGGAAAAGGAACGTAATAAGAGCACAAAGCATAAATGGAGGTCCCAGGCCCCGGTGAGGGGTCTTTTGTACAGATTGTCTCAATGATTAAACCATTTTCCCTTCAGTTGGACAGTCTGTGGAGACTTTATGGCCTGAGGAAATGAGATAACGCTAATATTTAATCTACTGAGTGATTCTGCAGCACAGACTGGCAGCCTGCACAGCCAGCACACATTATCTCAGCAGAGTGGCCCGGTCTAGAATAACACTGAGACGGCTAAAGCAAGACAGGACATGTCAGCCTGACCTGATCTCAGTTATTATTTTTTCTCTGTGTATTTGCGGAAGTGTAAGTGTGCTTTCTAGTGCTGCTGGAAATGTAAAGGGATTGTGTTGAATCTGATGCATACAAACACGAGCTTTTGGATACGAAGGTCGATAAGAAATAACTTAAGGTTGTTAAAACGAAACATTGCAGTGCCTTTAAGATCAGCTTTTGTTAAAAACACAGACTAGAGCAGCAGTTTCACCACCTTGCTACCCAAGTTAACTGAAGGTGAGGTGATTTATCACATGCTTCGCGACTGACAAACAGATTATTCCGATTTGTACACATCCCCCTTTTGTAACTGTGCGTATGAGAGTACTTGAAGGAAGTGTTTGGATGACTGTTGAAGAAGATTTATAGCAAAACGGAAAGATGATCAGTTGTGTTGTAACATGCAGGCTGTTTGGCCCTGAAGCAGACGAATCAGTGGGACATGTGACGAATCGTTAAGTCAGCTACTGATTCACCACACTGAGATTTACCAAGGGCAGCTCCTGAGCAGGAGTGGGATCATTAAAAAGAAACAACATAATACTGTCGCTGACAGTGTAGTAATCAATTATATTAACTATATATACTTTTTTTTTGTTGCTGTTACTAACAACCTTTTTCTTATTTTTTTTTTTCATGTCACATTTTCTCAGATCCCGAATACTTTAAATTGTGGGACCATTTAAATCTGTATAATCATCCTTGTGATTTTGTCGGCCATGTCTGTCCATCCTAGGAGAGGGACTCTTCTCTGTGGCTCTTCCTCAGATTTCTTCCTCTTCTTCCCCCTCTGCTACAAGGTTTCTTTTTCTGGGGAGTTTTTACTTACTCAAATCAAGGCTCTTCGGACAGACTGTAAAGCCCACTGAGGCAATGTGATTGTGATTTTAGGCTACATGAATAAAATAGACTTGACTTGACCAGCAGTCCAAGATATTTGATTTTTAAGAAACATAGGAAAAATATTGCAAATCTTCGCAATTGAGGAGGTAAAATAATTAATTTTGTTTGATAAATCGCTTATAGTATTATTGGTGATCAAAATAGTTGACTAATCATTGAGTTATACTGTAATAATGTTGTTTTCATGTTTAATTTTTAGATCATATATTAGATTACATTTTTTTGTAGCACAAATACTAGTGCCAAGTGTTCGCCTGCTGGCCGAAGGTCAAATACCACCAGGATGTTGTTGTTATTGTTGTTGCCATTGCTGTTTATATTCAGATGATTATTAAATGTAATTGTTGTTTTGTTGTCAGATTTCTTCAATATAATGAGGGACATGTTTAAGTTTTTGCCCAACTCAGGAGGGCCCAGTAGAGCATCAGTGACTTAAGAAACTTGCGATTTTTGGCTGTTAAGCTTCCATGTCTTCTTTCAGACGAGTAAAAATGAAAACGTCCAAAATACACATTTAAGTGTTTATTTTATGTATGCAAATTAGCACATATTTAATTAGACAATGCATATTTTAAGCACAAAAACCACAGAAATAGTCGTCTTCATGGAGGCGATCAACAGAGAAGTTTCATGCAGATTAGTTTCTATTTCAGTTATTTCTAGTTGGGTTTTTTTGCCCTTTTCACCTGTAGTGTCTTGCATCCAACAGACTGCACGGAGGAAAGCTAACCAACCGTTAAGCCGGCGATCAGCGACTTGCCGGGGACAGAAAGTCGAACGAACATGTGGGGACTCTTTCATGTGAGAAAGAGAGAGAGTGAGGCGGACTGATAACAAGCAGGAGAGAGAGAGAGACACTGAGTGACATGCTTGAAATTCTGTGGGGAACCAGTTGCTACGGTAACAGGGAAGGTAGCCGGCTCCTGTGGGTGGTGTTACCATGGTAACCACCCTCGGTGGCCAAGTGATGCTGAGAGGGAGATCGTGGAGGAGAGGGCTTTAAAAAAAAAAATGTGTGTTTACGGGTTGGATGGGAGGAAGTGAGACGGATGAAGAGGACGAGGAGTGAGTGGAAGCTGATGTTAAATGTGAGAGAGCGACACTAGCCGCGCAGCGCACGGTTTCCTCGAGTGTGTCCGTAGCCAAACTTCAGGTTTTTGCGTTTGCTTTGTACGAGCGGCAGGCTGGTCCCAGTGGTCCTCCCAGCGTTAGCTGTTTATCCTGCTGTTCATTAACGCAGCACATGAACAGTAGGCCAAAGATGCTGTGCAGGGCACGATGAGAAACCTGGGAAGAGGTCGTCCCCTCAATATGTCTTTGCAGCTTGTTGGGCTGAAACTGTCCATGCTGGGCTCTTTTATCAGCGGTGGTGTACACTCTGACCTCTCACTGGGAGTTAAAGAGCAGCCTGCTCACACTGTGGTGATACCACATGCCTCTGAATTAAACATGTTGTGAAGTTAACTGTTGTATACCTCCCCTTATACTTAATGTGGTGTGTAATGTAGCTGGTACAGATCCGCCACTAATAAAAACATCAGATCACTTTTAGCTTTCTGGTTACACCCCCACCTCAACAAATATATAATAATGGTAATAATACACAACCACACAGCACTCAGCCCCTGCCTCATGTTCTCCTCGTGAGGCTCACACAACATATACATATATAACCTCAAAGCCTCATTTCCATAAGATGCATCTGCTAGACAGGCTCCCAGGAGGGCTGGCACAATGTGATCAGAATTGTATATGTGCATAAATAAGAGACAGGAGGAAAGAGATATATGAATCTTTTAACCCCCATCTCCCTCCACTACTTGATTTATCACTCTGCTGCTGCATGTGTATGTTCAGTTCAGCGCGGTTTTATTTATTGTACGTGCTTCGATCACAAAGAACAAGACAGCAGAAACAAGACAGAGGATGTCATTAGTTTATCAGTTGCCCATTTACATATTTGTGCTATTAAAGCGCAGAAAGCACCAGAGATCATACGTCATGTGGATGAAGTGAATCCATGCCCCAAAGGACTCGTCATTTCCTGACGAGAATATTAATTTGACAGATGATTTAAAATTTAACTTATAGTTTTCAGTTTCAAGCGATTCAGGATGCTGTTAGCTTCAAGAAAAGCACTGCAGACAGATCTGTAGAGGATTCCCGCACCAACTATCTGCAATATTCAAAAAGTGCACAAAGTGACAGGAAAGTAAAAACTAGAGCCGGGGAGGAGAGCAGTGACACGCGGATCCAAAAGAGAAAAGACTTCAGTGCAGATCGACTGCGAAGACAAAGGCAGCGCGAGGGGCTGGAGAGGCAGCAGAGGCCCGGGGTGCGAGATGAGAAGGAAGCGAGAGGAAGTGTCAGATCTTATTGATGCCGGCTGCCTGCTGTTTGTCGGTGGAGACCGTAGAGAGACAGTCTGTCCTTAAGTGGATCAATTATTACAGTCTTTTAACCTGTACATGCTCTCATTTAGGCCTTGAGATTGCCTTAATCTATTTAGAACATGCTCAAGGACATCGTGTTGTTGCCTTAACACCTCCAGTCTCGTCTCTGCACGCTCCCACTGTAATACAAAGTCATCATCTGTATATGTGTCTAAAATTGAAAATCTTGTTACTTCCTAATCTCCCTAACCTGCAGAAATCGGGATTTGTTTTCAGGGTGAATTGCCAGTTTCAGAGATTCATTTAGATGAGGATTGCTTTATTCATTACACTCAAAGCAGGCAAAAAAACATAGAATGCTGCTTGTATCTTATTGTGCTCTCAGGGTGATTATGATTTAATTGTGCATTTTCATTTCATTTCACTGAAATGTGCTGTTCAACTCATTATCACCAAGAGGTTTCGACCTACGTGGGAGAAAAAGGCAACAATAGCCTGCAGAAAATAATCTCAGTTGTGACGATGCACAAAACGCGCTTGCTAATAGAAATTTGAACCTTCGAGTGCCAGATATGACACCAGCCTTTTTGGATGTATTTACCATATAAATACAGACTTGGAGAGCTTGTTTGCGTTGTGTCAATCACAACCTGTCTGCAGAAAATCCCTGATTCAGTGGCAATTGTGTTGACATTAGGATGTTTCAGATGGACCTGCAGTACTCAAATCTCCGCTAAGCCTTTGATTCCTTAAATCCCCCGAGGTAGCTCTTCAGCTTGAAATCATATCTGCAGTCGCACAGAGTTTGGCATTAACATGTTGGCATTCCCATGTTGTGTTGCTTAACAGTCAAGGAGGTTCAGCGGTGTTACATAACAGGATAAATTCATCAACAGTGCGACCAGAAGACAAAATCATCTCAGTTTGAACACACAGAAGGAACTGGGAAGGAACAAGCAGGAGTCTGATGTTTTCAGACTCTGTTTTTCTGGCTGGCTTCATGAAACATTATTACACAGCTGTTTGTTTCCCACATATCTGCAGGAGGCGGTGGTGGAGTAGAGAGGATTGTGAAAATGACCAACCATGCTTGGTGTTTTTGTCTTTTCTTGACAGAAAATGTCATTATGCTGGGTGACTCAGATGAAGCATTTGTTGAAATGTGGGTGGAACAGAGAGGGCGACGTTCAGCCTACTCTGTGCAGCACAAGTATCACAATCACTCGTCTCATTCCGAATATTGCTTCATACAGCCTTTCCATAGAAATGGGAACACTACACATGAAATCAGTTTTACGTCCGTGGGAGTTTCCTGTTTTGTTCTCGTGATTGCGTTGGACAAGTTTTACCACGGATGCTGCTGAAAGGCAGGATGTTTTAAAAAAAAAAGAAAAGAAAAGAAAAGCTGACAGGAAACATGGCTGTAACAATATTGCCAGCACACTGGAAGTAAAATTCAGGTGTGTGCATTATTGAGTGTAATGCGAAGAGAGAACAGGATACGTGTGAACATGATATTGATGAGGAGTCATGGGAAAGGTGAAGACTCTCTTCCTGTCGCTTCTGTTGAGTCTAGGGCTGCAACCTATTACTTTCATTATCGATGAATCGGCCAATTAGTTTCTCAATTCGTTGATTAATCATTCAGCCTATGAGTACATCTGCAAATTGCTTCTTTTATCCTACTTTCAGTACAAATCCCAGAGCCTCATCATTTACTATCATAAATGACGAATAAAAGCAGCAAATCCTCACATTTCAGAAGCTGGAAGAGGCAAATATTTGACATTTTTGCTTGAAAAATGATGATTATCAGTTTTCAAAATAGTTGTCAATTAATTTTCTCTTTGAATGACTACTTGATTAATCTACTAAATGTTGCAGCTCTGCTCGAGTCTCATGGTTCTATCCTACATTAGGGAAATCCGTTTACAGCTAAGGTTACGCGATCCCAGGAGGAGATAGTGACCTTTTACAGAAGAGAGAAATCACTCTCTTTCCTATTCCCCTGCAGCTTCCTTTCAGAAGAGGCTTAAACCTTAAGAAAGGATATGCCACTCTGGTCTTCTATATACAGTCCCCAGTTGGCACAGCTCTGACTGACACTCCTAACTAACCACAATCACGAAATGGTTGGCACGGTCAGCCTCCAGATCTATGGAGTCTCTTGCAGTGATGCCATCTGACATGCTCTGTATTTTAAGCTATACTTGAAATTAAATCAAATATTGGGAGCTGGTTTTGGCTGCTGTTGCAGACCTAGATGAACCCTGGTGATTATGGGGCCATCTGCTCCCAGTGTGCCCAGCTGGAGGCTGGACCGCTGTAATCTGGACTGATGAGAGAGCCCGACTTAGGGAAGGTCGTGATGTTTGCAAATGCACAGCCAAAAGCCTCTGCCATAATGGTTGTCGAGCGAGTATTGAAACGAGGCATCAAGTTTAATATTCAATAAGTAACCCTATATGTGGTTTACAGTAGGAAGCTATAGAACAATACATAAAACACAATGCAGCATTTTCCGCTCTGGCCATCAGTCTCTGCTCAATAGAAAATTTATGGCTTCAATTAGCTGTTAGTCAGAGATGTATAATAATGAGCGTCAGTGTGCAGCGCTAACCTGCTCTATCCTCCTTTGTCCCCTCTGCATCATGAGAGCCTGGCAGACTAATGTTGCTACTCTCTAATAAGTACATGCCACACCAGGAAGAGGCCTGATGGAGCCTATGAATAATTAACCAACATGATTACAATGATGAATGCTCCCAAATCTATCTGGCCATTTAGCACTGGCCTGGGGAGGGAGGCCAAGCAGCAGAGTGTCGGGTATTGTGTGAAAGCTGTTAGAGAGGAAGAGGGAGACAACAACGCGAGGGATACCAAGGATAGGGTGGCTGGCTGGGGTGGATGGAGCTCAGCCTTGGGAGAAGGTGGAGGGAGGGGCCCCCGAGAGCAGGAAGACTCCCACTATTCAGCCATCTGTGCTGCAGAGAGGCACAAAGACAGGAACGCCTGTTTGTGTGCGCGTGTGTGTTTCAAACGTGCATGGGTTGTGCATCGATGAGGCCTATTTGTACGTGGGTGTGTTCTCTACATGAGTGATGGAAATTTGCCACTCCGCAATGTTAGAGCAGCCCTACTTAACCATGCAGGCTTTTCACACCAGACATGACAAAGCTTGTTGTTTGCACAGGATCGAGCAAGCTGCAGATAGCTTTATTACATGTTTCACCAACATAACCTAATGGGAATTCTGGGTATTTAATGACTTGATGTTTGTAAACTCTCGCAACCCTTGTGGTATTGTGGTATTGCAACCATACATTGTCCTATAAATAATAATTCAAGTGCCACTGATATAATGATAAAATAATAGCATAATCGTGTAAGTACACCGTTTCACTGAGCACTGAATTCTTAAAGGGGCAATATGTAAGAATTGGCGTCCTACCAAATTCAAAACAAATTGGTGGGAGCATATCCAGAATAACCACTAACTGCTGCTATCTGTAGCTAGCATTAGCTACATCATTAGCTCGTTAGCTAACTTAGCCGTGCATCTATCAGTCCAGGCTGGGAGCACAAATTATCAGGCATGTGTTAGTGTCCTAGCACAGGAGCTTTGGGCCGAGGCTAGCTGGTTAGCATGCCAACTTTCAGTCGATATGTCTGCAACACATTACATAGACGTCAACATTTCTTCATATTCTGTCAAAGATTTAACTAAATGTTTAATGTTTTCAAGCAAAATTATCACATATTGCACCTTTTAATATTCAGACATTGGAACTGAAATGTAACAAGTCTGTTAAGCCTTGGTTAACACACATGTAAACACAATGAGCAAACATGTTCAAGGTTGAAGGTATCTTTATTATCCCAAAAGGAACATTTGTTGGACAGCCAACAGTAATCACATTACAATCCGGCAACAATAAAGAAAAACACACAAAAAAAAATACAACAGTAAATACAAAGAAAACATAATCATCAAATCATATCATAACATATTAAGAAGGCCACTGAAAAGGCCAATGGCAGCACAGACAAATGAGTTCTTGAGTCTATTGGTCCTGCATCTTGGCCAAATGTATCTGTGGCCAGATGGAAGCAAACTCTTTGGACAGTGGGTGGCTGAGATCAGCCAAGACTTACTTGGCCTTCTTCAAAGTCCTCACCTTGTACCCTGCAGTCTTTATCTGTTTTTGAGGGTAAGTGATCTGCACCAGCAGAAAAGAGAGAATATGAGTACGGGTGTGACAAAACAAGAATAAAACATTTTCAGTATTGTCGACATTACAACTCCGAACCTTATTGAATAAACATGCGCTGATGTGCTGTCTCGTACACAGTGTCAACACGAAACTCAAGCTTGCTAGCTTGTCATCAGTTACATTGGCAAGATATTTGTACTGTTGCCCAAACAGCCTGCTCAACAGCCTGAACATTAATCATGAGCGATGTATCCTAAAGATGATGACATAAGATTTGTCCATACACCACGCAGAAGAAAGTAAACGTGCCTGCTGTAATTTCATAATTCTAATTCCTATTCTCTGACATATGTTACTCAACATTTTGTCAAGCCTCAGTATAATAGACAAAATTAGGATAAATTGTGGAATTTTACAAGTTGTTTTGTGTTTGTGATGTATGGTTGTTCAATTTGATCGTCACTACATGGTGTATTTTGGTTCGATTGGATATCCCAGATCCCTCTTGCTAAGAAGGGATTAGCTCCTCAGGGGTCTGTTGTCTCGAGTTAATTATCAGGTGTCAAGCAAGCTGCATGTAATAGACCTCTGGCCAGACAGCCTGTGTTTATGTGTTAGGCAGTGTATTTGCAGGTTTACAGGTGCAATATGTAAGAATTTGAGTTGAAAACCTTCACAAAATGTACTAAAATTATCTAACGAATGTGAAGCAATTTAGCGTTGCAGAGATATCTACAGAAGTTAGCATGCTAACCAGCTAGCCCTGGCCTATCCTGGTGTATCCAGCTCCTGTGCTAGCAGTGTGAACAGCAACACTCCGAGCTCCCAGTCCAAGCTAACTGAGCAAACTAGCTGACTGCAGCTACATTTAGCAGCAGTTAGCGGTTACTCTGGTGATACCACCACCCCCCCCCACACACACACACAATTTTTGACACCGACATATTGCACCTTTTTAAGTTGATTTATAGAGCACGACAAAATACGTACCCAAGGGCCTCACACAACATATTCACACATATACCTAACAAATACATTTGCACACATATACCACTATAGAACGGTTTTCATGGAGAAACATGAAATGCTAAAAAAAAAAAAAACAAAGAATCGCAACTGTGTGTGGGGGGAATAAAAAATGCAATCAAAAGCCCCTGTGTGACTGTTCATACATAACATGACATGTTGCTCCCTGCAGCATCTACTTGAAGCCTGTAATGTGTTTTATGGCGTGGCTCTCCACTGTACGGTCTGGCAGCTACTTGTAAAAGGTAACAAATGATGGGTGGGCTCCGCCTCTCCTGCTCTGGCTTGCCTGCCAGGGCCGGGAGATTGCATCATTACAGAGGATGAAGTCATCCTGCAACATAAGGGTGGAACAGGTGCTAAAAATTTAATTAGGACAGGGCTGAAGCTGCTGGAGGAACATGTAAATGTACTGCCCCGGCCCAAACTCAGCTCAACTGACAGAAGTATTTATGCTGCAAGATCATATCTGTTGCAGGCACTTATTTCGAGTGCTCCACTCTGCAGCATAATTTCCTCTACCAGACGGATATCTGTGAAAATATAATTAACCATTATTATATCTGCATCAGCTGTTCCACAACTTCTGCTCCAGTGCACATTGTGCTCTTGTCTCTGTGGGATCACTTAGTTTCCTTGTGATGCTCTCTGTAACGGTGACTCTGGAGGTACACGTGTGATCACAAAGAGACGCAGCACAGTCTGTATGCGGCGGATATGGAGAACTTAGCAGAGCAAAGAAAAATAGGATATCAAGGGAGCAAACGGAGGCAAAGAACCTGGTGAAGAGGCAGAAAGCCAATCGATGCTTAATATCACCAGGTCGTTATTAATGATGCAGCGCTCTCCGCAGTGGGCAGCTGCCAGGCTTCTGGGCTGTCTGCCTGTTCAGCCTCATCAGCACTAGGACATGATATGTGGGACTCAGGACGGTTGAGCAGCACCGTCTCACCCGCCCTCCCTGCCCCCCTCCATGTACTGTACAGAGATGCTTCAGTACACTACAGCATTTCCTCTCTGAGACATTGGTGGAGAGCAGATCTGCAGCCGTTCCTTTACTGGAGAAGAAGCATAATTGTTGACAGATTGTGAAACATTACTGTGAAGCCAACTGGACCAGTGATCATCCTAAGCTCCTGATGGGAATGGGAATGTTCAGAGAGACTTTCACTTCCCGGCACACACCACAGCAGTTTTTAGCAAGAAGTCCAATTGATGTCAAAATGGAAATTGCGCAACACAGAGACACTGAAAAGCTTTCACCGCATGTTTTTTAGTCTGAAGAGAATTACAGCTATAAATTGGAGGTACAAAACATTGGACAAAACAGCTTAATCACGGCATAAGAATGTGTCTCATTCACTGTAGCAGAAGCTATTTTTAGCTGTCAGTGAAAGCCTAATTCTTCCCTACAGAGGACTATTGTCTGTGTCTATTTAATCTGTATCTAGTGAATACAGCCATGTGTTTATGACCTCAGAGCATTGGGAGCATAGCATGTTTTACTGTGTAATTCTTTTTTGTAAACATTACCCGTTACGGTGTTATAATGAATACGTGTTGTAAACCTTCTATACTTACAGTTGAAATGTTGACCGTGTTCAGCATTTTACTTGTGTGTGTTATATCGGGCGGGAATCACAGAGTACCTTACAATACGTTGCACATGGTAACGATACTATCACAATACAGCAGTGATAATCCATACATTGCAAGACAATCATCAAGGCAAAATGCAGGAATTAGGCATTTATTCACCGCACTGTGGTGTCAGTTTCACAGAGTTTGACTGGAAATGAGATGAAACAATGGTAAAGAAGATTGACTGTTACTTGTCCCTTGTGTGCCATCATTCCAATATTAAACAGCCATAAACTACACTAAATTCTTTTTTATCACCTGTACATTAAGTTTACAGAGGTTTAAGGTCAACGTCATGGTGGCGTGGAGGTAAAGGTTAGTAGATCACAGTTAGTCGGTAAGCTTTATCCTGTAAATCCACCCTATATTAGTTTAATTTAGGCTGGACTAAGTGGTAATTGATACAGGGGATAATCTTAGTCTATATGGCACAAAGACAAGAAAATAAAGTCGATGTGTGCAGACATTGTAGTTTCCTTGTTATTGTAAACAACACCGAGCCCAGCAAACACATTAGCTTCCCTGCTCTGTTTCCCTCTCTCGTCCTCAACCTCTGCAGACCTGCTTTTCTAATTGACTGCTATCAGGTAGATTCTGCTCCTGGTCAACCGACCAATTTGTGGTTGAAACGCGATTAGCAACTTGGCAGATCCTCTCCGCCGTCCTGTTGCACAGACCTCCGCACATGGCGCATTAATATTTGTTGTGCAGCAGTTGTGTCCTGGCTGGGCTTTAAGTTGGATGTTGAAGTTGATTTGACAGAAATAGCACTGACACGTGATCCGGGGCCTAAGAATAATAGACATAATGCAATTGCCTCTTCATCGTAAAAGCTATATATTTTAGTGTAATACAGTTACTTATGTCGTGATTGAACATGATCAAATAAACAAAGCAAATTAAGACAGTAAGTTCTTGCAACAAGTACAGTCAACAGCAACATTCACTTGACTGAAATCCAGTTTCTATCGTCAAGACTGCGTTCAAGCACAGTCTTGCCAGATGTTTCCCCGACCCCCGAGTATTGCATTAACTGACTTGCCAAGTCTGTGTATATTTTTATGAAAAACAGGTCCACGATCTGACCAGTCCAACATGACGCACTTCTTAAATAAAGATGTCAGTACCACAGAATTCATTTCTATCCATCAACAGATGCTTCCTAAAAGGATTCTCACCATTTTGGGAAAGAATGAAAAGGACTGACGCATGCTGGCAACAGTTTCTGTTATTGCTGTGAGAGTACAATGAAACGCCTACAAAGACACTGAGTGGCATCCACACACCACTGTGAAGCCAACTGGACCAGTGATCATCCTCAGCTCCTGATGGGAATGGGAATGTTCAGAGACACTTTCACTTCCCGGCACACACCACAGCAGTTTTTAGCAAGAAGTCCAATTGATGTCAAAATGGAAATTGCGCAACACAGAGACACTGAAAAGCTTTCACCACATGTTTTTTAGTCTGAAGAGAATTACAGCTATAAATTGGAGGTACAAAACATGGACAAAACAGCTTAATCACGGCATAAGAATGTGTCTCATTCACTGTAGCAGAAGCTATTTTTAGCTGTCAGTGAAAGCCTAATTCTTCCCTACAGAGGACTATTGTCTGTGTCTATTTAATCTGTATCTAGTGAATACAGCCATGTGTTTATGACCTCAGAGCATTGGGAGCATAGCATGATTTACTGTGTAATTCTTTTTTGTAAACATTACCCGTTACGGTGTTATAATGAATACGTGTTGTAAACCTTCTATACTTACAGTTGAAATGTTGACCGTGTTCAGCATTTTACTTGTGTGTGTTATATCGGGCGGGAATCACAGAGTACCTTACAATACATTGCACATGGTAACGATACTATCACAATACAGCAGTGATAATCCATACATTGCAAGACAATCATCAAGGCAAAATGCAGGAATTAAGCATTTATTCACCGCACTGTGGTGTCAGTTTCACAGAGTTTGACTGGAAATGGGATGAAACAATGGTAAAGAAGATTGACTGTTACTTGTCCATATTCTTGTGTGCCATCATAAATAGCCATACACTACACTAAATTCTTTTTTATCACCTGTACATTAAGTTTACAGAGGTTTAAGGTCAACGTCATGGTGGCGTGGAGGTAAAGGTTAGTAGATCACAGTCAATCAGTGAGCCTCATCCTGTAAATCCACCCTATATTAGTTTAATTTAGGCTGGACTAAGTGGTAATTGATACAGGGGACAATCTTAGTCTATATGGCACAAAGACAAGAAAATAAAGTCGATGTGTGCAGACATTGTAGTTTCCTTGTTATTGTAAACAACACCGAGCCCAGCAAACACATTAGCTTCCCTGCTCTGTTTCCCTCTCTCGTCCTCAACCTCTGCAGACCTGCTTTTCTAATTGACTGCTATCAGGTAGATTCTGCTCCTGGTCAACCGACCAATTTGTGGTTGAAACGCGATTAGCAACTTGGCAGATCCTCTCCGCCGTCCTGTTGCACAGACCTCCGCACATGGCGCATTAATATTTGTTGTGCAGCAGTTGTGTCCTGGCTGGGCTTTAAGTTGGATGTTGAAGTTGATTTGACAGAAATAGCACTGACACGTGATCCGGGGCCTAAGAATAATAGACATAATGCAATTGCCTCTTCATCGTAAAAGCTATATATTTTAGTGTAATACAGTTACTTATGTCGTGATTGAACATGATCAAATAAACAAAGCAAATTAAGACAGTAAGTTCTTGCAACAAGTACAGTCAACAGCAACATTCACTTGACTGAAATCCAGCTTCTATCGTCAAGACTGCGTTCAAGCACAGTCTTGCCAGATGTTTCCCCGACCCCCGAGTATTGCATTAACTGACTGGCCAAGTCCGTGTATATTTTTATGAAAAACAGGTCCACGATCTGACCAGTCCAACATGACGCACTTCTTAAATAAAGATGTCAGTACCACAGAATTCATTTCTATCCATCAACAGATGCTTCCTAAAAGGATTCTCACCATTTTGGGAAAGAATGAAAAGGACTGACGCATGCTGGCAACAGTTTCTGTTATTGCTGTGAGAGTACAATGAAACGCCTACAAAGACACTGAGTGGCATCCACACACCAGAGCAGCGTGGATCCGTCTGACGTCAACCACTGACTAATGTTCATATGAAGAATCATGCACCAAACTGGGTCAAAAACAAGCAGGTGTCCTGCTGCCGTGGAGGAACAAACCAACACGACTGCACATGTTAAAACTGTATATCTTTATCAGGGGTTATCACTGAAGCGAGATCTAATCTGGTCTCAGATCAGCCTGGCCTTGCAGTGCTGGAGGTCAGGGCCTCAGGCTCCTGATGGACTACTATTGATTGGGGGGAACGTGGCGATACAGTTGCAGTCGCTCAGCATTGATTTTCTGCAAGTGCAGTAGTGGAGAGCAGGCAGAAAGAGAGAGCTGGACCAGGGGGAGCTGCCAGGTTATCTTCTCAAATATCCGGAAGTTTTTTTTTTCTTCCTTTTTTTTTTTCCTCGTGGCACTGACCTTCCCCGAGTCAAAGAGATATATCTATTTAGACATTAGCTCAGCAGCCACACCAGACAGACCGTTTCAGCAGCTTCAGCAGGGTTTCCTCGCGCTCATCCAACAACACGCTTAACCAATAAAAAGCTCCATTTCAACTCGGTCAATAACTAACACAGAGTTCAGTTCAGGAGTGGAACATTTCTTACCTATTGTGATTTGACAGATATAACAATTGCGATATGATTCTTGATTTGTGGTTATTTTTCCACCACAATTCTCATTTTCACTGAGAAAACTAATAAAATCATGATGATGTGACATTTGTTGGAGTCTGTAAAGAAAACAAACGTGTTTTCTTACATCTGGAGAACAAGATTTGGAGGCCAGGGTGTCTTTACAGCACTACAGCTCTTCAGTATAATGCTGTTTTTTCACACATTTTACCCTTCAGCAGCCTCAGCCATTTGGATATTGCACTTTGCATTTTGATAATATTTTGATTGATTGTGCTTACTTCAGATTATAAATCATAATAGGGTTATTTCTGGTAATTATTTTCTATTTTTGAATATGTTTTCCATACCTGCTAAGCAGCCATTGTCTCTATTTATCTGCCGGGTCGATCATTAACTTGCAGGGACTTGAAACTTGCCTGAGATGGGTTATCCATCACAGCAGAGATGTCAGCAGGTGACGACAGCAAAAACTTCAGAACTGGCTGCAAAACAGCAACGTGTTAAAGGGGAACTTTGTCAGGAAAGAAAACGCCAGAGACAAACAAGGAGAAGATATGCACAGCAAGGAAAGGGGAAAATATCCATTTTGTAGCGATTAAGAAAGAATTGTGTTAAAAGGAAACATTCTTTTTTTTTACTTTAATATTAGAAAACATGATTGAAGCTCCTTACTCCAAAAGTGGTTGAGACAAAAATAAAAGGTTCACTGTGATGATCACCTCTCTGGAGCTGCTGTTTTAAGCCTCTGCTAAATGATATTCAGACATTATTGAAATGATCCGGAAAACACTGCTGCCTATAAGGTAGAAAAATGCATTCATAAATCTAAAAACACTGCTCTGCTTTGGGAAATGGTCAGCAGTAATCAAAAGTAGATGTGTAATTTGTAAGAAATCTGCTAGGACACGCAGAAACACAAACTCCTCTTAGCATAATTATAATGCACAGACTGCTCAGGGCTTATTATATTTATTGTACGTTTACTCAAAGGGGT